>NC_065535.1:46902361-47649861 GCF_932294415.1 Quercus robur
GTGGGGGAATGATGAGAATCAACAAGCATTCAAGGATCCATTGCATGTTCCAGTTGGGCCTATTACTAGAACAAGATCCAAGAAGATCAAAGAAGCACTTAATGGGCTGATTCAAGAGATTTGGGCTAATTCTAATGTAGGACATTCCAAGCTTGGGCCAAAGGAAGATGAAGGAGTAATAAATTTAATCCAAGCTATTGAGGGCTAATCTAGCTTGATTGGGCGTGATTTATGGCGTGGATCAATGGCTGATTGACTTTCAGCCTCCATATCAGTTAATAAACATTTTTCCTATTCTAAAGCTTCTAAATTCAAACCAAATCTACCTTAATTTTAGGCTTTTATTATTTAGAACGTTTTTTTTAGCTATTTTCCTATTTTGGATCTGTTAATTTCAGACCAAATCAACTTTTATTTAGGGTTTTATTATTTAGTACATTTTTTTTTTTTTTTTTATATTTTCAGTCATGACATATAAATAACATGCACTCATTGTAATAGAGAATTTATTGAATAAAAATCAGAATAGGTGAGGCTTTGCTCTTCTTTTGGTTCTTCAAGAACTGTGAACTTATCAGGGATTCTTCCTTGTGGTGTTCAAACTTTATACCTTCGATTCGTGATTCAATTCTAATCATTGGGTCAAGGTCTGTTACTTATACTTTTGGTTCGTGTTTCACTTATAAACATTGGGTCAGGGTTCTATCAAAATCTGAATTTTAGCTTTCTTGGGCAATTATTCCAATATTATTTGTTGGGTCTCAAAGCATGTCGATTAAGGTTCGCATCAATTTTTCCAAATGGTTTTCCAAAAATTGACTTTAAGGTATTTTCATATGTGTCAAGCTTTCCTACTTTCCTAAAGTATACTTTACAGCTTTCCTTCACATGTGCGAACCTAGGGTAGTAGATTTAATTTCTGCTACACCTTTATCTATTCATATACTTATTGTGCTTGGAAAGTCTTTCCCCTTTTATTTCAAAATGCATGACATCACCCCTCATATTGAGTCGAACCCGAACTCAGCGTTGAAGGCTAATGCTGGATGCATACACCTCAGATAGTTATTGGATGCCGAATTGTAGGCTCTTCTATTGGAAAATCTGGTTTTGCATCTCATACAAAACACACAGTGGAAGCAACAAACAGGGATCTATTTCATTGATGAGAGATAATATGTAACCTTGAATTCTAGGACAAAGAATAACAAGTGTACCTTGATGCAGTAAAATTCAAAGCCAAGGCTTGAGAATACCTCTAATCAACATCCCAATTCCAAATGGTGCCCAAGATGAGTGGTCTCTCAATTAGTCTTTATGTACGTTGATTCTCAAAAGAAAATTTATTTTAAAAGTTGTTGTTCTTATTGTAGAGAAAAACTATTTTCTTTTCTTTTCATCATACGTACATACTAACTATCTTGGTAGTTACTTTATTTAATAACTCGTATTAAATAAAAACTGATTATCTAATTGGGTTAGCCTTTTGGGCCTGACCAATTGGGCTTTAGTTTGTGGCTTAAGATGGGACCAAAGGGAACAAATAAGACTGGCTCCAGTGGGCCTTGCGCTTATCTGTCAACTCTTGACAAATCCAAAGTTACCATTAATTATATTTACTACCACTACATAAATATAATTGCACTCTAAGCTTTATTAATAAATTATATCCCAAGACTCTAATGATATCATTTGACCCCTCCATGAAATATCCATAGTGAACAAAGTCATAATGAACTGTCACTTTCTAAACAACAATTTTATCCTTGAGTACCCGATTTAAACTTTTAGTTATTCATATTTATTGAAATCTGATTTCAATAAATATAAAATTTAGTAAATCCTTACTAAAATGGGCATCCTGAATTACCAGTTCCCATTAAACTTATCTCAAGGAGATATTTTGTGTCTCTATAAAAACAGATTATGGATTCCATCTTGAGAATATGTGTTCCTTCAACACTACGCGTGGTTACCCAACATACTGAGGTTTTGACCGTTAATATTAGACCTCACTCCTAATATATCAAAGTAACCTACATTTGATGACCGGGTTCACTATCTATTGGAAAAATACATGTTTGTATTGCATACAAAACATACGCAGTGGAAAATCAACGGATTTACTTCATTCGCAATTGATAACATGTATTATGTAAATTCCAGAATATAAGAACAAGAGAGTATACCTTGGTCCGGTGGAATTCAAAACAAAAGATTAAAAGTACTCGAGAATACTTTTAATCTTCACTCCAATTCCATTTGATGCCCAAGAAGTGTGGTCTCTCAATCAATTTATATGTTTATGTTCAAGGGAGAATTAGAGAGTGTCCAACACTCAAATACAAACCATTTCATTTACATACAAAATTTTGTATGTTTCTCTCCTTATAACTGATTATCTAATTGGGCTAGCCTCTTGGGCCATTCCAATTGGGCTTTAATATGTGGTTTGGAGTGGGACCAAAAGGGAACAAATAAGACACTAGCTCCAATGGGCCTTGGGTTTTTCTGTCAACTCTTGACAAGTCCAAAGTTATCATTAGTTATATTTAATACCACTATATATATAATTGTACTCTAGCCCTTATTAATAAATTATATGCCAAGACTTTATTGTACATGCAACCCCTTCATAAAATATTTTTAGTAATACAAAGTCATGAATGTAGACTGCCACTTTGAAGATTACTACATCTTAATCCTTGAGTATCAAGTTTAATACTTTAAGTTATTCGTCATATATTTACAAAATCCAATTTCATAAATATATACTTTAGTAATTCGTTACTAAAGTGGTTAGGCCTAACACTCTGAATAATCGAACCCATTAAACTTATCTCAAGGGAATATTTTATATCTTCATTAAGAGATTATGAATTTCATCTTGAGAATATATGTTCCATCAACACTAAATGTGGCTGTCCAACATACTACGATTTTGATCGTGACTTTAGATCTCACTCCTGATATATCAAAGTAACCTACACTTCATGATCATGTCCATTATTTATTTGATAGTCATTAGGAGAATAATAAATCTCACAGAGTTCCAGTTCAATATATCTTAACTCTTAAAAATATCAACATATCAACTAGAAGACTCTACTTCCATGATCAAGACAAATCATCTTAGTTGATATGTTATAGTCTTCGCAGATGAAATGCCCAATTTCATCAACGATTACGAACTAAAATTCTGAGTTTATAAAGAACTTTTGACTTATATCTTCTGTGATTAAATTACATAAATCACATACTATGCATCTCATGGATTATATGAAAATGTCCAAATATTCATGTTATCATTATTTTAGATAATAATAAAACAACTTTATAAATCACAATATTATGTCATACATAATGTCATACATAATACCATACATAGCATCATACAATAGGATTTAAGGGCACTAATCCTAACACTATCCTCTCAGGATTGAGAGTGTATTAAATTAGAAGTCGTGAGATTAATCATTCAAGTGACAGTTGTTGATTGAATAATTAATCTCACAGCAGTCCAATTCAGTATGTCTTAACACTTAAGACACCTTTACACATCAACTAGAAATCTCTACTTCCATGATCAAGACAAACCATCTTAGTTTGTGTTATAGTTTTTGCAGATGAAACACCCAATTTCATCATCGACTACGAACTACGTTTTAAGTTTACAAGGAACTTGTGATTTATATCTTCTGTGAATAAATCACATAAATCACACATAATGCATCTCAAGGACTATGATAATGTCTCATTAGTTCATTTTCAAATAGTCTCATATAATTAAACAATTTAATTATTTATGACATACCAATAAATTGGATTTTAGGGCATAAACCCCAACATCTTCCTGGGTCCATAGGTGGACAAGATTATGCTGAAAAGGCCCCTTTGATCTGTTCTGTCCCAGAAGTTCTATGAAGAGAAGGATTAGATGATTGAGCCCCTTTGACCCCCCCCCCCCCCCCCCCCAAAAGAATAGGACCAACTTACCAGTTAAGTCGTGTCTCATATTGTTGGCCTAGACTATGTCAAACCCGCGAGAAATAGAAAGAGCCAAGACCGAGTGAACATCCAAGCCTAGGGTAGGACATCCTTGTAGGATTGTTTTCAAAATGAGTCAAGGGGAAAGTGTCCATTTCCATTTGCCAGTTTGCCTTTTTTGCTTGCATTAAAGAGTCATGGTCTACTCCAGGTTCTATCCATCCTTTTTCCACAACATCTATGATTAAACCCCTAGGGAACAGCAACCCCGTTGTTTACACGTTAGATCATACCTAGTCCCTAAGGGTTTCTAACCCTATAAGGGCATGCATGCATACACTAATGGCCTTGTCATGTAAATGTGTACAGTAAAATTTGTGGCAAGTAGTCAGAATTTCACCCCAAGGAGGACATTGCCAGGAGTCCAAGCTCTTCCTTGAGAAGACCAAGCTATTAAGAATGAAGCTCTTCATTGTAAATTTGAATTTCCTTGTATTGTAAAAGGCCCACTGTTGGAGCCATTGTCTATAGCCTATGATCTAGGGGCATTGTAAAAAGACAAACATTGTAAAAGCATTAATTTTCCATGTAATAAAAAGAGAAGGGTCCGTCCCGTAATTTCGAGCTTGATATGAAAGTTCTGATTACTTTCCGAGCTTGTGTATCACTATAGAAAATCACCATAATAAATACCAGATCAAGGGTCCAAAGCCAATATTTAGAAAATGATAAGTGCATCTTAAAAAAAAAAAAAAAAATGCAAGAACCTAAACTAACTCCGTGCTTGTTTGGTGTTTCCACATTGTCAAATTTTTAAATTTATTCCATTTGTTTCCTATCCCATTATTTTCCTTTCCAGAATCATAAAGAGAAAAGATCACTCAAAGGAAACAATCCAAGTTACCAACACACCATGATCTTATCATCATTAGGTCTCATGTTAAAGAGATGTCTACTAGTGGTCCTTCCCCTAGTAAGGAAAACACTCATGAGATCGCTTTCCTAAAGAGCCAATGGCATAAATGATGCGCATGATGCAACAGTTGGTTGTAGGAGGGAACCGAAATTCATCTGGTCCTACTGTAGAGGGCTTTGTGCCCTAGTCTGAAAATGAGACCCGGTCACCACCAGATCCAAATCAGGGCCAAACCATACCACCATTCACCTCACAAAGGAATAACCAGGAAGTAGATCCTTCTAAGGATAAGTCCTCAGAGTCTAGTTATGGTCAGGTCAAAAGTCAAATGGAGACCCTAACTAAGAAAATCCATATCATAGAGGGCTCCGGGGCCCAAGGAAGTGTCTATCTAGACAGTCTAACCAATTTCCCTTAGGTCATTATGCCTCCCAAGTTCATGGCACCCAAGTTTGTCAAGTATGATGGCATTGGAGATCCTTGCACCCATCTAGGTATGTTTTGTAGGAAGATGGCACCCTTTGGAGACAATCATCCTTTGCTCTACCAAATTTTCCTTGATAGCTTGACTGGCCCTGCAGCCACATGGTATGTGAGATTGGAAAAGACCTCCAGCTAGGGAGAGATGGCCAATGCATTCTTGGAGTATTATCGCTTCAATACTGAGATAGCTCTCGATTGCATAGTTCTTCAAAGGATAGAAGAGAAAATAGGGGAATCTTTTCATGAGTATGCCCAGAGGTGGCATGAGCTAGCCACATAAGTGCTTCCTCCTATGATGGAAGACAAGATGATCAAATGGTTCATCGACAACCTTAAGCCTCCTTACTACGAGAAGATGATCAGTGCCCAAGTCACTCACTTCACTAGCTTAATTCCTATTTGGGAATGTATCGATGAGGGTATTAGGAGAAAGAAAATCGTTAATCTTGAAGCCTTAAGCTCCATGATAGAACAGCAGGTGAAAAAGGTAAACAACCACAAGGGAAGGACACTAACATCCACACGGTTGAAAAAGCGCTTGAAAGGCCCCAAGGTATCACCTCTACTAATACAGCCCCGGCCACTCGACCCTATCAGGGATAGGTTTAGCTAGCCCAAGCATTTCCTCGAGCATTTAACCAAAGGGGAAGGCTGGAACAACCCCGCTATCCTAGAGGAGAACCTCAGAAATTCTCTTTGCTACTAATGCCCATGGTAAAGCACTTTGCTTATTTGTTGCAAAAGAAGCTAGTGACTCTAGTGTTTGCAAGACCAAGAGACGGCCCTCCCCTGCACAGTTTTGACCCGTCTAAGAAATGTGAGCACCATTTTGGAGCAGAAGGTCATACCTTTGAAGAGTGTACACAATTGAGGAATTGAGTCCAAGATCTCATTAACAACAAGCTAATACAGTTTAACAATGCAGCAGGGCCGAATGTCATCACCAACCCCTTGCCTCCTCATTAGGAAGGGAATGTGAATGCTATTTCCACAATGGAAGAAAGGATTCTAGATTTCTCATCCCTTTCATTCCCTTGGAAAGCCATGTTGCAAGCCCTAACCTAGGAAAGTCACATTGTTCTCGAGGACATAGGAGCTCCAGGATTTGACTGGAAAATATGCTCATTCTATGACAATGGTGATAGGCATGCCTTATTCAATTGTAGAGTGCTTTGAGCACAAGTTCAAAGTCTAGCTAACCGTGGTATCATTTGGATCGAAAGAGAGGTCGTGCTAAGGAGTGACTATATGGCTGCTAGCTTATGCCCTCCAAGTGCAATGGCTAGAACTAGCCATAGCGCTATGTCAGTAGGATCAAGAGAAGACTGGGACGAATACTTGTGGGCACGCCTAAGATTCCTTCAACAATGAGGACGCTAGCTCCACTAACTTAGATCAATATCGAAGGGATTTCGGAATCACTTGTGGGTTCAAGGGTGCCAGCTCCAAAGAAATGACAAACCATGCCAGTCATCGAAGGTTTTACTCTTTTAGTCTTAGCATTACCTGCAATCGCAGAATTATCTCCAAGATTTATCCAGAAGGGAACCCCTGTCGTCCCCACCATTTGAGGTTTCGATCCTCTAGTTCTGCTGAGGTCTACCTCAGGAATCTCTAAGGTACCCCACCCGAAGGCCTTAGATGCAGCTTTACCTAGTCCAATCATCATCAGTCCGAAGATGTTCTCCCTGGCACCAAACCTGCAAACTCAAGAGGGTGTCATCATTCGTATGCCTAAACCCTTTCCTTACAAGGATAGCCATCATGTCCTATGGAAGTATGATGTGGCTTTGATTTCCACTCGAACAGGAAAGGAAAAGGTTTGCTCTAATGTTTCTTCTAGCCTATCCAAACTCACTAGGAAAGGTCGATGTAATACTTCTAAGAAATTAAAAAAGTGGAGGAAAGAGATTGGTAAGGGTACAGCCAAGCCAGTCAAGAATAAGGTCACCACTGAAGAAGTTAAGGAATTCTCGAAAACCATCCGGAAGGCTGATTATATTGTGATTTAGTAGTTGAACAAATCACCAGCTCAGATTTCTATCTTGGCACTGCTGTTATCTTTCGAGGTCCACCGTGAGGCTTTTTGAATTTATTGAAGGAAATGTATGTTTCTACCGTATTACAGATTCCTCTTTCGAGGGTATGGTATCATTGGTGTTTACCACCAAACAGGTCTCCTTTTTAGATGATGAGTTACCTTTAGAAGGTAAAGATCATACCTTGGCCATGCATATCGTAGTCAAGTGTGAAGACATGAATTTTGTAAAGGTGCTAATGGACAATGGATTAGCCTTGAATGTTTACCTGATGGTCACTCTAGAGCACTTGAAGGTGGATATGTCTCTTATTTGGCTCAGTGCCATAATCATCAGAGCCTTTAATGGCATGCATTGAGAAGTGCAAGGCGAGATCGAGCTAATGATTAAGATTGGCCTAAGATCCTTCACGGTCAACTTCTAAGTGATTAAGGTGGACTCTCCATACAACATGCTTTTAAAGAGACCTTGGTCACATGCAACATGTGTAATCGCATCCACCTCCATCGAAGACTCAAGTTCATATCGGGAAATCAATTGATCACCATTATGTCTGGAGAGCCCATGACTATCTTCCAAGAGACATCCATACCCTACATAGATGCTAATGCTTTTCTAAAGGCATCTTTCCATAGTTTCGAGCTAGTTTCCATGATTCACAATACGTCAGAGCCTGAATCAGGATGGCCTGTAGTAGTTTTGATGGTTGCTAAAGAGATGCTCATGTTTGGGTACCAATTAGGCTAAGGCCTTGGAGCCATAGGACGTGGGAGCCCTGCTCTCATTGAACTTTCAGATAAAATTTAAAGATACGATTTGGGGTACGAACCCACTATGAAGAACTCTTTCAAGCTTCTAGAGGAAAGAAGAGGAAGTGTATCGGCCAAGGGATGTCCATTCCCCATATTTGAGCCATTTTTCCAGCTTCGGCCGAAGTCATTATGCTAGAAACTTTCAAGGAATTTCAAGATGAGGAATCAGATCTAGCCTGCATCATTCAGCTTTGTCCTGAGGAGTTCTCTATGAAAGCTATCATATCTCCTGAAGATAATCTAACTTCTACTATTCGACCAGGGATGCCAGGCGAGACGGTAAGCCTTTAGACCATCAAGCCTTGCTTTATGGTTGCACCGGCTGAGTAAGGAGTATTCCATAATCCAGTGATTAGGCCTCTCAATCACCCGAGAGGGTTGGAATAGCATATCTAGTTTGTTTTGCATGCTTATGTTATTTCTTGCTTTATTTGTATTCCTTTTTCATCTTCCTAAATTTTTTTTCCCAGAGGAAAAAAAAAAAAAAAGCTTTTCCCTTTTATCATTATCAGGCATGAACTTTGTTTTACCCTACCCATAATCCATTAATGAAATATTTAGCATATTATTCAGGAAATTCTTGCATCTCTCTTTATTTTCTTTCCTATGAATATGTGTGTGCAAATCATCTTATGTTTCTCTGTATATGTTCCGCTCTATAGGATCTGTTTTAATTCCCAAGTGGGTACATTGTCCCTTTCCCATAATGAGGGTGTGGATGATGTGAATGAGACAATAGAGTTGGATCGTGATGTTGAAGGAATGGAAGAGGTCCCAAACTTATCTCGAAACATCCTAGACGAGGCCCAATATAGAAGAGACAAAGCTGATAAACCTAGTTGAGGTAGGAGAAAAAGGAAAACCTGTCAAGATCGCGGTAAACTTTCCCAAGAACATGAAAGATGAGCTTATAGATGTTGAAGTAATTCAAGGAAATCTTTTCTTGGTCTTATCAAGATAAGCCAAGACTATATACAAAGATTGTCGCCACAGGATTTCGGTTAAACCTGGACACCCTATAGTACGGCAAGCCCTTCAAAGGATGAAATCTAAGACTATCCTAAAGATCAAAGAAGAAGTGGAAAAGTAGTTGAAAGCCATTTTTTTTTACCATTATAGCCTACTCTAATTGGGTTACCAACATTGTTCTCATGCCAAAGAAAGATGGGAAAGTACACATGTGCGTTGATTATAGAGATTTGAATCGAGCCAGCTCGAAGGATAATTTTTCCTTGCCACATATTGATACCTTGATAAATGACATCGTGACCAACATATTCTTCTCCTCTATGGATGGATTCTCGGGTTATAATCAGATTAAGATGGCTAAGGAGGACAAAGTCAAAATGGCATTCACTGCTCATTGGGGAACTTACGCCTATGATGTCATGCCGTTCGGCTTGAAGAATGCTAGGGTGACCTACCAACAAGTGATGGTAACCTTACTCCATGATATGAGGCATAAGGAGATCGAAGTCTATGTAGATGATAGGATTGCCAAATCACACACTCTTAGAGATCATTTGATAGATTTGAGAAAGCTATTCAAATGCCTTGTCAAGTACAGGTTGAGGCTTAACCCTAAAAAGTGCGTCTTCAGAGCTAGTTCAAGGAAATTGCTCGGATTCATAGTTAGCCAATGAGGAATTGAAGTGGACCCAGCAAAAGTCCAGGCAATCAAGGACATGCCTACATCAAAAATCGAGAAACAAGTTTGAAGCTTCTCAGGAAGGATCAATTACATAGCTCGCTTCATAGCATAGTTGACTGCCACGCGCGATCCCTTGTTCAAGCTCCTAATGAAGGATACTGAATGTTCAATTAGTATATAAAACACCTTGAACGTTTAGACCCCCAATTTACAAATTACCAATTCAATCTTATTATCAAACAATATATGTGCGGAACATGATCATAAGCTAAAATAGAATTGATAAAACAATCTAAACCAAATAAAATCACAACCACAGTAGAAATTGAATGGCAAAGATTAAGTGAAGAGAGATGCAAATACAAGGACAACACAGTGATGTGTTATTGAAGAGGAAACCGAAGTCCTCGGTGTAAAACCTCTCCACTGCCCTCTAAGCAGTCAATAATCCACTAAAGAATGAAGTTGTAATACATGAACAGTAGAAGACCCTCCAAGCCTAATCTACCCAGTGTACCTAAGCCCTCCAAGCTTCTTGCTCCAACAAGATTACGCCGAACCTTTGTCTTATTTAGCTTACCGGATTCCACTATAACCCATAGCATCAACCAATATCAACTGGTCCCTTCCTAACTGCTTCCTAAGCACCAAATCGCCTCCTCACAGATATGGGTATTATGGGAAAAGGTTTTGGCTAATGTACCTCTCAAGGATTTAACAATGGAGAGGGTGAGAGTAGAGGAATTTGGAGAATCAAAGGATGAAGATTGTGGATGAGTCAATCTTGTTTTTCTCTAAGGTTCCTCTCTCAAAATTCTTTCTGGAAGCTCTCTACATTTCATGGGTATAAGGGGTATTTATACTGGTGTGTGTTTGGAATGCAAAGAGTCAGTTTTTCCCAAACAGAGTGAATTGGCGACTTGGCCTCGCGACTTGACTGAGTCGCGTGTCCAAGTCGTGAGCTAACTGAATGGCTAGACTGGACTTTTTGTCCTGTAGTGCTCCAACTGGCGTGACTATTTAGCTCATCTGCATGCTTCACTCGTGTGCACCCTTTGGCGACTTGCAAGCCGTGAGCATGCCGCGAGATCCAGTCGCGAGTCCCTTACTGAGTGCACAATCTTGAGCTTTTCTTCACACTCTCTCACACATTACCCTTACATGATTCCCACCTAAATACAAGGTTTCTAAATGCTGAATTACAAGCAATTTGGCGCGAAATAAAGCCAACAAGATGGTTGATTAAATTCAACCTTATAGATACAAAGAAAGAATGGATAGATGAGTGTCAAGCAGCCTTTGATAGAATTAAGCAATATTTGTTAAACCTTCCTATTTTGGTTCCCCTGACATCGAGACATCTATTGATTCTTTATCTAGTAGTGTAAGAAGCATCCATGGGTTGCATGTTAGGCCAGCTAAATGAACCCGATAAAAAAGAGAAGGCGATTTACTATCTAAGTAAGAAGTTCACCAATTGTGAAATCAACTACATTGACATTGAGAAGATATGTTGTGCCTCAGCATAGGCCTCGTGCAAGTTGCGCAATTTATGCTTTACTTCTCCACACGGCTGATTTCTCGCATGGATCCCATCAAGTACATCTTTGAAAGGCCTGCCCTCACAAGGAAAAAGGCCATCAAGGGCCAAGCCATAGCCGATTACCTAGTGGACCAGCCGTTGAATGACCCAGAGTTCTCAGAATCCCTCTTCCTGAATGAAGATGTTTTGGCCATAGAGCTTGAAACAAGCAACATGGAACCATGGCGTTGAAAAATTTATTTCGATGGAGCTGCCAGTGCCACTGGAAATGGAGTGGGAGCAGTCTTAGTATCCTTGAAGGGCCAGTAAATCCCTGTTTCAGTCAAGCTAAATTTCGATTGCACCAATGTCACAGAGTATGAGGCATGTATAGTAGGCTTCCAAGTTGCCTTAGAGTTCGACACATACGTTCTAAGCATCTTTGGAGATTCCCTGTTGATCATCTCCCAAATAAAGGGAAAGTGGCAAGCCCAAGACACCAAGTTCCGGAACATTACCTTTGCTTATTTGCCCCGAGCACACAATCAATTCGTAAATGCTTTAGCAAACCTTGCTAGCATGGTTAAGTTGGCAGAAGGAGACAATATGCGACAATTGCGCATAGAGGTCAGTGGTGTGCTAGCCTACATGTGAACATCAAGGAATGCATGAATGTCAAAGTCGAGATAAATGGAAAGCCATGGTACCATGATATCAAGGCTTACATCAAGAATTGTGAATACTTGTTTGGAGCCATGGATAGTGAGAGGAAGTTTATTAGGCGCATGGCGTGCCAATTCTTCTTAAGTGGGGAAGTCTTGTATAAGAGGAATGACGATACAACTTTGCTTCAATGCATAGATGCCCCTAGGGCTAACCATTTGATGGAAGAAATGCATGAAGGCTTGCTTGGATCCCATGCCAGTTGATCCCTATTGGCCCCAAAAATCATGAGAGTCGGCTACTATTGGATCACTATGGAAAGCGACTACATTAAGCATGTGAGAACGTGCCACCATTGCCAAGTCTACCAGAATAGAAAGAATGTTTGTCCCCAACGCCTGCACTCTCTAGCAGCGCCATGGCCTTTTTCAGCCTGGGGAATGGATGTCATCGGACCCATGATTTCGAAAACCTCTAATGGGCATGAGTATATCTTGGTGGCCATGGATTACTTCACCAAGTAGGAGGAAGCCGCTTCCTACAAAAGCGTCATCCAAGCTGTGGTGGCCCGATTCTTCAAATAGAAGATCATTTGCCACTATGGCATACCAAGAGAGCTTATTATAGATAATGGGAAAATGATCGAGCTACTTTGCCAACAGTTCAAGATCAAACATCAGAATTTAGTTCCTTACTGTCCTCAGATGAATGGTGCTGTAGAAGCCGCTAACAAGAACTTAAAGAAGATCTTAGAGAAGATGATAGATATCTATAAGGATTGGCATGAGTTCTTGCCATTTGCCTTGTGCGCCTATCACACTTCTATTCGTACTTCCATGGGTGTAACCCTATATTCCTTGGTCTACGGCATGGAAGCCATCCTCCCCGCAGAGGTAGAGATCCCATCTCTCAAGATCCCGTCATAAATAGAGCCATCGAAAGCTGAATAGGCCTGTTCCCGATATGAGAAATTGAATATGACAGACGAGAAGTGCATGACCACAATGTGCCATGGATAGTTGTAGCAACGTTGCGTCAAGCAAGCGTTCAACAAGAAAGTTAGACCAAAGTCTTTGAAGAAGGCGGCCTAGTCTTAAAAAAGCGCAACCAAGCCATGCCTGATCATAGAGGAAAGTTTTCCCCAACCTACGAGGACCCGTACATGGTGAAGAAGGCCTTCTCTGGAGGAGCCTTGATTCTAGCTGACATAGATGGGCACGATTTCAATATGCCCACTAATTCAGATACTATCATATAGTACTTTGCTTGAGGGGAACTCCAAGTGCAACCTCTTTTTCTACACTCCTAGAACAACAAAACAAAAAAAAAAAAAAAAAAAAAAAAAAAAAGGAAAGGAAAGGTAGATTAAAAACCTGGAAGGGTGATCTACACAAAAGGAGAGCAAAAGAAAGAGCGTGAGAGAGCTCGCTAGATTGAAAACTCGAAAGGGAGGTCTAGGCAAAAATTAAGGTAATCAAAATTTGTAATGTCAATTGAACTACGTGATGACCTGATCCTTCCCTATGGAGGTATGTAGGCAGCTAGCTTGGCCCAGTCACATTTTAAAAGAAAAATCAGTCAGTTGAATCTACTCGGGTTTGTTATCAAGATCAAGAAAGAAGGATGGACTTCTCATCCAAGAGGAAGATATAAGAGTGCCTCAAGATCCCCAAAAGGTTGTTCTATATTTGTAATGCGCATGGCCCACTGTGGTTTTGTTTGGAGATTTTATGGCCCATGCTAGTACAAGGTGTACCCTAATGGGAAAGGAAAAGATCTGTCTACAACAAGTTGTATCCTTTAGAACCTAAGATATTGATATGCATAGACTTAAATTTACCATTTTATTTGTATGATCTTGCATTTTCAAAGCATTTGTGCACATATTCATTAAACATGCTTGTTTTATGCCTTTCATGCATTCATCATTATGCATCCAAACACAAATCTCATAGATGTAAATATCTCTTGATAATCAATACATGCAAAAATATCTCTATTTCCACCTTCTTTCGGTTTTTAAGCATGCCTTACAAACTAGACTATGCTTTAAAAACCCAAAAGTGGAAGGCTATATGTAATTGCCTAGCAATTTATGACGGACCTTTCCATACATGGTGGAATACTAACTACATAGCTCATGTGCAGAAATGAATAGAAATAGAAAAGACTCGAACAAATCAAACATGGCCTAAATGGTTTGACATTGCTCTGCATAGCACCTCGAAGCTGGTGAGAAGAATCGAATCATCTGAGGATTAGGTATGAAGCAACCCTGTGGCATCAAAGCCCAGATCTCTAGCAATCCCATTATGTCGGCCATATGAATGTCGAAGACAAACCAACTCCCTCCCTATACTGGGACTCGAGGTGTAACCCTACCTCTCTGTATCAAGAAGAACCTACAATGTGCTAATCTTAGCAATAGCAACTCCCAATGCCTCCTCCTTCTCAGCTATCTTAACCTGGAGACAATGAAATGCCAACTATAGGACCCATACTCAAGGCTCAAAGTAGAGTGAATGTAGGACCAAGCTTGCAATAGCCTTATAGCTAAATCATCAGCCTTGTTGCTCACCTTGACATGACTAGCCTCTATCATGGCCCTCTTCTAAGATTTGGTAGTTTTGGGCAGGTCCAACTCATAAGATTGAAGAGATCTTACAAGTTCATCAACAGGGATGGAGTCCACATCCTTACTTTCAGTAATGGCAGTCACCTTGGGTCTAAAGTCTTCAGTTAAAGATCTAAGAATCTTCCTAACAATTTTAGGTTGATCATAGATTTCACCCAAGTTAAAAGCAAAATTAACAATATCATTCAATTTAGCATAGAATTCATCAAAAGATTCATCATCAGACATCCCAATGCTTTCAAATTTAGAAGTCAATTGCTGCAATTTATTGATTTTGACAGCCTTTTGTGCCTTCATGCATAGTCTGGAGGATATTCCAAGAAGTATGAGCAACCTCAACATTCGAGATTCTCTTAAATTCCTCCATAGAAACAGCGTTAAAGATAGCATTCATAGCCTTGCTATTGAACGCAGCTGCTTCTTTTTGAGAAGTTTCCCACTCACTAACAGGAGTAGTGGGCTTCTTCCATTCGTATTCAATGGAGTTCCAGACTCTTTCATCAATCAATTTTAGGAATGCTTTCATCCTTACTTTCCAATAAGCATAATTATTCCCATCAAAGTGAGGAGGAATAACTAGAGAGTGTTCGTGTTCCATGACAACAGGGGCAAAGGATCAGCTCAGTGATCAAAAGATCAACAACAAGAGAGCAACCCGCTCTGATACCACTTGATAGTTTTTAAACCTCTTACAAACACAATTGAATTAACCTAGGTAATTAGCCAAGTTGTCACTTAGTCCAATTTAACAAAACTAGGTTATCATAACCATAAAGATCATATCATGCAAAGCAGCGGAAAGATAAATAACACACAAATATGATCACCCAGGAAACCAAATCGGTAAAAACCTGGGGAGGATTTGACCTAGCTATCCTCAAGATAAACTTGAATCCACTATCTTGAAAGAATCAAAGTTGATACAATAAGACTTACACGCCCCCATGCTCGACTTCCTATTGCTACCCACCAGTAGAACTTATTGATACGACCACGTGCAAGCTCCGAATCCACAGACTCCTTCTTTCTTGGATTCACCACTAGATACAAGCACACCCGCTTGTGTTTTCTTTAAACTTCAACGGTAGCAACCGAGTTGATCATCAAGGTGTAGATAAAATCTACTCCTTGAAAACCCTAAGTTTATGTAAAGGAAAGCTCTTCTAGATCTCACAAGAGATTTACACAAATAGCAATATGAGCAACACTAAATCATGGCTAGGGTTTTCCTTTTATACTTAGGACAAATTAGAAAACCCTAAATGTTTTAAACAACTAAGGCTGAGTTGGAAATCTGCAGAAAAATGCATTTTGCCCGAGATTCGATCAATCGAGCCTAAGTTTCGATCGATCGAGCCAAGCCGAAATGCACAATAACTTCTGCATTAGCTCGATTCCAACTTTACATAAAATATACAACTTTGAGCAAGACTAAACACTTCTAAACACATTGTTTTGATCATGGTTTACCAACAATACACATTAGAGTTATAAATACATAAATACCTAAGTCTTTAGAACCTAATACTAACTATTTTAATTTAGGCCAACTAGGCAGTCTAATTTTTTGGGTTTAAAAACTTCATTTTAAGGGCCCAAAACATCATGCTTTGATGTGGGCCAGCCTACAGATCCTTGATGATAGGCCAAGAATGTATTGACTCCTTGTGATGAATTAACCAATTAATTAGCCAAGTTAATTAATTAATTCAATTAGCATGCAATAAGCATGGTAGCACAAATAAATCACCAACTAAGTTAAAATGAAGTGGAAAATAAATTGACATGGTGATTTGTTTACGAATGGGGAAAACCTACACGGCAAAACCTCACAAAGTGATTTTAAGGTCACCACTCCCGAGAATTCAGTATTATCACAATAAGCAGTTACAAGTAAATAAATCCCAGTATCTTATACCAACCTACAATTGAACCCTTACCCCAATACCTAATTGAACTTGTTCTGTAGTGACAATCTCTCATTTCAATGCACGACTCCTAGTACATGGCTAACCAATTCGATGCTCAAATTCCAGTACGCAACTTACTCACCAACTTGAAAAGGTTGTTGGCTGTAAAGTTCTTCAGTTCATTAATACGATGAAAATCACGAAACTTCTTGTTTACAAAACCCTATGGTGTACAAACACAACAGCTTCTTGAATAGAAAGATGAACTAAGGTATATGTCTTTGGTTCACAATATGCTTGTGAAAAACTTTTACATTGAGTTGCATCAGCTGTGATGGCCCTTAAAACAATCCTTATATATTTTTAGGATTGTGAGAAAAGAAAGTCCAAATATATATACATGGATTGGAGTAAAATCAAATCTGAAAAACTGATTTTCATAAACCTCGACAAATACCCTATCTATTGAGTAGCTGTCGAGCATTGGATTTAAACAGCCTTTTAAACCTCAGGTTTAATGGCCTTTTAAACCTCGATAGATACTAGCTGTCGAGCTTTAAAATCTTGCACCTCCCCACTTGATTCTTGGATAGACTTGCATGGTTTTAACACTTAAACTTGAAACCTTGTTCTTTGAAGCATTAAACACATCCTAGATCTACCCAATTATAAGTAAAGTGCGTTTGGTCAAAGAATTAACCAATTCTATATTGACATATGTTCTTAACATGATTCACATATGTCCTAACACTTGAGAACATCCAAATATCATTAAAAAGCCCCCAAAACCATAATTTTAACTTATAAATACTCATCTTATGTCTCTAATCAAAACCCTAGCTAGAGAGGGTGAGTTTTTGGCCTCCATCTTCTCTAAAACTATAATTCTCTTTTCCAAAACTCACACAGTGCCCTTTAGCACATTTTGAACAAATTAAAAGCCTCTCTTTAGTTAGTTCTAAGGCAAAAACTATTTTTCTAAATTGATTTTTCGAAACCTTTTCTGAAATCTCTTGCTCTTGAGTTGTGATTACTAACTATTGTTGTGTTCTTTTGATTATTCTTGTCCTCAATCTAATGTTTTTATTGTAGGCACTGAGGGGTCAGTTAAACAACTTCAAATATGTGATTCTAAAGCAAGGTGAGCTTCATTTCCATGGTTTCCCACTTTGCTTAATATGATTTACGTGATTTTCTTGATATAGTTTCTCCTTTTGTTATATTTGATTTGCTTCATGTTTTTAGTTATGTTTGATATGTTTTAATATGATTTTAGGTTGTTTGTAATCTGTTCTTTCTATTCTTTTATTGTTATTTCAATTCCTAGGTTAGTTTGATATGATTTAATGTAGTTTAGTCTAATTGTTTGATTTTGTTTCTTGTTTATTTGTTCATGTTGATGTTTGTTTTATTTTCTTTATGTTAGTTTAGTGTTTAGGGTTCTACCATGCTTGTTTGATCTCACATGCTATATCTTTGTTTGACTGAATCTATAAAAATGTAATTCTTATGAATTTATGCTAAAGGATGCGTACGCATCTTTAAGTATGCATGCACATGGTTTAACCATGCGTACGCACCCCGAACCCAAATTAGGGAAAAATCTTGTTTTTATTATTTTAATCACTTTTTAACATGTAATTTGATTATGTTTTACTTTGTTTCAGGTTAATTATTGTGTTTAATTATTTTTCTGTATTTAATTATTGTTTGTGTCTTTTTGCCACGTTTGGTTTATTTAATATCTTTTCCTTGTGCATTTATATTTAATTGTCAACTTGCCATTTTTAATTTATTTTTCTTAATTATGTTTTATTTATTTCCATTTATATTGTGATTTTATTATGTTGTGTGCGTTATTTCCTCAAATGCATGATGTATGTTTAGGTTAAGTGTAAGGTTGAATTTAATCAACCATGTGTTGGCTTTATTCCATGACAAATTTGCTTGTAATACAGCACTTAGAAACCCTGTATTTAGGTGGGAATCATGTAAGGGTAGTGTGTGAGAGAGTGTGAAGAAATGCTCAAGACAGTGCAGTGAAGCAGAGACTCGCGGCTAGGACTCGCGGGAGGCTTGCGGCTTGCAAGCCGCCAAAAGTTGCACACGTGCAAAGCGTGCAGGGGAGCTGAACAGTCATGCCAGCTGGAGCACTACAGGACAAAAATCCAGACTGGCCACTCAGTTAGCTCGCGGCTTGAACTCGCGAGGTCAAGTCGCAGCCAGCCCTGTTTTGGAAAAACTGACTCTTTGCATTCTATTCTCACACCAGTATAAATACCCTTCATTCCCACAAAATATGTGTGGCTATTTAGAAAGAAAAAACCTAAGAGAGGTTTCTTCAAAACACCCACCCAATTAGAGAGAGCTACTTATTCTTAGAGAGAAATCTTTGTAGTCTCTTCTCATTCCCTCTCTCATTGTCATACCTATTGAGAGGAGATTTCTATCCAAACACTACCCACACCCATTTAGAGTGTTGAATGTTTTTGGAGCTTTGGGAAGCATTGGAAGATGCCAAGGATGGCGGATGCTATGGATTATAGCGGAATCCGGTAAGCTAGAAAAGAAAAAGGTTCGGCGCAACCTCGTTGGAGCAAGAAACTTGGAGGGCTTAGGTACATCGGGTAGATTAGGCTTGGAGGGTCTATTGTTGTTCATGTATCCCAACTACATTTTCTAGTGCATTATTGACCGCTTGGAGGGCGGCGGAGAGGTTTTACGCCGACGGCTTCGGTTTCCTCTTCGATAACACATCGTGTGTTGTCCTTGTGTTTGCATCTCTCTTCCCTTTATCTTTGCCCTTTATTTTCTGTTGTGGATGTGTTTTTAATTGGCATAGATTGTTTACCAATTCTATATTATAGCTTATGTTCATTTTCCGCACACTAGTTGTTTGACATAAAGCTTGAATTGGTCAAGTTGTATTTTGGGGGTCTAAACGTTCAAGGGTGTTTCTACACATATTTGAACTTTCATTTGGTATCAGAGCGGGTACACTTGTTGTGGTTTAAATACCTAAGTGTGATCCTTGACCCCTTGTGTTTATTTGCCATGGATTGTGCTTTGTATGCCTCTTTGCATGATTTGGTTGGTGATGAATGTAACATGCCACGTGTTTGTGAAAATGCCTCTATGAGTGTTAATCCTCATAAGTGTGATGACATGTTATTTGAATCTATGGGTGTTGTTGACAAACTCTTGAAGAAAAATGCTAAGAAGTTTCAAAAGAATTTGAGCAAGTTATATTGTGAAAATGATGATTTGATTGCTAAGCTCAATGAATCCAACAAATTGGTTGAGAAATATAAAAAACTTGCTGAAATTTCTCTTGAAAAGCTGAAAGAGTTTGAATGTTTGAATATGGACTTGGATGCTAAACTTGTTTTGTCTAACAAACTTGTTGATGATCTTAAATGTGAAAATGAATCTCTTAAGATGCATGCCAAGTGTTTGATTGCTGAACCTATTGTTAAAAATGATGAAAATATTTGTTGCAATCATGTTGTGGTACCCGATTTTGTGCCTAGTGTGTGTTCTACCTTAAAGGACAAATCGGTGTACATTCCTCCACATAAAAGAAATCAAATGGTGCAGAGAAAGGCTGTTAAGTCAAAGCCTTCGTTTAGGTCTCAACCTAAGGTTTTGAATGGATCTAAGTTTGTTCCAACTTGCCACCATTGTGGTGTAATTGGTCATATAAGACCTCAATGTCATAAGTTGAAGAGGGAACAAAACCATGTTGCTAGATCCCTTCCCAAAAAGCCTAGTGGACCTAAACACATTGTTTGTCACCATTGTGGTGCCTTTGGTCATCTTAGACCTCAATGCTCTAAGTTTCATGCTTTTAAAAGAATCAAAAGAAAAGAAAAACTTGAGCTTTTTGGAAGTTGTGCTAAAAAGAGTAAACCGGTTTTGAGTGAAAATAGCATGTTGTTAAAGAAAATGTTTAATGCTCTTAACTCCTTGACTATGTGCATCTCCGGTTCTTATTCTTCCAACCCTCGTCTCACTTCTCTTGAGACACTCATTCCAAACAATCGTTCCGTTTGGATGAGGAAGGGTTCCTATGGTTGAGCTTTTGCTCTTTTGGTCCTTGTTCTAATTCTTTCAATCTTTGTTGGACCCTTCATGCATTAAATGTCATATCTTCATGCATTTTGTGCATCTTGCATTTATTTATATGCATTGTTTTGTTTTTTATCTTACTTTTATATTTCAGTTTTATGTGAGTAAAAAATCCAAAACCTCATAAAAAGTGAAAAATTCAAAAAGTTTGATCGTATATGTTTGAGCACTTATCACATGTGAGTTTGGCCTTGTACCTTTGTACAAATGACTTTGTACATTTACGAGCTTAGCTTGTTATTTTTGCACTTATATCTTTGTGGAAAAAATCTTGACATCTTTGTGTGATTGTTGTAAATCGATCTTCAAGCTTGTCATGAATGATTAGTCAATAGTCATGTTGGTTTTGATACATGCGTAGACTTGTGCTTATATCTCTTCTCACTCTTTTATTTTTATTGCTTAAAGAGCTCAATAAATGTAAATCTCAAAATGAAAAGAGATAATGAGCTGCAAAAGCCGTCGCATATACTAGTATTTGACTAGGAAAAAGGGAAAGCGACGTGTATTGAAAATGTTTGATGCC
Source organism: Quercus robur (assembly GCF_932294415.1). Lineage (NCBI taxonomy): Eukaryota > Viridiplantae > Streptophyta > Magnoliopsida > Fagales > Fagaceae > Quercus > Quercus robur. Next base: position 46,923,634 of record NC_065535.1, read on the forward strand.
CAAAAGCCAAAGGCTTGTTCATCAAATTGAAATATCTAAAATTTCAGGCATCAATCTCAAAAATTGAGATGTATTGCTCAAAATGAGTTGTATTGATTCAAAATGATCAAATGATATGAATTGTAAGAAGCCAAATGAAAAGCTTTAATCTTATGTAATCATTTTCTTGTGGGAGGTTATATATGTTCATTTCTATAATTGAAATAGACCACTTGACTTAGTACTAGTTGTGTATGACTTGATTGAATTGATCATTGAAGCTTCACTCTAGACTAAGGACTATTCCACATTTGATACACACACACAACACACATGCCTAATGTTCAATGAATGTCTTATTCATTTGTTAGATTGTACTTGTCTAAATGTGATGTGTGTGTGCTCAATCTTATATGGATTAATCTAAAAAGATTTTTGATCATTTTATATGTTTTTGGAAGTGATTTTTATCACTCTTTGTGTTCATGTTTAGTGTTTACTTTGTTTTTCATTGTTTAAACATGTTCTGTTTTGAAAAACAGGTGTCAGAGTTTTTCGCGGCTTAGCTGGCGACTCGCCAATCGCGAAACCCCAGTCGCGAGTTCATCCAGAAGCTTTTGGCGACTCACTCGCGGCTTGCTCGTGACTCGCAAAAATTTTCGCGACTGAACCTCGCGACTCGTCCAGTCGCGAAACGCCCAGAAATAGCTTTTTAAAGGGCCTTTTGTGGGAAACTTGTTTTAAACCTCTCCCATCCTCTCTAAAACCCCTCTTTCAATATTTTTACATCAAAACCCAACCAATTTGAATGATTTTTCATTCCATTAACATTTCTAAGGTATTTATAAACCCTTTTCATTAATTTTGATCCTTAGATTATGTTTTGGAGAGTTTTGTACTCTTGGTTGAGATTTTTATCATAGGGGTTGGGAAAACTTAATTTTTGTCAATTTTCTTCATGGGATTGGTTTCTTTTGCTGATATGCATTGGATGTTGGCCCCTTGTGGCAGAAAGAACATGTATTAAGGGTGAATTTCATGATGTTCATGCATTGTTTCACATTATTGTTCATAGTGTGCATGCTAGGTGTTTGATAAAATGCCTCTTAGACATTTTCTCGCTTGTTTGGACTCCGATGAGTACCAAACTTTGGGGTTTCTCATGTTTCCTCATTAGGAACATGTTTGGTTCATTGGTTGTGTTTTTAACACACCTTGCCCCACATGTGCATTTTTCTTGCATTGGTCATGCATTGCACTTAGCCACCTCTTGCACACACCTTTACTACCCTTGTCATGCATTGGTCTATACCTTACTTCTTCATCCTAGCATGTCATGTCTATCTTATACTTTGTAGCATTTTACATTGTCTTAGGTTTGAGCTTCATTTTCTCATTCATCTCACACCCCTCATGCATCATTAGCATTGTTCGTACCTTCATCTCTTGCCCTCGTTTCTTCTAGACCCTTTGTCTATTCCTGACAAAAAGGGGGAGAGTATACTCTAGAAAGTATACCGGAGTATTTTGTCATTTCTATATGACTCTTGTGCACATCCTTAGGCGGAGAAATTCTATTTCTCATGCACATTTGTAGGGGGAGAGATATTCCATAGGGGAGATGTATATATCAAGGGGGAGAAGACATTGTGTTAACAAGAAAACTTTGTTTTGTTTGTTTCTCTTTATGTTTGTTTTCTTGTATTGCATCATGTTTGTGTTTTGGATATGCATATATCCCTATGCTATTGTGCTCATTTGAATGCATATTCGGATGATCATTTGCTTTGCTATGTGATCATTGTAGTCATTTCTATATGACTGTTTTGGTGTTTGATCAAGTTGTTCACATGTTTCACATCATGTTTACTTGATCGCAATTTACTTATTACATTATACTTGTCCTTTTATTACTTGCTTTACCTTGAGGGTCTAATGTGTTTTGTGCAAGTGTTTCAGGTTACAAGTATATATGTTCCAAGTGCATCACAACTTCTCATCATTCTGAAGGGGAGAAATTTTAAGCACTTTTAGCTTATATTGTTTAAGTTTTTATTCAGTAATTTTGTGCTTTGTACCCATGTTGCTTTTGTAAGCTTTTAGGGTTTATTTTCATTATTTGTAGGCGTTATGGTTTGTACAATGCTTTATGCAGCCTTTTATGCTTTGTTTAAATCATTACTTCTATCTATATGTCTTGCATTTTGTTTTAAGTACTGTCACTCTTGTGCCCTTGTAAGATTGTTCCTAGATGCATATACTTAGTGTATTATGCATTGGTTGAGTGTTGAGCATACAAGTAACTTGCATTGTTCTTGTTAGCTTGTATGTTCAAGTGTTCATTCCAAGTGTGAATGAGCATTGTGATCACTACTTTGTAGTGATTGCTTGTTTGATCAAGCCATGGTTTGTTTCTAAACTCCATCTTTGCTTGATCACATATTGCTTGCTTCATATGCATTTCATGCTTTTCTGCATATAATGATCATGGTGTATTGTTGTGTTTCAGGAGATTTATGGTCATATGATTCAAGAGTTTCACAGCTTCTAGATTTAGGTGTGAGTGAGTTTTGCCATTGTTCCCAAACTCACGTTTAAGTCTAGAGTCTGTTTTAGGGTGTTTTGTCACGGAATAGCCAAAGGGGGAGATTGTAAGGTTGAATTTAATCAACCGTGTGTTGGCTTTATTCCGTGACAAATTTGCTTGTAATACAGCACTTAGAAACCCTGTATTTAGGTGGGAATCATGTAAGGGTAGTGTGTGAGAGAGTGTGAAGAAATGCTCAAGACAGTGCAGTGAAGTAGAGACTCGCGGCTAGGACTCGCAGGAGGCTCGCGGCTTGCAAGCCGCCAAAAGTTGCACACGTGCAAAGCGTGCAGGGGAGCTGAACAGTCATGCCAGCTAGAGCACTACAGGACAAAAATTCAGACTGGCCACTCAGTTAGCTCACGGCTTGAACTCGCGACTCAGTCAAGTCGCGAGGTCAAGTCGCCAGCCAGCCCTGTTTTGGAAAAACTGACGCTTTGCATTCTATTCTCACACCAATATAAATACCCCTCATTCCCACAAAATATGTGTGGCTATTCAGAAAGAAAAACCCTAAGAGAGGTTTCTTCAAAACACCCATCCAATTAGAGAGAGCTACTTATTCTTAGAGAGAAATCTTTGTAGTCTCTTCTCATTCCCTCTCTCATTGTCATACCTATTGAGAGGAGATTTCTATCCAAACACTACCCACACCCATTTAGAGTGTTGAATGTTTTTGGAGTTTTGGGAAGCATTGGAAGATGCCAAGGATGGCGGATGCTATGGATTATAGCGGAATCCGGTAAGCTAGAAAAGAAAAAGGTTCGGCGCAACCTCGTTGGAGTAAGAAGCTTGGAGGGCTTAGGTACATCGGGTAGATTAGGCTTGGAGGGTCTATTACTGTTCATGTATCCCAACTACATTTTCTAGTGGATTATTGACCGCTTGGAGGGCGGCGGAGAGGTTTTACGCCGAGGGCTTCGGTTTCCTCTTCGATAACACATCGTGTGCTGTCCTTGTGTTTGCATCTCTCTTCCCTTTATCTTTGCCCTTTATTTTCTGTTGTGGATGTGTTTTTAATTGGCATAGATTGTTTACCAATTCTATATTATAGCTTATGTTCATTTTCCGCACACTAGTTGTTTGACATAAAGCTTGAATTGGTCAAGTTGTATTTTGGGGGTCTAAACGTTCAAGGGTGTTTCTACACATATTTGAACTTTCATTAAGGATTATGGCTCTTTTAATAAACTTTTAATTAAATAAGGCTTAGAAATACATAATGGAGGTTGGCCCATAAGTTGGGTGGACTTGGGTGCCTAACAACTTCCTAAGTTGTACCCAAACTCCAGACCCATAATCTGGTATATGGATCCATGTATGTAAGTGATTGGTGCAAAAGACCCAATATGGTTCCTAGACCTAATCTAGGTGGCGACTCCAATTTTCTCTGCCACTGTCCACTCGGCTAGAGCGTACTCTCCTTTGCACCCACACTGGGGAAAAATCTTCTGTTTGTAACTAACAAGAAAGTTATCTTGGTAACTTTGGACCTATGGGGAATTCCTTCATGGACTCTGATCTACTAGGGAAAAATCTTCTTTTTGTAACTCACGAGGGAGTTATCTTGGTAACTTTGTACCTTCGAGGAAGTCCTTGAGGATTTTGATCTACTAGGGAATATTCTTCTTTTTGTAACTCACTAGGGAGTTTTTTGATGGTTTTAACCCACGAGGGAGTTTCCTTGGTGATTTCTAATCCCCTAGGGAGGATCTTAGTATTTCTAGTCCACTAGGGAATGTTCTTAGGCTTTTTTATGCCTTTCAACCCACTGAGGGGTATTTCTATAATTTTAGTGCACCTTTGTAACATTCTGATCTTTCATGACCCATTGGGGATGTTTTTGAATTTTTTCTTTTCATTTCCCACCTTCTGGAGTCCATTTGGGATATGCTGATTCCCCCCCCCCCCCCCTAAACTACACATAATTTAGTAGGGGCCTAAACTACATGTAGTTTAGTCATCAGATGCCTTCTTGCCTCTTCATTTTTTTTTTCAACGGTTACCAACTATTTCTTTTCTTCATTTTCTCTTCAACTTCTTCATCTCTTCACATTTTCTCAAACTCTTCAACTTCCTTTTTTCTCTTTACAAAAACTCTACCTCTCCCTTATTTCTTCATCCATTCTCCAATAGAATCAGAAATCTCTTCTCTCTAAAAAAATCTCTCATCTTCGCCAATGGCACCCAAGACCAAGAAAACCTCCTATGTGATTACCAGTGAAGTCTTCAACCTCGCTGGGTTTGAGCCACAAGGCTTACGAAGTCCACTCCATTGATCTACAGGCCACAAAACCATCTTTCTGAGAATGCATGGATCGAATTGGTAAGTTTTTCAAACTTTGATCTTTTGTTTTAATATGTTTTTAGACTTGTAAATGCTAGGGTTTTGCTGTGGGATGGGTTTAGATGGAAACCTGATGTCCTAAGAGGGGTAGGAACATATTTAAGATGAGTTTTGATCAATGGTAGGCCAAAAATGTGGAAGGACTCATTCTGTCTGCATTCATGTGTACGCATGCATCATACATGCATGTGCAACCAGTCTGTATATGTACGCATTCAAGCCTCATGTGTACGTGTCCATGTTCATAAGTTCATACAGACACATGCCTCAGCATGTGTATGAATACACAGGTTGTGCGTACGCATGTTGATGCTCAGAAATTCCATTTTTGTCTAGTTTGGTTTTTTTTCGCTTATTTTTCAACCAACATGATTCTTATGCTACTACTTTTGATCTTCTTTAGGATTTACCACCTTTCATGAGTAGGAGTAGTGCTAGCCATTTTCTTGCATGGTACAAGTCAGCCGAGACAAAGGGCTTGGTGAATATAGCTGGTTTCGAGGGAGAAAATGGGCAAATGCCCCTTTTAAAAAAAATATCCAGCATTTTGCACCTTTTCGCAAATTAATTAGGGAAATTTCCCTCTTTTGAAACTCAATTTTCTCAAAATCAAGTTATAAAAAAAATAAAAAAAAATTCTAGAGCCCTATAGTGGCGTTTTAAGGAGCCTATAGTGACGTTTTAAGGACCTATAGTGGCGTTTTGTAACTCGATCTCCATGAAGTCGAGTTACATGCAATTTTTTTCTTTTTTTTGGCCTATAACTCGATTTCAAGGAACTCGAGTTTCAAAACGCCACTATATGTCCTTAAAACGTCACTATAGGCTCCTTAAAAACGCCACTATAAGGCTTTACTCGATTTTGAGAAAATCGAGTTTCAAAAGAGGGGCATTTCTCTAATTAGTTTGGAAAAGGGGGTAAAACACTGAATTGTGTTTTTAAAAAGGGCAAAGGCCAATTTTTTCTTGGTTTTGGGCCAATCATGCATTTGCTTCCTGAGGGTACTCCCAACAGCATACTAGTGTAGGTGCTTACTGAAAGGTGGTGGGACACTATTCACACGTTCCACATTGCTGGGAGGGAGATGACCATGGCTCCTCATGACTTCCATCAGATGACCAGCTTGAGATCCGACAGGCTCGTCATCAACTTGGAGAATGAGTCGAGCATCTAGCTGGGCAAAGATCTACTAATGTGTGCCTACAGTACTAAGCACATCTGCTACTTCTATCTAAAGAGGGACTACAAGCCTCTTTCTTAGGTGACTCTAGATGATCATATCCGAATGGCTAAGGCATTCCTGCTGTATCTACTAGGGGCATATCTCTTTGCCATTGGAGGTAAGACATTATCTCTAAGGTGGTAGCTTTCTTCCGTGACTTTAAGCACACTTGGGAGGTGAACTGGGGTCAAGCTTGTCTTGCCTAACTCTACTCGGTCATGGATACCTTGAGCTGAGGGACTCTACGTCAGTTGGTGGGCCTTTGGAAGCTCATTGAGGTTAGACTTTTTTGCTTTTCATGTAGTTTCATAAATTGTACTTCGTACTCTTGCCAAATATATCTGTTCATATGTCATCTAGGTTTTACAAACTGCATTTCATGCTTTTACAAATTTTACCTTATTATCTTGCAAATTTTCATCTTGCAAACTGTCATCTTACAAACTATCATCTCTTTCTTGTAAATTGCACTATGTTATTTTCTTGCAAACTATCAACTTGCAAACTGTATCTTGTTCTTTTCTTGCAGCGTTGGGCCTTGAACTATGGCCTTATCACCTGTGGTGTAGATTTGGACCTAAAGGACTTTTCTTCAGTCCAGACCCATCTCAACAATCTCACCTTTGACTCGGTGAGTAAAATTCCTTTCTCTTAGTTGTCATTGTGTGTTTCAAAGTCTTTTTCTAACCATGAGTGTCTTTGTAGATTGTTTAGGGACCTTGGGTAGGCATTCCTCTCGTTACTGATCTGAATTTAGAGGTGGCTGTCGTTATCTCTTCTAAGACCTCTTAATCCTTGGAAGGTGCTAGCTTGAGTGTTCTATACCTAGCTGAGCAAGTCTCTTGCTAGCTAGTGGGTGAGGACACACCTCAGGTTCCAATGGATCCCCCCTCTTTCATGCTTGCCCCACTTTCGATGACTGATGCTGAGTACCAACTGTGGAGGGGTGGCATTGCCTATGCCGAGTGGCTACTAAGTGGTTCTGTTGACACTCCTCGCTTGCCTTGGTCGGTCTATACCTATGGTCTAGATGGGTTTGCTCGTAAGCGTCCCTTGAGGTGTATCCCGAATGTCATGCGATATCCCTTCCCTCAAAGTACACGAGTCATTAGTTCCCTTCATCCTTATTCTTTGCACTTTTTTCTTTGCATTCCTTAGGCTTGTCATGACATTGTCCATTTAAAAAAAAAAAAAAAAAATTCAGCCCACTATAGCAGAGTATAAGGAGCTTCTTTGGCTTGCTGGGAACCTCAAGTTGGAGGTGACTGAGCAACCTCAGCCTAATGATGATGATTCGGAGGTGACCCTATGCTCTTGGTCGAGGAAGAGGCATTACTAGTGGTGATCCCTGCAGTTTAGACACACAGACAAATTGACAAACATAGACATATTTCCAGTTTTTTTCTTTTTTCTTTTTTAGCATATATATTCGACACTTAGACCTTATTTGAGACATTGGGTTGTATTTAAGAACTCCTTTATATTTCTACTTTTATTTTAGGAAATGTACTTATTTACAACTCATAGAAGAATTAGATATGTATGCATATTTATATCTCCTTGCTTTTCTTTTTCTTTTTACTTTGATGAATGAAAATCTAAGTTCAAATCTATCTTGGGCAATCCCTTAGGCCATAGGTGTCATGAGAGAAGCCTTGGTATAAAAATCACACTCCAAATAGGAAAGGGAATTTGAAACCCTAATGAACATCCGTACGCATACACACGTTTGCATACTCAGGCTTTGACCATGCGTATGCATCGAGGACCATGACCATGCATGCCACTAGGCAGAAAAACCCTAGCAGACTTTTTCCACTATAAAACAGCCATGATAAGCTTCCAAACCTTCTTAAAACATGTTTTAAGCACAGGAACCATTCTACATGGTCCCCGATGGTAGAATTCACTTCTTTAGAGGTCTCAATGTGGATTAACAAGCAAAATCTCAATTTTAAGGATGCTCTCATCCCTCTTGGCCTCTCTTGTATTTCTTTCTTTCATCAAATCAAAGTAGATGAGCCTCTTCTACGTGCTACCACTGAACTTTGGATCCCAACTTGGCATGCTTTTCAATTCAACGGTGTGGAATTATGCCCTACTCTTGAGGAATTTGGTGCAGTCATGGGTGAGCACAACTTCGATGCTATCATTCTTCCTACTCTCGAGGAAGATCTTTCTAACCTATCTCATCAACTTTTGGGGGTTCCTCTAGCTATGGTCAAGTTATGGTGCAAGTCCAACAAGTTGAATGTCTTCATGGTTTTCAAGTACTTTCTAAGAAGGATATTCCTTTGGCTGGGGTGAAGCATTCCCATCATCTCAATTCTTTTTGCCTTAGCATTCTTGCAAGGTTCTTCTTGGTGCATGAAACACCTTGTATGGATCCAAGAATTCTTTACGTGGTTAAACATTTAGGGAGTGAGAGCCCATAAGCCATTATCTTGACTGAAACCTGTAATGGTTTGGATGTTGTTCATAGAGAGGAAGCAACATTCTTTTTTAGGGAGTTCTCTTCTTCTTTAGGTATAATCCCTTATTTTTTGCCTAGATTTTCTCAACCTAGCAGGATTCCTTTAATTTTTGCATGGATTGCCTTTCGGTTTTCAACCCATTAAGGCTCCTTATATCATCTTTGAATATTTCTCTCTCTTTTTCTATTATTATCTCTCTTTTTTTTACTCAACACTTATGCTTTCATTTTTTCTTCCTCAATTATGGTTGTACAAGAAGCTCAAACTGACTCATCGTCCCCTCGTTCTGTCTAATATGTACCAACCGAAGTATTATCATGATCGTAAGCTCAAGGGCAAAGATATGGATCTTGCCAAGCTTACTAAACTCTTGAAGCATCTTACATCTGTGGACATCTACTGGGTGACATGGTTTTAAAACCCAAACCATTCAATGAACTGTAAAAGGTAGAGGTTCAAGGTTTTTAAGGTCAAACTGAGGTTGAACCGAGGTCAGATTGTGATGACATAATAATTATTTTAATATAAAAAGAAATGAAATAAACATGTAAACTTAGCAATCTTCAAAGATTATGTAGATATTTCTTCTATTATTTCAATTGTTTTAGCACAATAGTACAACATAACAATATTTCAAAAACAAATATCTCAACTAAAAATAATCAGATTATTTTTATAAGAAAAAATACTCAAATTTCAATCTTAATAAATAAAAAACAATACTAGTAGTTTAAAATTTAAAGTTTTAAACATAAGAAACCTTTTCTTAACCAAATAATAATAATAATAATTGTGGGGCCAAAGAATTTGACAACCCCGGCCCACTTCATACTAAGCCCAAGGCCCATGCCGAGGAGGGAGAAATGACCGAGGACAAACAAAGAAAGCCCAAATAACCTAGAAACGTTGTCGAGGACGACCCTGTTCTCGGCATCCCAAATCCCAGGAGGAAAGAACGACACGCCGTCAAAGGCAGCCTCCCAAAGCGCCCCTAGAAAAAGGACAAATACAGTAGGACACCCATGGGGATATGGTGTAGGAGCAATTCAAGGAGAAACTGTCACCTCCGCATTGTATGTACCCAACTAATGTTCTGGCCGCATTGATGAGGAAATGACCCCTGAACAGTGCGGCCTTGGTTGCCACAACTCACAGAGGGTTTGGGAAGGTGGTTGATGGGACGAGCACTCGAGTGATGACTTGCATGATCAACAGATGGAAGGCCAAGATCAACTGGAAAGAGATATATAATGAGAGGGATCCTCCAAGAATGGGGAGGAGAAAAAGGAGCAGGAGGAAAGAAAAAGGAGAGGACGGTAGCTATTTGCATGATCTTGGAAACCTCTGTAACCTAGTACTGAAGGAAGAAGAAGAACACTAAGTTCCTCGGACGAAGTGCCCGAGGAAAAAATTCCATGCTTTAACCCATATCCTTGTTACTCAATTCATATATAACCGTGTCTAGTTGTTGTAGTCCAGCCTAGTTCTTAAACTTATTCTCTACAAATTTATTGTATTGGGTTAGTTGGGCTTGAGACCATTCATCCAACAGTAGAAGTGCTCGAACCCAGTCCCTACAATAATAATAATAATAATAAAATATGCAATGCAATGTTGTCTAAAATTTAAAAAACAAGAGTCCACTCACTCGTCCTAAGAGAAAAGCTTATTATATATATATATATATATAGTTTTTCAATCTATTACCCCACTTCCTAAAGCTTAGGTGTTCTGCCCCAAAATAAATATCAAATCTCACCTGCTTCCTATCATAGACTCAAAATTTTCTTTCCTCCACACACACACACACACACACACTCTCTCTCTCTCTCTCTCTCTCTCTCTCTCTCTCTCTCACACACACACACACACACACACACTCTCTCTCTCTCTCTCTCTCTCTCTCTCTCTCTCTCTCTCTCCCTCTCTCTCTCTCTTCTTCACAACGAACATGACTACGAGAGTCAAGCTCCCCTCCAACCAAAATCAAGATCTTGCGATGGTAAGTTATTCTCAGCAAAGGAATGGAGTCAACTTAGTCAACGAACAAGATTGACAATTTAGACTTCTAGTGATGATGAACAAATAGATTACCATTTTTTTTTTAAATATTTGAAGAAAATATGTTACCGTCCCGTAAATCCATGTTCGGTTTTGAAGCCCATGCAGTTTGACCGCAATTCATGCGGTTTCTAGCAAAAGTCAAATTTTCAGTTTTATAAGTTTAAAAAACCGGATTGCCGAACAGTTTTCGGTTAACTCGGTTAGACTGTATGGTCCAATCTGGGTTTCAAAACTATGATGGGTGGTAGAATGGTGGCATATCGAAGCCATGACTAGCCGTGGTTTGAAGGAAAACTATGTACCTTTGGTTGAGCTTTACTGTTGCTATTACTATCCTACATGTCGCATTGCACGAAAATTTGGTGATTATTAAGGGGCACTTGGTGGCAATGGTTCTTACCATACCTTAGCATTCACTGAGAAAGTTTTGGGTAGAATTCAAGAGACTTGGCCTTGAAGAGCGATGAATAGGGACATCCACTTTCCTCAGCTTCTCCATCCAACTTTGGGGTACAAGGATTGGTTATCCACTGATATGAGATCAGTCCATAGGGAAGAGAATGATCACAAGAAATCCAACAAAAGGAAGAGAACTAAGTGACCGTCTTGATATGCCCTAAATTTAACTTTTCTGCACTTTATGATTCCATGTCTTTTCATTGGAGTTAATAAGACTATTTTCAAAATGAGTCAAGGGGAAAGTGTCCAGTTTTTATTTGCAGGTTTGCCCTTTTTACAAATCCTCTATCCATCCTGCTTACATAGCATTTGTGATAAACTCATAGGTAAAAGCAACTATGTTGCTTATGTTGGGGTTTTTGCCCTAAAATCCAATTTATTGGCATGTCATAAATAATTAAATTGTTTAATTATATGAGACAATTTATAAGTGAACTAATAAGACATTATCATAGTCCTTGAGATGCATTGTATGTGATTTAGTCACAGAAGATATAAATCACAAGTTCCATATAAACTCAAAATATAGTTTGTAGTCGATGATGAAATTGGGCATTTCATTTGTGAAGACTATAACACATTAACTAAGATGGCTTGTCTTGATCATGGAAAGGGAGACTTCTAGTTGATGTGTTGATGTGTCTTAAGAATTAAGACATATTGAACTGGACTGCTGTGTGATTAATTATTCAATCAACATCTGTCACTCGAATAATTAATCTCATGACTTCTAATTTCATAGACTCTCAATCCTAAGAGAATAGTGAATCCTATCATGAATGTAGGTTACTTTGATATATCAGGAATGAGATCTAATATTCAAAGTCAAAACCTCAATATGTTGCGTAACACGTAGTGTTGAGGGAACACATATTCTCAAGACGGAATCCAAAATCTCTTCTTATAGAGACACAAAATATCCCCTCGAGATAAGTTTAATGGAAATTGATTATTCAGGACACCCACTTTAGTAAAGAGTTACTAAAGCTTATATTTATTGAAATCGGATTTCAATAAATTTGAATAACTAAAAGATCAAACTAGGTACTCAAGGATAAAATAGTTGTTTACAAAGTGATAGTTCATTATGACTTTGTTCACTATAGATATTTCATGAAGGGGTCAAATGATATCATTAGAGTCTTAGGATATAATTTATTAATAAGGCCTAGAGTACAATTATATTTATATAGTGGTATTAAATATAATTTATGGTAACTTTGGACTTGTCAAGAGTTGATAGAAAAGCCCAAGGCCCATTGGTGTTAGAGTCTTATTTGTTCCCTTCGGTCCCATCTCAAGCCACAAACTAATGCCCAATTGGGTAGGCCCAAAAGGCTAACCCAATTAAATAATCAATTTTTATTTAATAAGAGTTATTAAATAAAGTAACTATCAAGGTAGTTAGTATGTATGTATGATGAAAAGAAAAGAAAACAGTTTTTCTCTACAAGGAGAGGAAAAAAGATTTTCTTTGAGAACCAACGTACATAAAGACTGATTGAGAGGCCACACTTCTTGGGCACCTTGTGGAATTGAGATAAAGATTAAAGGTATTCTCAAGTCCTGGTTTTGAATTTCACAGCATCAAGGTACGCTTTCCATTTTTTGTTCTAGTATTCAAGGTTACATGTTATCTCTCATGAATGAAGTAGATCTGTGATTGTTGCTTCCGCTTTGTGTTTTGTATGAGATGCAAAACTAGATTTTCCAATAGCTTACACAATAGATCATACCCAAACCTAAGGGTTTCCAACCCTACAAGACGCTAATGGATCCATCATGCAAATGTGTATAGAAAACATTTGCGGCCAGTAGTTGGAACTCCGCATCAAGGAAGACATTACCAAAAGTCTAAGATCTTGTCTGAAAAGGCGAGGCCCATTAAGAATAAAGCTTCCACAGTTTTTAAATTTGAACTTCCTTGTATTGTAAAAGGCCTAGTGTTGGAGCCATTGTATATAACCCGATTTTGGGGCATTGTAAAAAGCCAAAGTTTTGTAAAAGCATTGTTTTCTTTATAATGAAAAGAGAGGGGTCCATCCTGCAATTTCAAGCATGGTATGAAAGTTCCAGTTACTTGTAAAGCTTATGCATTAATTCTGCATCACTATTAAAAATCACCATGACAAAAACCCGCTCAAGGATTCAAGCCAATATTTGAAAATGATAAGTGCATCTAAAATAAGCAAGGACCTAAACTAACTTCGCGTTTATTTTGTGTTTCCACATTGACAAATTTTCAAATGTACCCCATTTCTTTCTCATCCCATTATTTTCCTTTCCGGAATTATAAAGAGGAAAGATTGCTCAAAGGAAAATTTCCAAGTTACCATCATATCGTGATCCCATTATCACTAGGTCTCGTGCTAGAGAGATGTTTACTAGTTGTAGGAGGAGGGCGTGATTTTTCCAATCGCGATCTGGAAGGCTCTGCACCTCAATCTGAAAATAAGGCATAGCTACCGCTATATCCGAACCAAGATCGAACCACACCACCCTTTGGCCTACAAGGAGGTAACAAGGAAGCGGATCCTAAGGATAAAACCTTAAAGTCTAGCTACAGCCAGGTCAAGAGTCAAGTGGAAACCCTGACAGAAATGATGTGTATCATGGAGAGCATTGACTCCCGAGGAAGTGTCGATTTGGACAATCTAACCAATTTCCCTCAAGTCGTTATGCATCCCAAGTTCAAGTCGCTTGAGTTTGTCTAGTATGATGGCACTAGAGATCCTTACGCCCATTTGCGCATGTTCTATAGGAAGATGGCTCCCTATGGGGACAATCAGCCTTTACTCTATCAAGTCTTCCCTGATATCTTGACTAGTTTAGCCACCACATGCTATGTGAGATTAGAAAAGACTTCCAGCTGGAGAGAGATGGCCAATTCCTTTATAGAATATTATTAGTTCAATACTGAGATAGCTCCCAACCATATAGTCCTTCAAAGGATAGAAAAGAAGAGTGGAAAATCTTTCCGTGAGTATGCCCAGAAGTGGCGTGAGTTGGCCGCGCAAGTGCTTCCTCCTATGATGAAGGAGGAAATGATCAAGGTTCTTCGATAACCTTATGCCTCCTTACTATGAGAAGATGATTAATGCCTAAGTCACTCATTTTGCAAGCCTGATTCCTATTGAGGAGCATATTGATAAGGGTATTAGGAGCAATAAAATAGTCGATCCTAAGGCTTTAAATTCTACGATAAAACAACAAGTGAAAAAGGAAACCAGCCACATGGGAAAGGAAGCTGATGTTCATATGATTGCTAGGGCACCAAAGAGACCAAGAGGTCCTACTTCTACTTATATGGCCCCGATTGCCCAACCTTATCAGTAGCACAGCAGCAAGTCCAGCTAGCCTAAGTGCCTCACCGGGCATTTAATTAGAGGGGAAGGCTAGATCAACCCCAATATCCTATAGAGGAGCCTCAAAAATTTTCTCCGTTACCGATGCCAATGACAGAGCTTTATGCCTATCTATTGGAGAAGAAGCTAGTGACTTCATTGTTTGCAAAACCTAGAGACGATCCTCCTCTGACAAGTTTTGTCTCATTTAAGAAATGTGAACACCATTTTTTGGCCGAAGGGCACTCCTTGGAAGAATGTGTGTAGTTGAGACATCAAATCCAAAAAATATGAAAGGTAGAGTGAAAACCCGAAAGGGCAGTCCACGCAAAAGGAAAGCAAAAAAAAAAAAAAAAAAAGAAGTGTGAGGGAGCCTACTAGATTGAAAACCTGAAAGGGTGATCTAGGCAAAAATTAAGGCAATCAAAAATTCATAATGTTTGTTTGAACTACATGATGACCTAATCCTCCTTAGTGGAGGTACATAGGTAGCCAACTCTGGCCCAGTCACATTTTAAAAGAAAAATCAGTTAGTTAAATCCATTTGAGTTTGAGATCAAGATCAGGAAAAAAGATGGATCCGTTTTCAAGACAAAGATATAAGGATGCCTGGGGATTTTTGAAGGGTTACTTTGCATTTGGAATGTATAGGGCCTTTTATGCTAAGGATTTTGTGGCATACACTAGTGGAAGATTGTTGACACCCGGCCTCGAACGGCTGGAAACCGTCGGGCGTTCATTCGACCACCCACCGTGGTGACGCTCCCATGCGTACAAGGCCCGTTGGAGGCCCCTCTCGATAATGGTGTTGTCCGTGTGGAGCTTTAGGTGCTCTCTCTCTCTCGGGAGAGGAAGGTAGGTCTACCTTTGGAGGTGTGGCAGGAATCTTGGCCAAATTTTAGGTGATTACCAAAGGTAAGTGAAGTCGCCACTAATCATTGGGTTTTTCTAAGGTGTGATTGGTCACCTGTTTCTAGTTGATTTTATTACCAATCCTAGGCTAAGAAAAATGGCATTTTTCCTAATCTAATATGGATGGCAAAAAATCTTGATTCTTAAGTCTACTAGTTTGGTTATGTGTGTGGAAGGTGTTAGGCACCCCACAACGCTTGTCCATGGACAATCCTTTGTTTTAATAAAACCTTAATGAAAGTTCAAATATGTGTATAAACACCCTTGAACGTTTAGACCCCCAAATTATAACTTAATCAATTCAAGCATTATGTCAAACAACAAGTGTGCGGAAACTTAACATAAGCTAACATATGGAATTGGAAAAGCTATCTATGCCAAATTAAAAACACAACCCACAGCAGTTAATAAAAAGGCAAAGATAAAGAGGAAGGAAGATGCAAACACAAAGACAACACGCGATGTGTTATCGAAGAGGAAACTGAAGCCCTCGACGTAAAACCTCTCCGCCGCCCTCCAAGCGGTAAACAATCCACTAGAAAATGTAGTTGGGATACATGGACAGCAATAGACCCTCCAAGCCTAATCTACCCAGTGCACCTAAGCCCTCCAAGCTTCTTGCTCCAACGAGGTTGCGCCGAACCTTTTTCTTTTCTAACTTCCCGGATTCCGCTACTAGACCGTAGCATCAACCAATGAAGATTGGTTCCTTCCTAACTGCTTCCCAGAAATCCAAACAGCTCTCTCAGAGTGATGAATATGGTGAGAACAAGGTTTGGTAAAATGCCTCTCAAGGATTTGACAATGGAGAGGAAGAGAGTTGAGGAATTTGAAGAGACTCTAATGTATAGATTGTGGGTGAATCAATCTTGTTTTTCTTTAGGGTTTCTCTCTCAAAATTCTCTCTGGAAGCTCTCTTACATTTGTGGGTAAAAGGGGTTTTTATACTGGAGTGGGAGAGGAATGTGAAACGTCAGGTTTTACAAAACAGGGGTGGCTCGCGGCTTGACTAAGTCGCGAGATCCAGTCGTGAGATAACCGTATGGCCAGTTGTCCTGTTTTGTCCTGTAGTGCTCCAGCTAGCATGACTGTTCACCTTCCGGCATGCTTAGCACGTGTGTTGCGTCTAGCGGCTTGCAGCCGCAAGTCACCAGCGAGGCCAAGCCACGAGTCTCTATTTTCTTGCACACTCTTGAGCAAATTTCACTCTATCTCACTCACTACCCTTACATCAAACCCACCTAAATACAGGGTTACTAAATGCTGAAATACAAGCAAATTTGGCATGGAATAAAGCCAATTAGATGGTTGAATAAATTCAACCTTACACTTAATTTTCGGAGATTGGCAATAAAAACATGATTTTGGTATTGGCTTTCGGGGCTTTGCACGCATGGGTCCTTTGAGGTTTGGCTTTTGAAGGGCTGTGGTCCTAATCTATGCTTTCCTAAGGCATTTGAGCAAAGTACCAGATTTTCAAGGCGAAAATCCAGTGACATGTCACCTTACTTTCACGATGGACATTAGGCATCACTTTGCCTTAGGTGACATGGACTATGACAATCACATCAGAAGGGGTGAGCAGGTATGTATATACATCATGCACAATGCAAGCACACAGAGCAGGAAAGTAAATGCCTACATCCCTAGAGCATGCATGGCCCAAAATATAGGTGCAGGAAAGTAAACATGGGTCGCCATACTCTAGAGATGAGGAGAAATGGTAAATGGCATGATATACCTAATACAACCCATTTAAGAGAGAAAGGAGGGAGGAAGGAATGAGGTTTAAAAGTGTACATAACCAAATGGGAAAGGCTCTACCCCTAAATCTACTGAACATAACCAATTGGCTTATATCCACATGCTTGCATCCTTACTCTTTTTGCTTGCGCTTAGGAGACCGTGCCTTAGCTCCATGCATCCTCACTCCATGTGTGTACATGTAAAGGCAAAGACAAGAAATCAACAGGCAAGCAATGGAAGGAAAAGATGCAAAGAGAATATGAAAGAGGCATAAAGTAGATAAGAATGATAGACATGGCAAGCAAAGAAATAAGAAAGCAAGCAAACAAGTGCGAAGGCAAACAAGCAAGAAAACAAACAAAAGGTGGTGCCCGTGGGGGGACAAATGTAGGTTTGGATTGGGTGTCCATATCATCATTATGTTGAAGTATGGACGGCACACTAGCAAGCAAGACTCATGCATAAACATGTAAGCAAGCATGTAGAGATGCATAGAAAGCCAACAGGTGGCACAAACAAGCATGGTTAGCATATCATCACATGGAGTGGAAAAAGGGAAGGATATGCATGAAGCAACCCAGCATTTGGAGACGCATCCCAAGTGGTTACACCCAAACATGGCCTTATGGGCGTCGGATGTAACCAAACAAGATCAAGCCCACAGAGGGTGTCAAGCATGGCAAAGCCTAGAACAAGAGAGGCTAGCACAAGCATAGAGCATAGAAGTAATAGATGTGAAAATAGGATGATCTAAACCCTTTGATGTGGGCCTTGGTGTATGGACGATGACAGAGACCATAGGGTCTAGATCGAGTCCGAACCAATAGGCCAAAATACAAGAAGATGCAATTAAAGGGCCACAATAGCACATGGCATAACAAACAAAGCCTAGGCCTAATCACATAAACCTAGCAAGAAGCACGCAAGCATTTTGATCTAACATGGGAAATAGCATAGAGCATATAGAGAAGAAGACTAAGCACACAAGCATGTGAAAACATAGATCTAGACATTTAGGCATAGAAACATGCGTGTAAACATGTAGATCTAAGCAAGGCATGACCAAAAATGTGATATCAAGCATGTAAGCATGTAGATCTAAACAAAAATACAAGGAAAAGATAGATCTAAGCATGAAAACATGGCATATGGCATGAAAACATGTAGATCTAAACATATAAGCATGTAAGGATGTAGATCTAGGCATGTGAAAAAAGAATCCAAAAACATAAACATGTGAAGGCAAGGATCTAAGCATATAGACATGTAAACATAGGCATAAACACATGAGTCTAGACATGTGAGCATGGTATAAAGCATAAAAGCAAGCATAGGGACCCATAAATCCAGGCATAAGCATGGAGATAGGCATATAGACTAACATAGAACATGTAAATCAAGCCATAAACATGGAAAGCATGGAAACTTGTAGATCCAGACACAAGAACCACATGGAAATGGTAGATCCAAGCATAAAACATGGCATAAGGCATAAACAGCAAGGAGATTTAAGCTAGAAGCACAAATAAAGCAAGAAACATGCAAAAGAAAGCAATAAATCATGTTATTCAAGCAAAAAGAAAGGATAAAATTCTTGATGAAACTTTATAGGAAAAGGGGTATAGATTGTAGCCAAAAAGCTACATCCATACCCCTATACCTCAAATCCAAGGTATAGAACCAAGGAAAGGAAGATGGAGGGTATGAACACTACTTTGTATTTTTGGAAAAGAGAGAAGAATCAAGAAGTTTTGATGTGTTTTTGTGTTTTTTGGGAGAGAAATATGGTGAGAAAAGAGAGAGAGAGAGAGGAAAAAAAAAACCCAAAAAGATGCCTAAACAGCTCCCAAAATGTCTCCCTTCAATCTGAGCTACCAGGAGCCTTTTATAAGCCCTAGCATGCTTTTTGGGGCCCAGTGCACCTTGTAGCTGTGCTGAGTTAGGCTCAACTGACGTCAACAATTTCATCTTCATGCACTTTTTCAGTCTTGATGTCTAGTTTTCAGAAAACTAAAGAAATTGAAATTCCAATAGTTGGATCAAAAGTTATGACCTCATAAATCATGTTGACGCACTTTTCATAGTTTTCCCAATATCTCAACCATTTTAACTCTGATTTTGACCCATGAATAGTCGTTGGAATGAGAATTTGATTATCTTCACAATGGCATTGGTCTAAACCTGTTTTGATGACTAGATCAAGATTATGATTTCTGGGGCTCACCAAAAGTCAAATCTAGGTCAAACTTGGTCAAAGTTGCTAAAAATATCCGAGGAGCTCGGGTTTGATATAAAACTATGAAAATGTTCTTTTGTGAGGATTTTGACCTTTAGTCAACCAAGGGTTGACTAGGGGCATTTTGGTCGTTTTGGCTGAAAAACGCACTTTGAGCAGTCTAGTGTTTGAACAAGTTGTGCCACGCCATTAGATATGTTCTCATGACCCCATGGAGAGAAAATGATATTTTTGTGTTTTTCAAGGTATGGCATGCAAATCGAGGATGAACAAAATACGGTATCAATAGTTGCCCCTTCTTTATTTGATATCTCGAGTGTAATAAGAGGTGTCGAATAATGAACGTGATTTCACATTTTATCTCCCCTAAATTGCGTGTAGAGGCTATTCATGGATTGAGACCAATTTTTTACCTGATGCGATCGAGCTGTTGCTTCTGCTTTGGAAAATTTCTTTTGCATCTGTTTCTTGATACTGGGCAAAAACTTTGTTCTTTTTCTGCAAATATGTTAGTAGCAATGCAACTAGGAATGGATGCTAGATTATTATTATTATTATTATTATTTTTGGGTTAGGTAGAAAAACATGCAAATGCTGGATGCTATGGATGCAGAAAATAAAATGCTCGGTAAAAGTAAGGGGACTTACCTAGTGATTGGGAACTTAGGATTCTTTAGGAACTTGGTGATTGTGGGATAATGAGACGTACGGCACCGCCATTAGTTAGCTACAAAATAGGATTAGGCGAAGATAGAGGATATTTGAATAGCACGCCTGATAAATGATTCATACGCCATGCAAGTGTGGAGATGTTCCTACACCATGGAAGTGTGGAAAGGGTCCTATATCGTGGAAGCATGGAAGATTGTGTTGATCCGTTGTTGGGTATCATGCACCATAATGATTCGTACGCCGTGGAAGCGTGTCGATGTTTCGATGAGAGAAATGCGTCCAAAGGCTACCGAAGGTGAAAATGTTTAAGAAAGACCCTTTGGGGGAAATTTTAACTAAATGTGTTTTAATGATAGAAATTGGTTCAAAGACTACCCGAAGGTGAATGTGTTTGAGAAAGACCCTCGAGGGGCAATTTTAATTGAAATGTGGTTCAACAAGAGAAATTGGTCTAAAGACTACCCGAAGGTGAATGTGTTTATGAAAGATCTTTTGGGGAAATTTTAACTAAAATGTGTTTCAACAAGAGAAACTAGTCCGAAGACTGCCCGAAGGTGAATATGTTTGTGAAAGACCCTCCGTAGGCCTTGGATGTATAATTCTTGATATTGTCTCTTTTAGGCTGTTGATGCACAATGAAACAATGCCTCTAGATAGGCCTTACATGTATGATTCTTGTCATTGCCTCTCGATAGGCTACTGCTGTGTGTACGAAACAATGCCTCTAGGTAGGACTTACATGTATGATTCTAAATATCGCCTTTCGAAGGATTGCTGTTGTATACGCTAAACAATTCCTCTAGGAATGACTTACATGTATAATTCTAAAATTCGCCTTTCAAAAGGTTACTGTTGTATGTGTGAAACAATGCCTTTAAGTAGGATTTACATGTATAATTCTGAAAATCACCTTTCAATGGGCTGCTGATGTATGTGTGAAACAATGTCTCTAAGTAGGCTACTGATGTGTGTACAAAACAATGCCTCTAGGTAGGATTTACATGTATGATTCTGGATATCGCCTTTCAAAGGGCTACTGCTGTATGCAAGAAACAATTCCTCTAGGTAGGACTTGTATGTATAATTCTAGAAATCACCTTTCAAAGGGCTGCTGCTGTATGTGTGAAACAATGCCTCTTGGTAGGACTTACATGTACAATTCTAAAAATAGCCTATCAACGAGCTTTACATGTGTGATATTGGTAGCACTTGCATCACACTGTACCCTTATGGGTTTTCCGATTCAATCTGATAGTGATCAATCCACTGAAGGAGACGAAAAAGGGAGAGATCGTTCAAAATTAAACTGCCCCATTGTAGGTTTTGTGCTGTTCTTGACATAAGAGGAAAAGTTCCTGGCATGACAGACCCATTCTTGCATATTGATTAGAACAAAGTGGACAGAACCACGCAAAAAAAAAAACTACCCAATGTAGGGTTTTGCGTGGTTCTGGATCAGCAAACCTGCTTGACATGGGTTTTAGCTCGTATTAGACTATTATACCATAATGGGTTCCTTGATCTGCTGAATTCTGAATTCAAAGTTTCGAGCAAGATTTCCTCTTGGAAATTTTGACATTGTTGGTCATATCTACACAAGAACTGCCTAGATGTTAAGTTATGAGTGGTCTTGATGTATTGTGCAAACTGGGCACCTATTTAGGCTCTTGCGGGAAGCGATTTCTCCTTTTCCTAGTGGATATCTTAAATTGCACTAGATAAAGGGAATACCATCCATGTTTGAAAATATCAAAAATAAAACTGCCTTAGTGTCAGGATTGAGATTGGGCTAACCTTTGGGCATTGGGAGTCATTTTTGGAGTATGACTCAGGCATCCTCTATTAGGATGAGTTCGAGAAGCTCGAAAAGTGTTTAGGGTTAAGCATTTGAATCTTTTGAGTTTAGGTATTTTTTGAAGATGCCTAGTAATGATGAAGGGAGACTTGCATAAGTTGTTGCAATCTTAAAAACTCATTTTTTTGGAAATTCCTTGGGAAGAAACGAATAACCCTCGAGGATTTTTTTGGACTTGAAAAGGTTTGGAAGGATTTGAAATCCTTGTTATTTGAAATCTTAGAGAGTCATCATTTTTCCCTTCTGTTTCAATTGGTTTTGAAAACTAGGTTCACAAATTTTGGAAATTCATTCATGATCATGAAAATCTATTTGAATGCATGTACCACAAGAGGGGCTTGCTAAGACTACATTTCCTATGTGGTTTACGAGTGTATGTGCTCGATGGCTATCATTTACCCTGAATAAGGAACATGCTTGCAAGCAGGGATTTTTAGCAAATTGTTGTGCTTATCAAATGAGTGGGTGTCCCTTTTATGCTTATGCAGGGAGAACTGGAATGATGTGTTTGGCTTTTTGAACTCTTTAGGTGGGTTGGGAGAGGACCCTACCCATTTTGAGGCATGACACCTTGGCATATGAGGATGATTCTGTTATCAATGATTGAACAAATGTTCAATGTCTCACAACCAATCGATCCTCAATGATCAGTGTGGTCTTTTGTTAGATTGTAACGTGGCCTTGGGGTTAGTTGGGTGCTGGAAATGAAGGATATCAGGCTCAAAACTTTCACATGTGGGTGATTATTTGGCATAAGCTCCGTAGACTAAGTAGTCGCTCTTAACTAGGAAGGACTTTCTCAGGACCGTAATGTAAGGATATGGGTTTCCTAGGATTACGGGAGGATATTTTGGCTATGAAATTCTTTGAAGGGTTTCTTAAAGTCAAGGATTACACTTCATCAAGAATCTTTTTGGGGTGCCACTCATGCTTGACTAAATCCTCAATTTGATTCAATCTCCTGAATTTTGCCCATTTCATTTTTGGAGCTTTCATTTTGATTTTCTTTGGCCAGTGTTTCTTGACTGTTTCGAGCTAAATTTTTTCTTTTGCCCTTTCTTCGCTTGGGGTTTTATTTGAATTGATTGCCCATGACTTTTATCAGTTGATTTGGGCTCTTTTCTTTTCTTTTTTTTTTCCTTTTTTCCTTTTTTTAATTTCATTTAAGGACTCATTTGATGGACTCAAATATTGGAAGTCACCTAGCATGAGGTCCCTGTAACCATCTAACCCACCCCAATGTGGGGGTAATCCTTGACTGGGTTAAACAAGAAAAAAATTCAATAGGCTCAATTGGGCTAGCAAGGGATATTTCTCTATAAGCATGACGAGTGAAATGAATGCCTTTTTCCATCATCTTGAGCACTTGCTTCTTAGCCCTAAGAGCCTATGTACCAAAATATAAATTCAAGTGATTTTTGAAAAAAAAAAAATTTCTAGTTCAAAAGGGCTATCAAGTTATATAACTGTTTGGATAACTGGGGGGAAATAAAGCCTCCATCATTTCAAATCCAATCAGTTGGTTAATGAAACTTGAACATGTGGTCATTCACTGATTCAGGGTCCACACCAATCTTGGGTAGGACCTCACTAGGGGGTTGATTGTCAAGAAAAGAATTGAATATGCACTTTGCAAAAGTGGTGAATGTTTCGTGAATGTGGAGTTGTTGAGATGTGATATCATGATGTGAATGTTTGGCATTGACTTGCCACTCTTGAAAGTTGCATGCATTTCAAAACACAGATTTTCAAGATCTAATCTTTTGATTTGAACCTTTATGCTTTGATCTTGTAAGGTTGAATTCATTCAACCATCTAATTGGCTTTATTCCGTGCCAAATTTGCTTGTACTTCAACATTTAGTAACCCTGTATTTAGGTGGGTTTGATGTAAGGGTAGTGAGTGAGATAGAGTGAAGTTTGCTCAAGAGTGTACAAGAAATCAGAGACTCACAGCTTGGCCTCGTGGGTGACTCGCGGCTGCAAGCCGCCAGACGCAGCACACGTGCCAAGCATGCTGGAAGGTGAACAGTCATGCAAGCTGGAGCACTACAGGACAAAACAGGACAACTGGCCATACGGTTATCTCGCGACTGGATCTCGCGACTTAGTCAAGCCGCGAGCCACCCCTGTTTTGTAAAACCTGACGTTTCACATTCCTCTACCACTCCAGTATAAATACCCCTTTTACCCACGATTGTAAGAGATCTTCCAGAGAGAATTTTGAGAGAGAAACCCTAAAGAAAAACAAGATTGATTCACCCACAATCTATACATTAAAGTCTCTTCAAATTCCTCAACTCTCTTCCTCTCCATTGTCAAATCCTTGAGAGGCATTATACCAAACCTGATTCTCACCATTATCATTACTGTGAGAGAGCTGTTTGGATTTCTGGGAAGCAGTTAGGAAAGAACCAATCTTCATTGGTTGATGCTACGGTCTAGTAGCGGAATCCGGGAAGCTAGAAAAGAAAAAGGTTCGGAGCAACCTCGTTGGAGCAAGAAGCTTGGAGGGATTAGGTGCACTGGGTAGATTAGGCTTGGAGGGTCTATTGCTGTCCATGTATCCCACTGTATTTTCTAGTGGATTGTTTACCGCTTGGAGGGCGGCGGAGAGGTTTTACGCCGAGGGCTTCGGTTTCCTTTTCGATAACACATCGCGTGTTGTCTTTGTGTTTGCATCTTCCTTCCTCTCTATCTTTGCCTTTTTAGTATCTGCTGTGGATTGTGTTTTGTTTCGGCTTAGATAGTTTTTACCAATTCCATATTATAGCTTATGTTAAGTTTCCGCACACTAGTTGTTTGACATATTGCTTGAACTGGTTAAGTTGTAATTTGGGGGTCTAAATGTTCAAAGGTGTTTATACACGTTTTTGAACTTTCAATTGGTATCAGAGCGGGTACACTTGTTGTGGTTTTATTACCTAAGTGTGATCCTAGACCCTTGTGTTGTGGTAGTTGTTATGGAAAATACCATGCTGAATTGTAGCTTAAGTATTTGTGAAAATGACTCTATGCATATGTCTGAAGGGTGTTTTACTAATGATCTCGTAGAGTTGTTAAAAACTAAGAAACATGCTAGAGTATTTGTTCACATGCTGGAATATCTTGAAAATCAGAATCATGTCTTACACAGTAGCATATCTGAATCTAAATCATTGATTAAGAAATATAAAAGAAAGAATAGAATGTTGTGTGAGATGATTGAGAGTCTGAAAATGAAAAGTCAATCTGAAAGAAGCATGAAAACTGATGATGAGTTTGTGTTTGAAGGTCAAGAATTTTTGTCACATGCGAACCTATTTGTGCATACCTCATTGAAGGTGTTTAATGCATGTTTGTGGTATCTTGACAGTGGGTGTTCTCGCCATATGACAGGGGATAAGTCACTGTTTAAGACACTCAAAGAAAAGGTTGGTGACTATGTGACCTTTGGTGATGGAAGTCATGCTCAAGTCCTAGGCAAAGGAACCATTGAGATACCTGGTTTACCGCTGTTGAAAGATGTGCTGTACATAAAAGGGCTGAAGGCAAATCTGCTGAGCATCACTCAAATTTGTGATGATGATTTCCTGGTACAATTCTCTAAGAAGGGATGCTTGATCATCAATGAAGAGGGGATTCAGGTTTTGGAGGGAAATCAGACTACAGATAACTGTTATGGAATAGTTCCCACGGCACCCATATCGTGTAGAAGTGCTCGTGTGGATATGTTGGAGCTGTGGCATCATAGATTTGGGCATGCCAACTTCAAACAAGTAGCAAAAGTGTCCAAACTTGAAGTAGTTGAGGGACTTCCTAAGTTTGGAAAGGTAAAGAAGACCATTTGTGGTGCATGTCAAATGGGGAAGCAAACTAAGGCAAGTCATCACAAGGTGAATGTGATTGCCACTTCTCGGTGTTTGGAGTTACTTCATGTTGATCTCATGGGGCCTACCAGAACTGAAAGCCTAGGGGGGAAGAGATACATTATGGTCATTGTGGATGACTACTCAAGATACACTTGGGTTGAATTCCTTAGAGAAAAATCAGACGCATGTGAGAGGTTGGAGATTCTGTGCAAGAAACTACAAAACGAAAAAGGGGTCCCTATTGCCAAAATTAGAAGTGATCATGGGAGGGAATTTGAGAATGCAAGATTCGAGTCCTTCTGTGAGAAGAATGGAATCAAAAGAGAATTTTCAGCCCCCAAAACTCCACAACAAAATGGAGTGGTAGAGAGAAAAAATCATGTGATTCAGGAGATGGAAAGAGTCATGTTTCTTAACAAGCAAATACCTCAAAAATTTTGGGGAGAAGCTGTCAACACCTCGTGTCACATTGGCAATAGAATTTTTTTCCGAGTTGGTACAAAGAAGACCGCCTATGAGATATGGAATGGGAAGAAGCCTAGAGTGAAGTATTTCCGGGTGTTTGGAAGTAAATGCTATATCCTAAATGATCGGGAGAATCTTGGGAAGTTTGATGCGAGAAGTGATGAGGGTATTTTTCTTGAGTACTCTACTACGAGTCAAGCGTATAGAGTGTTTAACAAGAGAACAAAGACTGTGATGGAGTCCATAAATGTCAAGATTGATGATGCCTTATCTAAGGTGGAGATGATTGATGATGTGGAAGGGCCGAGCACCAAAGAGCCCGATGTTGAGGTAGAAGCTTTGGATATAGAAGGTGAAGAACCTATACCAGAAGTAGAATCGACTCCCATCAACCCAAGAATGGAAACGAGATCAATGTCTAGAACATCAAGTCCTCTTACTCCTCCGGAAGTTCATCCTCCTATCTCTCGAAGTGATGAAGTCTCCACATTGAAAAGGCCATCTTTAAGAGTTATTAAGAACCATCCGGAAAGCAACATCATAGGATCTCTTGATGAAGGTCTTCGCCTCAAAAAAGGAAACATTCTGTTAGCCAATCATGTAACATATCACTGCTATCTTGCACAGTTTGAACCAAAAAGGGTTGAAGAGGCTCTTCAAGATGAGAATTGGGTTGAGTCAATGCATGAAGAGCTGAATCAGTTTGTGAGGAATGATGTGTGGGAACTTGCTCCAAGGCCTAAAAACGTTCATGTTATAAGCACAAAATGGATTTTTAAAAACAAAACTGATGAAGATGGAGAGATAATTCGAAACAAATCTCGGTTAGTAGCTCAAGGATACACTCAAGTAGAAGGAGTAGATTTTGATGAATCTTTCGCTCCTGTGGCAAGAATCGAATCCATTCGAATCCTCATGTCCATTGCATGCACTTTGAATTTCAAACTCTATCAAATGGATGTAAAGTGCGCATTTTTGAATGGATATCTAAATGAAGAAGTGTTTGTTAAGCAACCAAAAGGATTTGAGGATCCTCACTTTCCAGATCATGTATTAAGATTGAAGAAAGCCCTTTATGGCTTAAAACAAGCGCCTAGAGCCTGGTACGATCGTCTTACACATTACCTTCTAGATAGAGGTTTCAAAAGAGGGTATGCCGACCAAACTCTGTTTGTCAAAAATGATGAAGATTATCTCCTTGTGGCACAAGTCTATGTTGATGACATAGTGTTTGGGGCAACCATCGAAGATCGTGCTACTGAATTTTCTGAGGAGATGAAGAAGGAATTTGAGATGAGTATGGTGGGGGAACTTACATTTTTCTTAGGTCTTCAAGTCAAACAACAGAAGGAGGGTATATTTGTATCTCAAGAGAAGTATGCCAGAAACATTGTCAAGAAGTTTGGACTAGACTCCAAAAAACATGCCTCCACTCCCATGAGCTCATCCACTAAACTGAATGTTGATTCCTCTGGAGTAGAAGTAAGTCCTACATTATATAGGAGCATCATAGGGAGTTTGCTCTATCTTACAGCCAGTAGACCGGACATTGCATTTAGTGTTGGCGTTTGTGCCAGGTACCAAGCTAATCCGAAGGAATCTCACCCTGACTGCTGCTAAGCGAATCATTCGATATGTGAATGGTACTTCAAACTATGGTCTGTGGTATTCAAAAGACTCAAATGCTTGTCTTGCTGGGTATTCAGATGCTGACTGGGATGGCAGTGTAGACGATCGGAAAAGTACTTCAGGCGGCTGTTTCTACCTTGGTAACAATCTTGTCTCGTGGATGAGCAAGAAGCAGAATTCCGTGTCTCTATCTACTGTTGAAGCAGAATACATTGCTGCTGGAAGTTGCTGCACTCAGCTTCTTTGGATGAAGAAATTACTTCATGACTATGGAATTCCTCAAGAAACGATGTGTGTCTTCTGTGACAACACCAGTGCCATCAATCTTTCCAAGAATCTTGTCCAGCATTCAAAATCTAAACACATAGAGATACGTTACCATTTCATTCGGGATCTGGTAGAGGAAAGAGTTGTGTGTCTTGAGTTCATACACACCGACAATCAAAAGGTGGACATCTTCACCAAGCTTCTCGATGGTCCACGGTTTGAATCACTTCGTAAGACCATTGGTGTTGGTACAATTCCTTGACTCTCTTGTGTCTTGTGTGCTTCACATATTTATAATATGATAAGCTTGTTTGTGTTGGGGCACACACTACTTTGTTAGCTCTTTGTGCAGCATGTTTATTGTTTGTTTGTCCATTTGTGTATACTGTTGCTTCTTGCTATGTTTGTTCAAACTTTTTTCTTTTATTTCAAAAATCCAAAAAATCACATAAAAATTAGAAAATCAAAAAGTTTGATTGACATTGTTGAGTTTTTGTCTCAAAACTTGTTTTGCCTTGTACCTTTGTGCTAATGGCTTTGTGCATTTTCGAGCATTGCTTGTTTCTTTGCACTCATATCACTGTGGGAAAAATCTTGAAATCTATGTGATTGTTGTAAATAGATCTTCAAACTTGTTATGAATGATTAGTGAATGGTTATGTTGATCTTGAGACATGCATAGACTTGTGTCTATATATCTTCCCACTATTTATTTATGTTTTTGCTAAAAAGAGCTCACCAAATGTAAATCTCCAAATGAAAAGAGATATTGAGCTGCAAAAGCCTGTCGCACATTCTAGTATTCGACTAGGAAAAAGGGTAAGCGACCTTATATTAAAGTGAATGTTTATTCAAAAAGCCAAAGGCTTGTTCTTTAAAGTGAAATGTCATATATCACTATCACAATGAGAGATGATTTTCTCAAAAGATCAAAATGATCAAATGTTATGTTTGAAAGTGGAGTCAAATGTAAAGCTCCAAGATATGTTATCAAGTTGTGTGGGAGGTCATATATACATATTTCTATAATTGAGATGGGTCACATGATCTAATGCTAATTGTGTATGCCTTGGTTGAATTGATCATTGAAGCCTCACATTAGACTAAGGACTATCTCATTGTTGATAACCACACACAACACGCAAGTTTATGTTCAATAAATGCCATATTCATTTGTGTGATTGTACTTGATGAAATGTGTTTTCACATGCTCAATCTTTGTTAATTCAAGCACAAAAAGATTTTTGAGTGTTTTAGGTGTTTTTGGAAAGTATTTTGTTTGAAAAATCTAAAAATTTCAAAAACCCAGTTTTGCCCTGTTTTGGCGGCTCAGTCGCGGGTATGTCAAGTCACGAGCCTCAGTCGCGTCTTCGCGGGTCATTTTTGGCGACTTGTTCGCAAGTGGAAGGTCCAGTCGCGAGGGTTACTCAGAGATTTTCGTGGCTCAGCTTGCGACTCACTCGCGAGTAGACCTTCCAGACGCGAAAAACACTTGGAAAAATTTTTCAAATTTTTGTCCTTAAGTGTTTTGGCGGCTTGATCTGGCGACCTTTTGGCGACTCATTTCAGTCGCGAAAAACGCGTGTTTTGGAAATATAGGGGCAGTTTTTAAATTTTTTTGTTTTCCCTCGATCTTTTTGTGACTGTTCATTGTCTCTCTCATCTGCTCTTACCCATTCACACTGTGCCTCCATTTTCGATCTCCATTTTTGCCTCTTTTCAGCTCAAAATCATCGAGTAACAGGTATGGTTTTTCTGTCTTGAACTCTATTCTACTTGTTGTTGTGGTTTTCCCTCTGGATTGATCGCATTTGATTGTGATTTTGAGATGGGTATTTAGCTCAGCTATTACTCTTTGTCCATGCCTAGCTTATGGAAGCTTTTGTTTCTATTTTGAGCTTTTTTAAATTGTTGGTTTTGTTCTTCATCATGTGCTTAGCTAGGATTTGCTATTTGTTGGTTTCTCATCTTGTCCGATCTGCTGTTGATGTTTTGATTCAAAATGATCCTGTGTTGAATGTGTGTTTTTTTTCTTTTCTCAGCTGATTGTGTGCTTTTATTTTGACCCTCTCTACTGTGTAGTTCAATTTGGGCCATTTGTGTCCCTCATTGCTATTTTCTGGTCATTCTCATCCAGCTGTTAGGGTTTCTTCATTATCCCTAAATTACCACTAACCCACTGCTAATAAAGTCTGTTGGATTGTGTTTTGTCATTTCCTTGTTCATAATACAGACTAGACATGTCACCATTCAAGAAAGCAGCTGTGAAAGGAGGTAGTTCCAAAGGGAAGGAACCCGTAATTGATGTTGATGATTACCCACCTCAAACAAAAGAGACTCGCTCTTCATCAAAGAGATTTGATCCCAACAAGTTCAGATCCTATGCAGCCTATCAGTCTCATGAGAATTATTTTCAAAATGCTACACCATTACTAGAAAGAACTGTGGATCAGTCCTCACTTCATGACACTGACATTCCGAAATGGTTTGCTCACAAGGACTGGAATTACCTTCTCTCTGATCTGGATGACGCGTATGAAGATTTGGTAAAAGAATTTTATGCCAACGCAATTGTGGAAGAAGATGAACTTAAGTGCTGGGTTCGGAAAAAGAGCATTTCTGTCTCTCCTGCATATCTAGCAGAAATCCTTCACATCAACAGACCAATATTCCGACATTCACCGGTTTATGATGATCTCTGTCCTGATGAGGAGCTTCTCAAAGAAAGTCTTGGTCAAGACTTGGAGTTCTCACCCAATGGAAAATCCATCAGTGTTTCCTCTCTTTCTCCAAAACTGAGAGTGCTTACAATTGTGATGTTTCACAATTTGTACCCTTTATCAAGCACTGGGTATATGAACCTCGGACGTGCTTTGTTTCTTCATGATCTAATCTCTGATGTGGAAATAGACATCTGTGCTCATATCTTTCATGTTCTGCACAAAACGGTTCTTCGAACTGAGTCTCGGACATGCATTCCCTTCTGTTGTCTCATTTCACGGATCTTGAAGCTCAAGGGAATTTATCCAACGGCAGATGAATCTCCTCTCTCAAAACCAAGTCCAATCAACATGCGTACATTCAATGCAAGCATTGGACATAGTCGGAAAAGAGCCAAACCAGAAACTTCTGCATCTCACAGTGGCTCTCATTTCAGCACTCTCTTCCTTGATGAGAAACTTGATCGCATTGTATCCTCTGTCCACGAGTTGAATACAAAGATGTCTGGACTCACAACTTCTTTACACCATCACAGCACTCGATGGGATATGAAGTTTACCTCTCTTCAAACTCAATTGGATCAAATTCAGAGAAAGTTGGAAGAGGATGAATAGCCTATTCCATGACAAAAAAGGGGAGTGATAGGCCTGATCAGAGGGGGAGGATATTACCTAAGGGGGAGTGTCTTTACATTCTTCTTCAGTTTAAGTTTTCAGTTTAAGTTGATATATTGTGTTTTGTAAACTGTTATATGGTGGTTTGTACCCATGTGCTTTTGTAAGCTTTTAGGGTAAATGTTTTATGCATAAGTTTGTAGGCTTTATGGTATGTACCTTGCTTAATGCAGCCTTTATGCTATGTTGAAATCAGTACTTTAATCTAAATGTCTTGCATTTTGATTTATGTACTGTCACTCTTGTGCCCTTGTAGGATTGTTCCTAGATGCATATACCTTGTGTATTATGCATTGGTTGAGTGTTGAGCATACAAGTATCTTGCCTTGGGTTTGTTAACTTGTATGTCCTTGTGTTCATTCCAAGTGTGAATAAGCACTGTGATCACTACCTTGTGGTGTTCACTTGGTTGATCAAGCCATGGTTTGTTTCTTAACTCCATCTTTGCTTGATCACATATTGCCTGTTTCATATGCATTTTATGATTTTCTGCTTACAATGATCATGGTGTATTGTTGTGTTTCAAGAGTATTATGTTCATATGATTCAAGTGCTTCACAGCTTCTAGAGTTAGGTGTGAGTGAGTTTTGTTCAACTGTTCCCAACTCACATGTTAAGTCTAGAGTCTGTTTTAGGGTTCTGTCATGGAATAGCCAAAGGGGGAGATTGTAAGGTTGAATTCATTCAACCATCTAATTGGCTTTATTCCGTGCCAAATTTGCTTGTATTTCAGCATTTAGTAACCCTGTATTTAGGTGGGTTTGATGTAAGGGTAGTGAGTGAGATAGAGTGAAGTTTGCTCAAGAGTGTGCAAGAAAACAGAGACTCGCGGCTTAGCCTCGCGGGTGACTCGCGGCTGTAAGCCGCCAGACGCAGCACACGTGCCAAGCATGCTGGAAGGTGAACAGTCATGCAAGCTGGAGCACTACAGGACAAAACAGGACAACTGGCCATACGGTTATCTCGCGACTGGATCTCGTGACTTAGTCAAGCCGCAAGGTCAAGCCGCGAGCCACCCCTATTTTGTAAAACCTGACGTTTCACATTCCTCTACCACTCCAGTATAAATACCCCTTTTACCCACGATTGTAAGAGAGCTTTCAGAGAGAATTTTGAGAGAGAAACCCTAAAGAAAAACAAGATTGATTCACCCACAATCTATACATTAGAGTCTCTTCAAATTCCTCAACTCTCTTCCTCTCCATTGTCAAATCCTTGAGAGACATTATACCAAACCTGATTCTCACCATTATCATTACTGTGAGAGAGCTATTTGGATTTCTGGGAAGCAGTTAGGAAGGAACCAATCTTCATTGGTTGATGCTACGGTCTAGTAGCGAAATCCGGGAAGCTAGAAAAGAAAAAGGTTCGGAGCAACCTCGTTGGAGCAAGAAGCTTGGAGGGCTTAGGTGCACTGGGTAGATTAGGCTTGGAGGGTCTATTGCTGTCCATGTATCCCAACTGTATTTTCTAGTGGATTGTTTACCGCTTGGAGGGCGGCGGAGAGGTTTTACGCCGAGGGCTTCGGTTTCCTCTTCGATAACACATCGCGTGTTGTCTTTGTGTTTGCATCTTCATTCCTCTCTATCTTTGCCTTTTTAGTATCTGCTGTGGATTGTGTTTTGTTTCGGCTTAGATAGTTTTTACCAATTCCATATTATAGCTTATGTTAAGTTTCCGCACACTAGTTGTTTGACATATTGCTTGAATTGGTTAAGTTGTAATTTGGGGGTCTAAACGTTCAAAGGTGTTTATACCTTGAAAACTGTACCCATTCATCTTGCAAACTATCATCTTGCAAATTGTGTTTTCTCTTTTTAGTACTGGGCTATGAAGTACAATCTTAATACTTACGGAATGGAAGTGGACCTGAGGAGCTTCTCCTCGATTAGGAATCACTTTGAAAGACTTTCTTTTCTTAAAGGAAAGTTAAACATTCACTATCATTTGCTACTTTCTCTTGCATCTTCCTAGGATTTTCCTTCTAACCCTATGTGCTGTCACAGGTCATTTAGAGTCCATCGGTCGATGCTTCTGCTGTTGTGGACCCAAACTTGGAAGCTACTAGCATCATCACTTTTGAGATCACCTAGCCCTTCAAGGGTGCTGGTTTGAGGGTCCTTTACTTGGCAG
This sequence comes from Quercus robur, assembly GCF_932294415.1. Lineage (NCBI taxonomy): Eukaryota > Viridiplantae > Streptophyta > Magnoliopsida > Fagales > Fagaceae > Quercus > Quercus robur. The sequence continues at coordinate 46,957,271 of NC_065535.1, forward strand.
AAAGGGTACATAGCCGATTGGTGGGTGAGGATGCACCACAGGTTCCGTTAGATCCTCCGTAGTTCATGCTTGCCCCGCTTTCCATGACAAATGTCGAGTACCAGTTATGGAGGGCCAATATTCCTTATGTTGAGCATTTCATGGATGAGATGGGGTATGATAAGTTTAGTGAGACTCGTCTCATGCCCTCCCTTACTCAGGATGTATGTATCCTTTCCTTTCCATTTCCCTTCATTTTTCTTTTCTTGTATTTCTGCACATGGTGATACTTCAATGTGATGCTTTATGTCAGGCTGACTCTGCTGGTCGGTCTATGTTTACAACCCTAACGACTTTACTTAAGAGCATGCAGTGGGATGTAACACAAATGTCATGGGTTACCTTTTTCTTAAGGGTACACGAGTAGTGAGTTCTCCTTCATCTTTTCCTTTCTTGTATCTGTCAACACTTGTTCTAACATTTTCCTTGCTTTCAAATTCAGCCCACTATAGGAGCATGAGGAGCTCATTTAGCTTGTTGGGAACCTCAAGCTAGAGGTGACCAAGTATTCCAGACGAATCTATGGTTTTAGAGGATTTGCCCACCTGGGTGATAATGATGATGACGATGATGGTGGTGGTGGTGGTGGTCGTGGTGGTACCGGTGGCTCTAAGACCAATCCTAGCTATCAACCAAGGAAAAGGCGACACTAGTGATCCTGTAGTTCAGACAAACAAACAAACATAGACATACAACATATTTCCCTTTTTTATATCCCTTGTTTTATTTAGCATGTATTTCTACATTTTGGGTTTGATTTGAGACATTGGGCTGTATTTTTAGAAAACCTTTTACATTTTTGCTTTTATCTGAGACATGTACTTAATTTACAATTCATGGAGATGATTGTACTTATTTTCATGCAATTTTTGTTTTTCTTGGTCCTTGATGCTTGAAAATCTGAGTTTGATTATGCCTTGAGTGGTCCCTTAGGTTGTAGGAATCATACTCCAAATAGGAAAAGAAATTCGGTTCTACCTTCCTCTTTGCGTGTGTACATAGGCCTTTGTACATAGGTGTTGACCATACGTATGCAACCTTAACCTTGTGTATGCATGCCGTAGGCCAGAAAACCCTAGCCGCCTCTTTGGAGTATAAAATAGTTGATGGGGGGGCTTCAAAAACCTGACAAAACGTGTTATAAGCTCAGAAGACACCTCCCAAGGCTTCCCAATGGTAGAGTTCACTCCTCTAGTGGTTTTGGCATGGATTTAGAAGCCTGGCCCTAGTTTCAAGGATGCTTTCATCCCTCTTGGTCTCTCTTGCATTTTTCCATACCATGAAATCATAGTGGATGAACCTTTTCTTTGTGCTACCGTTGAATTTTGGATTTGAACTCAGCATGTTTTTCAATTCAATGGTGCAGAGTTATGCCCCACTCTTAAAGAATTAAGTGCAACCATGGGCAAACCTATTATTAGCTCCCTTATTCTGCTTACTAGTGATGAGGATTTTTCTAATCTTACTTAGCAACTCTTAGGGATTTCTCTTGGCACAGATCAAAGATGGGGTATGCTTAACAAGTTAAACATCTGCATGGTTTTCACGTACTTTTCTCATCAAAATGTTCACATGGCTGGGGCACAACGCTCTCATTATCTTAATGCCTTTTGTTTATTCCTTCTTATGAGGTACTTCTTGGTGCATGAGACACCTTGTGTGGATCAAAGGATGCTTTCGGTGATCATTAATCTAGAGAAGGGAAGTCTTGTAGGCATGATCTTGGCTAAAACTCTTAACAATTTGGATGTTGTTTATAGTGGGGAAGTAACTTTATTTACAGGAAGTCCTCTCCTCATTCAGTTATAATCCCTAACTCTTGCCTAGGTTCTTAACCTAGCAGGATTCCTCTATCATCTTTGTATTTATTATTTTTCTCACTTTCTTTCAATTCTCCTTTTTCCACTTAACACTCATGCTTACTTTTCTCTCTTCCTTTCTCTTTTCTCTTTTCTATTTTAGATATGGCTATATGAGAGGCTCTAATTGCTTCATCCTCCCACCGTTCCTCCTACCCTGGCATCCATTTTTGAAATACCCAAGGAAGTATGGACACGACCCTTAGAGATCAAGCAGAGTTATGAGTTGGTACACTAGGAGAAGAGCAAGTCTTCAGTTCTAGTTATAGAAGAAGAAGGGGTTCCTACTTATTATGACATCATGAAGTTCTTGGAATTGGGGGCATATCTTGATGGTTCAAACAAGAGAGAATGTTGTTCAGTTAGGATAATGGCAATACAATACATCTTGTGTGGAGGTTAACTCTATAGGAGGTCCTATGATGGTGTACACCTTCTTTGCTTAAAGAAAGGATAAGCCAAAAGAGCAATAGAGGAAGTTCATCAACGGATTTGTGGCTTTCAGATGAATGGGAGAATGCTAGCCAAGAAGATCCTAAGGATGGGGTACTATTGGAATACAATGGAAACCAATTGTGCGGGCTTTGTGAAGAGTTGCCATGACTACCAAACGCATGCAAACTTGAACCATGTACTGCCTAGTGAGTTGTACAGCATGACCTCTCTTTGGCCTTTCTTAGTGTGGGGTATAGATGTGATTGGAAGGATAGCCCCTAAAGCCTCGAATGGACACAAATACATCCTAGTGGCAACTGAATATTTCACCAAGTGGGTGGAAGCGGCCTCTTACTCCGTGTTGAAAGCCAAGCATATGGCTCAATTCATAGAGAATAACATCATTTGTCGATATGAAGTACCGCAAGAAATCATCTTAGATAATGGCTCCCATTTTGAGGGGGAAGTTCGAAGGATAATGGAGCTATATAACATTGTGCATCATAAGTCTTCACCTTGCCGACTACAAACCAATGGGGCCATGGAAGCAGCCAATAGGAACATCAAGAACACCCTAGCCAAGATGGTAGTAACATTCAAATATTAGGTTGAGAAACTTTTATTTTCTTTATGAGGCTACAGAACTTCAATCCATGCATTGACTGGGGCAAACCTTAAGGAAGGGGACTTGGTCCTAAAAGTGTTAAGAGATGAAACTTTTGATCCAAGAGGAAAGATGAAGCCAAGATGGTCTAAGCCTTTTATTATTGAGAAGATCATGACATGAGGTGCTACAAGAATTACAGATTTGGATGGGGAAGAGATGCTTCACCCAATCAACACGGATAGACTCCGAAGATACAACATTTGAAGAAAAAGAAAAAGCCTGCTAGGTTGAAAACCTGAAAGGGCAGCCTAGGTAAAAGTTAAGGCAAAAGAACCCCACTAGATTGAAAACCTGAAAGGGTAGTCTAGGAAAAAGATAGGGGGAAGACCATGGGTATGGCGAAAATTCCTTCAAGGACGTCATGGGAAAAAATTACATGGCATGGAAAAAAGAAAAGAAAAAAAGAAAGAAAGAAAAATAAAGACAATAAGCAAAGATAAATGAATGATTCTTTTATCGCTCAAAATAAAATATGATAAGTTTGTTTCCATAGGGGATTTGGAACATTCCAATCCTTTATTAAACTCAAAAGAAAAGACATGAGAATCATAAATTGCAGAAAATTAAAATTTGGGCCATATCAAGGTCGTTAACCAGCACTCTTCCTTTTGTTGGACTTCTTGTAAGGTTTTTCATCTATGACGACCCATTTCATGTCATCTTGTAGCGATTTCTTGTACCCCTAAAGTTGGATGAAGGAACTGAGGAGGATGGAGGCCTTTGGTCACCGTCCACTATGGCCAAGACTCACAGATTCTACTCAAAGTCCTATAAGTGAACTCCAAGGTATGGAAAGAGCCATCATCACTAGGAGCCCCTTGACGGTCACCAAACTGTCTGGCAATGGAGTAGTAAGAGTAATAGTGAAGCCCAAACAAGGGAACACAGTTATCCTTGAGGCTGCGATGAGCCATGCTTGAGATGCATCACCACTCCATCATCCATTGAATGTATGCGGCATCAATGTGCTCCATGAACTCAATGAACTCTTCAAAGCTCATCTCAGCACGCTTGGGCCTACGGTCATGATAATGCTTAGGGAGATATTAACTAGGAGGAACAGCAGGGGGTTCATGTAAACAAAGCCTTTCGTATAGACATATCTTAATAAAAAATTAAAAAAAAATTAAAAAAAAAGGAGAGATAGAAAACACACCATAGTCAAGAGAAGTGTGTAAAGATGAGATGGATGTTCAACTTGCCAAAAACTCACCATAGTTTTGCCTTTTCAAGAGGAACGCCCAACAAAGCTTGAACCAAGGTAGAAAGATCCCCACCCATGGTAGGAAAGACATGTTCGTTCACCCATGATTGCATTAAACTCCTCAAGAGTGCCCATATCTATACACCATTGAATTGAAAAACATGCCGAGTAGGGATCCAATAGTTGGCAGCAAAACAAATGAAAGGTTCATCCACCTTGATTTTATGATATGAAAAATGCAATAAAGACTGAAAGGAAAGATAGCCTCTTTGAAACTAGGGCCATGCTTCTTAATCCATGCCGAGACTTCAAGAGGGGAGAATTCTGCCATTGGAAAGCATAGATTGACGTGGCACAACCCGGGTGGGCATTGGAGCACTCGAAGTGCCATTTTGGATTAAAATTAACCAAAATACCCCTGGTTAACCCTGGGTTGACCGAAAGTTAAAGTTCATCAAAACCAACCCAAAACAACATTTTCCATGCTTTTATGACAAACTCAAGCTGCTTAGAAATTTCCGTAAACTTTGACCAAGTTTGACCCGAGGTTGACTCCTAAGGACCCTAGAAACCCTATTTTTAATCTGACCATCAGAATAGGTTGATATTAGCATCGTTGCAAATATTATTGAATTAATTTTACAACGACTATTCATAGGTCAAAATTGGAGTTAAAATGGTTGAGATATCTTGAAAATCGTCCTAGGTGCGTTAGCTCACTTCCCAAGGCCATAACTTTTGATCCGACTGTTGAAATTTCATTTTCTTTAGTGTTCTAGAAACTAGTCATCCAGATATTTCTAGGGACACCAATATCAACTCAATCGTAGTTTGGGAAGAGATCCAAATTTGCGATCAAAATCAGAACCAAAAAAAGTCAAAGCTACTGATCTTAGCATCAGACCTAGCGGCCATTTAAGGGCCGTCAGACTTGAGCCCCCTAAGATTGAAAATAAAAAATTTTGGGCATTTTGGAGCACTTTTCTTGGTATATTCTCTCTCTCTTTCTCTCTCTCTCTCTCTCTCTCTTCCTCTCTAAATTCTTTCCCAAATATATCCAAAAACCTTTGATTCCTCTCTTTCCTCAATCAATCAAGAAGTAGTGTTCTTGCACTCTTTTTCCTCTCCTATGTCTTAGGACCCTGGATTTGAGGTTTTAAGGGTGTATATGTAGCTTTTTAGCTACAATCTACACCCTTTGCTTTATCTTGCTTTATAACATGTTTATTTGCTTTCCATAGTATATCTCTTGCTTTATCTTGCTTCCTAGCATGTCTTAAAGCTTTCCTACCAATGTCTCCTCACTTTTTGCCATGTGTTTATTGCTTTGATGATGTCGGCCTAGCCTTCTTGGGCTAGGATATGCCTAAATACTATGTTTGTGCTTAGATCCATTTGCCTAGGTGCTTTTTTGCCATATCTATGTTTAGATCCATATGTCTAGGTGCTTCCTTGCCTTGTTCATGCTTAGATCTACATGTTTATGTTCTCCTTACCATGTTTACACTTAGATCTATATGTTGATGTACTCCTTGCCATGTTCATGTGTCTAGATCTACATTTTGGATGTTATGCCATGTGTTTCTATAGCCTTTTTGTCTCTTGATATATCTATTTCTTGCGTTTTGGCACCTTAGGTAGGGTGTAGATCTAAATCTTGTGGTCTAGGCCTACATCAAAGGGTTTGTATAATTTCCTTTATGCATGTGAATGCTCACTTTATTGCTTTTTATGCTTTATATCCATGTCTGCCTACCTAGATCTAGGTTTTGCCATGCTTGGTGCCCCCCGTGGGCTTCCGCTTGTTGGTCTTTGTTGCCACTTGCTTGTGTGTGGTTGCATCCGTCCCTTTTGTGGCTTGTTTGGATATAACCACTTATGAGATATATCCCCGTGATGTTGGTTTGCTTGATGCATACCTCTCTTTTTCTACTTCATGTGATGATATGCTCGCCTTACTTGTCTTATGCCACCCGTTTGGCTCTCTTTGTCTCTTTGGACCTTAATACGCTTATCTACATGTTCATGCATGAGTTCTTGTGTGTGTTTGTGTCGTCCATACTCCATTCTCATGAAACTATAGACACCCAATCCAAACCAACATTTGTCCTTCTAAGACACTACCTTTTGTTTGATAACATGCTTGTTTACCCTTTTGTGTGCTTAACATACTTATTTGCCCCTGTTTGGCTTTCTTTGTTAGTGTCTCTTTGTATGCTTTCTTTACCATTTTGCTATCTGCTTGGACAGAGGATGTGACCTCCTATGCATGAGCTAAAAGGGCAAGGATGCAAGCAAGAAGACGCAAGCCCAAAAAGGGCAATATTCAGTAGATTAGGAGGCTTAGTCTCATCGAGTGGTTTTCTCTCTTTTTCTTAGCCTTTTCTCTGGAACCAAGTATTAAGGTCTTTTTTCCTTGTACTTTTCTTTCTTTCTTGCGCTTTGATTGGGCCGTGTTCCTTGGGTATGGCAATGTCTGATTTATATTTATTGTACCTTGCTAAGCCATACCATTGTAACGTTGGCAATGTCTGCTTTACTTTCCTGCTTTGTTTGATAGCATTGTGTATGATGTATGTGTGTGTATATATATATACAAATGTATATACCTGTATATGGGTGATCGTGCAATTTGTATGATGGACTCTTGTGGCTATGTGAGCGACCCTCTCTAGTCACGAGTGCTCTTAACCTTGTAGTGTGGGTATGTGCTCAAGGCACTTGCTGTAGGTGCATATTCATGCTATATTGTGTGCATGATCACCGTAGTGTGATTGTCTTGATCTATGTCACCTGAGTGACATTGGTTTCCCCGTGTATGTGACATGCATCAATATTATTGATGCTTTGAGGAGCTCCACATACACTGACATGAAACCCTATTGGTGTGCCATAGCACACCAAACGCGAAACTCTACTAGATTTTTGCCGTGAAAATGGGGCACCTCCATTTCCGTATGCTCACAACGAAAGCTTGGTGAGAATAGCGTTTTGTGTGCTATAATGCACATGAGGTGAAGCGCTACCGGATTTCTGCCATGAAAATAAGGTGAATTGCTACCGAATTTTCATCGTGGAAGTTTAAAAAGAATTAACATTGACCAAGACCACACCCTTTCCAAAATCAAATCTTAAATCCCAATTCTTTTAAATCCCCGAAAGCTAATTCCAATAACTTGTTTTTAACTGCCAATGTCCTTACATTAAGATTTTACCAAAACAGAGGACTATATACGGACAGGCATTATGGGGTGCTTAACACCTTCCCCACATGTAACTAGACTTCCAAACTTAAGAATCAATATTTTTTATCGATCCATATTAGATTAGGAAGAACAACCTTTTACTTAACCTTGGATTGGTAATAAAATCAAATAGAGTCAAGTGACCAATCACACCTTTGAATAAAAAAAAAAAACCCCAATGATTGGTGGCGACTTCACTTACCTTGGGTAACTCCCTTAAAATTAACTCATTTTCTAGTCACACACTAGAGGTATACCCTTCTTCCTAGCACCCGAGCTCCCGAGCCCACAAAACTTCCGCAGGCATGTGCAAACATCACTGTGATGGTTGGTCAAATTGCTGTGAGGCATCAACAGAGTAGCGATTTTTCTGGGGAAACGTAGAGAGTTTAGGCTTTAGAGCTTTTAATAAAATCTTAATCTTTGGACATTGGCCTTCAAAAAAATTTGCATTAGCCTTCGTGACTTTCCTTTTGAAAAATGTTTTTATTATATCCTTAGTAAACGTTTTTCAAAAATCAAAAATATTTTTCAAAAATGTTTTCAAATGGTTTTCCAAAAACTGGGTTTGAGGTATTTTCGTATGTGTGAAGCTTTCCTAAGCTTGCTTTGCACTTTTCTTCACATATGCAAACCTAGGGTAGTAGATTTAATTCTGCTACACTTTATCTATTCATATATCTGTTGTGCTTGGAAATTCTTTCCCCTTTTATTTTGAAATGCATGACATCACCCCTCATATTGGGTTAAACCCGGACTCAGCATTGAAGGCAAATGCTGGATGCGGATACCTTAGATAGTTACTAGGCACCAACCTGTAGGCACTTCTAGGTCCATTGATGGACAGGATTAGTTGAAAAGACCCCCCTTGATTCGCTTTATCCCACACTATGAAGGGAAGGATTAGATGATCAAGGTCCCTCCTAAAGAATAGGACCAACTTACCAATTAAGCTGTGTCTCATATAGTTGGCCTAAAGTAAGTAGAAACTCATGAGAACTAGGAAGAGCCAAGATGAGTGAACATCCAAGCCTAGGGTAAGATATCCTTGTTAAGATTGCTTTCAAAATGAGCCAAGGGGAAAGTGTCTATTTTCCATTTTCAAGTTTACCCTTTTTGCTTGCATCAAAGAGTTGTTCTCTACTCCAGGTTCTATCCATCCTTTTTACACAACATCTGTGATTAACCCTTAGGGAAAAGCAACCCTATTGCTTGCTATAGAAACTTACTATTATAAAAACCCACTCAATGGTCTAAGCTAGTATTCAAAGATGATAGGTGCATTTTAAATAAGCAAGGACCTAAACAAACTTCACATATGTTTTGTGTTTCCACATTGTCAAATTTTCAAATGTATCCCCTTTTCTTTCCCATCCCATTCTTTTCCTTTCCAAGTTTATAAAGAGAAAAGATTGCTTAAAGGAAATAGTCCAAGTTACTACCACATTGTGATCCTATCATCACTAGGTGTCGTGCTAAAGAGATGTCTACTAGTGGTCGTTTCCCCATCGAGGAAAACACTTATGAGATTCCTCTTCTAAAAGAGCAAATGGCAAAAATGATGCGCATGATGCAACAATTGGTTGTAGGAGAAGGACGTGATTCATCTGGTCCCACTCTAGAGGGCTCTGTACCCTAGTTCGAAGATGAGGCCCGACTGCCACCAGATCCAAATAAGGGCCAAACTACATCATAGGGGGGGTAACCAAGAAGTGGATCCATCTACAGATAAGACCTTAGAGTCTGGCTATGGTCAGGTCAAAAGTCAAGTGGAGACCCTAACTGAGAAGATACGAATCATAGAGGGCTCCAACCGAGAAAATGTCTATTTGGATAGCCTGACCAATTTCCCTTAGGTCATTATGCCTCCTAAGTCCAAGTCACCTGAGTTTGTCAAGTATGATATCACTATAGATCCCTGTGGCCATTTGCGCAAGTTCTGTAGAAAGATGGCACCTTATGGAGACAATTATCCTTTACTTTGCCAAAATTTCCCAAATAGCTTGATTGGTCTAGCAGCCACGTGGTATGTGAGATTGGAAAAGACCTCTAGCTGGAAAGAAATGGCCAATGCATTTTTGGAGTATTACCGGTACTGAGATAGCTCCAGATTGCACGGTTCCTTAGAGGATAGAAAAGAAAAGTGTGGAATCTTTCTATGAGTATGCCAAGAAGTGGCGCGATTTGACCACGCAAGTGCTTCCTCCCATGATGGAAGAGGAAATGACCAAGTGGTTCATCGATAACCTTAAGCCTTCTTACTACGAGAATATGATCAGTGCCCAAGTCACTTGCTTCACAAGCCTGATTCCTATTAGGGAACATATTAATAAGGGCATTAGGAGCAAGAAAATAGTCTATCCTAAGGCTTTGAATTCCATGATAGAACAGCAAGTGAAAAAGACAACTGGCCGTAAAGGAAGGAAGCCGATGTTCACATGATTGAAAAAACGATTAAAAGGCCAAGGGGTGTCACATTTGCTTATACAACCCCGATTGCCCAGCCTTATCAACCACAGGTTTAGCCAGCCTAGGAACCTCCAAGAGCATTCAACCAAAGGGGAAGGCCAAATCAACCCCAATATCCCCAGGGAGAGCCTTGAAAATTCTCTTCGTTACCCATGCCCATGGTAATGCCTAAAAAATTCTCTCTGTTACCCATGCCCATGGCAAAGCTTAGTAACTCTGCTATTTGCAAAACCCAGAGACAGTCCTCCTTCGCCTGGTTTTGAATCATCTAAGAAATGTGAGCACCATTTTTGGGGCTAAAGGGCATACCTTGGAAGAATGTGTGCAATTGAGATATCGAATCCAAGATCTCATCGATAACAAGCTGATATAGTTTGACAACATGGCCAAGCCGAATGTTATAACCAATCCCTTGCCTCCTCACCCAGAAGGGAATGTGAATGCTATCTTTACAATGGAAGAAAGGATTCTATATTTCTCATCCCCCTCATTGCCTAGGAAAGCCATGTTGCGGGCTTTAGCCTAAGAAAGTCACATTGTTCTAGAGAACATAGGAGCCCTAGGATTTGACTAGGAAATCTACTCATTCTGTGACAGTGGGGGCAGGCATGCCCTATTCGACTGTGGAGTTCTCAGGGCACTAGTTCAAAGTTTAGCCGACTGTGGTATTATCTGGATCGAAAGAGAGGTCTTGTGGAGGAGTGATTGCATGACGGATAGCCTATGCCTCCCAAGTACACAAGCAAGAACTGGCCATGGTGTTATGTTAGTAGGATCAAGGGAAGACTGGGACAAGTACTTACGAGAGTGCCTCTGTAAGGTTCCACTGGGGATGAGGACGCTAGCTCCTCTGACGTTGATTGTTATAAAAATGATTATAGAATTGCCTGTGGACTCTAGAGTGCCAGCTCCAAAGAAGGGACAAACCATACCAACCATTAAGGGTTTTACTTCTTTGATCTTATCTTTGCCTAAGATCGCTGAATCATCTCAAGGATTTGTCTAAAAGGGAACCCCTATTATTCCTACCATTCGAGGTTTCAACCCCCTAGTTTTGCCAAAGTCCATCCAAGGAATTTCTGTGGCTCCTAGCCCATAGGCTTTAAAAGCCGCTTTGCCCAGTCCAATCATCATCGGTCCAAAGATGTTCTCACTGGCACCAAATCTACAAACTCAAGAGGGGTTGGTCATTCATATGCCAAAGCTCTTTCCTTACAAAGACTACCACTGTGTCCCATGGAAATACAATGTGACATTAATCCTTACTTGAACTAGAAAGGAAGAGGGTTTGCTCGAATGTCTCTTCTAGTCTATCCAGGCTTACTAGGAATGGTTAATGTTATACTCCTAAGGAATTAGAAAAGAGAAGGAATGAGATTGGCAATGGCACAATTGAGCTAGTTAGGAATAGGGTTTCCACTAAAGAAGCCGAGGAGTTCTTGAAAACCATCTAGAAGGCCAATTATAGTGTGATTCAACAGTTGAACAAATCTCCAGCTTAAATTTCTATCCTGGCATTGTTGTTATCTTTTGAGGTCCACCATGAGGCTCTTTTGAAGGTATTGAAGGAAACACATGTTCCTACTAGTATTAAAGATTTCTCCTTCGAGGTTATGGTATTGTTGGTGTTGGCCACCAACCAAGTCTCCTTTTTAGATGACAAGTTACCTGTAGAAGGAAAATATTATACTTTGGCATGCACATCGTAGTCAAGTGTGAGGACATGATTGTCGCAAGGGTATTAATCAATAATGGGTCAACCTTGAATGTTTGCCCGATGGCCACTTTAAAGCGCCTGAAAGTGAATATGTCTCTTATTCAGCCCAGCACTATAATCATCAGAGCCTTTGATGGCACATGCCACGAAGTGTAATGCGAAATTGAGTTAATGATTGAGATTGGCCCAAGATCCTTCATGGTCAACTTCCAAGTGATTAAAGTGGACTCTCCATACTATATGCTTTTAGGGAGGCCCTGGTTATATGCAGCAGGTGCAATCACATATACCCTCCATCAAAGACTCAAATTCATATCTAAGAATCAATTAATCACCATGATGGCCGAAAAGCCCATAAATATCTTCCAGGAAACATCTATTCCCTACATTGATGCTAATGCCTTTCTATAGCTTCAAGCTAGTTTCCATGATTCACAATGCTTCAGAGCCCGAGTATGGCTGGCCCATAGTGGTTTTAATGGCCGCTAAGGAAATTCTCAAGTTTGAGTACAAATTAGGCCAATGCCTCGGAGCTGTAGGACGTGGGAACCCTGCTCTAATTGAACTCTCAAATATCAAAGGAAGATTCAGTCTAGAGTATGAACCCATTTATGAAGAACTCTCATAAGATTCCTGAAAGTTCAAAAACGTGTACAAAAACACTTTTGAACGTTTAGACCCCCAAAAACCAACTTAACCAACCCAAGCAATATGTCAAACAACTAGTGTGCGGAAACTTAACATATGCTATAATATGGAATAGATTAAACAACTATCTAAGCCACAACAAAATAAACCACAGCAGATAATGTAAAGGCAGAGATAGAGAGGAAGGAAGATGCAAACACAGAGATAACACCAGATATGTTATTGAAGAGGAAACCGAAGACCTCGGCGAAAAACCTCTCCGCCGCCCTCCAAGCGGTAATCAATCCACTAGAAAATACAGTTGGGATACAAGGACAGCAATAGACCCTCCAAGCCTAATCTACCCAATGCACCTAAGCCCTCCAAGCTTCTTGCTCCAACAAGGTTGCGCCGAACCTTTTTCTTTTCTAGCTTTCCGGATTCCGCTACTACACCGTAGCATCAACCAATGAATATTGGCTCCTTCCTAACTGCTTCCCAGAACTCCAAACGTCTGTCTCATAGGGATGATAATGGTGAGAACCAGGTTTGGTATAATGCCTCTCAAGGATTTGACAATGGAGAGGAAGAGAGTGAGGGAATTTGATGAGACTCTAAGGTAGAGATTGTGGGTGAAACAATCTGGTTTTTCTTTAGGGTTTCTCTCTCAAAATTCTCTCTGGAAGCTCTCTTTCAATCGTGGGTTAAAAGGGTATTTATACTGGAGTGAAGAGGAATGCGAAACGTCAGGTTTTTCCAAAACAGGGGTGGCTCGCGGCTTGACCTCGCGGCTTGACCAAGTTGCGAGATCCAGTCGCGAGTTAACCGTATGGCCAGTTGTCCTGTTTTGTCCTGTAGTGCTCCAGCTAGCATGACTGTTCATCTTCCAGCATGCTTGGCACGTGTGCATCTTCTGGCGGGTTGAAGCCGCGAGTCCACCCGCGAGTCCCAGCCGCGACACTCTGTTTTCTTGCACACTCTTGAGCAATCTTCACACTATCTCACTCACTACCCTTACATCAATCCCACCTAAATACAGGGTTACTAAATGCTGAATTACAAGCAAATTTGGCACGGAATAAAGCCAATTAAATGGTTGAATAAATTCAACCTTACAATCTCCCCCTTTGGCTATTCCGTGACAAAACCCTAAAACAGACTCTAGACTTAACATGTGAGTTGGGAACAGTTGAACAAAACTCACTCACACCTAACTCTAGAAGTTGTGAAGCACTTGAATCATATGAACATAAACTCCTGAAACATAACAATACATCATGATCATTGTAAGCAGAAAATTATAAATGCTTATGAAACAGGCAATATGAGATCAAGCATAAGATGGAGTTAATAAACAAACCATGGCTTGATCAACCAAGTGAACACCACAAGGTAGTGATCACAGTGTTCATTCACACTTGGAATGAACACAAGGACATACAAGTTAACAAGCACAAGGCAAGACACTTGTATGTTCAACACTCAACCAATGCATAGCACACAAGGCATATGCATCTAGGAACAATCCTACAAGGGCACAAGAGTGACAGTACATAAACCAAAATGCAGAACATTTAGATTAAAGTACTGATTTCAACATAGCATAAAGGCTGCACTTAAGCATGGTACATACCATAAAGCCTACAAACTATGCATAACACAATAACCCTAAAAGCTTACATAAGCATATGGGTACAAACCAACAAATACCTGAATAACATCATCAACATATATTAAAGTTTAAACCAAGAGTATATGAAAAGAGTTAGAAACAGTTATACACCAAAACACAGTGTATTAAAACCATAAAACACTAAAATACCCAAATCATAAACACATTACTCCCCCTCAACTAATTACTCCCCCTTAAGAGCAGCTTTTCTGCTTCTTAATCATCAATGAACTTTCTCCCCCTTTTTGACATGGAATGGCCAAAGGGTCACTTGTCATGCTGAGTTGTGAAGCTGTCAAGTGTAGCAACCAAGACATCAATCTGGTCTTGCATGGCTCTCATCCTGTCAGAATGCTCAATTTGGACTGCCCTGATCCCATCAAGCCTTTCCAGAATGATCTGGAAAGCATCTGGAGGTGTGTCTGCAGAGGTTGAACCTCTGTGTCTTTTGCCACTTCTCCTAGGTGTTGAAGTTGATGCAAGTCCAGCTGCTTCTACTTCAGTCTCCATTGGAGCAGCCTCTCCTTCATCACCTTCATCTTCTTCTCCTGGAAGCCTAACACTTATCCTTTTGCAGGTGAGCTTGTTGATTGTAGAGGGTGTAGACATGGGACTGATGTCTTGAGGGATTGGAACACCCTTATTCCTAAAAATCCTCATAAGTAAACTTGGAAAGATCAATTTAGGCCTAGAGGTTGTTCTAGTCTCATCCACAATGGTGTCATAAATGTGGGATCTTATGTCAATGAAGTTCTTTTCTTTGAGATCCATCAGAAAGACTGCTCTAGCACAGTTGATTGTAGTCAATTTCCTAATGGGATAGAGGTTAAACATCATGATTATGGTAAGGCACCTCATGTCCACTGGAAAGGCAGTGGTATTCAAACATTTCCCTTCTCTCTGCCCACCTATCCTTTGTTGAATTGTTTCAATAGACACACTCCTATCCTTGTAATTGATAAATTCTTCATCATCTAATCCTTCAAGTCCTAATGCATCATCTATGACATGAGCATCCAAGACAAACTCTTTACCCCTCACCCAGCAACTCAATTCATTATCCTTTATCACAGCATTTGAGTAGAACTCCCTAATTAAGGGTTCACACACAACAGGGAAACCACTCAGAAGCTTTTCCCATGCTCTTCCTTCAAAACAGCTGGGAATGAAAGTTTGCCTTAAGTCTTCCAAATCCACAAATCTCTCTTGAATGATTCCTGCATTCAAGAAGTTATCCTTGTATCTCTCAAAGTGGTGAACAGACCTAAACAATCTAGAATCCATCTTTAATCTCTTGTCAGCCTTCTTGGCAGTAGATTTCTTCTTCTGTGGTGAGGGAGCCATCTGTGAACAATCAGAAAAGGCCACAACAACATATAGCAATATATGTGCAGAACCAGTCAGAACCATGTAGTAAACAGAGAGAGATATCAACCAAACAAATGAACTTAAAAAAAACTTAAACAGCAAGCTATTTAGTTCAATCATATGGATAAACCAAGCCTAGGATAGGAAACACATGAACAACATGGTGAAGCTATCCTGAAGGCAAATAAATGACATTGAGGCAGATAATGGAAAAAATGATATGACACACAAACAATATATTGAGCCTAACAGAATCTTCACACAGATTAACAATCTAAGACATGCAAATCTAGCAAAGGAAAACTCACAACCTCAAACAGAACCAATAGAAACATCTCAACAGCTCAAAGTTCAGATTGAAATGAAATAAACACTTAGTTAAGCACAAGATGAAGAGCAATAAGCATATGACAATCATTTAACACAAACTATAGCAACAGCATCCACAAGCTAAGCAAGAACAAGAAGCAGAGACCGAAACACAAACCCATTTCAAAAACACAATCATATGCGAAAAATCAAGGGTAAAAGCACAAAATCAAGAAGAAAAGAGTGAAAAACAGAAAACCCATACCTGTAACTTGACGATTTTGAGCTACAAGAGTGCAACACAAGAGATTGGAAAAGGGAGCATGGAGTGTTTGGGAGGGAGAGAGTTTAGAAAGAAGATGAACAGTCACAAAAATTCGAGGGAAAAACTGAAAAAGTTTAAAAACTGCTCCTGTTTCTGCAAAACACGCGATTTTCACGACTGGATTAAGTCGCCACACAGTCGCCAGATCAAGCCGCCAAAGCACTCAAGAACCAAATTTTGAAAAATTTTTCTAAGTGTTTTTCGCGACTGGAAGGTCTACCCGCGAGTGAGTCACGAGCTGAGCCGCGAAAATCTCTGAGTGAATCTCGCGACTGGACCTTCCACTCGCGAACAAGTCGCCAAAACTGACCAGCGAAGATGCGACTGAGGCTCGCGACTTGACATACCCGCGACTGAGCCGCCAAAACAGGGCAAAACTGTATTTTTGAAATTTTCAGATTTTTCCAACAAAACACTTTCCAAAAACACCTAAAACACTCAAAAATCTTTTTGTGCTTGAATTAACAAAGATTGAGCATGTGAAAACACATTTTATCAAGTACAATCACACAAATGAATATGGCATTTATCCAACAAAAACTTGTGTGTTGTGTGTGGATATCAACAATGAGATAGTCCTTTGTCTAATGTGAAGCTTCAATGATCAATTCAACCAAGGCATACACAATTAGCACTAGATCATGTGACCAATCTCAATTATAGAAATATGAATATATGACCTCCCACATAACTTGATAACATAACTTGGAGCTTTTCATTTGACTCCACTTTCAGCCATAACATTTGATCTTTTGAGGCAATCATCTCTCATTGTGAGAGGGATATATAACATTTCTCTTTTGAAGAACAGGCCTTTGGCCTTTTTGAAAGAAATTTCACTTTTAATATAATGTCGCTTACCCTTTTTCCTAGTCAAATACTAGAATGTGCGACAGACTTTTGCAGCTCAATATCTCTTTTCATTTGGAGATTTACATTTGGTGAGCTCTTTTTAGCAAAAAAAATAAAAAGTGGGAAGAGATATAGACACAAGTCTATGCATGTTTCAAGATCAACATAACCATTCACTAATCATTCATGACAAGTTTGAAGATCTATTTACAACAATCACATAGATTTCAAGATTTTTCCCATAGTGATATGAGTGCATGAAAACAAGCAATGCTCGAAAATGCACAAAGCCATTAGCACAAAGGTACAAGGCAAAACGAGTTTTAAGACAAAAACTCAACAAAGTCAATCAAGCTTTTTGATTTTCAAATTTTTATGTAATTTTTGGATTTTTGACTCAAGAAACAAAAAGATTGATAAAACACAATTAAGAAATATTCACAAACAAACAACCAAAAACAAAAACAACAAGCATACCACACAAACATAGTCACAAAGCATAGGAAGTATTAGTGCATGGACATGTTGTAATGCTTATGCATGAGTACCCCTTTTCACCCACACGTCACTTGCGTTTGGGGTGATTTCCTTAAAGGATTGGGTACGGGAGTTAGGGCTTTCAAACCTTCGTGAGAAGCTTTCCAAGCAGTTGGTGAATGCACCAATCATCTTCATCACGTTCATCATTCCGGGATCTCCATTTTGCTCTCTAGGTTGATCCCCTGCCCAAGTTCTCCTATCAATTCTGGGTCCTCCTGACCTTTGAGGAGTTGCACTGTTCTTTGCTCTCAGCTTTTGGCAATTTGGTCGAGTGTGCCCTTGAAGTCCGCAATAATGGCACACATACATTCCTCTAGGACCTCTTTGTGGTCGAGGACGTGACTTGGCACGAGACTCAGACCTGCCCACATACTGATTACGATGATTCATCATCCGTTGGTCCACCACATTCTTCTTCTCCTCCACCTCGAGCTTCACATCAGTAGGGTCAGCTACAACTGGATCTTTGGCTTTGACAAACTTCACTTCTTTGGTGACATTTCCGGTTGAATTACCTCCTCCGGTAAATCCCAGTCCGGATTTGTCTGAGAAGCTCTTTTGAGAAGATATAACATCGTCAAGCTTCTTGGTGGTGACCCTCTCTATTTTTGCATTTGCTTGAATAACCTCACTTTCAAGAAATCTCACTTTAGTGTAAGCTTCGGAGAGCTCACCATTCAAAGTTTCAATCTCGCATTTGGCCTCCCTATACCGGATTAGGAAACTTTTGTAGTCCTCCTCAGCCTTCTTCATCTTTCTCACAGCAGCCTTGGCCACCCTTGTGTATTCACCAGATTTCTCCAAAAGTGAGTTGTATTTTTCTTGAAGAGTAGCTGTGCTTTCTTCTTCTTCAGCTTCTGATTCTTCAACAATTCCTAGTGAGTCATCCTCACTATGTTCTCCAAGGTCTTGAACAAGCAAATTCAATTCATCCGAAGACTCAACATGAGCAATAGTCATGAAAGCTGAATAGTTCCCTTCTCCATCACAGCTCTCTTCAGATTCTGAGTCGGATGAATCTGAGTCACTCAGGGTCGTGGCATACACCTTGCCTTTTGACTTCAAATAATTCGGACATTCCCTCTTAAAGTGTCCATGCCCGTTGCATTTAAAACAAGTGACACCTTGTGTGGATTGGGATTCTTTTCCATCTTTCCTGTTGAAATCCCTCTTCTCCCTTCCAGAATTTTGGAATTTTCTCTTATCATCAAATTTTCCATTGTTTTTGAATTTCAAAAACTTCTTGAAATTTTTAACAAGATAGGCTACATCCTTGTCCACCATATCTTCTCCCGATGAGCCTTGATCTTCCACCTTCTCATTAACAGTTTTTAGAGCAAGGGATTTACCCTTCCGTTGATTTGGCAGCGACATCTCATAGGTCTGTAGAGATCCAACCAGCTCCTGTACCTTGATGTCGTCAAGATCCTTGCTCTCTTCAATGGCTGTCACTTTAGCACGGAAGCTTTCCGGCAATGATCGAAGGATCTTCCTTACAATCTTAGAGTCCTCCATCTTCTCCCCCAAGTTAAACTTACTGACAACCACTTCATTTAACTTCCCATAGAACGAGTCGAAAGACTCATCCTCACTCATCTTGAGCTCCTCAAACTGAGTGGTCAGCATTTGTAACTTGGTATCTTTCACCTTCTTCGTGCCTTCATAAGTTGTTTCCAGAATCTCCCATGCATCTTTGGCAATAGTAATGTGAGAAATCCTGTGAAATTCATCTGGAGACACACCACAGAAAATAGCATTTAGTGCTTTACTGTTAGCATTAGATGCAGCAAGTGCTGCCTTATCCCATGTGGATTTGGCTGCCTCAGGTTTGGTCCAACCCATCTCAACAGCATCCCACACGGATTCATCAATAGAGCATAGAAAAGCTCTCATACGAACCTTCCAAAACGCATAATTACTTCCATCAAAATATGGAGGTGCATTAAGGGATTGAGACCTATCCATCTCAAAAAGGGAGTCAAGGATCACACAATGGTAATGAAACCAAACAGCTG
This sequence comes from Quercus robur, assembly GCF_932294415.1. NCBI lineage: Eukaryota > Viridiplantae > Streptophyta > Magnoliopsida > Fagales > Fagaceae > Quercus > Quercus robur. The sequence continues at coordinate 46,976,614 of NC_065535.1, forward strand.
TGAACCCGCTCTGATACCAATTGAAAGTTCAAAAACGTGTACAAAAACACTTTTGAACGTTTAGACCCCCAAAAACCAACTTAACCAACCCAAGCAATATGTCAAACAACTAGTGTGCGGAAACTTAACATATGCTATAATATGGAATAGATTAAACAACTATCTAAGCCACAACAAAATAAACCACAGCAGATAATGTAAAGGCAGAGATAGAGAGGAAGGAAGATGCAAACACAGAGATAACACCAGATATGTTATCGAAGAGGAAACCGAAGACCTCGGCGAAAAACCTCTCCGCCGCCCTCCAAGCGGTAATCAATCCACTAGAAAATACAGTTGGGATACAAGGACAGCAATAGACCCTCCAAGCCTAATCTACCCAAAGCACCTAAGCCCTCCAAGCTTCTTGCTCCAACGAGGTTGCGCGAACCTTTTTCTTTTCTAGCTTTCCGGATTCCGCTACTACACCGTAGCATCAACCAATGAATATTGGCTCCTTCCTAACTGCTTCCCAGAACTCCAAACGTCTGTCTCACAGGGATGATAATGGTGAGAACCAGGTTTGGTATAATGCCTCTCAAGGATTTGACAATGGAGAGGAAGAGAGTGAGGGAATTTGATGAGACTCTAAGGTAGAGATTGTGGGTGAAACAATCTGGTTTTTCTTTAGGGTTTCTCTCTCAAAATTCTCTCTGGAAGCTCTCTTTCAATCGTGGGTTAAAAGGGTATTTATACTGGAGTGAAGAGGAATGCGAAACGTCAGGTTTTTCCAAAACAGGGGTGGCTCGCGGCTTGACCTCGCGGCTTGACTAAGTCGCGAGATCCAGTCGCGAGTTAACCGTATGGCCAGTTGTCCTGTTTTGTCCTGTAGTGCTCCAGCTAGCATGACTGTTCATCTTCCAGCATGCTTGGCACGTGTGCATCTTCTGGCGGGTTGAAGCCGCGAGTCCACCCGCGAGTCCCAGCCGCGACACTCTGTTTTCTTGCACACTCTTGAGCAATCTTCACACTATCTCACTCACTACCCTTACATCAATCCCACCTAAATACAGGGTTACTAAATGCTGAATTACAAGCAAATTTGGCACGGAATAAAGCCAATTAAATGGTTGAATAAATTCAACCTTACAATTCCAGAGGAAAGAAGAGGAAGTGTGTCACACCAGGGATGTCTATTCCTCATATCAGGGAAACTTTTTCGGCTTCGGCCGAGGTCATTATGCTAGAATGATTCAAGGAATTGAAGGATGAGGAGTCTGATCTAGCTTGCATCATTTGGATTTATTCTGAAGAGTTCTCTATGAACACTATCGTAATCCGACTTCTATTGTCTGACTAAGTATTCCATCATCGAGTGATTAGGCCTCCCGATCATTCGACAGGAAAAAAAAAATTAAAATAAAGTATTTCCCTTTTACCATTATCAGGCAAGAACTTTGTTTTCCCCTACCCATAATCTATTAATGAAATATTCAGCGTATTATTTAGGAAAATTCTTGCATCTCTCTTTATTGGCTTTCCTATGAATATGTGTGTGCAAATTATCATATGTTTCTCTATATATGTTCCATTCTATAGGATCTATTCTAATTCCCAAGTGGGTACATTGTCCCTTTGCCATAACAAGGATATGGATGATGTGAATGAGACAATATATTTGGATCATGATATTGAAAGATTGGAAGAGGTTCCGAACTTACCTCAAGACATCCTAGAAGCTCTGAATACAGAGAGTGTAGGGTCCAAGCCCAATATAAAACAGACAATGGTGATAAACCTACCCGAGGAAAGCGAGGAGGAAAAACCTTTCAAGATCAGGGTAAACTTTCCCAAAGACATGAAAGAGGAGCTCATAGCCTTGTTGAAGGAATTCAAAGAAATCTTTGCTTGGTCCTATCAAGATATGCCAAGACTGGGTACAAAGATTTGTAAGGTTGAATTTATTCAACCATCTAATTGGCTTTATTCCGTGCCAAATTTGCTTGTAATTCAGCATTTAGTAACCCTGTATTTAGGTGGGATTGTTGTAAGGGTAGTGAGTGAGATAGTGTGAAGATTGCTCAAGAGTGTGCAAGAAAACAGAGTGTCGCGGCTGGGACTCGCGGCTGGACTCGCGGCTTCAATCCGCCAGAATCTGCACACGTGCCAAGCATGCTGGAAGATGAACAGTCATGCTAGCTGGAGCACTACAGGACAACTGGCCATACGGTTAACTCGCGACTTAGTCAAGCCGCGAGGTCAAGCCGCGAGCCACCCCTATTTTTAAAAAAAAGAAAAACCTGACGTTTCGCATTCCACTCCACTTCAGTATAAATACCCTTTTAACCCACGATTGAAAGAGAGCTTCCAGAGAGAATTTTGAGAGAGAAACCCTAAAGAAAAACCAGATTGTTTCACCCACAATCTCTACCTTAGAGTCTCATCAAAATCCCCCACTCTCTTCCTCTCCATTGTCAAATCCTTGAGAGGCCTTTATACCAAACCTGGTTCTCACCATTATCATCCCTGTGAGACAGACGTTTGGAGTTCTGAGAAGCAGTTAGGAAGGAGCCAATATTCATTGGTTGATGCTACGGTGTAGTAGCGGAATCCGGAAAGCTAGAAAAGAAAAAGGTTCGGCGCAACCTCGTTGGAGCAAGAAGCTTGGAGGGCTTAGGTGCACTGGGTAGATTAGGCTTGGAGGGTCTATTGCTGTCCTTGTATCCCAACTATATTTTCTAGTGGATTGATTACCGCTTGGAGGGCGGCGGAGAGGTTTTTCGCCGAGGTCTTCGGTTTCCTCTTCGATAACATATCTGGTGTTATCGCTGTGTTTGCATCTTCCTTCCTCTCTATCTCTGCCTTTACATTATCTGCTGTGGTTTATTTTGTTGTGGCTTAGATAGTTGTTTAATCAATTCCTTATTATAGCATATGTTAAGTTTCCGCACACTAGTTGTTTAACATATTGCTGTGTTGTTTAAATTGGTTTTTGGGGGTCTAAACGTTCAAAAGTGTTTTTATACACGTTTTTGAACTTTCAATTGGTATCAGAGTGGGTACACAGCTGTTTGGTTTCATTACCATTGTGTGATCCTTGACTCCCTTTCTTTTGAGATGGATAGGTCTCAATCCCTTAATGCACCTCCATATTTTGATGGAAGTAATTATGCATTTTGGAAGGTTCGTATGAGAGCCTTTTTATGCTCTATTGATGAATCCGTGTGGGACGCTGTTGAGATTGGTTGGGCCAAACCTGAGGCAGCCAAATCCACATGGGATAAGGCAGCACTTGCTGCATGTAATGCTAACAGTAAAGCACTAAATGCTATTTTCTGTGGTGTGTCTCCAGATGAATTTCACAGGATTTCTCACATTACTATTGCCAAAGATGCATGGGAGATTCTGGAAACAACTTATAAAGGCACGAAGAAGGTGAAAGATACCAAGTTACAAATGCTGACCACTCGGTTTGAGGAGCTCAAGATGAGTGAGGATGAGTCTTTCGACTCGTTCTATGGGAAGTTAAATGAAGTGGTTGTCAGTAAGTTTAACTTGGGGGAGAAGATGGAGGACTCTAAGATTGTAAGGAAGATCCTTCGATCATTGCCGGAAAGTTTCCATGCTAAGGTGACAGCCATTGAAGAGAGCAAGGATCTTGACGACATCAAGGTACAGGAGCTGGTTGGATCTCTACAGACCTATGAGATGTCGCTGCCAAATCAACGGAAGGGAAAATCCCTTGCTCTAAAGACCACTAATGAGAAGGTGGAAGATCAAGGCTCGTCAGGAGAAGATATGGTGGACAAGGATGTAGCCTATCTTGTTAAAAATTTCAAGAAGTTTTTGAAATTCAAAAACAATGGAAAATTTGATGATAAGAGAAAATTCCAAAATTCTGGAAGGGAGAAGAGGGATTTCCAAAGGAAAGATGGAAAAGAATCCCAATCCACACAAGGTGTCGTTTGTTTTGAATGCAACGGGCATGGACACTTCAAGAAGGAATGTCCCAATTATTTGAAATCGAAAGGCACGGTGTATGCCACGACCTTGAGTGATTCAGACTCATCCGACTCAGAATCTGAAGAGAGCTGTGATGGAGAAGGGAACTACTCCGCTTTCATGACTATTGCTCATGTTGAGTCTTCGGATGAATTGAATGTGCTTGTTCAAGACCTTGGAGAACATAGTGAGGATGACTCACTAGGAATTGTTGAGGAATCGGAAGCTGAAGAAGAAGAAAGCACTGCAACTCTTCAAGAAAATTACAACTCACTTTTGGAGAAATCTGGTGAATACACAAGGGTGGCCAAGGCTGCTGTGAGAAAGATGAAGAAGGCTGAGGAGAACTACAAAAGTCTCCTAATCCGGTATAGGGAGGCCAAATGCGAGATTGAAACCTTGAATGGTGAGCTCTCCGAAGCTTACACTAAAGTAAGATTTCTTGAAAGTGAGGTTGTTCAAGCAAATGCAAAAATAGAGAGGGTCACCACCAAGAAGCTAGACGATGTTATATCTTCTCAAAAGAGCTTCTCAGACAAATCCGGACTGGGATATAGCGGAGAAAGTAGTTCAACTGGAAATGTCACCAAAGAAGTGAAGTTTGTCAAAGCCAAAGATCCAGTTGTAGCTGACTCTACTGGTGTGAAGCTCAAGGTGGAGGAGAAGAAGAATGTGTTGGACCAACGGATGCTGAATCATCGTAATCAGTATGTGGGCAGGTCTGAGTCTCGTGCCAAGTCACGTCCTCGACCACAAAGAGGTCCTAGAGGAATGTATGTGTGCCATTACTGCGGACTTCAAGGGCACACTCGACCAAATTGCCAAAAGCTGAGAGCAAAGAACAGTGCTACTCCTCAAAGGTCAGGAGGACCAAGAATTGATAGGAGAACTTGGGCAGGGGATCAACCTAGAGAGCAAAATGGAGATCCCGGAATGATGGACGTGATGAAGATGATTGGTGCATTCACCAACTGCTTGGAAAGCTTCTCACGAAGGTTTGAAAGCCCTAACTCCCGTACCCAATCCTTTAAGGAAATCACCCCAAACGCAAGTTACGTGTGGGTGAAAAGGGGTACTCATGCATAAGCATTACAACATGTCCATGCATTAATACTTCCTATGCTTTGTGACTATGTTTGTTTGGTATGCTTGTTGTGTTTGTTTGATTATTCTTCTTGTGAATATTTCTTAATTGTGTTTTATCAGTCTTTTTGTTTCTTGAGTCAAAAATCCAAAAATTACATAAAAATTTGAAAATCAAAAAGCTTGATCGACTTTGTTGAGTTTTGTCTTAAGACTCGTTTTGCCTTGTACCTTTGTGCTAATGGCTTTGTGCATTTTCGAGCATTGCTTGTCTTCATGCACTCATATCACCATGGGAGAAATCTTGAAATCTATGTGATTGTTGTAAATAGATCTTCGAACTTGTCATGAATGATTAGTGAATGGTTATGTTGATCTTGAAACATGCATAGACTTGTGTCTATATCTCTTCCCACTTTTTATTTTTTTGCTAAAAAGAGCTCACTAAATGTAAATCTCCAAATGAAAAGAGATATTGAGCTGCAAAAGCCTGTCGCACATTCTAGTATTTGACTAGGAAAAAGGGTAAGCGACCTTATATCAAAAGTGAAATTTCTTTCAAAAAGGCCAAAGGCCTGTTCTTCAAAGAAAAGTGTTGTCTATCCCTCTCACAATGAGAGATGATTGCCTCCAAAGATCAAATGTTATGGCTGAAAGTGGAGTCAAATGAAAGGCTCCAAGTTATGTTATCAAGTTGTGTGGGAAGTCATATATTCATATTTCTATAATTGAGATTGGTCACATGATCTAGTGCTAATTGTGTATGCCTTGGTTGAATTGATCATTGAAGCTTCACATTAGACAAAGGACTATCTCATTGTTGTTATCCACACACAACACACAAGTTTATGTTCGATAAATGCCATATTCATTTGTGTGATTGTACTTGATAAAATGTGTTTTCACATGCTCAATCTTTGTTAATCCAAGCACAAAAAGATTTTTGAGTATTTTAGGTGTTTTTGGAAAGTGTTTTGTTGGAAAAATCTGCAAATTTCAAAAATACAGTTTTGCCCTGTTTTTGGCGGCTCAGTCGCGAGTATGCCAAGTCGCGAGCCTCAGTCGCATCTTCGCTGGTATTGTTTGGCGACTTGTTCGCGAGTGGAAGGTCCAGTCGCGAGATTCACTCAGAGATTTTCGCGGCTCAGCTCGCGACTCACTCGCGGGTAGACCTTCCAGTCGCGAAAAACACTTAGAAAAATTTTTCAAAATTTTCCTCTTGAGTGCTTTGGCGGCTTGAGCTGGCGACTGTGTGGCGACTTAATCCAGTCGCGAAAATCGCGTGTTTTGCAGAAACAGGAGCAGTTTTTAAACCTCTTTCAGTTTTCCCTCGAACTTGTGTAACTGTTCATCTTCTCTTAAAACTGCTGTTTTTCTCCCAAAACTCTTCGTGAATCCATTTTTCAAACCCTTTTGGTGCTTCGTTTCTTCTCCAAATCATCAAGAAAAGGTATGGGTTTTGCTTTCTCAATCTCAGTTTCTTTTTCCTGCATATTTTTGTTACTGTTTGGACTGGTATTGTGTTCGTTATTCTTATCTCTATGTGTAATGGGTATGGAGTATCCTGTTTTGATATTGTTCTCACCCGTTTTCATGCTGAGCAGTCAATGTGTTTTTCATTGTTCTGATTTTTTTTGCTGATTATTGAATCTGAGAATCTTTTCTGAAATGGGTTTGGTGTTTACGTGACTTACTCATTACACTTGCCTGAATATTGATGTGTGGATGTTTGGTTTCTTCATGATTGAAATTTTTTCCCATGCTCATGTCTCTGATGGAGTGTTTTATGTTATCTGTTCAAAATGATTCAAATGCTGTTTCCTATTGCATATCATGGTCATGTTAACCTGTCTCAATGACAGTTGTGATGTATTTCTTCTTTTTGGTGCACTTTTACCAAATTTGATGCACGGATTAGTTTGTGTTTCTGTGTATTGTTGGAAGGTTTGGTTGGGTCTGTATTTTTTTGTCTGAGTTTCTACATTGAAATATTGGTTTTACTGAATCTTGTTGACAATCTTTTGTGGGGTTTTGTTGCTTGGTTCTTTTCTGTTGGTCTGTTCTCTTGCAGATGTCTCGTCGATCTTCCAGGGGTAAAGACATTGTTGCTGACGAATCAGCATCCCCAGTTGCTAAAAGGACTCGTCTATCATCTCAAGCATCTCAAGATCCCAATGAGGATAGATTCAGAGTTCCCCTGAATTCACACGCCTACTCAAATGTGTTTGACAAGTCAACAACTATAGTGGAGCGGGTAGTAGAGTTCAACACCTTAGGGACTACATTCATCCCTCGAATCTTTGAGAAACGAGACTGGGCAAACTTGTTCGGAAACTTTGATGATCCAATGGATGAGCTGGTCAAAGAATGCTTCTCCAATGCATCTGATCTTGGACCTGTCCTCGTTTTCTGGGTCAGAGGAACAGAGTTTAGTGTTACCCCAGACTCCATCGCAGATCTTCTCGGCATCACCAGACCTCAGAATGTGAATTTAACTCCCTATGATGAACGAAATCCAGAGGTTGGGGAAATTCTACAAATCCTAGGACACGATCATGAGGTGTCTAGTGCAGGAACTTCCATCAGCACCGCAAAGTTTGCACCTGAGTTGACCACACTGAAGTTGATCATGTTCACCAATCTCTACCCACTGTCCAACACTACATTCATCAATCTTGGGAGAGCTATATTTCTGTGTGATCTCATTACCGGAGCCCCCATTGATATATGTGCTCACATCTACTACAACTTGAGGAAGACCGCTTGTCGATCTACAGCTCGAGGAATCATTCCATTTTGCAGTCTCGTCATGAAGCTCATCCTTAATGCAGGCATTACTCCTCCTGCAGATGGTAAAATGTTGACTCGTCAACGTCCCATTTCTTTGTTCACTCTTCAAGCGAGCAGAAGTCACTCCTCCAAATCACCAAGACATGCTCACATCTCTCCGGGTCCTTCATTTGCCCCTGACTTAGAGACACCTGCACATACCACATCTGCATCTCGTGATGTTCCTGAAGCTTCACCGGCTGGTATTCCGCAAGCACAAACTGCTTCTCATACTGACAGAGTTGGCAGTGTTCTTGAGCATATTCAGAAACGAGTTGATGAGCTTGTGGCACTTCTCTACTCCACAAACAACCATGTCCAAATGCGCCTCGAGACTATGGAGAATCAGCTAGATGAGATTCAACGGAAGTTGGACGAGAGTCTTTAGCTATTCGTGACAAAAAGGGGGAGAGCATTCCGTAAGGGGGAGAAAAGTTCAAAGGGAAGTGTGCATAGTGATAGGGGGAGTACACACACACACATACTTTTGTTTTCGTCTTATCTTCTCAACTTATGGTTATTTTGGTTTTGATACACTGTGTTTTGGTGTATAACTGTTTCTAACTTTCTTCATATACTCTTGGATAAACTTTTATATATGTTTGATGATGTTATTCAGGTATTTGTTGGTTTGTACCCATTTGCTTTTGTAAGCTTTTAGGGTTTATGCTTTATGCATAGGTTTGTAGGCCTTGTGGTATGTACCATGCTTAAGTGCAGCCTTTATGCTATGTTGAAATCAGTACCTTAATCTAAATGTTCTGCATTGTGATTGTTGTACTGTCACTCTTGTGCCCTTGTAGGATTGTTCCTAGATGCATATGCCTTGTGTGCTATGCATTGGTTGAGTGTTTGAACATACAAGTGTCTTGCCTTGTGCTTGTTAACTTGTATGTCCTTGTGTTCATTCCAAGTGTGAATGAACACTGTGATCACTACCTTGTGGTGTTCACTTGGTTGATCAAGCCATGGTTTGTTTATTAACTCCATCTTAGCTTGATCTCATATTGCCTGTTTCATATGCATTTATAATTTTCTGCTTACAATGATCATGGTGTATTGTTGTGTTTCAGGAGTTTATGTTCATATGATTCAAGTGCTTCACAGCTTCTAGAGTTAGGTGTGAGTGAGTTTTGATCAACTGTTCCCAACTCACATGTTAAGTCTAGAGTCTGTTTTAGGGTTTTGTCACGGAATAGCCAAAGGGGGAGATTGTAAGGTTGAATTTATTCAACCATCTAATTGGCTTTATTCCGTGCCAAATTTGCTTGTAATTCAGCATTTAGTAACCCTGTATTTAGGTGGGATTGTTGTAAGGGTCGTGAGTGAGATAGTGTGAAGATTGCTCAAGAGTGTGCAAGAAAACAGAGTGTCGCGGCTGGACTCGCGGCTTCAATCCGCCAGAATCTGCACACGTGCCAAGCATGCTGGAAGATGAACAGTCATGCTAGCTGGAGCACTACAGGACAACTAGCCATACGGTTAACTCGCGACTGGAACTCGCGACTTAGTCAAGCCGCGAGGTCAAGCCGCGAGCCACCCCTGTTTTAAAAAAAAAAGAAAAACCTGACGTTTCGCATTCCACTCCACTTCAGTATAAATACCCTTTTAACCCACGATTGAAAGAGAGCTTCCAGAGAGAATTTCGAGAGAGAAACCCTAAAGAAAAACCAAATTGTTTCACCCACAATCTCTACCTTAGAGTCTCATCAAAATCCCTCACTCTCTTCCTCTCCATTGTCAAATCCTTGAGAGGCCTTTATACCAAACCTGGTTCTCACCATTATCATCCCTGTGAGACAGTCGTTTGGAGTTCTGGGAAGCAGTTAGGAAGGAGCCAATATTCATTGGTTGATGCTACGGTGTAGTAGCGGAATCCGGAAAGCTAGAAAAGAAAAAGGTTCGGCGCAACCTCGTTGGAGCAAGAAGCTTGGAGGGCTTAGGTGCACTGGGTAGATTAGGCTTGGAGGGTCTATTGCTGTCCTTGTATCCCAACTGTATTTTCTAGTGGATTGATTACCGCTTGGAGGGCGGCGGAGAGGTTTTTCGCCGAGGTCTTCGGTTTCCTCTTCGATAACATATCTGGTGTTATCACTGTGTTTGCATCTTCCTTCCTCTCTATCTCTGCCTTTACATTATCTGCTGTGGTTTATTTTGTTATGGCTTAGATAGTTGTTTAATCAATTCCTTATTATAGCATATGTTAAGTTTCCGCACACTAGTTGTTTAACATATTGCTGTGTTGTTTAAATTGGTTTTTGGGGGTCTAAACGTTCAAAAGTGTTTTTATACACGTTTTTGAACTTTCAAGATTGTTGTCCACAAGATTCCAATTAAACCCGAATGCCACCCAATGTGGCAGGCTCTCTAAAGGATGAAGTCTAAGACAATCCTAAACATAAAAGAAGAAATGTAAAAGTAGTTGAGTGTCAATTTTCTTACTACCATAGCCTACTTTGATTGGGTTATAAACATTGTTCCCATGCCAAAGAAAGATGGGAGAGTACGCATTTGCATTGATTATAGAGATTTGAATTGGGCTAGCCTAAAGGATAATTTTCCTTTGCCACATATCGATACCTTGATTGATAACATCGTGACCAACATGTTCTTCTCCTTTATAGATGGGTTCTCGGGTTATAATTAGATCAAGATGGCTGAAGAAGACAAAGCCAAGACAACATTCACCACCTATTGTGGAACTTATGCCTACGATGTCATGCCATTCGGCTTGAAGAATGCCGGTGTAACCTACCAGCGAGCCATGGTAACCTTGTTCCATGATATGATGTATAAGGAGATTGAAGTCTATGTGGAGGACATGATCGCCAAGTTGTGCACTCCTAAAGATCATTTGATTGATTTGAAAAATTTATTCAAGCACCATGTCAAGTACAAGTTGAGGCTTAATCCTAACAAGTTCGTGTCTGGAGCCAGTTCAGGAAAATTGCTCAACTTCATAGTTAGCCAAAGAAGAATCGAAATGGACCTAGCAAAAGTCCAGGCCATTAGGGACGTGCCCACGCTAAAAACTGACAAACAAGTTTGAAGCTTCATAGGAAGGATCAATTATATAGCCCGCTCCATAGCGCAGTTGACCGCCACGTGTGATCCCTTGTTTAAAGCTCTTGAAAAAGGATATGAAGATAGAATGGACAGATGAGTCCTTTGTTTAAGCAGTATTTGTTGGACCCTTCTATTATGGTTCCCCTGATGCTGAGACATCCATTGATTCTCTACCTAGCGATGCAAGAAACATCCATGAGTTGAATGTTAAGCCAGCTAAATAAATCATATTAAAAGGAGAAGGTGACTTACTACCTAAGTAAAAAGTTCACCAGTTGTGAGATTAATTACAACGCCATTGAGAAGACATGTTGCGCCCTGGCGTGGGCCTTACGTAAGCTACAACAATACATGCTCTACTTCACCACATGGTTGATTTCCCACATGGATCCCATCAAGTACATCTTCAAAAAGCTTGCTCTCACAGGGAAGATCTCTCATTGGCAGATGTTGCTATCCAAGTTCGATATTGTGTTTGTAGTGTGGATGGCCATCAAGGGCCATGCCATAGCCGATTACCTAGCAGATTAGCCATTGAATGATCTAGATTTCTCAAAATCCCTCTTCCCAAATGAGAATATTTTGGCAATAGAACTAGAGCCAAGTAGTGTGGAAATATGGTGTTGGAAGCTTTATTTCAATGGAGCTGCCAATAGCACTGGAAATGGAGGTATTCCCAAAGGGCCAGAAAATCCTTGTTTCAGTCAAGCTAAATTTTAATTACACGAACAATGTCACTGAGTACGAGACATGCATAGTAGGCTTGCAAGTTGCCATGGAGTTCAGTGCATATGACCTAAGCATCTTTGTAGATTCCCTATTGATCATCTCCCAAATAGAAGGAAAGTGGCAAGCCTGAGACACTAAGTTGAATTTGTATTAGAAATGCATAAACTGCTTAATCCCAAAGTTCTAGAACATTACCTTTTCTTATTTGTCCCAAGCACACAATCAGTTCACATTTGCTTTAGCAACCCTGGCTAGCATGGTTAAGTTGGCAGAGGGAAATGAGATGCAACAGTTGCGCATAGAGGTCTACAGCATGCCAGCCTACTACATGAATATCGAAGAGTGCATGAATGTCAAAGCCGAGATCGATGAGAAGCCATGGTGCCATGATATTAAGGCTTATATCAAAGATGGTGAATACTCATCTAGAGCCACAGATGGTGAGAAGAAGTTCATCGGGCAATTCTTCTTGGTGGAGAAGTCCTATATAAGAGGAACCATGATACAACTTTGCTAACCATTTGATGGACGAGACACACGAGGGCTTGCTTGGAGCACATGCCAGTGGACCCCTGTTGGCTTGGAAAAGTATGAGAGCTAGCTACTTTTGGCACACCATGGAGAACGATTGTATCAAGCATGTGAGGACGTGCCATCATTGCCGAGACTATCAGAATAGGATGAATGTTCCTCCCTAACCCCTGCACTCTCTGGCAGTGCCATGGCCTCTTTCAGCTTGGGGTATGGACGTCATCAGGCCTGTGATTTTGAAAGCCTCGCATGGGCACGAGTATGTCTAAGTGGTCATCGACTACTTTACCAAGTGGGTGGAAGCTACTTTCTACAAAAGCGTCACCCAAGCAGAGGTGGCCCAAATCTTGAAATAGAACATCACTTGCCATTACAACATGCCAGGAAAGCTCATTACAGATAATGAAAAGAACCTGAATGGGAAAATGATCAAGCAGCTTTGCCAACAGTTTAAGATTGAACACCAGAATTCAGTTCCTTACTGTCATCGGATGAATGGCACAGCGGAAGTAGCCAACATGAATATAAAGAAGATCTTAGTGAAGATGACAGACACCTATAAGGATTGGCATGAGTTCTTGCCATTTGCCTTGTGCACCTATTGCACTTCTGTTAGTACTTCCACGGGTGCAACCTCGTACTCTTTGGTCTATGGAATGGAAGCTGTCCTCCCCACAGAGGTAGAGATCTTGTGTCTCAAGATTTTATCACAGACAGAGCTGTCAGAAACTGAATGGGCCCATTCCTAATATAAGCAATTGAACATGATAGATGAAAAGCGCATGACTACAATGTGCCATGGACAGTTGTACCAATGCCACGTTAAGTGAGCATTTAACAAGAAAGTTACACCTAGGGTCTTTGAAAAAGGTAACCTAGTCTTAAAAAAGCGCAACCAGGCCATGCCTGATCATAGAGGCAAGTTTGCCCCGATCTACAAGGACCTGTACGTAGTAAAGAAGGCATTTTCTGGAGGAGCCCTGATCTTGGCCGACATGGATGGGCACGATTTCAATATGCTCACTAATTTTGATGCTGTCATATAGTACTTTGCATGAGGAACCTCCAAGTGCAACCCCTTTTTCTACATTCCTATGCAAATAACTTTATATATATATATATATATATATATGAAAAGGTAAATTAAAAACCCGAAAGGGTGGTCTACTCAAAAGGAGAGCAAAAGAAAAAGTGTGAGGGAGCTTGCTTGATTGAAAACCCGAAAGGGTGGTCTAGGAAAAAATTAAGTCAATCAAAACTTGTAATGCTAGTTTGAACTACGTGATGACCTGATCCTTCCTAGTGGAGGTACAAAGGCAACTAAATCTGGCCCAGTTATAGTTTAAAAGAAAAATCAGTCAGCTGAATCAGCCTGGTTTTGTGATCAAGATCAAGAAAAGAAGGATGGAACCCTTTTCTAAGAAGAAGATATAAGGGTGCCTCAAGATTCCCGAAAGGTTACTCTATGTTTGCAAAGTGTATGGCCCTTTATGGTTCGTTCAAAGATTTTATGGCACAGGCCAGTAGAAGATGTACCCCAATAGGAATGGAAAAAATCCATCTAGAATAGGATCTATCCTTTGGAACCTAAGATATTGATATGCATAAACTTACACTTACCATTTTTATTTGTATGATCTTGCATTTTCAAAGCATTTGCGCACGTATTCATTAAACATGCCTGTTTTAAGCCTTTCTAATCCTTTCATACATATATCATTCTATATGAATCTCATAAACATAAATATCTCCTGATAATCAATACATGAAAAAACATCTCTGTTTCCACCTTTTTTCCCCCCATTTTAAGCATGCCATACAAGCTAGACTATGCTTTAAAAACCCAAAAGTGGAAGGCCTCACGTAATTTCTTGGCAATTTACGAAAGACCTTTCCATACATGGTGGAATACTAACTACATAGCTCAAGTGTAGAAATGAAAAGAAACAAAATAGACTCAAGCAAGTCAAACATGGCCCAAACGATTTAACACTTCCCAACATAGCACCCTAAAGCTGGTGAGAAGAATCGAATCATCCAAGGAATGGGTATGAAGCAACCCTGCAGCATCAAAACCAAGATCTCTAGCAACCTCGTTAAGCCTGCCATATGATTGTCGAAGTCGGACTAGCTCCCTCTCTAGATTGGGGCTCGAGGTGCAACTCTACCTGTTTGTATAAAGTAGAACCTGTAATGTGCTAATCTCAGTAGTAGCAACTCTCAATGCCTCCTCCTTCTTCGCTACCTCATCCTAAAGATGACGAAATGCCAACTATGGCTCACTGGGCTCATCTGTTGACCCATACTCAAGACTTAAAGTAGAATGAATGTAAGATGTGGCCTGTACTAGCCTCAATGCTAAGTCATTAGCCCTACTACTCATCACAGCACGGCTAACATTTATTGTGGCTCTCTCCTCATCTCTGGTTTAGCTTAAGATAGTGAATCTCTGAGTAAGATTTGCCAACTCACTCTCTAAGCTTGCAACCTAAGATCTCTGTTGAGTACGCCTATCATCTGTGGCAGAGGAAATCTGACACCTCTGTGAAAGCTTTGCTCGAAGTGCAATAAGCTCAGCCTCGTGTGTCCTCCCCATCTCATTGAAATCCTCCATAATGGCATCAAAGGCCTCCTTGTAGAAGTCCCTATCTCTAAAGGCCTCTGAGAGTACTCTCAACTCTGACCTTTAACTCTAGGGCATAATCCCTCGGTATATTAACTAAAAGGCGAGGATCAAGTGGATCAAGTACTGACAAGTCAGTGAGGAAGCACGGATCCCTGATAGCTCTCCCTTCTCTAAACTCGACAGTAGACCACTCATAATCATCCTTAGGACAAGTGGGATAGTCGATAGTTGACTTGTGCTCCTTCCAAAAATCAGAAGCACACTCTATCGTAGCTATGTCAATATCCTAGAGTCCATACTCACAAGTGATTCTAGAAAGATCGGTAAGTCAAGGAATGTGCTGTTTACCCCCGAATTGCCTCATGACCATATTTGGATAGTATCCTGTGCTACCCCAGATGCCCACCAAAGGGATGCCAAGTAAACCTACATAGTGGGTCTAACCCTACCACCTGGTAACTCCCCACTTGACTCTTCATACCCAATCAAAGGGACCCAAATCAAACAAATACCCCAACCAAGTAGTGGTATTCCCAGTAAAAGGAAGATCAAGGGCTACAATGATCTTAAGTCTATTCCTCCTCAAGAACCTCGTAGGTTGTGCCCTAGATATCACACTCAGATGAATACAAAACCAAAACTGCAAGAAATGCACATAGCAGCCAAGCCTACCATTACCCGTCTCATGGCACAGAGAAATAGATCAAATAGTCTTAGAGAGAAGAGAGGGGATAAAGGAAGTGCTATGAGGTAGAGTACCCACTAGGGGTAGAACTGCAAAGTTGATGGAACCGAGCTAAGAAAGGTATAGCACTGAGCTGAAGAAGGCCACCATGAAGGCCTAGCACTTGTAGAGGATCCAGTTCTCCTACAGGTCCATAAAATCCCCTCCATAAGCAGTAGAGCACTCACTTAGGCCAAACCGGCAGATCAGGAAATCCAAGGGCGCGCTACCTCCTAACTCGCTGCAATACCAAGTCAACACATCCACTATAGCCATCCTCAGGCCTAATAGCTCTGCCAACCACTTACGAAAGTGAGATCGAATTGGTGGCCGATAGACTCGACTCACAAGGGTAGGCCAAGAAAGAAAGCGATCATACTCCTCCAAAGTAGGGACTATGTCGATATCCCTCATGGTAATGCACCTTAAAGCGAGATCCCAACAAGTAACTATAGCCTCCAGTAACTGCTAATCTAAAGGAATGCAAAATAGTGAAGTGGCATCTCCAAGGAACTACTTGATGTAACCTCAATCCTTGGAAGAGAACAAAGCCCACCACCTTTTGAGCTCCCTCTCATGAAAAGTTTTCCTCTCAAGCTCCACAATTGTGTTATAAGACTTGAACCCAAGAGCATTCATGCTTAAATTTGAAAGAATGTAGTGTCCTGATGTCGATCCATTCAAGAAAGTGTAAAAAAATGGTGTTTCTATAAGTTTTCAATGAAGAAAATTGGTAGGAGAAGACCTAGAAAATTGTAGACTAGAATATGGAGGGTCTGGGGGGCGCCCAGACATTTATGCATGAATTTTGAGGCCGGCTCACCTTTAGTTGCTATCGACCCCAATCGGTGCACACTAATTGCCCGTCGGGCCTTGGGACATGTACCAGGGCTTTTTAGGCCCTTTAGCACATCCCCAAATGCTTCTAATCACTAGATTTGAAAATTGAAATTTTTTGAGTAGCTCTAGAGCAAAGATTCCCTTGATTTTCGAATTAATAGTGGTACGCAAGTGGTGTAGCAGCAAATCGGTTAGTTTGGGAATTTTTTCACATGAACCAAGACCGCACAAAGACTACATTAGGGCCGTTTATTTTTATGCGTCTCATCCATCATCTTGGAATATCTTGAACCTCGTTGTTGAAACTTGGTTCACCTGGTTTAGGGGTCGGTTCAGCCCACATTGCTTGGACATATGATGGGATAGTGCCAAGGCCATTTCCAATCGTTGATAACAATTCATCCAAGATGGTACAAAGATTACAGAAGTTAATTCTTGGATGTTATTCCTCTAAGGAAGCCTTTCGAAAGACCAGTCGGTTCAGTGGATAGTCGAGTTAGTCATTGCATTCTGCCACATAACGAGTCAGAGAAAATCCCGTTTGGAGAAGTCCATGTTCATAATCAGGGTTGTCAAGAAGCCCATTATCATATGACTGTCTAGTATGAGTCTAATCGAATTTCAAGTTGGTTTATCGATTTGGAACTACGCAAAATCCACATTGGGGAAATTTATTTTGCATGGTTTAGTCCATTTCTGTTATTCAATGTGCTTAAGACTGAAGCTTCGGATGTAATGACGGGTTCGTCCCGCTTGGAACATTTCCTCTCGTGTTAGAAACCGCATAAAACCTATACTGGGGCAGTTTTATTTTATGCGGTCTTTACCTTTTCCATCCCCCCTAACAAATTAGTCAATATTAGATTGTATTGGTAAACCCACAAGAATACGGTGTGATGCAGGTGAATATGAAATATAGGCTAGCACAAGAATGTCGTTTGTTCTAGAAATGAGACAATGCATGAGTAGGAATAGTAGTACAATAGGCTCGTAAATGCTAAAGTGCTACTAGCATACATACATCTAAGGCCTATTAAGAGGCAATATCAAGAAACATACATCTAAGGCCTACCAAGAGGTAATATCATACATCTAAGTCCTACCAAAAGGCAATGATGAGAAATTTACATCTGGGCCTACCAAGAGGCAATATCATACATGTATAAGGCCTACCAATGGGCAATATCAAAATACAGTCCAAGCCCACTATGGGGCAATAATACATACATATCAGGCCCACCAAAGGGCAATGTCTAGAAAATACAGGGAGAGATAAAATATATGACCACGCAAGGGCTACACCATAATGATACAATAATAGTGGCTAGTCTAGGGGGAATGATCATCTCTGACAGATTCATCTGTAAAGTGCTTGGATAGGAA
Organism: Quercus robur; assembly: GCF_932294415.1. NCBI lineage: Eukaryota > Viridiplantae > Streptophyta > Magnoliopsida > Fagales > Fagaceae > Quercus > Quercus robur. The sequence goes on from NC_065535.1 coordinate 46,994,406, forward strand.
GAAGAATCAGCTCACCCAACCAAAGAACCTGGGACCCATCTTGGAGCTTGAAATGGAGCTTGCTCTGGTGTAGGGCCTTGTGCCTAATCTACAATAGGGGCAAATCCCCATCCGCCAATAGGACTTGGATGAACTAGCGTGTACTCTGACTTATGTCTCTGAATGGGAGGATACCACATAGAATATGAGGTGCTAGAGGCACATGCATCCCCTTTCCCCTCATCTTACCAATCAGGATGCCAATATACCCCTAGAGCATGCCTATCTCGACAATTTGTTGGCTCCTCTCCCTCTCCATGGCAATGGCATGGCTCTCCTTCTCTCTTTGCCATCGCTCCTTCTCACTAGCTAATACTCTAGCAATCTCCTCCTACATGTACCCCCCCTTGGTAGCAGTAGTAGTCTCTAGATCTCTCACCCAAGCCAGCAGGATCTGTACATGTAATCTTAAATAGGCCTTTAAAGCCCACCAAATGTGTGCAGTACCCTTGTGTACTCTACCCCCGCTTACAAGGCAATCATTAATGATGGGTCCACCTGATGACTCTGAAAACTAAGGGGAATAATTTGTATCCATTGTGACAAAGCCCTCGAAGGAACCTATCGCATAGGTGGGTTCATCTAAGATCATCTTAAGGCAGGATATCTCTGGAGGCGAATCTCTGGGTACTCTAAAAATTTGCATGACTTGATGGAAGGTCCTCTTAACCAAAAAGATCTCCCAGCTCGTCAAAGCCTAGAACTAGCGCCATGCACGTGACTAGGCCATAACAGGAGTGACCTTGCCTCTAGCCAACAACCTTCCATCATATGGGTTGTTGCATATCTCACCTCAGGTGATTCAATCAAGTGTAGTGCTGATAGTAGTCAGTTGTGTCAAAACAACTCTAGAAATAGTGTAGAGGGACCAAGCATATGCCCTAGGGTACATGGAAAGGCCAGTATACTATGGTCACAGGGCCAAGACGTACTCATATGCCAACCATATTAGAATTTACCAAAGGCCCTCAAGACTCCTGAAACCTTGGCATGATCCTTGCCTTAAGTAAGAGATGAAAATTCCATAGGAAAAGGACCCTTAATCATAGGCCCTTATGGCTAACACCAATCTTATGGCCACCACCAGCCTATAAGTTAGCACCAATCTGTTGTTGCCAAGCAAACAACTACCAATGAAGTAAAAGAAGAACTGCCTAAGAGCAACATCATCCGACTCTACTGCCCTAGGTATGTTCTTCTCTAACCACCGCATATAGATCTAAGGCTCTTGAGTAGGCCCAAAGTACTCTCTAGTTGTCCTAGTAAGAGGGTAAGGTATACCCAGGAGCTCACATGCATCAGAAAAGCTCACAAACTCAGTCAGGATTGGCTCCCCACCAAATCTAAGGCCTAATATGGTCGTCCAATCAAGGGGAAAGACTACGTACTCCCCGCAGCTCAAGTGAAAAGTGCCCGTCTCAGCATGAAACTGTTGCACCAAAGCCTCAAATAGCCCATGCCTCATAAAGCAAGGCAGAATACTAAGAAAGTCCTCGAACCCCAACTCCATCAAGAATGCGCAATAACGCGCATTAGTGGATACATGGAACAAACAGAGGGAAAACGAAGACCACGCCTATCTACAAATGGAAGGGAAAGAGGAGAATACTGAGCCTTCTGAGCTTGAGCAGAAGGGTGCCTCTTCAAGTCATGATGTAGATGAGTGTCCTCAATACTATGATCTATCTCTCCAGTATAGGCCTCCAATCCAACCTGACGAGGTGGAAACCGCGGTCTACGAATGCTACGCCGAGGGGTCCTAGTGCCTGGCTCGACTGTATCATTAGCCTCCAAATCAGTATCCAAATTGAACATGAGCGCATCCTCTGACATATCTCCCTCTAGGTCTCCTCTCTACTGAAGAATGGCTCCTAGTGCGATGTGCTATGTGTAGGCCTCTAAGAGGCGCAATATCATCACCTCCTTGATTAAAGCACCTCTAAAGATTCTGAACCACCTGCTCGCTGTCTGAAACATTATCGTCATCACTACCAGACGAATCTCTTTGGGATAAAGCAAGAATGAGAGCCTTCCTACAATCCCCCTAGATCTCGGTCACCTAGACATGATCAGCAAAACAAATTCAAATTTAATCAGTAAAGCTGAATCAAACTGCAATGCAGATAAATAGGTAAGTATGCCTAACCCTACGACCTAGCGCATGTCATGCATGATCATATCAAAGTTTTCAAAAATGCCTCCCTCCCAGGATTCAAATTCAATGGTGGTCATCTAATCCTATCTATTTTTATCTCAAAATATTGAAGTTTTCAAAAATACCTCCCTCCTAGGATTCAAATACAATGGTGGTCGTCTAATCCTATCTTTTTTTAATCTTAAAATATCGATGTTTTACAAAAATGCCTCTCTCTGAGGATTCAAATTCGATAGTGGTGATGGACTTTTGTTGCTATGTGAGTGACCTTCTCTAGTCACAAGTGCTCTTGACCTTGTAGTGTGGGTATGCGCTCAAGGCACTTGATGTAGATGCATATTCATGATATATTGTGTGCATGATCACCACAATGTGATTGTCTCTATCCATGTCACTTGTGTGACATTGGTTTCCTTGTGTATACGACACGCATTAATATGCTTGATGCTTTGAGGGGCTTCGACTCGTCCTAGCATGTACATGTTGGCACGCCCTGCATACACAGGTATGAAACCCTACCGGTGCACTATAGCACACCAAACGTGAAACACTGTCGGATTTTTGCCGTGAAAATGGGGCACCTCTAATGGCATATTCTCATAGCAAATGCCTGGTAAGAATAGCATTTTGTGTGCTATAATGCACCTAAGGCAAAGCACTACCGGATTTCCACCATGAAAATAAGGCAAAATTCTGACGAATTTTCATCATGGAAGGTTGGCACCGATTCCAAACACACTAGGGAAGCATTGGTCAAGATCACACCCTTTCCGAAACCAAACCTCAAAGCCTAATTCATTTAAAGCCCTGAAAGCTAATGCCAATAGCTCATTTTTAATTGCCAATGTCCTTAAATTAAGATTTTACCAAAACAAAAGTGTCTACGGACAGGTGTTGTGGGGTGCCTAACACCTTCCCCACACGTAACCAAGCTTCCAAACTCAAGAATCAAGATTTTTTATCTGTCCATATTAGATTAGGAAAAATGACATTTTTCTTAACCTAGGATTGGTAATAAAATCAAGTAGAGTCCGGTGACCAATCACACCTTAAAAAAAAACCCAATGATTGATGGCCATTTTACTTACCTTTGGTAACTCCCTTAAAATCGACTCATTTCCAAGAACACACCAAAGGTATACCCTTCTTCTCAACACCCAAGCTACCAGGCCCACAAAACTTCCACGGGCAAACGTGAACGTTGCTGCGATGGGTGGTCAAACCACCGCGAGGCATCAACAAGTGTCTACAATGATGTTTGTAGGAGGTATGGGAAATATTTATAAATACTTTATGAGAAATGATTTTGTGAGATATACATGAAATATAAGAGGTATAAAGGTTAGAGATGGTAAATATATGAGATTATAGCTGTTTGATAGGTTGTGGTGGTGATATGAGATATGATATTTGTAATATGTGTAAGAAATATGCATAGACACTTTGTGAGAAATGGGTTTGTAAGAAATAAATAAGTATAGAGATATTGAAGTTAAAGGTAGTAAATATATATTTATAAACACTTTATGAGAAATGTGTTTGTGAGATATACGATAAATATAAGAGATATGGAGGTTAGAGATAGTAAATATATGAGACTATAGCTGTTGGACAGGTTAAGGTAGTGATATGAGATATGATGTTTGTAATATGTGTAAGAAATATGCATAGACACATTGTGAGAAACGAGTTTGTAAGAAATAATTAAGTATAGAGATATGGAAGTTAAAGGTAGTATATATATATATATATATATATATGATATTAGAGTTGTTGGATAGGTTGTAGGAGATCTTATGTTATGATAATGGGTTATGTTGCCCTCTAAGAGAAGAGATTTTGTAGGAGAAGGAGATGTGTTTAGGTGTTTGGAGATATGGGAAGCAAAATAATGGAATTTCACAATAAGAGAGTGATAGAATTGTATTTTTAAGAGTTTTAATGTGTGTATGTGTAGTGTTTGCTTACTAAGAGAAGAGATTTTTTGTAAGAAAAATGAAGGAGTTTGAATATGCATCTATGGACAAAAAAATAGTAGAATTTCTAAATATAGAAGATGAGAAAGTGGTGTTTAGAAGAGTTGTAGTGCATGAATGTGTAGTGGCTTGGTCCTCTTTATATAGAGCTAAGTATGAAACTATAATGGGATCAGTTAGAGGAAAGGCCAACAAATAAAGAAAGATTTTTAGCAAAACAAATAGTAGTTTCTTTAGTGGGTTTTGGTTTTTAGCCAAAAGGGAAAATTCTAAAATTTTAAGATTGCTATCACAATTGTCCTAAGGACAGCTGTTGCTTTGAGCTGAAGTAGATGAGGTCAACTGGCTAATCTCAAGTTATTGGAGCTAGCTTGGGAGAATATTTAGCATATCTTTCATGGATTTTGGCAGTGTTTTTAAAACACTACAGAAAACCTAAATTTTTTGCAGTGTGCGCTTATACATACACAAAAAAAAAAATAATTAAAAAAATAATGCATTTTGAATCACCAAAAAGTCACTTGATCTATTTTACATAACCATTTTTCAATAAACCCTACATCATTTTCTTTATTTTACAACACATCACATTAAAATAATCACCTTTTTTTTTCTTTCTCGTTCTTTTTTATTTTAGAGACATCAACCTAGCATTACCTATCACCGTAAACCAGCACCACAAACCAAATTTGCCACTGCCCAACCACCACTATTACAAAACCTAGCATCACAAATTGCAAACCAAACTTGCGGTCATTGTTCACCAAAAAAAAAAAAAAAAAAAAAAAAAAAAAAAAAAAAAAAAAAACAAAACAAAACAAAACAAAACCCAACTCAACCATCGAAATAAAAAATAATAATAATCGACCACTGCAACAAACCCAAACCAAAATCAACATGATAAAAAAATAAAATAAAATAAAATAAAAAAATCTAGCACCACGCCGTGAGAGAGAAAAAGAGAGCCTAAACCCACCATTATTAAAGACCAACCCATTTTGAACAATCATGTCACCATCACAACCCATAGAGCCTTGTCGTTGTTCATCCATCCATCGTTGCAACCTACCAACTGTGAGAGAGAAGGGAGAATGCGAAGAGAGGAGTGAGCTTGTGGGTTCTTTTTACTTAGGAGAGGGAGAGGGGTAAAAAAAAAAAAAAGGGAAATGTTGTAGAAAATGATACAGTGATGATGCACTTTTACATGTCACTGTAGCATTTGGTATCATTTATATGCATAGTGCATAATCGGATGTAGGGTGCTTTTGTGCATTTTTTGTGACAGAATTATCTATTTTAGATTCTCATGGGTTTTACATAGCTTAATGAGATTGATAGGTTACCAGTTACCACTAAACTTCTATAGATTGTGTAGCGAACTAGGGGACTACTATCAAACTTCATGATTCCCAAAGGATTTCGCATATCGATTTTGGATGACGGCTTTTAGAAGAGTGATTATGAGGACAACACATCACGATCAAAAATTAACCTAGCCTTTTGGTAATTCAGGGAAAAAAAAAACCTCTTACCTTTTGGTTGGAAATATGAGAAAAAAGAAAGAGAGGAGATTGGAATGAAGTTGGTCCACTCCCAAAGTGAGTAGGACAGCGGGCCCCAAGGGTTGCAAATCCCACTTGATTCACCTCGGTCTCTGGTAATCAACAAATCCGGTCACACCTGACTCAAAAAGTGGAAGAATAAATAAATTTTTTGGGAGGTGAAAAGAAAGCATAGCGTGCAACTTTATACAATAAATGTCCCACGTCACACATCCTATCATATGATATGTTTTTTTGGCTCTCTCTCTCTCTCTCTCATATACTCACCTTTTGCTTTTGCTTTTTCTTTTTTTCCTATCCAATTCGGCAATTCTCCATTCTTTTTTAACGTACATAAACATTCCATTTACTTTTCCTCGGGGACTGACATTTCTTTTTCTTATTTTCTTCAATTTGGTCGTATGCTTGATTTTATTTATTTCTTTGCCTTTGGTCAGTGATGGTATGCTAGTCAAAAAAATTTCTGCTGCGCCTGCACTGCACCCCGACCTTACAAACCCAAAGCTATCTACATGATCTCTCCAAATTCATTCATTGAGCTCCTTGCTCATTTTATAGGACTGACGAAAGAATCACAAGCATAGCTAGCCTTAAAAAATATATAATGTTCTTTAAATGTATCATTATTACAAAGACTTCTACTGTTTAAAATCTTTAGTTAGCTAATTGTTCATACTTGATAATTTTGTATTAACTCATAGTAATACATGTTACTAATGATGACAACCTTCAATTTTTAAAGAAACTCTCAACTCAAATGTCCTTTAAATTCTATTTTCTCTTCGGATCTTTTTTTATTCAAATTTAAAAGCAAGATATATAGTTTTCTTTGGTACGTGAATTACATGTGTTGTGATATGTCAAGAATGTATTGACCCCTTATAATGAATTAACCAATTAATTAGCCAAGTTAATTAATTAATTCATTTAACATGCAATACACGTGGCAGCACAAACAAATCTCCAACTAAATTAATATGCAGCGGAAAATAAAGTTGATATGGTGATTTGTTTACGAATGGGGAAAACCTCCAAGGCAAAACCCCACTAGGTGATTTTAAGGTCACCACTTCCGAGAATTCATTATTATCCCAACAAGCAATTCAAGTAATGGAATCCCAGTACCTTATACCAACTTACAGTTGAACCCTTACCTCAATACCCAATTAGACTTATTATGTAGTGACAATCTCTCATTTTCAATGCACGGCTCCCAGTACATGACTAACCAATCGATGTACGAATCCAAGTACGTGACTAACCACCAACTTGAGAAGGATGTTGGCTGTAAAGTTCTTTAGTTCATCAACACGATGAAGATTACGAAACTTCTTGGTTACAAAATCCTACGGCATTCAAATGCAGCAGCTTCTTCAAAAGAAAGATAAATTAGGGCATATGTCTCCGGTCATAGTTTTCTTGAACAAAACCTTTGCATCAAGTTTTATCCACTTGCATCAACTCTGACGGCCCTTAAAATAATCCTTATATATGTTTAGGGTTGTGAGAAAAGAAAGCCTAAACAAATATACACGGATTAGTGTGAAATCAGATCTGAAAAACTGATTTTCTTAAATCTCGATAGATAGGTTATCTATCGAGCAGTTGTCGAGCATCAAGTTGAAGATCCCTTTTAAACCTCGATAGATAGATAGATGCTATCTATCGAGCTAGCTATTGAGCTTTAAAATTGAAAGCTTGAAATGTGTGAAAACACAAGAGTTTGTTTAGACCCCCAATTCAAATTACGGCTTGATTGATTTTACACTAACTTAATACTAAGTGCGGAATAGTGTAAACGCAAGCAAACAAGCAAGAGAGCTACTCTAATTCATATTTAAAGCAACACAGCAGTAAAATGAAATGAACAAGAGTAGGGAAGAGAGATGCAAACATATATAACACCGAGACGTGTTATTGAAGAGGAAACCGAAGAACTCGGCGAAAAACTTCTCCACCGCCCCCCAAGTGGAAATCGATCCACTAGACAATCAGTTGGGATACATGGGTAAGCAAGAGACCCTTCAAGCCTAATCTACCCTCTGTACCTAAGCCCTCCAAGCTCCTACTCCAACAAGGCTTCTCGGAACCGTGTCTTGTCTAGCTCTCCGGATCCTGCAGCAAGCTCCATGTTGCATCCGCCAACCTTGGCATCTTCCAATGCTTCCCAGCAACACCAAAAACACTCACTACACTCTAAAAAGGTGTGGTTTGTGTTTGGGTACAAATCTCCTCTCAAGGTATGATAATGGGAGAGGGAAGGAGAAGAGGCTACAATTAATTCTCACTAAGGATGAGTAGCTTTCTCTCAAAAAGATGGGTGTGTGTGTTGTAGAAAACCTATCTAGGGTTTTTCTCTCTGAATGGTCTCACTTACATTTGTGGGTAATGAGAATATATATAATCTGGGTGAAGGGTAAGGAATTCACACATAAAAATCCTCCAGGCAGAATGTTTCGCGACTATCTCGCGGGAAGGCCTTACTCGCAAGACACTCGTGAAAACGACAGCCTGGCACGACTCTTCAGCCTCCAGTCATGTGCTCCTCACATGCCCTTGCGCAGCTTAGCTTCTCGCAAGCTTCTCGTGAAATCCACTGATTCTTCATTTAAGCTTGAGTCTTCACCAACTTAATACTAAACCTAATACAATAAAATCCCACAAAATACAAGGAACAAAATTAGAGCAATTACAACACTTTTTGTCGTGGAATAAAGCCAACATAAAACATAGTTGTAAATTACAACTTTACAATCTCCCCCTTTGGCAATTCCATGACAAAACACCCTATAACAGACTCCAGACTTAAATGTGAGTTTAAGAACAATGGCAAAACTCACTCACACCTAAATCTAGAAGCTGTGTAGCACTTGGAACATATATACCTGTAACTTGAAACACTTCCATAAAACACATTAGACCCTCAAGGTAAATCAAGTAATAAAAGGATAAATATAATGTAACAAGTAAAATGCGATCAAGTAAACATGTTGTGAAACATATGAACAACTTGATCAAACACATGATAGTCATATGGAAATGACCACAATGATCATATAGTAAAGCAAATGATCATCCGAACATGCAATCAATAAAGCACAATAGCATAAGAATAAATGCAGGTCCAACACTCGACCAATGCAAAATACATGAAGTATATGCATCTAGGAACAAGATCCTACTAGGGCACAAGAGTAATATAAACCAAAACAAAACAAGGAAAATGTTTTCTCCCCCTTAGTATATGCATCTCCCCCTACGAATGTGCACGAGGTAGAATTACTCCCCCTAAGAGTGTGCACAAGAGTCATATAGAAATGACGATACAAACCTGTATACTCTCCAGTATACTTTCCCCCTTTTTGTCACGAATAGACAAAACAGTCAAGAGGAATGAGGGAAAGAAAAGAAGATATGAGCAAGGGTATAATGCATGAGGGGTGCAAGAAAAATGAGAAAATGAAGCTCAAACATAAGGCAAAAATATTAAAAAAATGCTACAAAGCATAAAGTAAACATGACATGCTAAGGATGATGGAACATGATGTAAACCTAGGCATGACATAGACACAAGAACATGTTAAGTGCTAAAAGGTCTAAAAAGACTTAACTAGCATGAGAGAAGTGCAAAACATGTCAAGTGTTAGAGTGTGTGCAGCAAAGGTGTATCTAGTGTGCATGTGAGATGCATGACCAATGCATGAATAAGCACTCATGGGGCAAAGTGTATAAAACACACCACTAATGATCAAAACATGATAAACATGAATAATTATGGTGATCCCCAAAATTTGGTACTCATTGGAGTCCAAAACAACGAGAAAATGCCATTTAGGCATTTTATCAAATACTTAAAGTGCACACACTACACATGTATGATAAACAATGCAAGAAAATATGAAAAATTTGCCTTAATACATGTTATTTTTGCCACATGGGGGCAACATCCAAAGCAAATTATCATTTAAAACAAAACCCAATAAAAAATATTGACAAAAAATAAGTTTTCCAACTCCCATTTGAGAAAATCCCAACTATGAACATAAAACCCCTAAAAACATAATCTAGGGATCAAAATCAATGAAAAGAGTTAAAGATTATCTTAGAGATGTTAATGGAATGAAAAACACTTGAATTTAGTTGGGTTTTGATGTAGAAACATTAAAACAGGAGTTTGAGAGAAGATGGGAGGCATTTAAAGCAAATGTCCTACGAAATAACCTTTAAAAAGCTGATCTAGAAATTTTCGCTAGTATCTCGCTGGTTAGCTTCCCGCAAAAATTTAACTGGTATCTCGCTGGTATTTCGCTGGTAAGCCTTACTCGCGAAACAACCGCGAAACAGTCGCGAAACTCTCTATGTAAAGCTGAAAAAACTTTAAAATTGGACCATTTAACTCCCAGTTGAGCTAACACATGAAATGGGTCATGAAAAACACCCAGAAAAAACGTTTTTCACATAAAAACAACTTGAAAATCTTTGAAAAACATGGGTGATACAAATCACTTCCAAAAGCAAACAAAAAGAAAAAAAAATCTTTTTGGTTTGATCCATATATGGTTGAGCACACACATATCACATTTGAACATGTACAACCACACAAATGAAATAAACATTCATTGAACATTAAACTTGTGTGTTGTGTGTGTGGATCAAGTGTGGAATAGTCCTTAGACTAGAGTGAAGGTTCAATAATCAATTCAATCAAGTCATACACAACTGTTATGAAATCAAGTAGTCTATCTCAATTATAGAAATGAGCATATATGACCTCCCACAAGAGAATGATTACAAAATTTAGAAGCTTTTCATTAAGCTTTTGCATGATTCATGACATTTGATTCTTTTTGGATAATACATCTCTTTTTGAGATCGGTGCTTGAAATTTTTGATATTTCAACATTGTGATTTAGCCTTTGGCTTTTTGAGCACCATACATTTCAATTTAAAAGGCCGCTTTCCCTTTTTTCCTAGTTAAATACTAGTATGTGTGACAGGCTTTTGCAGCTCATAATCTCTTTTTCATTTTGAGATTTACATTTGGTGAGCTCTATTTGCAAAAACATAAAAATAAAAGTGGGAAGATATATAGGCACAAGTCTATGCAAGTATCAAGACAAACAAGACTATTGACCAATCATTCATGACAAGCTTGAAGATCTATTTACAACAATCACACATAGATTTAAAGATTTTTCCCACACAGATATATGTGCATACATAACAAGCTAAGCTTGTAAATGCACTACGCCATTAGTATGAAGGTACTAGGCCAAACTCACATGCGAAATGTGCTCAAACATATATGATCAAACTTTTTGAATTTTTCACTTTTTATGTGGTTTTGGATTTTTTACTCACACAAAACTGAAAAATAAAAGTAAGATCAAAACAAAAACAAAACATACAAATAAATGCAAGATGCACAAAATACATGAAGATATGATATTTAATGCATGAAGGGTTCTACAAAGATCGAAAAAATTAGATCAAGGACCAAAAGAACAAAACCTCAACCATAGGAACCCTTCCTCATCCAAACACAACGATTTTTCGGAATGAGTCTCTCATGAGAAGTGAGACGAGGGTTGGGAGAATAAGAACCGGAGATGCACATAGACAAGGAGTTAAAAGCATTAAACACTTTCTTTAATAACATGCTATTATCACTCAAATCCGGTTTATCATTTTTAGCACAACTTCTAAGAAGCTCAAGTTTCTCTTTTCTTTTGATTCTTTTAAGAGCTTGAAACTTAGAGCAATGAGGTCTTAGATGACCAAAGGCACCACAATGGTGACAAACAATGTGTTTAGGTCCACTAGGCCTTTTGAGAAGGGATCTAGCAACATGAATTTGTTCTCTCTTTAACTTGGGGCATTGGGGTCTTATGTGACCGATCACACCACAATGGTGGCAAGTAGGAACAAATTTAGATCCACTCAATTCCCTAGGATGGGACCTAAACAGAGGCTTAGGCTTAAGAGCCTTTCTCTCCACTTTTTGATTTCTTTTGTGTGGAGGAATGTACACTGATTTGTCCTTTGAGGTAGAACACACAAACGGCACATAATCAGGTACCACAACATGATTGCAACATATATTTTCTTCCGTTTTAGCAATAGGTTCAGCAATCAAACACTTGGCATGCATCTTAAGAGATTCATTTTCAGATTTAAGATCATCAACAAGCTTGTTAGACAAAACAAGTTTAGCATCCAAGTCCATATTCAAAAATTCAAACTCTTTCAACTTTTCAAGAGAAATTTCAGCAAGATTCTTATATTTCTCAACCAATTTGTTGGATTCATTGAGCTTAGCAATCAAATTATCATTTTCACAAAATAACTTGCTCAACTTCTTTTGAAACTTTTTAGCATCTTTCTTTAAAAGTTTGATGTAAGGAATATCAACAATACCCATAGATTCATGTAACATGGCATCACAATCATAAGGATAAATACTCATAGAGGCATTTTCACAAACACATGGCATGTTACAATCAACAACATTCATAAAAGCATACAAAGCATTATCCATGGCAAACACACAAGGGATCAATGATCACACTTAGGTAATGAAACCAAATCATGTGTACCCGCTCTAATACCAATTGAAAGCTCAAAATGTGTGAAAACACAAAAGCTTATTTAGACCCCCAATTCAAATTACGGCTTAATTGATTTTACACTACCTTAATACTAAGTGCGGAATAGTGTAAACGCAAGCAAACAAGTAAGAGAGCTACTCTAATTCATATTTAAAGCAACATAGCAGTAAAATGAAATGAACAAGAGTAGGGAAGAGAGATGCAAACACAGATAACACCGAGACGTGTTATCGAAGAGGAAACCGAAGAACTCGGCGAAAAACCTCTCCGTCGCCCTCCAAGCGAAAATCGATCCACTAGATAATCAGTTGGGATACATGGGTAAGCAAGAGACCCTCCAAGCCTAATCTACCCTCTGTACCTAAGCCCTCCAAGCTCCTACTCCAACAAGGCTTCTCGGAACCGTGTCTTGTCTAGCTCTCTGGATCCCGCAACAAGCTCCAATGCTTCCCAGCAACACCAAAAACACTCACTACACTCTGAAAATGTGTGGTTTGTGTTTGGGTACAAATCTCCTCTCAAGGTATGATAATAGGAAAGGGAAGGAGAAAAGGTTACAATTAATTCTCACTAAGGATGAGTAGCTCTCTCACAAAAAGATGGGTGTGTGTGTTGTAGAAAACCTATCTAGGGTTTTTCTCTCTGAATGGTCTCACTTACATTTGTGGGTAATGAGGGTATATATAGTCTGGGTGAAGGGTAAGGAATTCACACATAAAAATCCTCTAGGCAGAATGTTTCGCGATTGTCTCGCGGGAAGGCCTTACCCGTGAGACACTCGCAAAAACGACAACCTGGCACGACTTTTCAGCTTCCAGTCATGTGCTCCTCACATGCTCTTTCGCGGCTTAGCTTCTCACGAGCTTCTTGCGAAATCCATTGATTCTTCATTTAAGCTTGAGTCTTCACCAACTTAACACTAAACCCAATACAATAAAATCCCACAAAATACAATGAACAAAATTAGAGCAATTACAACACTTTTTGTCATGGAATAAAGCCAATATAAAACGTAGTTGTAAATCACAACTTTACAAAAATACATCATTTCTTCGCTTAATTCTTGGACAGATTTGCGTGGCTTTAACCCTTAGACTTGAACTCTTGTTCCTTGAAGTATTAAACAGATCCTAGATCTACCCAAGTACAAGTGAAGTGCGTTTTGTCAAAAGATTAGCTAATTCTAGATGACTTATGTTCCTAACATAATTCACATATGTCTTAACAATCTCCTCCTTTGGCAATCCATAACAAAACCACAGTAAACAAATGAACATATGAGAGAAGTCATAAATCACTTAACTCATACTCACTTGTTGAATACAATAAAATCTATCCCAACACAAACTCTTGAAAAACTTTGCTAGAAGAGAGTTCATGGTAAGAAAGACTTTGATAGCCTGTATTTTTAAAATACTTTAAGCAAAACTCATCACGGCATCTTAGTGTGAAGCAGAAATATAAAAAGATTGCATACAATAAATAAAAAGTGTTAGGTTCTAAAGACTTAGGTTTTTATGTATTTAGAACTCTAATGTGTATTGTTGGCAAACCATGATCAAAACAATATGTTTAGTCGTGTTTAGACTTGCTCAAAGTTGGTTTGTTTATGTAAAGTTGGAATAAGCTGATGCAGGAACCATTTAAGCTTTTCGGCCTGGTTCGATCGATCGAAGCTTAGGCTCGATCCATCGAAAATTGGGTCAGAGGCGTTTTTCTGCAGAATTCCAACTCAGCCCTAGTTTTTTTAAAACGTTTAAGGTTTTCTAATTTGTCCTAAGTATAAAAGACAAATCCTAGCCACGTTTTAGTATTGCTCATATTGCTATTTGTGTAAATCTCTTGTGAGATCTAGAGGAGCTTTCCTTTACACAAAATTAGGGTTTTCAAGGAGGAGATATTATCTACACCTTAATGATCAATTCAGTTGCTACCATTGAAGTTTAAAGAAACACATGCAGGTGTGCTTGTATCTGGTGGTGAATCCAAGAAAGAAGGAGTCTGTGGATTCGGAGCTTGCATGTGGTTGTATCAGTAAGTTCTACTGGTAGGTAGCAATAAAAAGTCGAGCGTGAGGGCTTGTAAGTCTTATTGTATGAATTTCGATTCTTTCAAGATAGTGGATTTAGGTTTACCTTGAGGATCGCTAGGTTAAATCCCCCCCATGTTTTTACCGGTTTGGTTTCCTGGGTGATCATATCTTTATGTTATTTATCTTTTCACTGCTATGCATGATACGATTGTTGTGATTGTGATAACCTAGATTTGTTAAATTGGACTAAGTAACAACTTGGCTTATCACCTAGATTAATCCAATTGTGTTTTTAAGGGGTCTAAAAACTATCAAGTGGTATCAGAGCGAGTTGCTCTCTTGTTGTTGATCTTTTGATCACTGAGTTGATCTTTGACCCCTGTTGTCATGGAACACAGATACTCTCTTGTTATTCCTCCTCACTTTGATGGGAATAATTATACTTATTGGAAAGTAAAGATGAAAGCATTCCTGAAATCGATTGATGAAAGAGTCTGGAACTCCGTTGAATACGGATGGGAGAAGCCCACTACTCCTGTTAGTGAGTGGCAAACTTCTCAAAAAGAAGCAGTCATGCTCAATAGCAAGGCTATGAATGCTATCTTTAACGCTGTTTCTATGGAGGAATTTAAGAAAATCTCTAATGTTGAGGTTGCTCATACTGCTTGGAATATCCTCCAAACTGTGCATGAAGGCACAAAGGTTGTCAAAATCAACAAATTGCAGCAGTTAACTTCTAAATTTGAAAGCATTAGGATGTTTAATGATAAATCTTTTGATGAATTCTATGCTAAACTCAATGATATTGTTAATTCTGCTTTTAACTTGGGTGAAATCTATGATCAACCTAAAATTGTTAGGAAGATTCTTAGATTGTTAACTGAAGACTTTAGACCCAAGGTGACCGCCATCACTAAAAGCAAGGATGTAGACTCTATCCCTGTTGATGAACTTGTAGAATCACTTTAATCTTATGAGTTGGACCTACCAAAAACTAACAAATCCAAATCAATAGCTCTTAAGTCAGTTGATGATGTTGAGGTTGGTGGATTTGATGATGAGCTCTTTGCTACAGAGATTGCTTACCTTGCCAAGAACTTTAGAAACTTTCTCAGGAATAGTAACAGAAAGGAAAGA
This sequence comes from Quercus robur, assembly GCF_932294415.1. Classification (NCBI taxonomy): domain Eukaryota; kingdom Viridiplantae; phylum Streptophyta; class Magnoliopsida; order Fagales; family Fagaceae; genus Quercus; species Quercus robur. The sequence goes on from NC_065535.1 coordinate 47,009,915, forward strand.
GGTACAAACACTGCTGAACCTAGAAACTTTAGGAAGAATGATCCCACTAAGGTTAACAATAATGATAAACCTAGAGAAAAAGTAGGTCAATCTTCAAATAATTCTATGGGTCCTCAGTGTTTTGGATGTCAAGGGTATGGTCACTTGAAATCTGAATGTCCTACCTATTTGAAGCCTAAGGGTAAGGCTATAGCTGTAACTCTTAGTGATGGTGAAGTTTCTGATGATGAATCTGATTGTGACAAGGATGGAAACTTCATTGCTTTCACTGCTACTGCTGTAGTAAATGAGAGCATATATGCTGTAGAGAACCCTTCTGATGGGGAACTCTCTAAGGATGTAGATCTTCAAGAGGCCTACAATAAACTTTGCAAAATTGCTGCAAAGGATACTATGAATGTTGAACTTGGCCTGAAGAAAATTGAATCTCTTGAGCTTGATAAGAAGAATTTGCTTGTAAATTTGTTTGATGCAAATGAACTTTTGAAAAATATGAAAACTGAGAATATGCTATTACTTGATAAAGTTAAATCTTTGGAACTTGATTTATTTGTTGCTAGATCTGCTAGTTCTAAACTTGATCAAATGCTGAGTGTTCAAAAGTCTCCTTCTGACAAATCTAGATTAGGTTTTGTTGAAAGCATCTTTATGTCTGCCCCCCATTCCACAAACTTTGTCCCTTCATCTTCTTCTGAACCTTCTGTGAGTGAGATTGTGTGTGAAATTGTCAAACCCCCTATGAGTGAGGTTGTCAAACCCATAGAAGTTTCACCATCTAGGAAGATTAGGGTTGATCTAAAAGAGTCTAAACCTAAGAAGCCTACCCTATCTAAGGACAAGTCACATGATAAACCTGCATGGGTTTGTCATTTTTGTGGAAAGTCTGGACACATTCGTCCAAACTGTTACAAGCTGCAAGCTGCAAAGAGAGCAAACAAACCAAAAGTACCTATGCCTCAAGCATAAGATCCGATGGTCCTCATTGGTGAATTGGTAAAGGTTTTAAACCTTTTTTTCCAATCCTGGAGTTGGTAATCATTCCCAAGTGAATAAGAACTCCAATGCTCATGGTGCATCTAAAAGGTTTTGGATGCAAAAGACTCGAACTAATTGAGTCTTTCTGACATGGTCCTTGTGCTTCATTGCTCTACCCTTTGTGACCATTTGTTTTTTTTTTTTTTTTTGGTTTTGTGTTTTCTTGTTTCTAGGACTTGCATTGCATAGTATTCATGCATTTCATTCTAGGTGTTTAATATTCACATAACATGTCTTTTGTACCTTGTTTAACTTTGATGAGCTTACTTATTACACTTTACTAGTTGAAGCTTTGTAGTGCATGTTGTGTGGGAAAGATGTTTATGGTTTTGATCACTTTGTCTTGATCTTGAAGTCACATTTTTTTTTACTGTCAGACTTGAACTTTTAGAGAAAGGCATAAATAATCATCTTACCGCTGTTCGCCAATCATGAACACCTTAGTGCATATCGTAAGATTTTGTGCTCGAGAAAGTGCAGCACATGCACAAAAAGAATATAAGGTCTAGCCTTGGTTTAAATGCTAAAATTGGTATGTACATTATTGGACTTAATGATTACATCTATCAAATAAAATTGGTGTGTACATTATCTCGGCTATTTTAATAAGTTTCTGAATAATTAAAATTTGTGTGTACAATATGAGGCAAAATCAAGAAACTTACATGATTGCAAGCTTATGATCTAGGAAATGTGGGAGTTATATGATGTAACGCTTTAGGTGATAGTCTTTTTCAAATTCAATGTGATGAATTTTGTAGACTTTGTGATTGATTTCTATTTACATATCACCTCACATGTATCTCAAACTTTTGCTAGTTGCACTCACTACACAAGTTACTCTTTGCTAAACATTGTACATGTTATTGTGTGTGTCTTTGGTCTGACCAACCAAGTTTGCAAATACTTTGAGTTTTGTGCAAAACTAATTTGATGCTTGAAAATTTATGGAGAATGTAAGAAATTTTAAATTTGAGAAAATTGGGCTTCAATTCTTGTTTTTGAAAATCATATCATCACATACTCATGCATTTTGTTCCTCAATTTCAATGCTTTGAGATGTTTCTAAAACTTCTTCAAAAACTGTGTTTTCTCAAAATTTGTGAGTCTCTGTCTGTTTCGATTGATCGAGTCTATTTTTCGATCAATCGAAATTGGTTTTAAAAATTTGGGTGAGCCTTTGTTTGTTTCGATCGATCGAACCTAATACTTTGATCAATCGAAAATCGTATGGGAAGTTTTTTAAAAACTGATTTTCAGTTGAGACAAACACTTTTTCAAAAAGTTCTTTACCTTTTCTCTCTCCATACGACTTGGTTAAGGCTCAATCTCAAATTTTTGTCATTTTCGTCCATTCTTTTTGCAAGGTTTTCCTCTCCCAAGGCTGGTAAGACCTTTATACCCTTCCCTTTGCTTTTATTTTCATGTTTTCATGCATAAACTCATGCATTTTGTTGGAATTTTCGGACCTTTTCAAATTTGGGATTTTTGTTGAATCAAGCTTCTTTTTCTGAAATTGATCATTAGGTTTTGTTCCTATATTGTTATAATAATGTTATATGATGGTTAATTTGATCAATTTGGGGTTTTGTGATAAATTGAAAATTCTAGGGCTTGTATTGAACCCGATTTGGGGTTTTTGTTCAAATTGGTTCAATTGATGAAATTGGCTTGTTGTAGTGATGTAATTGATCATTATTTTATGTCATCTATCTTATGTAATGATCAATTTGTCAATTTATTACAAATTGATCAAGTGGTTTTTCAAAATTTTGGGGTTTTTGTTAGAAACTCTATGCTCAAGCCAAATTTGTGAACTTAAACTTAATTTGAACTTAATTGCACTGCATTAGGCCATGCATCACTACATTTCATTTGTTCATGCATCATATAGATTTTTGTTCTATATTTTTTTGTGCTAACTTGCAGTCTGCCCTTGGTTTTTTTTTTTTTTTTTGCTTTGTGTCTTGGTCCTTATCCTAGCACCATGCTTAGGAAGACTAGAGCCCATAGGACCCCCTCCACTTCCTCTGAGTCTTCCTCTAGGAGTGAGGTGTTTAGGAATGACAAAAGCAGAGAGGCCTTTAAGAAACTGAACTGTAAGCGTAAGATTTGGGCTGAGCGTTCTGTGGTTTTAGATGAGATTGATCCATCCATTAGGGCTAACTTTGAGTCTAGACGTTAGTTGTCCCTATTAGAGATAGATCATTCACCCCCGACCTCCCTGATTAGAGAGTTCTTCTCGAATCTCTCTTGGCATGTCTATGATTCCAACACTCTTGTTAGGAGTTGGATACAAGGTGTAGAGTTCATCGTTACTCCTTAGGTAGTGGCTGAAGCTCTTGGGGTTCCGATCGTTAGGAAGCCTAACTATCCCTATGATGAGTCTCCACCCTTAGATGTTGTCATATCATACATCACTGGGTCTTCTATCCAGTGGCGTTCTGATCCTCGAATCATGTCTGCTGAGCTTACTAAGACTACCTATCTTTTCTTTAGGATAGCGTGTCATTCTTTGTGGCCTATTTCTCATCTCCACACCATCCCTCTAGAGCAATGTGTGTTTTTGTATGCTTTTGTTTCTGGTGCGTCTATCAGCTTTCCTCATCTGTTCCTTCGTTCTTTGAACGAGGTTCATAGGAGTTCTGCCATAGGACATGCGCTTATCCATCCTATTTTCATTCATAGGACTTTGTTATTTCTTGGTCTAGATGGTTTCCCTTCTGGTAAGCCTATTCATGTTATTGCTCCCATAGGTGCCACCTTTCTTAGGCAGAGGGCTGCTCACTTGAGAGTTGATCCTACACGTCCTAGAGGTGCGCCTTCTAGTGCTGTTCCCCTTCCTCCCTCTTCTACATGTGCTGATGCTGCTGAGACGTCTGGTGTTGCTACTGCTAATGCTGATGTTCCTCCACTGACTACTTCGGATGATTCAGACATTCGACGTACATTGGATCATGTCTTGACCGTTCAGGCAGCTCATGGATAGATTTTGGTGGACGTGCTTGATGAAATCCGTGCTTTGTGTGCAGAGTTGGCACAATTTACATGATCTTCACTGCCACCTCCTTTTTTATGATAGTTTTTTATTGCCCTTTGGCATTCCGTCACAAAAAGGGGGAGTACATATTTGAGTGGAGCTCTTATAGAGTTTTGTCTTCAGGGGGAGAGTATTTTTTGGTTGGAGCTTATGGAGTTTAAATTGTATCTAGGTGCTTCACATTGTATTTTATCCTTTTTAGCTCTTGTCATACTTTTGTTGGGTTATTCATGTTAGGGGGAGTTACTTTTATTGCTTTATATGTTTCTTGTTTTAAACTGCTTATTGATTTATATTTATGAATTTTTCATTGATATATGTCTTTATTGTGTGTTTGAAATCAAGAATTTATTTTGTTTACTTGTATTTTCCACACATGCGGTTATGCATTTTGTTTAGTGTTTCAAGAAATATACAGGTTGATTTAATTGAGCTACTGTCTACACTTGCAACTGATGGATAGTAGTTAGGATTGAATTTGTTTTATGAGCATTTGTTTTGTAAAGGGATTTTCTTTGTAAACTTTGAGCTTCTAGTTGTGTTTTGTCACAGACTGCCAAAGGGGGAGTTTGTTAGGTTCTAAAGACTTAGGTTTTTATGTATTTAGAACTCTAATGTGTATTGTTGGCAAACCATGATCAAAACAATATGTTTAGTCGTGTTTAGACTTGCTCAAAGTTGGTTCGTTTATGTAAAGTTGGAATAAGCTGATGCAGGAACCATTTAAGCTTCTCAGCTTGGTTCGATTGATCGAAGCTTAGGCTCGATCAATCGAAAATCAGGTCAAAGGCATTTTTTCTGCAGAATTCCAACCCAGCCCTAGTTTGTTTAAAACGTTTAGGGTTTTCTAATTTGTCCTAAGTATAAAAGGCAAACCCTAGCCACGTTTTAGTGTTACTCATATTGCTGTTTGTGTAAATCTCTTGTGAGATCTAGAGGAGCTTTCCTTTACACAAACTTAGGGTTTTCAAGGAGGAGATATTATCTACACCTTAATGATCAATTCAGTTGCTGCCATTGAAGTTTAAAGAAACACAAGCAGGTGTGCTTGTATCTGGTGGTGAATCCAAGAAAGAAGGAGTCCATGGATTCGGAGCTTGCACGTGGTCATGTCGGTAAGTTCTACTGCTGGGTAGCAATAAGAAGTCGAGCGTGGGGGCTTGTAAGTCTTATTGTATGAACTTCGATTCTTTCAAGATAGTGGATTCAGGTTTACCTTGAGGATAGCTAGGTTAAATCCTCTCCAGGTTTTTACTAGTTTGGTTTCTTGGGTGATCATATCCTTGTGTTATTTATCTTTCTGCTGCTATGCATGATATGATTGTAGTGATTGTGATAATCTAGATTTGTTATATTGGACTAAGTAACAACTTGGCTTATTACTTAGGTTAATCCAATTGTGTTTTTAAAGGGTCTAAAAACTATCAAAAAGCTTGTGCATAAAGAGAGAAAAGAAACAACACATGAAGAGATAGGTGAAAGAAAATAATAACAACCTCAATAGATATATATATATATATATATATATATATATCAAAATGAGTACAAGGTTTGCTATCACAAAATAAGAACAATGTATCTAAGAAGAAGAGAAAAGAAAAGATACACAAAGTCCTCACTATCTCCCTCAGAAAAAGAAAACACTCCTAACAAAAAAATCTCCTATACTAACTCTCCCCCTAAGAACATGACTACTCTCATACCTAAAACTACTTCCCCTTTTTGTCACAAATGACAAAGGGCAAGTAACTGAAGCAATCATCTCGTCGTCACTAGAAGAACTAGCATCCTCATCATCATTGTCGAAGTCACCATCATCGTCCTCGTCCTCAGATGCCTCTAGAGAAGGAGAGGGAGACTCCACGAAGCCACCAAGGTGAGCCTGCCATCGCGCAATATGACCAATATGGGTGTTCGCCTAACACAACTCATCACTGAGTGTGTCAAGGCGAGCATCCATACATTGAAGTTGCGCCGTGACTGCCTCAAGGTTCACACACCCACAGAAGAAGAAGGAGCAGATGTGGATAGAGCAGAAGATGCCGGAGGAGTCCCGTCTTGGTTAGTGGCTGCTTCGATCGAAGCTAGGCCTTGCTCTGTCTAACGGTTGCTGTGTTTATGGCACATATAACGAACAAGTATGAAGACTCAAGATAGGAGACAGATGCATGGCGAAGAATCCGCATGATAGCCGAAGGGAAAATGAGTTTATCACGGGCCACCGTATCCTTATACACATCTATAAGGGAGAGTATGAAGTATGAGGGAAAATCTATAGTAAGTCCCTCAGGAAAGGATAACAAAAATTGAGCATGTGGCTCAGTAATTGAGTTATAGTGAGACAAGGGATGGAGAACAAATGTCATTACCATGTTAAGGAACCTCGAACCTTTTACAAAGCCCGAGCAAGAAGTGTTTTGACGGTCACCCAAGATGAAGACGTCTTACAGAAGAGAGACGAGAGTTCGTCTTTGGACACAGTCCTAAGACGATCACAGCTAGGGTAGTCAGGATGCGCTACCTTCGAGATGTGTAGCACCTCGGACATAAGATCTGGAGTGACTACAATGTGCATACCTCAAACGCAAGTGATGAAATGAGGTACAAAATAATCAAATCCATGCATGTTGGAGTAAAACTCCTACATGATTATGGAGGGACAAGTGAACAAGATGCCATAAAGTGACTCCTAACTCCTACAGTAGATGACAACGGGAAGGTCAGTATCCGAAAAGTTTAATAGGATGACTTGGCGTTCTGAATGAATGCCGCGTCGTGAAAAGTTCTCCGAGAAGTCCATACAGGTCTTCTCATCATGGAACCGAACGTGAGAGGGGGTAGAACCAGAAGTAGATGCCCTGGAACGAAGAGGGTTCCGGGATGGAGCAGACTTATGCTTAGGTGTCATAGAGCAACTAACCGAAAGAAAGAGAAAGAGAAAGAGAGAGAGAGAGAGGGACAAACAAAAAAGTACCAACATAGATCAATATCAATAAGATAGAAAAAATGGTACGTATGCATGAAAAAATGCATGAGCATGTGACATGCAACAATAAAAACATCATGGGCTTAGCCCAATCCAATCCTACCAGCACACATCATTTCAACATATAGAGCACACATCTATAATGCATGAAACATTTTCAAAATACAAATGTGCAATACATGAATATTTAAGATCATTTAAACAAAACCCATCCCAAAAATTTCACAAAAACTTCATCAATTTTGAAAAACCCCAAAATTTTTCAAAAACCCCAAAAGTTAGGTCAAAAGAGATGAAATGCATGATAAATGTAAGAAGGAATATCATACTAGAGAGAGAAATCACTCTTGAGGCCAAAGAATGAGTGGGGAAGATGAAGAGTGTGAGTGAGAGGTGTATGGGAAAGGGAGAGACATTTTTTTGTCAAGAGAGATCAGATAAAATGAGAGAAAAAAAATCGCACTAAGACATATAAAGAAAACACGAAGCTTGATGGATCAAGAGGTGTCGAGAGGTGTTGAGCTTTAATTCTCACAAGATGGAGCTATCGAGGAGCAATCGAGAGGTGTCCATAGCAAAGTGACCTCGATGGATCGAGAAGTTATCGAGCATCTATCGAGCATATAGAAACTTTCTCGATGGATTGAGAATCTGTCGAGAAGCTATCAAGACAAATTCTCAAAAACTTCGACGAATCGAAATTGTGATAATAGCTATCGAGAAAGGAAGATCAAGAGGCTCGATAGATAGCCTAGCTGTCGAGAGGTATCAAGAAGCTGTCAAGATTGCTCAAAGACAGTTTTTCAAAGAAGAGAAAAACACAAATATGAATGCAATCAAGCATACTACTTAACCAAAGATCCAAACAATATTTTAAGCTCTCAAAATCATCTCTCAACAAGAAAAACGACAAGCATTTAGATCCAAAACACATACACACTAAACAAGTCTAACCAATTTTATATTTCAAAAACAAGTCAAGACAGTTTAGTGAGCATATATTAACATATGTATTCCTTGTGATGGCCAAATCACATTGTACCTGCACATGTATCAAGAGTAACATAGAATATTGCGTGTTATGTGTGAAAAAACATCACAAGATTGCATAAGTGCCTACAAGGTTGAAGAAAAAACCATCAAAACTATTGACCAATTATTCATGACAAGGTTGAAGATCTATTTACAACAATCACACATAGTTTTCAAGATTTCTTCTACAAAGATATATGTGCATACATAATAAGCTAAGCTCGTAAATGCACTACGGCATTAGTACGAAGGTACTAGGCCAAACTCACATGTGATATGTGCTCAAAACTTATACGATCAAACTTTTTGAATTTTTCACTTTTATGTGGTTTTGGATTTTTACACACACAAAATAAAGACATAAAAGTAAGATAAAAAACAAAAATAGAACAATGCATATTAAGAGATGTAAGATGTACAAATGCATGACAATAAAGCATCTAATGCATGAAGGGTCCTACAAAGATCGAAAGAATTAGATCAAGGACCAAAGGAGCAAAATCTCAACCATAGGAACCCTTCCTCATCCAAACAGAATGATTATTTGGAATGAGTGTCTCAAGAGAAGAGAGACGAGGGTTGGAAGAATGAGAACCGGAGATGCACATAGACAAGGAGGTAAGAGCATTAACAACTTGTTTCAACAACATACAATTTTCCCCCAAATCCGGTTTTGCTTTCATAACACACCTTCCAAATAACTCAAGTTTCTCTTTTCTTTTGATTCTTTTAAGAGCTTGAAACTTAGAGCATTGTGGTCTAAGATGACCAAAGGCACCACAATGGTGACAAACAATGGGTTTAGGTCCACTAGGCCTTTTAGTAAGGGATCTAGCAACATGAGTTTGTTCTCTCTTTAACTTAGGGCATTGAGATCTTATGTGACCGATCACACCACAATGGTGGCAATTAGGAACAAACTTAGATCCACTCAATTCCTTAGGATGGAACCTAAATAGAGGCTTAGGCTTAAGAGCCTTTCTCTCCACCTTTTGGTTTCTTTTGTGTGGAGGAATATACACCGATTTGTCTTTTGAAGTAGAACACACAATAGGCACAAAATCAGGTACCACAACATGATTGCAACAAATATTATCATCCTTTTTAACAGAAGGTTCAGCAATCAAACACTTGGCATGCATCTTAAGAGATTCATTTTCACATTTTAGCTCATCAACAAGTTTGTTAGACAAAACAAGTTTAGCATCCAAGTCCATATTCAAACACTCAAACTATTTCAGCTTTTCAAGAGAATTTTCAGCAAGATTCTTATATTTCTCAACCAATTTGTTGGATTCATTGAGTTTAGCAATCAAAACATCCTTTTCACCAAATAACTTGCTCAAATCTTTATGAAACTTCTTAGCCTTTTTCTTGAAGAGTTTGATGTTAGGAATATCAATAACACCCAAAGATTCATGTAACATGTCATCACAGTCATGAGGATTAACACTCATAGAGGCATTTTCACAAACACATGGCATGTTACAATCAACAATATCCATAGAAGCATACAAAGCATTATCCATGGCAAATAAACACAAGGGGTCAAGGATCACACTTAGGTAATTAAATTACAACAAGTGTACCCGCTCTGATACCAATTGAAAGCTCGAAATGTGTGAAAATACAAGAGCTTGTTTAGACCCCTAATTCAAATTACGGCTTGGTTGATTTTACACTAACTTAATACTAAGTGCAGAATAGTGTAAACACAAGCATACAAACACGAGAGCTACTCTAATCCATATTTAAAGCAACACAGTAGTAAAATATAATGAACAAGAGTAGAGAAGAGAGATGCAAACACAGATAACACCGAGATGTGTTATCGAAGAGGAAACCGAAGAACTCGGCAAAAAACCTCTTCGTCGCCCTCCAAGCAGAAATCGATCCACTAGACAATCAGTTGGGATACATGGGTAAGCAAGAGACCCTCCAAGCCTAATCTACCCTCTATACCTAAGCCCTCCAAGCTTCTACTCCAACAAGGCTTCTTGGAACCGTGTCTTGTCTAGCTCTTCGGATCCCGCAACAAGCTCCATGTTGCATCTGCCATCCTTGGCTTCTTCCAGTGTTTCCCAGCAGTACCAAAACCTCACTGGACACTCTCAAAAGGTGCGGTAAGTGTTTGGGCTATTGACCTCTCAATTGTATGGAAATAGAGAGGTAGGAGATGAGGAAATTCCACACACAAATGTGTAGAGAATTTTGATATAACAATTTCTAACTCTCAAGTGTTTTAGCTAGGGTTTTCTCTCAGAAGCTCTCCTTCACATTTATGGGTAATATGGGTATATATAGTGAGGGCATAAAAAGTGTGTATCAAACAGTACAAACCGGCATAAAAGAATGTCTCACGGGTGTCTCGCGAGAAGGCCTTACCCGCGAGATACTCGCGAGACACAGTTGTCTCCATCTATACAAACTTTTCGCATTCTAGTCATGTGCAAGGCACATGCTTCACTTCGCGGGAAGCTTAGTCACAAGACAGCCGCGAGAAGTCTTCTGTCTTCACTTGCTTGAGTCTTCACACTCTCTTTTTCTAGCACACAACCCTTACAATCAAATCCCACAATAAATACAAGGTACACAAGATTGAAAATAATTACAATCAAATTTGGCACAGAATAAAAGCCAACAAAATACAAATTTGTAAATCACAACTTTACAGCCTCAAACTTCTCCGGGTGGCTTGCGCCTCTAGGTAATACTTGTTTTCTTTATCTCTATCTCTACCTGTTCTGGTAAGGCTCTTGCTTCAGGGTGACCTTGGTCTTTGTTTCTATCTCTACCTCTTCAACTATGCCTACATATTCAATTCCCTCGGGATATGTGCACAAGTTCTGTATGATGTGCCTGTATGTTCATTTCCCGGAGGATATGTACACAAATCCTATACTCTGACTTTTCTTGACTGGTGTGTGGCCCATGCCTACATATTCAATTCCCATAAGATATATGCACAAGTGGCCTTGGTGTTTTGACCCATGAGGGAGTCTCGGGTTGTAAGGTTGAATTTATTCAACCATCTAATTGGCTTTATTCTGTACCAAATTTGCTTGTAATTCAGCATTTAGTAACCCTGTATTTAGGTGGGTTTGTTGTAAGGGTAGTGAGTGAGATAGAGTGAAGTTTGCTCAAGAGTGTACAAGAAAATAGAGTGTCGCGGCTGGGACTCGCGGGTGGACTCGCGGCTGAAAGCCGCCAGAAGCTGCACACGTGCCAAGCATGCTGGAAGATGAACAGTCATGCTAGCTTGAGCACTACAGGACAAAACAGGACAACTGGCCATACGGTTAACTCGCGACTGGATCTCGCGACTTGGTCAAGCCGCGAGCCACCCCTGTTTTGGAAAAACCTGACGTTTCACATTCCTCTCCTCTCTAGTATAAATACCCCTTTAACCCACGATTGAAAGAGAGCTTCCAGAGAGAATTTTGAGAGAGAAACCCTAAAGAAAAACCAGATTGTTTCACCCACAATCTATACCTTAGAGTCTCTTCAAATTCCCTCACTCTCTTCCTCTCCATTGTCAAAACCTTGAGAGGCATTATACCAAACCTGGTTCTCACCATTATCATCTCTGTGAGACAGTCGTTTGGAGTTCTGGGAAGCAGTTAAGAAGGAGCCAATCTTCATTGGTTGATGCTACGGTGTAGTAGCGGAATCCGGGAAGCTAGAAAAGAAAAAGGTTCGGCGCAACCTCGTTGGAGCAAGAAGCTTGGAGGGCTTAGGTGCACTGGGTAGATTAGGCTTGGAGGGTCTATTGCTGTCCTTGTATCCCAACTGTATTTTCTAGTGGATTGATTACCGCTTGGAGGGCGGCGGAGAGATTTTTCGCCGAGGTCTTCGGTTTCCTCTTCGATAACACATCGGGTGTTATCTTTGTGTTTGCATCTTCCTTCCTCTCTATCTCTGCCTTTACATTATCTTCTGTGGTTTAATTTTGTTATGGCTTAGATAGTTGTTTAACCAATTTCATATTATAGCATATGTTAAGTTTCCGTACACTAGTTGTTTGACATATTGCTTGTGTTGGTTAAGTTGATTTTGGGGGTCTAAACGTTCAAAAGTGTTTTTGTACACGTTTTTGAACTTTCAATTGGTATCAGAGCGGGTACACTGCTGTTTGGTTTCATTACCATTGTGTGATCCTTGACTCCCTTTTTGAGATGGATAGGTCTCAATCCCTTAATGCACCTCCATATTTTGATGGAAGTAATTATGCGTTTTGGAAGGTTCGTATGAGAGCTTTTCTATGCTCTATTGATGAATCCGTGTGGGATGCTGTTGAGATTGGTTGGACCAAACCTGAGGCAGCCAAATCCACATGGGATAAGGCAGCACTTGCTGCATCTAATGCTAACAGTAAAGCACTAAATGCTATTTTCTGTGGTGTGTCTCCAGATGAATTTCACAGGATTTCTCACATTACCATTGCCAAAGATGCATGGGAGATTCTGGAAACAACTTATGAAGGCACGAAGAAAGTGAAAGACACCAAGTTACAAATGCTGACCACTCGGTTTGAGGAGCTTAAAATGAGTGAGGATGAGTCTTTTGACTCTTTCTATGGGAAGCTAAATGAGGTGGTTGTCAGTAAGTTTAACTTGGGGGAGAAAACGGAGGACTCAAAGATTGTAAGGAAGATCCTTCGATCATTGCCGAAAAGTTTTCGTGCTAAAGTAACAGCCATTGAAGAGAGCAAGGATCTTGACGACATCAAGGTACAGGAGCTGGTTGGTTCTCTGCAGACTTATGAGATGTCACTGCCCAATCAACGGAAGAGTAAATCCCTTGCTCTAAAGACCATTAATGAGAAGGTGGAAGATCAAGACTCATCGGGAGAAGATGTGGTTGACAAAGATGTAGCCTACCTTGTCAAAAATTTCAGAAAGTTTTTGAAATTCAAAAATAATGGGAAATTTGATGATAAGAGAAAATTCCAAAATTCTGGAAGGGAGAAGAGGGATTTCAAAAAGAAAGACGGAAAAGAATCCCAATCCACACAATGTGTCACTTGTTTTGAATGCAACGGGCATGGACATTTTAAGAAGGAATGTCCGAATTATTTGAAATCGAAAGGCAAAGTGTATGCCACGACCTTGAGTGACTCAGATTCGTCTGACTCAGAATCTGAAGAGAGCTGTGATGGAGAGGGGAACTATTCAGCTTTCATGACTATTGCTCATGTTGAGTCTTCGGATGAGTTGAATTTGCTTGTTCAAGACCTTGGAGAACATAGTGATGATGAGTCACTAGGAATTGTTGAAGAATCAGAAGCTGAAGAAGATGAAAGCACAGCAAATTTTCAAGAGAATTATAACTCACTCTTGGAGAAGTCAGGTGAATATACAAGGGTGGCCAAGGCTGCTGTGAGAAAAATGAAGAAGGCTGAGGAGGACTACAAAAGTCTCCTAATCCGGTATAGGGAGGCCAAATGCGAGATAGAAACACTGAATGGTGAGTTGTCCGAAGCTTACACTAAAGTGAGATTCCTTGAGAATGAGGTTGTGCAAGCAAATGCTAAAATAGAGAGGGTCACCACCAAGAAGCTAGATGATGTTATATCATCTCAAAAGAGCTTTTCAGACAAATCCGGACTGGGATATACCGGAGGAAGTAGTTCATCTGGGAATGTCACTAAAGAAGTGAAGTTTGTAAAGGCCAAAGATCCAGTTGTAGCTGACCTTACTGGTGTGAAGCTCGGGGTGGAGGAGAAGAAGAATGTGGTGGACCAACGGATGCTGAATCATCGTAATCAGTCTATGGGCAGGTCTGAATCTCGTGCCAAGTCACGTCCACGACCACAAAGAGGTCCTAGAGGAACGTATGTGTGCCATTATTGCGGACTTCAAGGGCACACTCGACCAAATTGCCAAAAGCTGAGAGCAAAGAACAGTGCAACTCCTCAAAGGTCAGGAGGACCCAGAATTGAGAGGAGAGTTTGGACAGGAGATCAATCTAGAGATCAAAATGGAGATCCCGGAATGATGAACGTGATGAAGATGATTGGTGCATTCACCAACTGCTTGGAAAGCTTCTCACGAAGGTTTGAAAGCCCTAACTCCCGTACCCAATCCTATAAGGAAATCACCCCAAACGCAAGTGACGTGTGGGTGAAAATGGGTACTCATGCATAAGCATTACAACATGTCCATGCATTAATACTTCCTATGCTTTGTGTCTATGTTTGTCTGGTATGCTTGTTGTTTTTGATTTTGGTTGTTTGCTTATCTTCTTGTGAATATTTCTTAATTTTTCTTTATCAATCTTTTTGTTTCTTGTGTCAAAAATCCAAAAAATCACATAAAAATTAGAAAATCAAAAAGCTTGATTGACTTCGTTGGGTTTTGTCTCAAAACTTATTTTGCCTTGTACCTTTGTGCTAATGGCTTTGTGCATTTTCGAGCGTTGCTTGTTTTCATGCACTCATATCTCTGTGGGAAAAATCTTGAAATCTATGTGATTGTTGTAAATAGATCTTCAAACTTGTCATGAATGATTAGTGAATGGTTATGTTGATCTTGTGACATGCATAGACTTGTGTCTATATATCTTCCCACTTTTTATTTTTGTTTTGCTAAAAAGAGCTCACCAAATGTAAATCTCCAAATGAAAAGAGATATTGAGCTGCAAAAGCCTGTCGCACATTCTAGTATTTGACTAGGAAAAAGGGTAAGCGACCTTATATTAAAAGTGAATGTTCATTCAAAAAGGCCAAAGGCCTGTTTTTCAAAGAGAAATGTTATGCATCCCTCTCACAATGAGAGATGATTGCCTCAAAAGATCAAAAAGATCAAATGTTATGATTGAAAGTGGAGTCAAATGAAAAGCTCCAAGTAATGTTATCAAGTTGTGTGGGAGGTCATATATACATATTTCTATAATTGAGATGGGTCACATGATCTAGTGCTAATTGTGTATGCCTTGGTTGAATTGATCATTGAAGCTTCACATTAGACAATAGACTATCTCATTGTTGATATCCACACACAACACACAAGTTTATGTTCAATAAATGCCATACTCGTTTGTGTGATTGTACTTGATAAAATGTGTTTTCACATGCTCAATCTTTGTTAATTCAAGCACAAAAAGATTTTTGAGTGTTTTTAGGTGTTTTTGGAAAGTATTTTGTTTGAAAAATCTGAAATTTTCAAAAATACAGTTTTGCCCTGTTTTGGCGGCTCAGTCGCGGGTATGTCAAGTCGCGAGCCTCAGTCGCATCTTCGCGGGTCATTTTTGGCGACTTGTTCGCGAGTGGAAGGTCCAGTCGCGAGGTTCACTCAGAGATTTTCGCGGCTCAGCTCGCGACTCACTCGCGAGTAGACCTTCCAGTCGCGAAAAACACTTAGAAAATTTTTCAACTTTTTGTTCTTCAGTGTTTTGGCGGCTTGAGCTAGCGACTGTGTGGCGACTTAATCCAGTCGCGAAAATCGCGTGTTTTGTAGAAACAGGAGCAGTTTTTAAACTTTTTCAGTTTTTCCCTCGAATTTTTGTGACTGTTCATCTTCTCTCTAAACTCTCTCCCTCCCAAACACTCCGTGCTCCCTTTTCCAATCTCTAGTGTTGCACTCTTGTAGCTCAAAATCGTCAAGTTACAGGTATGGGTTTTCTGTTTTACACTCTTTTCTACTTGATTTTGTGCTTTTACCCTTTGATTTTTCGCATATGATTGTGTTTTTGAAATGGGTTTTTGTTTCGGATTCTGCTACCTGTTCTTGCTTAGCTTGTGGATGTTGTTGCTATAGTTTGTGTTAATGATAGTCATATTCTTATTGCTCTTCATCTTGTGCTTAGCTAAGTGTTTCTTTCATTTCAATCTGAACTTTGAGCTGTTGAGTTGTTTCTATTGGTTCTTTTTGAGGTTGTGAGTTTTACTGTGCTAGATTTGCATGTATTAGTGTGTTAATCTGTGGAAAGTTTCTGTTAGGCTCAATATATTGTTTGTGTGTCATATCATTTTTCTATTATCTGTCTCAATGTCATTTATCTGCCTTTAGGACAGTTTCACCATGTTGTTCATGTGTTTCCTATCCTAGACTTGGTTTATCCATATGCTTGAACTAAGTAGCTTGTTGTTTAAGTTTTTAAAGTTCATTTCTATGGATGATATCTCTTTGTTAATTACATGGTACTGACTGGTTATGCACATATATTGCTCTATGTTGTTGTGGCCTTTTCTGATTGTTCACAGATGGCTCCCTCACCTCAGAAGAAGAAATCTACTGCAAAGAAGGCTGACAAAAGATTAAAGATGGATTCTAGACTGTTTAGATCAGTTCACCACTTTGAGAGATACAAGGATAACTTCTTGAATGCAGGAATCATTCAAGAGAGATTTGTAGATTTGGAGGACTTAAGGCAAACATTTATTCCCAGCTGTTTTGAAGGAAGAGGATGGGAAAAGCTTCTGGGTGGTTTCCCTGTTGTGTGTGAACCCTTAATTAGGGAATTTTACTCAAATGCTGTGATAAAGGATAATGAATTGAGTTGCTGGGTGAGGGGTAAAGAATTTGTCTTGGATGCTCATGTCATAGATGATGCATTAGGGCTTGAAGGATTAGATGATGAAGAATTTATCAATTACAAGGATAAGAGTGTGTCTATTGAAACAATTCAACAAAGGATAGGTGGGCAGAGAGAAGGGAAATGTTTGAATACCACTGCCTTTCCAGTGGACATGAGGTGCCTTACAATAATTATGATGTTTAACCTCTATCCCATTAAGAAATTGACTACAATCAATTGTGCTAGAGCAGTCTTTCTGATGGATCTCAAAGAAAAGAACTTCATAGACATAAGTTCCCACATTTATGACACCATTGTGGATGAGACTAGAACCACCTCTAGGCCTAAATTGATCTTTCCAAGTCTGCTAATGAGGATTTTTAGGAGTAAGGGTGTTCCAATCCCTCAATACATCAGTCCCATGTCTACACCATCTGCAATCAACAAGCTTACCTGCAAAAGGATAAGTGTTAGGCTTCCTGGAGAAGAAGATGAAGGTGATGAAGGAGAGGCTACCCCAATGGAGACTGAAGCAGAGGCAGCAGGGCTTGCATCAACTTCAACAACTAGGAGAAGTGGCAAAAGACACAGAGCTTCAACTTCTACAGGCACACCTCCAGATGCTTTCCAGATCATTCTGGAAAGGCTTGATGGGATCAGGGCAGTCCAAACTGAGCACTCTGACAGGATGAGAGCCATGCAAGACCAGATTGATGTCTTGGCTGCTACACTTGACAGCTTCACAACTCAGCATGACCAGTGACCCTTTGGCCATTCCTGTCAAAAAGGGGGAGAAGTTCATTGAGATGTTTGAGAAGCAGAAAAGCAGCTCTTAAGGGGGAGTAATTAGTTGAGGGGGAGTAATGTGTTTATATATGTTTATGTTGGGTATTTTTAGTGGTTTTATGGTTTTTGATACACTGTGTTTTGGTGTATAACTGTTTCTAACTCTAAACTTATACTCTTGGTTTAAACTTTAATATATGTTGATGATGTTATTCAGGATATTCTGTGTTTTTGTACCCATGTGCTTTTGTAAGCTTTTAGGGTTAATGGTTTATGCATAGTTTGTAGGCTTTATGGTTTGTACCTTGCTTCAGTGCAGCCTTTATGCTATGTTGAAATCAGTACTTTAATCTAAATGTTCTGCATTTTGGTTTATGTACTGTCACTCTTGTGCCCTTGTAGGATTGTTCCTAGATGCATATGCCTTGTGTGCTATGCATTGGTTGAGTGTTGAGCATACAAGTGTCTTGCCTTGTGCTTGTTAACTTGTATGTCCTTGTGTTCATTCCAAGTGTGAATGAGCACTGTGATCACTACTTTGTGGTGTTCACTCCATCTTTGCTTGATCTCATATTGCCTGTTTCATATGCATTTATAATTTTCTGCTTACAATGATCATGGTGTATTGTTGTGTTTCAGGAGTTTATGTTCATATGATTCAAGTGCTTCACAGCTTCTAGAGTTAGGTGTGAGTGAGTTTTGTTCAACTGTTCCCAACTCACATGTTAAGTCTAGAGTCTGTTTTAGGGTTTTGTCACGGAATAGCCAAAGGGGGAGATTGTAAGGTTGAATTTATTCAACCATCTAATTGGCTTTATTCCGTGCCAAATTTGCTTGTAATTCAGCATTTAGTAACCCTGTATTTAGGTGGGTTTGTTGTAAGGGTAGTGAGTGAGATAGAGTGAAGTTTGCTCAAGAGTGTGCAAGAAAACAGAGTGTCGCGGCTGGGACTCGCGGGTGGATTCGTGGCTGCAAGCCGCCAGAAGCTGCACACGTGCCAAGCATGTTGGAAGATGAACAGTCATGCTAGCTGGAGCACTACAGGACAAAACAGGACAACTGGCCATACGGTTAACTCGCGACTGGATCTCGCGACTTGGTCAAGCCGCGAGCCACCCCTGTTTTGGAAAAACCTGACGTTTCACATTCCTCTCCTCTCTAGTATAAATACCCCTTTAACCCACGATTGAAAGAGAGCTTCCAGAGAGAATTTTGAGAGAGAAACCCTAAAGAAAAACCAAATTGTTTCACCCACAATCTATACCTTAGAGTCTCTTCAAATTCCCTCACTCTCTTCCTCTCCATTGTCAAAACCTTGAGAGGCATTATACCAAACCTGGTTCTCACCATTATCATCTCTGTGAGACAGTCGTTTGGAGTTCTGGGAAGCAGTTAGGAAGGAGCCAATCTTCATTGGTTGATGCTACGTGTAGTAGCGGAATCCGGGAAGCTAGAAAAGAAAAAGGTTCGGCGCAACCTCGTTGGAGCAAGAAGCTTGGAGGGCTTAGGTGCACTGGGTAGATTAGGCTTGAAGGGTCTATTGCTGTCCTTGTATTCCAACTGTATTTTCTAGTGGATTGATTACCGCTTGGAGGGCGGCGGAGAGGTTTTTCGCCGAGGTCTTCGGTTTCCTCTTCGATAACACATCGGGTGTTATCTTTGTGTTTTCATCTTCCTTCCTCTCTATCTCTGCCTTTACATTATCTGCTGTGGTTTAATTTTGTTATGGCTTAGATAGTTGTTTAACCAATTTCATATTATAGCATATGTTAAGTTTCCGCACACTAGTTGTTTGACATATTGCTTGTGTTGGTTAAGTTGATTTTGGGGGTCTAAACGTTCAAAAGTGTTTTTGTACACGTTTTTGAACTTTCACGGGTGAAGAATCCACTAGGGATGATGAAAGACTCACTGGGGAGTATGATCTGCTGAGAAGTTTCGATGACTCACGGGGGAGTCTTCTTGGCATATAGTTTACTGGGGATGGTAACTTGTTGAGAAGCATGTTGGTGATTGTGACCTATGAGGAATTCTTTAGTAATGTGTGGTCCACTGGGAAAATTCTTCTTTTTCTTCATGGCTCACTAGGAAACTTGTGTTGATTCTACCCATGAGGGGGGTCTTCTCTGCTCTTTGGGGAAATTTCTTCACAGCTCATGAGGGGGTTGTCTTTGTGTCTCGAACCCGTGGGGGAGTCCTTCCATGATACCTTACTTTACTAAGGATTTGGTTGATGACCTAAACTCACGGGGGAGCTTTCTTGGTAACTTTCGATCCACTAAGGGGTGCTTTCGATGCTTTCCATTCATTAGGGATGCTTTGGGGTCCTTGTGTCCTTTACCCAATTGCCCAACTGAGGGTATCTCTATCATTTGGGTGCATTTCTTGAATTTTCTTTTCCAATTTTCTACCTTCTGGGAACCCAATAGGGATATTTAAAGGTTTTTTTTTGGGGGGGGGGGGGGGGGAGGGTCTAAACTACATGTATTTTAGCTACCAGAACATTCTTGCCTCTTTAAATTTTCTCCGATGATTACTAACCGTTTCTTTTCTTTTCATTCTCTCCATCTCCCTCATCCCTTCACATTCTTCCATCTTTTCTCTCTATAAAGCTCCTGTCCTCTCTTTCACTTCCTTTCAAAATCTGACTCCTTTCTCTCAAATCTCCTCATCTAAAACTCTCTCCCTTTCCAAGCCCTCTCATTTTCTCCATGGCACCCAAGTCCAAGAAAACTTCCTACATGCTCTCTAGTGATGCCTTCAACCTCACGCATTGGAATGGAGTGGTGAGGCTGAATGAGTCCCCTCCAACGACATATAGGCCACAAGATCATCTTTCAGAGGGTGCAAGGACAAGATTAGTAAGTTTTTCAAACTTTTCTAATTTTCAAATTTCTTTTTGATCTTCCATTTTAATTTATTTTTGGACATGTAAATGCTTGGATTTTGTTGAGGGATGGGTTTAGATGAAAACCTAATACCTTAGGAGGGGTAGGAAAATGTTTAGGATGAGTTTTGATCAGAGCATGCTTGAAAATGTCAAAGAACGACCCACTGTCTATGTTTATGCATACACAGGTAGGAGCCTGCATATGCAGCTTGCATTCATGCATGCATGGCTAGACTTTATGCATACATGAACCTGTTTATGCATACGCGTATTTGTTCTTGAGTTCATGCATATGCGGTTTCAAACCTATGTACGTGCGCCTGTTGTGTATGTATGCAAACACGGGGTTGCATGTGCATGTCATCAGTCAGGAACCCAATTTTAAATCTTGTTTCATCTGTGTTCTTATCCAAATGCAAATCTGACACCATTTTTCATCCTTTTGCAAACTTTGCCCCCAATTTCAGGCAGGGGAAGCACCAACTGTGTGGCGGCGTGGTATAGGGTCCTTACTGTAGAAACAAAGGCTCGTATTCATGCAGCGAGCTTCGAACTAATTATTTGTTTGCTACCAGAGAGTTCTATCAATGCCATTCTAGTGTAGACTTTGGTTGAGAGGTGGTGGGACACTACCTATTCCTTCCACATTGCTGATAAGGAAATGATTGTGACTCCCCATGACTTCCACCACATGACCGGCCTTAGGTCTGATGGGGCTTTCATAAACCTGGAGGGCGAGTTGGGCACTCAGCTAGGCATAGACTTGCTTGGGAGGAGGTACACCACCGAGACAATCTGTTATTTTGACATCGAGGTGGATTATAGGCCTTTCCCACAAGTGACGGCCAATGACTATGCCAAGGTGGCTAGGGCCTTCTTGCGATACCTACTAAGGGCATATCTCTTCACCAATGGAACGCAAACAGTGTCCTTAAGGTGGTTGGCCTTCTTCTATGAATTTGAAAGGGCTCAGGATGCCAACTGGGGATAGGTGTGCCTTGCCTACTTGTACTCCTCCCTAGATACGCTTAGCTGGGGGACCTTATGCTAGCTAGTAGGGCCTTGGAAGCTCTTTAAGGTTAGTTTCTTTTCCCTTTCTTTGGTAGTTTTAGTACTTCTCATCTGTATGTCATTAGGCTAAACTATGCATCATGCTCTTGCAAACTTTATTCATGTTTCCGTCTTGGAAATTATCATCATGCAAACTGTTCATACCTGTTCATATCTGTTGTTTGTAAACTATTATCTTGCAAACTATCATCTTGCAAACTGTCATTTTGTAAACTGTATCCATTCTTTCTTTTCCAACATTGGGCCATTTGATATGGTTTCATTGCCTGTGGTGTAAATGTAGATTTGAAGAGCTTCTCTTTAGTTAGAGCTCACTTTAATGGGCTATCTTCGGATGAGGTGAGTTAGAATTTTAATGCCTCTCGCTATTTCTTTTGCATGTTTCTTAGGGTTTTTCTTCTTTAACCCTATGTGCTCTTACAGGTCAACTAAAGTCCTTGGGTGGGTGCTCCTACTGTTGTAGACCCAAACTTGGAGGTGGCTACCATTGTCATTTCCGGGATTACTCATCCCTTCGAGGATGCTAGGTTGAGGGTGCTTTAGCTAGCGGAAAGTGTACGTTGCCAGTTGGTGGGTAAGGATGCCCCACAGGTTTCGATGAACCCTCTAGTGTTTATGCTTGCCCTGCTTTCCATGACAGAAGTGAAATATTAGTTGTGGAGGAATGGCATCCTTTATTCCCAGCAAGTTTCAGATGAGCTGGACTACGACACCTATCTCATGCCTTCCCTCATTCCTTCCATCACTCCTGTGGTATGTGTTCATCTTTCTCATTCATTTCCCTTCTTCCTTCGCATTGCTTTGCATAATGATGTTCACATGGGATACTCATGTCAGGCTGGCCTTGCTGCTGGTGCTCCCATTGACCCTTATCCCTTATTGTGGTCGATTTATGTCTATGGTCCTGATGGCTTTGCTCGTGAGCGTTCGGTGGGCTGCAACATAAATGTCATGGGCTAACCTTTTCTTGAGAGTACCCAAGCAGTTAATTCTCCTTCATTATTTTCTCTTTCCTTTCAATTCTTGCATCCCAACATTTGTTCTAACATCTTTTCCTTCAAAATTTAGCTCACTATTCAAGAGCATTAGGAGTTGGTTTGGCTTGCGGAGAACCTCAAGCTAGAGATGACAAAGTATTCTTAGCAGATTTACGATCCTGGAGGGTTTGCCTAACCGGGTGGTGATGATGATGATAATGGTGGTGGTGGTGAAGGTGGTGTTTTTTCAGAGGTGACTCTTAGCTACTAGCCAAGGAAATGGCGTTTCTGGTGATCCTGCACAGATATACAGCATACTTCTCTTTTTCTTTTTCTTTTCTTTCTATTCTTTTCATTAGCATGTATTTCTACACTTTATTTTTTATTTGGGGCATTCGGTTGCATTTAAGAATATCTTTTACATTTATGCTTTAATTTAGAACATGTACTTAATTTCTTGATTTGATGCTTGAAAATATAAGCTTGAGTGTGCCTTGAGTAGTCCTTTAGGCTGTAGAAATCAATGGGGGGGTCTTGGTGGAGGAATCATACTCCAAATAGGAAGAGGAAGTTGATTCTACCTTCCTTCATGCATACGTGTACGCGCGCTTGCATATGCAGGTCTTGACCATGCGTACATAGCTTTGACTCTGTGTATGTGTGTCATGGTTCAGAAAAACCCTAACCGCCCTATTCAAGTATAAAATAGCCATTGGGGACCTCCAAACCTTCACCAAAAATATTTTAAACTCAGAAAACACTCTTTAAGGCTTTCTAATGGCATAACTCCTTTAAAAGTCTTGGAATGGATCAAGAAGCTTGGCCTTAGTTTCAAGGAGGCTTTCATTCTTTTCGGTTTCTCTTGCATCTTTCCCTATCACCAAATCAAAGTGGATGAACCTCTCCTTTGTGCTACTATCAACTTTGGATTCCCACTCGACATGTTTTTCACTTTAATGGTATGGAGATATGCCCCACTCTTGAAGAATTTAGTGCAATCATGGGTGAACCCGAAGTTAGCACGCTTATCCTTCCTACTATTGGTAGTGATCTTCTTGCCTTGGTCCAAGCTTTTTAGGTGTTTCTCTTAACACAATACAACATTGGTGAATGTTTGATAAGTTGAACATCCGTTTAATTTTTGCATACTTTTCCCGGCTAACTATTCCTGTGACTGGTAGACCACATTCCTACTATCTTAATGCTTTCAATTTATGTATCCTTGCGAGATACTTCTTGGTGCAAGAGATGGCTCCATAGATTGAAGGATGTGCTTGGTGGTTAGTGATCTGAGGAGTAGAAACCTTGTAGGCATGATCTTGGCTGAAACTTTCAATGGCTTGCATACATTTCATAGGAAGGAAGCAAATTTCTTTGTACGGAGCCCTCTCCTTCTCCAAGTACAATCCTTAATTTTTGCCTAGGTTCTCAACCAAGCGAGATCCCTCTAATTTTTGCATGGATTGCCCTTTGGTTTTCAACCCATTATGGCTCCTTGCATCGTTTTTGTCATCATTTTTTTTATCTCCTTTTTCCACTCATGCTTTCTTTTTTCTCCTCTCTCTCTCTCTCTCTCTCTCTCTCTCTCTCTCTTTTATTTTTATTTTATTTTTTTAGATATGTCTATATGAGTGTTTTCGATTGCTCCATTCCCTACTGTTCCTCCTATTCAATATCTACCTAGGCATTATCATGACCGTAGAACCAAACGTGTTAAGATGAGTTCACTGAGTTCATGAAGCGCATTGATGTCACAGATATTCAATGGGTAGTGGAATGGTGGCGCATTTCAAGCGTGGTCCACCGCAGCTTTATGGATAACTGTGTTCCTTTGGTTGGGCTTCGCTGTTGCTCTTACTACTCTACATGTTGCATTGTAAGGCAATTTGGTGACCGTCAAAGAGCTCCTAGTGATGATGGTTCCTTCCATACCTTCGCATTTATTAATAGGATCTTGGGCAAAATCCATGAGTCTTGGCCACGAAGGATGGTGACCAAAGGCATCCGTTTTCCTCAATTCCTTCATCCAACTTCGGGGTACAAGAAATGGCTAGAGGCTGACATGAAGTGGGTTTCCATAGATGAAAAGGCTTACAAGAGGTCCAAAAAAAGAAAAAGAACTAACTGACTACCTTGATATGCCCCAAATTTTACTTTTCAGCACTTTATGATTCTTATTTCTTTTCTTTTGAATTTAATAAAGGATTGGAGTATTTCAAATCCCCTATGAAAAAAATTTATTATCTTTTAATTTGAGCAACAAGAGAATCATTTGTTTATTTTCTTTGCTTATTGTCATTATTTTCTCTGTTCTTTTTCTTTTCTTTTTTCCATGCCATGTAATT
Source organism: Quercus robur (assembly GCF_932294415.1). Taxonomy (NCBI): domain Eukaryota; kingdom Viridiplantae; phylum Streptophyta; class Magnoliopsida; order Fagales; family Fagaceae; genus Quercus; species Quercus robur. The sequence continues at coordinate 47,034,594 of NC_065535.1, forward strand.
TTTGTCCATGATGTCCTTATAGGAATTTTTTCCATGCCTATGGTATTTGCCCCTATCTTTTTCCTAGACTGCCCTTTCGGGTTTTCAATCTAGTGTGGTTCTTTTGCCTTAATTTTTGCCTAGGCTACCCTTCAAGTTTTAAACCTAGTAGGATTTTTTTTTTCTTTTTCTTTTTCTTTTTAAATGTTATATATTTGGAGCCTATCCATGTTCATTGGGCGAAGCATATCTTCTCCATCTGTCGATGCCTCACAACTACTCAACCACCCATCACAGTGATGCTCATGCGCTTTCTCTCCTTTTGGGAGGAAGGGGTATGCACGTGCATATGAAGCTCGAAGCTCGGGTGTTGTGAAGGAATATTGTACCTCGGGTGTGTAACTGGAATATGAGTTGATTTTAAGGAAATTACCAAAGGTAAGTGAAGTTGCCACCAATCATTGGGATTTTTCTAAGGTATGATTAGTCACCTGACTCTATTTGATTCTATTACCGATCCTAGGCTAAGGAAAATTGATAGGCCAAAAACGAATTGACCCCTTGTGATAAATTAACCAATTAATTTAGCCAAGTGAATTAATTAAGTTAATTAACATGCAAACCTTGGTAGCCCAAACAAATTACCAATAAACTAAGAATGCAGCGGAAAATAAATTGACATAGTGATTTGTTTACAAATGGGGAAAACCAACATGGCAAAAACCTTACCAGGTGATTTTAAGGTCACCACTCCCGAAATTCCACTATTATCACAACAAGCGGTTACAAGTAAAGGAATCCCAGTACCTTATACCAACCTACAATTGAACCCTTACCCCAATACCCAATTGGACTTGTTTTGTAGTGACAATTTCTCCTTTTGATGCACAGTTCCCAGTACGTGACTAACCAATTGTGCGGATCCTAGTACGCGACTTCAATCACTAACTAGAGAAAGTTGTTGCCTGCAGAGTTCTTCAGTTCATCCCAACGATGAAGATCAAGAAGATGCTTGGTCACAAAACCCTATGGTGCACAAACAGAGCAACTTCTTCACAAGAACGATGAACTAGGGCAAATTCTATCTCCGATCACAATTTGCTTGAACAAACTTTGCTCAACACTTGTGCAACTTGTGAACACTTTGACGGCCCTTAAAATAACCCTTTTATATGTCTAGGGTTGTGAGAAAAGAAAGCCCAAACACATAATCACAGATTGGAGTCAAAACAAAACTGAAACTCTGTTTTTCATAAACCTCAACAGATGCCTATCTGTCGAGCTGCTGTCGAGCCACGGGGCTGGAACAACTTCTTAAGCTCGATAGATGGCTAGTTATCAAGCTTTAATGACAAGCACTTCTTTAGCTTGTTTCTTAGACAGACTCGCATGACTTTAACACTTGATCTTGAAACAAAGTTTCTTGAAGTATTAAACACATCCTAGATCTACCTAAATACAAGTAAAGTGTGTTTTGTCAAAAGATTAGCCAATTACATAAAATAGTGACATATGTTCCTAACAAGTGAATCACATATGTCCTAACAAAAATGTTGTTTTTCCTAATCTAATGCGGATTGGTAAAAAAAATCTTAATTCTTAAGTTTGGAAGTCTGGTTACGTGTGGGGAAGGTGTTAGGAACCCTACAATGCCTGTCCAAAGACAGTCCTTTATTTTGGTAAAGTCATAATTTAAGGACATAAGTAGTTGAAAATGAGCTATTGGCATTATCTTTAGAGGCTTTAAGTGAAATGGGCTTTGAGGTTTGGACTCGGAAAGGGTGTGGTCTCAATTGATGCTTCCCAAGTGTGTTTGGAATCATTGCCAAATTTCCACATGAAAATCCAACAGCATTTTGCCTAATTTTTGTGGCAAAAATTCGGCAGCACTTCGCCTCAGGTGCGTCACAACACATAAAAAATTATTCTCACTAAGCTTTCGCCATGAGAATACGGCAATGAGCATGCCCCATTTTCATGGAGAAAATCCGACAGAGTTTCACGTTTGGTGCGCTATGGCGCATCAGTAGGGTTTCATACCTGTGTATACGGTGCATGCCTACATGATCATGCTAGGACGAGCTGAAGCCACTTAAAGTTCTAAGCACGTTGATATGTGTCGCATACACAAGGAAACCGATGTCACTTGGTGACAAGGATTTGGACAGTTACACCACGGTGACTATGCACACAGTATGACACAAAAATATGCTCCTACAGCAATCACCTTAAGTGCATACTCATGCCACAAAGTCCAAAGCACTCATGGCTAGAGAGGATTGCTCACGTAGCCATGAGAGTCCATCATACAAAGTGCATGATCACCCACACACACAGAGGCATATATATATATATATATATATATATATATATATATATATATATTTATATATATACATACATCATGCACAATGCTATCACACAAAGCAGAAAAGTAAAACAGACATTGCCAATGTTCTTAAGGTATGGCCCACCAAGGTATAGGAAATGTAAAATTGACATTGCCATACCCAAGAAAAGTAAAGGGTACAAGGAGAGGAGAAACCTTAATGCATGCTCTAGAGAAGAGGCTAAGAGAGAGAGGGAAATAGAAAACCACTTGGGAGGGGCTAGGTCCCTTAATCTATTGAACATTGCCATTTCTCGGATTGCATCTTCTTGCCTCATCCTTGCCCTTTTTGCTTGCGCTTAGGAGGTCGCACCTTTGCTCCAAGTGTCTATACTCTATGCATGTATGTGCAATGAAAAAAGAAACAAGCTTGCAGACAAGCAAAGAAATAAATAGAAGGAAAGCATGCTAACAAACAAGCTAAAAAAAAAAGATCCCAAACAGGGCAAATATGCATATTATCATACAAAAGAGGGTGTCCTCAGAGGAAAAATGTTGGTTTGGATTGGGTGTCCATAGCTCCATGAGATTAGAGTGTGGATGACACATAGACTCATGCATGAACATGTAGGCAAGCATGCAAAGATGCAAAGGAGCGAAGAAAGCCAAATGGGTGGCACAAAGCAAGCATGGCAAGCATATCAATATCACACGGAGCAGAGAAATGGTATGCATCAAGTGAACCAACACCATGGAGGTGAAACTCACAAGTGATCGCATCCAACAAGCCATAAAAGGGATAGCTGCAACCATAAGAGCAAATGGCCCCAAAGGCCGACAAGCACAAACCTATAGAGGGCATAAAGCATGGCAAGGCCTAGATCTAGATAGGCAAACATGGAGATAAAGCATAGAAGCAAGAAAGCAAACATAGACATGCATAAAGGAAATTATCTAAACCCTTTGATATAGGCATAGGTGTATGGATGTAGGCCTCGACCACAAGGTCTAGATCTACACACTACCTAAAGGGCCAAAACACAAGAAAACGGGATAACAAGAGATAAAAAGGCTTTAGAAGCACCTGGCATGGCAACTAAACATGTAGATCTAGACACATAAACATGGCATGGAGCACACAAAGATATAGATCAAAGCATAAGCATGGCAAGGAGCACATATACAAGTAGATCTAAGCATAAGTATGCCAAAAGGAGCACATAAGCAAGTAGATCTAAGCATAGGCATGGCAAGGAGCACATAAACAAGATCTAAGCATAAGAATGGCAAGTTGTACATGAACAAGTAGATCAAAGCATAAACATGACAAGGAGCACATAAACAAGTAGATCAAAGCATAAACATGACAAGGAGCACATAAACAAGTAGATCTAAGCATAAGTATGCTGAAAGCCACCTAGGCACATGGATCTAAGCACAAACATGGAATTTAGGCATATCCTAGCCCAAAAAGGCTAGGCCAACATCATCAAAGCATTAAAACATAGCGAAAAGCAAGGAGACATGCTAGGAATACTATAGAACATGGTAGGAAGCAAAATAAAGCAAAGAACATGCTAGGAAAAGCAATAAAGCATATTATAAAGCAAGATAAAGCAAAGGGTGTAGATTGTACTAGTTCATAGCTTTGCCCAATCTCTAGGGGTCATGTCCATACTCCTTCGAGTATTTCAACCATGGAGACTAAGGTAGCCAAGGCATCTGTAAATTGATTCTGAGCTTTAAGAATGATAGTGTATTCAATCCTATCAAAGGTTCTGGTCAAATCCTCCAAGTATTGTTGATAGGACTTCAAATGTGCTTCTTTTACTTTCCAAAACTTTTGAACTTGAGCTATAACTAATGTCAAATCTCTAAATACCTCTGCTTCTTTTACCCCTAATTCTTGGAGGGCTTCCATTCCAGCGATACAAGCTTTATATTCTGCCATTGGGGGTGATCAAAAGTGCTCCGATGCCATTCCCATATTGGTTCATAGCTCCATCAAAATACATTTTCCATGCTGCTAGTTCAATATCCAAAATATCTTCATCCGTGAAATCTTCTTTTCCATCATTTCCTTTTATGGGGTTCTCAACACAAAAATCTGACACTGCACTTCCTTTGATAGTTTTTCTGTCCACATACTTCAAATCAAATTCTGCTAATAGTATCAACCATCTCGACAATCTTCCACTTAAAGTGGGCTTCTCAAATAGATACTTTAGTCGATCCATCCTGGCTACTATCCATATCTAGAATGGTAGGATAATGTGTCACAACTTCTGTACAGCTCTCACAAGTGCAAAACATGACTTCTATATGGCAGTATATCTACTAAAATAGTACACTGCTCTCTCATTCTTATCATCTTCTTCTTGTGCAAGCATGCTTTTGACTGCATTTCTTATGATAGAGAGGTATAATAGTAATGGCTTCCTATGCCGTGGAGGCACTAGGATGGGTGGATGGAAGAGGTATTATTTGATAACTTCAAAGGCTTTTTGACACTCATTATTCCATGCATGGGGTTCATTCTTTCCTAAAAGCTTGAAGGTGGGCTCATAAGTAAAAGTGAGTTTGGCAATGAATCGGCTGATGTATTGTAGTCGACCTAGGAATCCCCTTATTTCTTTCTCACTCTTGGGTAGAGGCATCTCCAATATGGCTTTGATATTGGATGGGTCTACTTCTATCCTTCTATCACTTACTAAAAAGCCTAGCAACTTCCTAGCTGTGACTCCGAAGGTACACTTTTGGGGATTCAACCTCAATCTATACTTCTTGATCCTTTCAAAGAACTTTCTCAAGTTAATGATGTGACCCTCTCTATCCTTGCATTTCATGATCATGTCATCCACGTATACTTCAACCTCATTGTGCATTATGTCATGTAACAAAGCTGTGTTCATCCTTTGGTAAGTCACTCCTGCTTTCTTGAGCCCAAATGGCATTACCATGTAGCAATAGATCCCTCACTCTGTGGTGAAGGTGGTCTTAGTCATATCCCTAGGAGCCATCTTGATTTGGTTATATCTTGAAAAATCATCCATGAAAGACATTAAGGCACTTTTGGTTGTATTATCCACTAGGACATCTATGTGGGAAAGAGGGTAATCATCCTTAGGGAAAGCTTTATTCAAATCCCTGAAATCCATACACATCCTTACTTTTCCATCCTTCTTTGGTACGGGCACTATAATGGCTATCCATTCAGCTTGGTATATAGGTTTGATGAACCCTACTTTCAATTGCTTAGTGACCTCTTCTTTGATCTTTAGAAGGCATTTGGTTCTCATATGTCTTAACTTTTACTTAACGGGTACTATGTGAGCATGAGTATCAATGTGGTGTTGAGCTATCTTGGAATCGATGACAGGCATATCTTCATAGAACCATGAAAATACTTCTTTAAATTCTATGAGAAGCTCTTTGAGATCTTTTCTTTCTCTTTCTTTTAAGGTTGAGCCAATTTTAATTAAGCGTAGATTCTCATCATTGCCCAAATTAAGAGTTTCAAAAGTTGGTTCCACAGGTTTAATTTCCTTTTTAATTTTTTATTAATTTCATTTTCAAATTCATTAGAATCATTTAAGTGCATAATTTCAATATTATGGGACACATCAAAATAAGCCAAATCAGAATTCATTTTATTGAAAATTTTGAAAAGTACATTGGAACTTGCATTACAAAATTTCTTTCCTTTATTCTTAGAAAACCCAACCTAAGTCCAATTATTAAGGTGCCCCCCAGTAAGCACGATGAAGGTAGAAGGATCACTTGGCTCTTCATTGGTGATGGCGAACACGTCCCTCTCCATCTTCAGCATGGTCTCCATTGCTTCAACATCCATGTAGTCCACCTAGTCAACTTCCTCTTGACCTTCCTTGATCACTACAGTAGGTTTCTCCTTGAAAGTGAGCTTCTCGTTGAAGAATAAGTCCCAACCCAGATACACTTTTCCATCCTTACCTACCCAAAGTTCGGAAAAGCAGCAAAAGGGAAAGTCTCCTCCTTCTTTCACAAAGTTTCCATTAAGGGTACCGAGGTTCCTTTTGATTCCATCATAGCCTTCACAGAATCCTAAACCTTCCTTGGTCAGTTGAGTCTTGAAATTGGGAAATTTAGCCACCCATTTTCCTTCTTTTCCAAGACCCATACCAGGCATATACCCTATGTTCTTCATCATTACAATCACCTCATGGCTACAATATGAGAGCAAGTTTGTAGTATACCTTCCATCCTTCAACCCATAGTCAACCATGTTCACAAACTCAAAGCCACTTATTTGAACCTCATTTCCTCCTTTGAGTCCACAAACGGGAGCTCGGATCTCACTGTTGCCAATTATCACAGCAGCCTCCCTTCCATGGGACTTTCATCTTTTGTTGTAGAGAAGAAGGAAAAGCTCCAATTGGATGAAGCCACACCCTTTCCAAGAGAAGGTTGTAGTTAGGGGTGATGTCCATCATGGGGAATTCCACAATCATCTCCAATGGACCAATCTTTCAAAGAGCCTTGAAGGGCCGCCACCTCGTAATCCATGTCGGGGCTATAAAAGTCCCCACGCACCTTTAGACCAAAAAAAAGAGAGACTTCCTGCCTGCCTGCTCTTTGCCTGGATGATTTCTGAGCTTTTCTCCTCTCTTCCAAACACAAAAAACACACAAAAAACACATCAAAGCCTCTTGATTCTTCTCTTCACCAAGGTAGCACTCATACCCCCCATCTTCCTTTCCTTGGTTCTAAACCTTGGATTTGAGGTTTAAGGTGTATGGATGTAGATTTTTAGCTACTATCGATACCCCTTTTTCTTTAAAGCTTCATCTAGCTTTTATCTTGCTTTCTCTTGCCTTAATAACATGATTTATTGCTTTATCTAGCATGCTCTTTGCTTTAGTTTTCTTCTGGCATGTTTTTGGTTTATTTCCATATGCTTCCATGATTGTTCATGTGCTAGTTGCCTTTTCTTCATGCTTTATGCCATGTTTAGATCCTTTTTTCTCTATCTGCAGTAGTAGCATGGGCCTCTCTATGCCTCTGCCAAAGCTCCCTCTCCCGAGCTAATGCTCAAGCAATCTCCTTTTGCATACATGCCTCCTTAGTAGTATCAGCAGTTTCAAGCTTTGTCACCTTGGCCTACAAAGTCTCGACTCGCAATCTCCACTTAGCTTTAGAAGCTACCTGGGCACGAGTAATGCCTCCTAGCACTCTGTCCCCACTCACAAGGACGTCTCCCATAATAGGTCCCACAGAGGACGCTACAAACCAAGTGGCATAGTCTATGCTAGTATCCACATATGCATCGAAGGAGCCCATTGCGTAATTCGAATCATCCATAACGATAGACTCAAATGACAAACCGAGAGGAGGTTGATAGTTTTTAGACCCCTTAAACAATTGATTTAACCTAGGTAATTAGCCAAGTTGTTACTTAGTCCAATTAAATAAGTCTAGGTTATCACAATAATAAAGATCAAATCATGCAAAGCAGTGGAAAATAAATAACACAAGATATGATCACCTAGGAAACCAAACGGGTAAAAACCTGGGGAGGATTTGACCTAGCTATCCTCAAGGTAAACTTGAATCCACTATCTTGAAAGAATCGAAGTTCATACAATAAGACTTACAAGCCCCCATGCTCGACTTCTTATTGCTACCAACCAGTAGAACTTACTGACACGACCACGTGCAAGCTCCGAATCCACGGACTCCTTCTTTCTTGGATTCACCACCAGATATAAGCACACCCGCTTGTGTTTTCTTTAAGCTTCAATGGCAGCAACTTAATTGATCATCAAGGTGTAGATAAATCTTCTCCTTGAAAACCCTAAGTTTGTGTAAAGGAAAGCTCCTCTAGATCTCACAAGAGATTTACACAAACCGCAATTATGAACAACACTAAAACGTGGCTAGGGTTTGCCTTTTATACTTAGGACAAATAAGAAACCCTAAAAATGTTTTAAAACACTTAGGGTTGAGTTAGATGAATCTGTAGAAAAACATTCTGCTCGAGCTTCGATCGATCGAGCCTGTCTTTCGATCGATCGAGCCAGGCCGAAAGGCACAATGCTTCCTGCTTTAACTTGATTCCAACTTTACATAAAATCACAACTTTGAGCTAGACTAAAACACTTCTAAAACATTGTTTTGATCATGGTTTGCCAACAATACAAATTAGAGTTCTAAATACATAAAATCCTAAGACTTTAGAACCTAACAAACTCCCCCTTTGGCAATCCGTGACAAAACACAACTAGAAGCTCAAAGTTTACAAAATAAAATGCCCTTTACAAAATAATGCTCATAAAACAAATTCAATCCTAACTACTATTCATCAGTTGCAAGTATAGACAACAGCTCAATTGAATCAACCTGTATATTTCCTGAAACACTAAACAAAATGCATAACCGCATGTGTGGAAACAATACAAGTAAACAAAATAACTTCTTGATTTCAAACAACACACAATAAAGACATATATCAATGAATAACCCATAAATATAAATCAATAAGCAGTTTGAAACAAGAAATATATAAAGTACCAACAAAACATAAAACTCCCCCTAACATGAATATCCCATCAAAAACACAGCAAGAGCTAAAAATGTAAAGTATAAAGTGAAGCACCTAGATACAATCTAAACTCCACAAGCTCCAACCAAAAACAAATAAACTCCACCTGAAAGCAAAAACTCTACAAAGTACTCCCCCTTTTTGTGACGGAATGCCAAAGGGCAAACAGAATCCATCATCAAAAGGGAGGTGGTCTAAACTGCTCCAACTCCGCACAAAAGGCACGGATCTCATCGAGCATGTCCACTAAAATCTGTCCATGAGCCGCCTAAACGGTCAAGACATGATCCAACGTACGACGAATGTCAGAATCATCCGAAGCAATCGGTGGAAGAACATCATCATCAGCAGCAGCACCTGATGTCTCAGCAGCATCAACACCTGTAGAAGAGGGAGGAGGGGGAACACCACTAGATGATGCACCTCTAGGACGAGAAGGAGCAACTCTCAAGTGAGCAGCCCTCTAACGAAGAAAGGTGGCACCTATGGGAGCAATAACATGAATAGGCTCACCAGACGGAAAACCATCTAAACCTAAAAAAAGAAAAATCCTATGAATGAAAATAGGATGAATCAGTGCATAACCTACAGCAGAACTCCTATGAATCTCGTTCAAAGAACGAAGGAACAAGTGAGGAAAACTTCTAGACGCTCTAGAAACAAAGGCATACAAAAACTTACATCGCTCTAAAGGGATGGTGTGGAAGTGAGAAATAGGCCACAACGAATGACACGCTATCCAAAAGAAAAGATAGGCAGTCTCGGTAAGCTCAGCGGATGTGATCCGAGGGTCAGAACCCCACTGGATAGATGACCCAGTGATGTAAGACATGACTACATCTAATGAGGGTGACTCATCATAGGGATAGTCAGGCTCCCGAACAACCGGAACCCCAAGAGCCTCAACCACTACCCTAGGGGTAATGGTGAACTCAACACCTCGTATCCAACTCCTAACAAGGGTGTTGGAATCATAGACGTGGCAAGAGAGGCAACCAACCTCTAGACTCAAAATTGGCCCTAATGGCCAGATCAAGCTCATCTAAGACAACAGCTCGCTTAGCCCAAATCTTACGCTTACGGTTTAAATTCTCAAAGGCCTCTTGACACTTCTCATTCCTAAACTCCTCAACCCTAGAGGGAGACACAGAGGAAGTGGAAGGGGTCCTATTTGCTCTAGTTTTCCTAGGCATGGTGCTAAGATAAGGACCAAAACACAGAGCAAAAGAACAAAAACACAAAACCAAAACCAAGGGCAGACTGCAAGTTAGCATAAAAAAATATAGAATTAAAATCTATATGATGCATGACAAATTTAAATGGTATGATGCATGTTCTAATGCAGTGAATTAAGTCCAAAAAGTTCAAATTCACAAAATTGGCTTGAACATAGAGGTATTAACACAAAACCCCAAAATTTGAAAAACCACTTGATCAATTTGAAAACTATTGACGAATTGATCATCACACATGATAGAATTCAAAAAAAAAATGACCAAATACATCAATTTGACAAGCCAATTTCATCAATTTAACCCAATTAGACAAAATCCCCAATTTGGAACAATTTCAAACCCTAGAATTTCCAATTTTTCAAAAACCACAAAATTGATCAAATTAAACTACAAGAATCATCATTATAGCATCTTACAACAAAAACCCATTGATTAATTTCACCAAAACAGGTTTGAATCATCAAAAACCCCAATATATTGAAAGTGCCGAAAATACCCACACCAATGCATGAAAAATGCATGAAAACATGAAATAAAATGCAAAAGGAAGGGCAAAAGAGACTTACCGCCCTTCAAGGACAAAAACCTTGCAAAAATATTGGAGGAAAACGACAAAAAATCGATGGTGGAGCCTTAGCCAAGTCGGAGAGAGAGAAAAGGTTGAAAAGTTTTGAAAAAGAACCTTTTGGAAAAGGACAATCTGACCTTTTAAAAAACAAGTTTCACGAGTTTCGATCGATCGAAAAACAGCCTCGATCGATTGAAACAGATAGAGACTCTATTTAAAAAATTTGAAACAAGTTTGATCGATCGAAAATCAGTTTCGATCGATCGAAATAGACAGAGACTCTCTCTATCAAATTTAAAAATTTTCGATCGATCGAAAAACAGAATGGATCGATCGAAATGGGCAGAGGCTCACCAAATTTGAGGAAAAACACAGATTTTTGGAAAAAATTTAGAATCAACTCAAAGCATTGAAATTTAAGAACAAAATGCATGAGAATGAAATGATATGATTTTCAAAATCAATAATTTTAAGCCCAAATTCCCCAAAACAAAATTTCTTGCATTCTCCACAAATTTTCAAGCAACAAATTAATTTTGCACAAAATTCAAAGTATTTGCAAAACTTGGTTGGTCAGACCATAAACACATACAATAACATGTACGAAGTTTAGCAAATAATAACTCGTGTAGTGTGTGCAACTAGCAAAAGCTTGAGATACATGTGAGGTGATATGTGAATAGCAATCAATCACAAAGTCTACAAAATTCATCACAAAGAATTTAAAAGAGACTATCACCTAAAGAGTTACATCATATAACTCCCACATCTCCTAGATCATAAGCTTGCAATCATGTAAGTTTCTTGTATTTATGGCTCATAATATACATACCAATTTTAAGTCATGTGAGTTTGGCATCAAGCCTAATAGCACACACCAATTTTGATTTTAAGAATTAAGCAATTTAACCCGAAGCTTCACCTTATGTTCTTTTTGTGCATGTGCTACACTTTCTCGAGCACAAAATCTTATGATATGCATTAAGGTGCTCATGATTGGCTAGTGAACAGTGGTGAGATGGTTATTTATGCCTTTCTCTAAAAGTTCAAGTCAAACATTTAAAAACATGTGACTTCAAGATTAAGACATAGTAATCAAAAACCATAAACATCTTGCCCACACAATATGCACTACAAAGCTTCAACTAGCAAAGTGCAATAAATAAGCTCATCAAAGCTAAACAAGGTACAAAAGACATGTTATGTGAAAATAAATTGACCAACCTTGTTCTCAAAAACCAAGAAGAATAGTACAAAATAAAATTTGCTTCCTCCTTTTTTTTTTTTTTAATAAAAAAAACTTAGAATGAAATGCATGAATGTTATGCAATGCAAATCCTAGAAAAAAAATAATAAAATAAAATAAAACAAAAAATAAAACTAAAGAACAATGGTCACAAAGGGTAGAGCAATGAAGCACAAGGACCATGTTAGAAAGACTCAGTTAGTTCGAGTCTTTTGCATCCAAAACCTTTTAGATGCACCATGAGCATTGGAGTTCTTATTCACATGAGAATAATTACCAACTTCAAGATTGGAATAAAGGTTTAAAGCCTTTACCAAATCACCAATAAGTACCATATGATCAAGTGCTTGAGGCACAGGTACTTTTGGTTTGTTTGCTCTCTTAGTAGCTTGCAGCTTGTAACAGTTTGGACGAATGTGTCCATACTTTCCACAAAAGTGACAAACCCAAGTAGGCTTATCATGTGTCTTGTCCTTAGATAGGGTAGGCTTCTTAGACTTAGACTCTTTCAGATCAACCCTAATCTTCCTAGATGATGAACCTTCTAAAGGTTTAACAACCTCACTCACAGGGGATTTGACAATTTCACTCACTATCTCACTCACAGAAGGTTCAGAAGAAGAAGATGAAGGAACAAACTTAGTGGAATGGGGAGTAGACACAGAGATGCTTTCAACATAACCTAATCTAGTTTTGTCATAAGAAGACTTTTGAACACTCAGCATTTGATCAAGTTTAGAACTAGCAGATCTAGCAACAGATAAATCAAGTTCCAAAGATTTAACTTTATCAAGCAAAAGCATATTTTCAGTTTTCACATTGTTCAAAAGTTCATTAGCATCAAACAGTTTAACAAGCAAATTCTTCTTTTCAAGCTCAAGAGATTCAATTTTCTTCAGGCCAAGTTCAACATTCATAGCATCCTTTGCAGCAACTTTGCAAAGTTTATTATAGGCCTCTTGAAGATCTGCATCTTTAGAGAGTTCCCCATTAGAAGGGTTCTCTTCAACAGATATGTTCTCATCAACTACAGCAGTAGCGGTGAAAGCAATGAAGTTTCCATCCTCATCACAATCAGACTCATTATTAGAAACTTTACCATCACTAAGGGTTACAGGCATAGCCTTACCCTTAAACTTCAAATAAGTAGGACATTCAGATTTCATGTGTCCATACCCTTGACATCCAAAACATTGAGAGCCCAAGGAATTATTGGAAGATTGACCTACTCTTTCTCTAGGTTTATCATTATTGTTAACCTTAGTGGGATCATGCTTCCTAAAGTTTCTAGGTTCAGCAGTGTTTGTGCCTCTTGCCTTTCTATTACTATTCTTGAGAAAGTTTCTAAAGTTCTTGGCAAGGTAGGCAATCTCTGTAGGAGAGAGCTCATCATCAAATCCACCACCTTCAACATCATCAACTGACTTAAGAGCCATTGATTTGGATTTGGTAGTTTTAGGTAGATCTAACTCATAAGATTGAAGAGATCCTACAAGTTCATCAACAGGGATGGAGTCTACATCCTTGCTTTCAGTAATGACAGTCACCTTGGGTCTAAAGTCTTCTGTTAAAGATCTAAGAATCTTCCTAACAATTTTAGGTTGATCATAGATTTCACCCAAATTAAAAGCAGAATTAACAATATCATTCAATTTAGCATAGAATTCATCAAAAGATTCATCATCAGACATCCTAATGCTTTCAAATTTAGAAGTCAATTGCTGCAATTTATTTATTTTGATAGCCTTTGTGCCTTTATGCACAGTCTGGAGGATATTCCAAGCAGTATGAGCAACCTCAACATTAGAGATTCTCTTAAATTCCTCCATAGAAACAGCGTTAAAGATTGCATTCATAGCCTTGCTATTAAATGCAACTGCTTCTTTCTGACAAATTTCCCACTTACTAACAGGAGTAGTGGGTTTCTCCTATCCATATTCAACGGAGTTCCACACCCTCTCATCAATGGATTTCAGGAATGCTATCATCCTTACTTTCCAATAAGCATAATTATTCCCATCAAAGTGAAGAGGAATAACTAGAGAGTGTCCATTTTCCATGACAACAGGGGTCAAGGATCAGCTCAGTGATCAAAGGATCAACAACAAAAGAGCTACCCACTCTGCTACCACTTGATAGTTTTTAGACCCGTTAAACAATTGATTTAACCTAGGTAATTAGCCAAGTTGTTACTTAATCCAATTAAATAAGTCTAGGTTATCACAATAATAAAGATCAAATCATGCAAAGCAGCGGAAAATAAATAACACAAGATATGATCACCCAGGAAACCAAACCGGTAAAAACCTGGGAAGGATTTGACCTAGCTATTCTCAAGGTAAACTTGAATCCACTATCTTGAAAGAATCGAAGTTCATACAATAAGACTTACAAGCCCCCACGCTCAACTTCTTATTGCTACCAACCAGTAGAACTTACTGACACGACCACGTGCAAGCTCCGAATCCACGGACTCCTTCTTTCTTGGATTCACCACCAGATACAAGCACACCCGCTTGTATTTTCTTTAAGCTTCAATGGTAGCAACTTAATTGATCATCAAGGTGTAGATAAATCTTCTCCTTGGAAACCCTAAGTTTGTGTAAAGGAAAGCTCATCTAGATCTCACAAGAGATTTACACAAACCGCAATTATGAGCAACACTAAAACGTGGCTAGGGTTTGCCTTTTATACTTAGGACAAATAAGAAACCCTAAAAACGTTTTAAAACACTTAGGGCTGAGTTGGACGAATCTGCAGAAAAACATTCTGCCCGAGCTTCGATCAATCGAGACAGGCCGAAAGGCACAATGCTTCCTGCTCTAACTCGATTCCAACTTTACATAAAATCACAACTTTGAGCTAGACTAAAACACTTCTAAAACATTGTTTTGATCATGGTTTACCAACAATACAAATTAGAGTTCTAAATACATAAAATCCTAAGACTTTAGAACCTAACAGAGGTGGATCCTTGGGTACTCCAAAAACTGGCATGACCTAATGGAAGGTCCTCTCAGCCAAGAAGAACTCCTAACTTAACAGGGCCTAGAACTAGTGTTGTACTCTCGAATGGCCCATGGCAACAGTAAGCTTTGATCTCTCCAACGGTGAGCCATCATAAGGATGAACCACTATCTCACCCTAGGTGACGCAATCCAAGGCCGTAGTGATAGAAACTGACTGCACCATGACAACTCTAGTAATAGTGCAGAGAGACCAAGCATAAGCTTGAGGATAAATGGTCGTAGACAAACCCATGAACTGTTGTCGCAAGGTTGGAATATACTCATAGGCCCACCATGTCAAGATCTGCCAACACCCCTCCAACTCCTGAAATCTGGCTGTTCACCTTAAGAAGGCTATGAAGTAGCCATAAGTGATGGACCCCTAATTATAACTCTTAACATCTGAAACTACTCTCAAAGCCCACAGCAGCTAGTAGATCAATACTGATCGGTTGTTGCCAAAAAAGCAACTACCGAAAGAAATACATGGAGAACCAGCGAAGGTGGATGATAGTCAGCGCTACACTTTAGGGGATGCTGCCCTGTAACCACTCAGTACAGATCTATGGTGACATGGTAGGCCTAAAATACACCCTTGTGCCCTTTGTCAGTGGGAAAGGAATCCCCAAGAGCTTACAATCCATCTCGAAGCTCATGGCATCAGTCAAAATTGAGTATCCACTGAATGTAATGCCCAGATAGCATCAAGTACTCCCCACAACTCAAATGAAAGGTGCCTATCTCGGCATGAAACCTCCACACCAAAGCCTTCCTAATCCTGTGCCTCATGGTATATTGAGGGATCCTCAGAAAATCCTCAAATCCCTACTCTCTCAAGAAATCCGCATTGCGCTTGTTGGTCTCAAGGTTAGACAATCGCCAAAGGAAAGTAGACCAAGCACCCCAACCATAAATTTTGTTGGGCCCCTGCATTCAAAACCAAAAGCTACCCGTTAGCACATGCATTCAACAGGAATCTAGATGATGAAAAATGAAGATAGCATACCTGTCCCTTCCACGCTTAAGCGAAAGGATGCCCTTACAGCCCTTACTAAAGGTGAGTGTCCTTGATACTGTCATCCACTGCTCCGGTGTAAGCATCAGCCCCCGCCTGACGTTGTAGGAAACTTTGGCTCAAACTGCACCTCCAAGCGCTCGGATCTGGATTGATATCCTCTTCGCCTAACAAATCGGCCTTTAGGTCAAATATGGCCATTGTCACT
The DNA here is from genome assembly GCF_932294415.1 of Quercus robur. Lineage (NCBI taxonomy): Eukaryota > Viridiplantae > Streptophyta > Magnoliopsida > Fagales > Fagaceae > Quercus > Quercus robur. The sequence goes on from NC_065535.1 coordinate 47,050,762, forward strand.
CCACTCAAGCCCACCCTTTCCATAACCGGTGTGTGCCGTGAAGAAGTACTAGTAGAAATAGTGTGAGGCTTAGAGGAAACACTAACTATCTAGGCTTAATGCCGTCTCCTGGGTCGAGTCTCCATGGGAATCCTGCTAGTGGGCATGATGTCATAACCCCTGCGGTCAAAATGGCTTTGCAGAACTCGAGCCACCTGCTTACTAGCAGAAACAATCTCATCATCAGAAGAAGAGTCCCCATGGGACGAAGCATAAAAGGGGGCCTTCCCCCAGTCTCCTTTGGATCTCACCCTTCGAGGCATAATCTGCCAAACGACTAGAAATTTAGACATAAGTGGTAAGTCCATGAAACAAATGGCAATACAGATGAACTAACACTGTTTCCTAAAAATGTTGTGTAGATTCATATCAAGCATATGTCTTAGAAGAAAGCAAATTCCTATGTGGATCTACAGTGGGTTAACTAGCAGCCATGCCGTATGTTCACATCCTACAGCGGGTCAACTAGCGGTCGTGCTGTATACTCGCATCTTATTTAAAGGCTATCTAGCGGTTGTGCCGGACGTCTCTACGGTGGGTTAACTAGCAGCTGTGCCGTATTCTCGTATCTTATTTGGAGGCTATCTAGCAGCCATGCGTTACGTCTCTACAATGGGTTAACTAGTGGCCATGCCGTATGCTCACGTCCTATTTTGAGGTTAACTAGCGACCATGTCATACGCCTCGCCATCACACAGTTATCAAATTCCTGAAGAGTTTTTAAGTTCTTGATCTGCAGTGGGTTAACTAGTAGCTGTGCTATATGCTCACATCTTATCTTGAGGTTAACTAGTGGCCATGCCATACACCTCGCCATTAAACAGCTATCAAATTCCTGAAGAGTTTGCAAGTTCCTAATCTATAGTGGGTTAACTAGCGGCCGTGCTGTATGCTCACATCTTATTTTGAGGTTAACTAGCGGTTGTGCCATATGCCTCGCCACCACACACCTATCAAATTCCTGAAGAGTTTTCAAGTTCTTAATCTACAATGGGTTAACTAGCAGTTGTGTCGTGTGCTCACATTCTATTTTGAGGTTAATTAGTGGCTTTGTTGTACGCCTCACCATCATATAACTATCAAATTCCTAAAGAGTTTTCATGTTCCTGATTTACAGTGGGTTGACTAGCGGTTGTGCTGTATGCTTACATCCTATCTTGAGGTTAACTAGTGGTCGTATTGTACGCCTTGCCATCATATAGTTATCAAGTCACTAAGAAGTTTCCAAGCCCCTAATCTACCGTGGGTTAACTAACGGCTATGCCATACATATCACCATTTCCACTATTCTCGACTATTAGGTAAGCGCCTTTAACTATGTCTCGCATTTATTTTTCGCATTTAAATTCCCGCATATTTTCACACCCATATAACATAGACAAAAAGCAAAAAATATATGCATTTTCCTAAGATAGCATGGCATAAACCATGGCAAAAAAAATATTCTTATGAAAATTCCAAAAATGAAATAAGCACGAGCATGCATCCCTAGTAGTATTGGTACTAACATTTTGCAGAAAAAAGAAGGGAAGAAGAAGAAGGATAGACACTGACCTCAAGTGCAAAAGAGATTGAAGCAGCAAATTGAAGTTAAAAAGCTAGACCCACTAAGTTCGCAAGTTGCTCCAGAGAACATTCTAGAAGTGAAAAGTAAAAGGAAGGAGTGAAATGATGTCAAGATGAGCCAAAAGGGGGCTTTTATAGGCCTTTGTACTGCCTGGCACACCTTCTTAGGTCGCCGGGTTAGCCTGGCGCACCTTGAAGGGCCGTCGGTCAACGTTGACTGGTTGACCCGGTCAAACTTCCAATAAAGAAAAGAAAAAGGGGAAGCCTTTTCCTCTCCCAATGCTCAAAGACAAGTCTAGAAAATGCTTCAGAAGTAGCTACAACAGATCAGTCCAGTCAAGTAAAATCTGGTCTTGATTCATGAGTAGTCTTTACACGCAATTTGGGGGTGACAAAATTTTAAATCACGTTCTTTATCTGACACCTCTCATTGCACTCGAGATGTCATATAAAGAAGGGGCAGCTATTAATACCGTATTTTGTCCGCCTATGATTTGTGTGCCGGACCTCTAAAAATCCAAAAATATTATTTTCTCTCCATAGGGCCGCGAGAACATCTAGAATGACGTGGCGCAACTTATTCGGACACCAGAGCACCCAAAGTGCCTTTTTCAACCAAAATGACCAAAATGCCCCTAGTCAACCTTAGGTTGACCAAAAGTCAAACAGAGTTAAAATCCCCTAAAAACAGCACATTTCATAGTTTTACATCAAACCCAAGCTTTTCGGAGATTTTTGGCAACTTTGACCAAGTTTGACCTAAAGTTGACTCTAGGCAGACCCCAAAAACCCTAATTTTGATCTGGTCATCAGAACGGGTTGAAACCAACACCATTGTGAAGATTATCAAATTCTTAGCCCAACGACTATTAATGGGTCAAAATCATTGTTAGAACGGCCAAGATATCGTGAAAACTAGGTTAATGCACCAATTGATGCACCGCTAACTTCTGGAGCCGTACCTTTTTAGAAACTATAAGACAAGATCTTTCCAGGGGTGTCAAGATCAAGGGCTGCTGCCTCGTAATCCATGCCTAGGCTACAAAAGGCCCCAGGCACCTCCAGACCCAAAAAAAAGGAGTATCCTAGTTGCCTTCTCTCTGCCTAGACAATTTCTGAGCTTTTCTCCTTTCTTCCAAACACAAAAAAACACACAAAGAACATATCAAAGCCTCTTGATTCTTCTCTTGACCAAAAATACAAGGTGGAGTTCATACCCTCCATCTTCCTCTCCTTGGTTCCATACCTTGGATTTGAGGTTTGAGGGGTATGGATGTAGCTTTTTAGCTACTATCCATGCCCCTTTTTCTTTAATTCTTCGTCTAGCTTTTATCTTGCTTTCTCTTGCCTTAATAACATGATTTATTACTTTATCTAGCATGCTCTTTGCTTTATTTTGCTTCTAGCATGTTTTTAATTTATTTCCATTTGCTTCCATGATTGTTCATGTGCTAGTTGCCTTTTCTTCATGCTTTATGCTTTATGCCATGTTAAGATCCTTCTTTCTTATGTGTTGATGTTTGGGTCTACATGCCCACATGCTTGATATCATGTCTATGGTTATGCCTTGCTTAGATCTATATGTTTGTATGCATGTTCTATGCTTCTATGCCTATATCCATGCTCAGATTTGTGTTCTTCCATGTCTTTATGACCATATCCACATGCTTAGATGTACATCTACGTGCTTATATGTTTAGATCTATGCCTCCGTGTGCTTTGGTCTTTGGTCTTCCTTGCTACATGCCTTGTGCCATCTTATATGTTAGATCTATGTGCTTAGATGCTTTATGCCATGTTTATGTGCTTGGGCCTAGACCTTGTTTGTCATGCCATGTGCTATTGTAGCCCTTTTGTTCCTTTTATCGCATTTTCTTGCATTTTGTCCTATTGGTTTGGACCCAATCTAGGCCCTATGGTCTTTGTCATTGTCCATACACCAAGGTCCACATAAAAGGGTTTGGATCACCCTTGTTTGCATGTCTATGCTTGCTTTATTCTATGCTTTATGCTCTATATTAGCTTCTCTAGTTCTAGGTTTTGCCATGCTTGGCGCCCTCTGTGGGTTGATCTTGTTTGGTTACATCCAACGCCCATGAAGCCTTGTTTGGATGTAACTGCTTGGGACGTATCTCTGTGATGCCGGTTGCTGCACGCGTACCTTTCCCTTTCCATTCCGTGCGATGTTGTGCTTGTCATGCTTATTTGTGCCACCCGTTGGCTTTCTATGTATCTTTACATGCTTGCTTACATGTCCATACATGAGTCTTGCTTGCTAGTGTGTCATCCATACTTCAACACAATGAAGCTATGGACATCCGATCCAATCCTACATTTGTCTCCCGTGGACACCACCTTTTTTTTGCCTTTTTGCTTGTTTGTCTTCTTTCTTGTTTGCTTGCTTACATGTCCATGCATGAGTCTTGTTTGCTAGTGTGTCGTCCATACTTCAACACAGTGAAGCTATGGACATCCGATCCAAACCTACATTTGTCTCCCGTGGACACCACCTTTTTTTTGCCTTTTTGCATGTTTGTCTTCTTTCTTGTTTGCTTGCTTGCCTGTTTGCCTTCTTGCTTTCTTGTTTGTTTGTTTATCTTGTGGCTCGTCATGTCTCCTGCCATATGCTATGCTTGCCATGTCAATCATGCTTACCTACTTTATGCCTCTTTCACATGCTCTTTGCATCTTCTTCCTTCCATTGCTTGTTTACTAGTTTCTTTTCTTTGCCTTTGCATGTACACACATGGAGTGAGGACGCATGGAGCTAGGGCACAGTCTCCCAAACGTAAGCAAAAAGGGCGAGGATGCAAGCATGTAGATATAAGCCAAGCGGCAATGTTCAATAGATTTAGGGGTCTAGCCTCTCCAATTTGGTTATGTACTCTTTTAAACCCTTTTCCTTCCTTCCTCCCTTCTTTCTTAGATGGGTTTTATTAGGTATATCATGTCATGTACCATTCATCCTCATCTCTAGGGTATGGCGACCCCTGTTTATTTTCCTGCTCAGTGTACTAGCATTGTACATGATGTATGTATATATATACTTGCTCGCCCCTTCTCGGTGTGATTGTCACAATCCATGTCACCTAAGGCAAAGCGATGCCTAATTTCTGCCACAAAAGTAAGGTGACATGTCACTGGATTTTTGCTGTGGGAATCTAGTATTTGCCCTAACACCTTAGGAAAGCATAGATTTGGACCACACCCATTCAAAAGCCAAACCTCAAAGCCCCCCCATGTACGCAAAGCCCTGGAAGGCAATGTCAAAATCATGTTTTTACTGCCAATGTCTAAAAATTAAGGTTCTATCAAAACAAAGGGTTGTCTTTGGACAGATGTTGTAGGGTGTCTAACACCTTCCCTACACGTAACCAAACTTTTAGACTCAAGAATCAAGATTTTTTACCATCCACATTAGATTAGGAAAAAAGACCTTTTTCTTAGCCTAAGATCAGTAATAAAATTAATTAGAAACAAGTAACCAATCACACCTTAGAAAAACCCAATGATTGGTGGCGACTTCACTTACCTTTGGTAATTTCCTTAAAATTTGGTCAAGATTCCTGCCGTACCTCCAAAGGTAGACAAATACCTTCCTCCATTGAGAAAGAGCATCCGAAGCATTGCGTGAACCACACAGTTATCAAGAGTGGCCTCTAACAGGCCCCGCGTGCACGGGAGTGTCACCACAGTGGGTGATTGAACGAAGGCCCATTGGTTTTCCAGCCGTTCACGGCCTAGCATCAACAGGAGGTCTGCTCTCACCTTTCTCTAATAGCCCATTATTGACAACATCTTCAATTCTAGTTCCTTAATCAGACAATTCTCCAAAAGAACTAATAGGCGATGACAAAAGCCTACTTGATAGGCCACAAACTGAATGACCCCTTGTGATAGAAATTAATTAATTAATTAGCCAAGTTATTAATTAATCAATTTATCATGCAAACACGTGGTAGCACAAACAAATCACCAATAAACTAAATACGCAGCGGAAAATAAATAACACGGTGATTTGTTTAAGAATGGGGAAAGCCTAACCGCAAAAACCCCACCGGGTGATTTTCAAGTCACCACTCCCGAAACTCCACTATTATTACAACAAGCGGTTACAAGTAAAGGAATCCCAGTACCTTACCAACCTACAGTTGAACCCTTACCCTAATACCCAATTGGACTTGTTCTGTAGTGACAGTTCCCCTTTCAAATGCACGACTTCCAGTACATGACTAACCAATTGCGCGGATCCCAGTACGCGACTTCAATCACCAACTAGGAAGGTTGTTGGTTGCAAAATTCTTCAGTTCATCCAAACGATGAAGATCAAGAAGATGCTTGGTTACAAAACCCTACGGTGCATATACACAGCAACTTCTTCAAGAGAGAGAGATGAACTAGGGAAAGAACTTCGTCCCCGGTCACAATTTGCTTGAACAGAGTTTGCTCAAAGCTTGTGCAACTTGTGAACACGTTGACGGCCCTTAAACTGATCCTTTAATATGTCTAGGTTTAGGAGAAAAGAAGGCCCAAATACACATTCACGGATCCCAAGAAAATCAGATTGAAATTCTGAAAATCTTAAACCTCGACAGATAGCAGGTGTCGAGCAGCTGTCGAGCAGTTGTCGAGCACACCGAATGAAGAACAGCTTCCTTAAGCTCGATAGATGCAGCTGTCGAGCTTTAATGATTTTGCACTCTAAACTTGTTTTCTTGAATAGACTTGAAAGTTTCAATACTTGATCTTGAAATAAGGTTTCTTAAAGTATTTAAAACATCCTAAATCTGCCCAAATACAAGTAAAGTGCGTTTTGTCAAAGGATAAGCCAATTACATAAAATCATGACATATGTTCTTAGCAAGTGAAACACATATGTCCTAACACTACTATTATATGCTAGAAGAAAATTCTTGATAATCATGTTGAATTGGTCTTTCTCATTTAGCCTATTAACCCTCTTTGATGCCTCTCCCTTCCACCTAGTCATATATTCGGAAAATGTCTCCCCCACCTCTTGTTTAGTAGTCTCCAAGTCTCTTAAAGTCACATCAATCATAGTATTGAAGATGAATTGATCCACAAACAACTCCACAAGCTCATTCCATACCTTAGTCTTGCTTGGATCCAAGCTATAGTACCATCTTGATGCACCCTTCATGAGTGAGAAAGGAAATGCATCAAAGTTTGCTTCTCATCCAACCCTTCCATTTCAGCAATGCTTAGGCACTTCCTAACATGTTGTTTTGGATTTTTAGTTCCATCAAACTTTTCCACATCAAAAATCTTGAGTTTAGGAGGTAATGCGATAGGAGTCTTTGAACTTATGCCTCCCACGTTATAGAGGCAATCATCCTTCCCTTGGGCCTTACGTAAGGCTAGTTGCATATTTTCCATATTTTCTTTCATAGACACGGTCTCCGTGGTGAGCTTCTCAAATTGCTTATTGCTTTCATAATTGGCCTTGCCTCTTTCATCCCAACCTTCCACTTCTTCATCATCGGGAATCTCTACATGTGCGGTCTCCTTCAACTTGGCTTCTTCTAGCCTAGTGAGGTGACTCCTATGCTCCTCCATTACCTTGAATATCCTTTATATGGTCTCATCATTAATTGGAGTAGCCATTGTTACTTGAGATGGTTCCCCTTCTTGAAATACTTCTTCTTGATGTGCATCCTCAATCTTGACCAAGCATTTTCCGTGCTTCTCTTAGACCCAACTTGGAATGGGGATGTGTTTACTTGATCTTGGTGGTGCAATGGTGCCTTAAAAGAAGCCCCATCTTTATTAAGTTCGTGTCCCAATTAAAAGATCCTTTTTAAATTTTAGATGTTCTTAGAAAGTCTTTAAATCCATTTTAATGAATGCCCAATTACAAAATCACTCATTTTTCTCTTGTGGATCTTGCACCTTGTTTCATTTGGGCCTTAGTCCACTTACAAAAAATGCTCTCATCTTACTCTTATGGGCTTTCATTAGAATGTACTTAGAGATTTTCAACCATTTGTCTCAAATATGGGCCTACAATGTATTCATCACCTTTAGGCTCTTCTTTTTCATTTTATTATCATCATTTTTCTATTGAAGTAACCTTTTAGCTAGAATATATTGTAGCCTTTCCTTCAAATTCCATGAATTTCTCATCATTTTGGGTCTAGGCATACAACAAAGAGGCCTAAGATTAGAGAATTTCATTTTGACATTTTAGGATGTTGGATGCTAAGTCCATAGCATACTTGTTACCTTAAGTCCAAGGTCCTCTTTTTCAAAAGGCCTTTTGGTTTGGGCTTTAGGATATAGTCTTATGAACCTTTCAAGTCAAGATATACCTTTGGACTTTGGGATAAGTCTCTTATATGTGAGAACCTCTTTTCTTTTATTCTAAAGCATCTTAGGGTATGCCATAACTTTTGGGTCATCCTTCAATTTTATACCTTTTATTTTTCCTTTAGAATTAGGTGAACACAAGATATATGGTTGAACAAACAAGAGATACATAAAAGGTATCCTCTTTTTGATGGGATCTAGGATCTCTCTAAGTATGGGTAAGCTCCCTAGAGCTAAAAAGATAAATAAATAGGTCACTCACAATTAGGTGAACCATGATTCTAGCTGAGGGCCTCAGTGCACTTTTGTGGATTGGTGGCAAATTGTTAACGTACTCAAAGCCAATTATAGGCAATAACACACATTGTGAGTTAGTGGGATGAACTTCGAAAGACTTTGGCCAGAATGGAGCGTACTCATCTTCCTACTCATCACTAACTGAGGTAAAGGGACCAAAGAACCAAGTGAAGTGTGTGCAAATAAGTATTGAATAAGCCTTTATTAAGATTAAGAAATAGGACACATTGGTATCAAGTTCTCTATTCTCAACGGAGTCACCACTATGGGCGCAATGCACAGTTGGCCACTTTTTTTGTTTTTTTTTGGAGTATGCCTCGGCCGAGTGGACCAGGATGGAGAAACAACGAGTTTCCACCTAGTTTTATGGTCTAAGAACCATGAATATAGCATCCTTACATGGAAGGATTTGTTTTACTACCAGAGTATGGGTTCGAAGTTTAGGTACAATTTTGGGAAGGTGTTAGGCACTCGACTTGTGGGTTGGCTTCCTTTCATTGTGTCCTACATCTTAATCCTATTAGAGGCACATTCAACATTGCATCTTAAAACACACACACACACACACACACTAGCATACATCTAAGCATACAACATGACATTTCATCCCAAAACTAACATACATCTATCATGCTATCACATCACAAACTCTAGCACTCATTTATCATGCTTATCAACCAACACAAACCCTAACATTCATCTATCATGCTTATCACCCAAGACAAACCCTAACATGTTCTCATAAAAGCATCTCATCTTATATGGCATCATATCATGGTCAAGGTAGAACATAGGCATGGTAGCAAACAAGCATACATCATATCTAAGGTAAGAAACACATGAAGAATCAAACAAACATGCTATTGCAAACCTCTTCCATGTTTATCATCCAAACAAAATCATATTCAAATCAATGCATGTTCATGTAAATGTATGACTTACCTCACTTACCTCACTGCATCACAGCACCTATGGCATCAATGCATGATCATATTAATGCATGTTCATGGTATCAAAGCAAGAAACAAAGAGAAAACCCTAATCTAGCATGTTAAAGACAAACAAACAACTAAACAAAGGAACAGAGACTTAGAAAGTATAAAAAGGGACCAAACAAAGACATATGCTATGAAAGAAACAAAGAAACAAAAGCAGAAAGAACGTAAATTAGGGTTTCTAGGCATAAGTATGCATGCACATATATAGGTCTGCGTACGCAGGCCAGTTGTATATGTATGCATACTTCGAGTCTGCGTACACATGCAGAAGCATGCGCACGTAGACACGCCTTAATCCCTAATCCAAAAACACAAAAACATAGAAAATAGAGCAGAACTTAAGTCAAACAATCTAACATCCATAAAATCATAGAGCAAAGAAAACCTAAGTTAAAAAAAAAAGTTATAATATAAATAAACAAAAGAAACAAGGAAAACAGAAAGATTAAAGCAAGGAAAGGTGTAAAAATGAAAAAGAAAATCTTAGAACCCACCTTAAATAAGAAGCTTTTTAAGCTTGATTTGACCGTTCCTCTTAGTTAATCTATTCACAATCAAATATAAAAGTGATTAGTAATCTTAAACATGAAAGATCAAGACTAGAAAAGGTCCCAATCAAATAAAATTGACTTAAGGATGTTTTGTGAAAAACTCCCTATTTGATTCACTGTTGATAGTGAATCTTATGTTTTCCCTTAGGATTTTCTGTGTGTTTTGAAAAGGTGTTGTGTATGGCTTTATATAGTGAGAAAATTGGGGTTTGGAACGACTTCCAAACGATGTGGGATTAGTTCCAAGCCTTAAACTTTAATGCAAAAAACTTGCCTTTCATGGGTTTCTGAAACCCTAGCTGCGTGCTTACCTTTCATGGGTTTCTGAAACCTTAGCTGCGTGCGCAGGTCTGTGCCTTTGTACATATGCCTTAGACTTACGTGCACAGCTTTTGGCCTGCATACATAGACCGAGAGTTTCCTTAGCCTTTTATTTTCCTAAAATAGATTTATTTGCTCATAAAAAGTTATATTTTCCATTTTAACACCTCTTAAGTCAATTTGTAATTTGATTGGGCCCTAAATCGACCTTGGGCCTTAGAATTTCGGCATTATTAGGAAATGAGGGCCCGAATCATAAAGGGTACAAAATGTAGTGTCTACGCTACTATGTGTGAGTTAGAATAATGTCTTAAATATGCCTTTAATGAGATTAATATTTGGAACACAATGAGTGGAAGCCGAACCATTGATTGGGTGGGGTTGGGTGCCTAACACCTTCCTATCCCTATACCTAATGTCCGGACATGTGCTCTAGAAAAGATCAATCTTTTCACGAAGGGCGCGATATTTATGGTTCCTAGACCTAATCTAGGTGGCGACTTCATTTACACCCTCTACCATGGTTCACCTTCGGCCAAGTCATACTCACCTATTAACATAGGATGAACCAAACTGTCGCAGGCGCTTGCACCTACAATGGCAAATTCACTAGGGATAGAGAGTTTGATTCCAATATGTTATATTTCTTAATCTTGATAAAGGCTTATTTAATATTTTTTGCACACATTTTCACTAAGTTCTTTTTATCCCTTTGCTATGGTTGGTGATGAGTGGGAAAATGGAGGCTCCATTCTAGCCAAGACTTTTTGAAGTTCATCCCACCAACTCACAATTCGTGCCATTGCCTATAATGGGCTTTGAGTATATTAACGATTTGCCACCATCCATTACAGTCCATTTAGGCCTAAGGTTGGAATCATGGCCCACCTAGTTGTGAGTGACCTATTGATCTATCCCTTTAGCTTTAAGGAGCTTACCCACACATAGAGAGATCCTAGAACTTATCAAAAGAGGGTACCCTTTATATCTCTTGTTTTTTCAACCATATATCTTGTATTCACCTAATTCTAAAAGACAAATAAAAGATGTAAAAATTTGAAAGGATGACCCAAAAGTTATGGCACACCCTAAGACAAGGGGATGAAAAGAAAAACTTGAAAGGTTGATAGAATCATAGCCTAGTTATTATTATAAGCCCAAAATCAAAGGTCTCTTGAGAAAGAAAGCCTTAGGCCTAAGGTAATGAATATGTTATGGATCTAGCATCCAAGATCCTACAATGTCAATATTAATCTCCCTAATCTTGGGCCTCTTTGTTGCATGTAAAGGCTTAAAATGATGAGAGATTCATGGGCTTTGAGAGGAATGCCACAATATATTCTAGCTAGAAAGCTACTTCAAAAAAAAAATTGACAATAATGAATATGAAAAAGGAAGAGCCCAAAGGTGATGAATACATTGTTGGCCCACATTTAAGACAAAGGGTTAAAAATCTCTATGCACATTCTAATGAAAGCCCATAATTGTGAAAGAAGACCTTTATTGTATATAGACCAAGTCCAATGAAACAAAGGGCAAGGCTCATGAGAGGAAAGGAAGCGATTTTGTAATTGGGCCTTATTAAAATGGACTTAAATACTTTCTAAGAACATCTAAAACATTTCTAGGGGACATCTGTTCATATTTTCAATTTGGCTTTTCGTAGATTTTCCACGTACCACGATGTTTAGCAACACACCTTAAGAGAAGGCTAATCATGTTATGATTGAAGGAGTCATTCGCTTGCTTTTCCAAGTACATAAGGATATTCCTGGACCATGGACCTTCACAAGGAGTAATGTCAATTATTTTTCTAATGTGGGGAGTGTAGGATCTTGGGAAGATCATGATTGGCCCGATGGACCTCAACAGTTGGGATAACCCAAATCGTCCCCGCTCACATTTTGATTGAGTGAGACACTACCTCACCTCCTGATGAAGGACTCTACTTTGTCTTGGCTCAAGATGAAGATGATGAGGAAGGAGATGATGATGAGATCGGCCACATAGATTATTACACTAATATTGAACATAATTGGTCTTTTGGAGGAGAAGATTGCACCTTCTTCGACCAAAAAGAAGGCCTAGATGTGTTATTCGAAGCACTGCGCGCTTGGAGGCCATATGAAGAAAGGGATTGGTTTGTGGAGCTGAAAACTTTGTTCGAGGAGGAAGGCGAGAAGGATGACAATGATGTTGGAAAAATATATGTTTGTATCGCATACAAAACATAAGCAGTGGAAAATTAACGGATCTACTTCATTCGCAGTTGATAACATGATGTAAATTTCAGAATATAAGAATAAAAGAGTGTACCTTTGTGAGGTGAAATTCAAAAACAAAGATTAGAAGTATTTTGGAATACTTTTAATCTTCACTCCAATTCCACTTGTGCCCAAAAAGTGTGGTCTCTCAATCAGTTTATATGTATGTGTTCAAGGGAGAATAAGAGAGTGGCTTACACTCATATTCACACCATTTTGTTCTATTACAAAATTCTATAAGTTTCTCTCCTTATAACTGATTATCTAATTGGGCTAGCCTTTTGGGCCATTCCAATTGAGCTTTAGTATGTGGTTTGGAGTGGAACCAAAAGGGAAAAATAAGACACCAACTCCAACGAGTTTTGGGCCTTTCTGTCAACTCTTAACAAGCCTAGAATTACCATTAATTACATTTAATACAACTATATACATATAATTGCACTCTAGGTGTTATTAACAAATTATATCCCAAATATTTATTATACATACAACTCCTTCATTAAATATTTATAGTAATACAAAGTCATGAATGTTGACTGCCACTTTGAAGATTACTACATCTTAATCCTTGTGTACCCCGTTTAATCCATTAAGTTATACATCATATATTTATGAAATCCAATTTCATAAATATATACATTAGTAACTCTTTACTAAAGTGGTTAGGCATAACACTCTGAATAACCGAACCCATTAAACTTATCTCAATAAAATATTTTATATCTCCGTTAAGAGATTATGAATTCCATCTTGAGAATATATGTTCTTTCAACACTAAATGTGGCTGTCCAACATAATGAGGTTTTGATCGTGACTTTAGATCTTACTCCTGATATATCAAAGCAACCTACACTTCATGATCAGGTTCATTATTCTCTCATGATTAAGAGTTGATGTAAATAGAAGTCGTAAGATTTATTATTCATTTGACAGTCGTTAGTAGAATAATAAATCTCACAATGGTCTAGTTCAATATGTCTTAACACTTAAAACATATCAACATATCAACTAGAAGTCTCCACTTCCATGATCAAGACAAATCATCTTAATTGATATGTTATAGTCTTCACAGATGAAATACCCAATTTCATCACTGAGTATGAACTAAAATTCCGAGTTTACAAAGAATTTGTGATTTATATCTTCTGTGACTAAATCACATACTATGCATTTCATGGACTATATGATAATGTCCAAATATTCATGTTACCATTATTTTAGATAATAATAAAACAACTGTATTAATCACAACATAATGTCGTACATAGCACCATACAATAGGATTTAAAGGGCAAATATCCCAACAATCTCCCACGTGCCCTAAAGACTATATTGTACACTAATCTAACTCCCATACCCTCCAAATGTGACTCAAAAGCCCTTTAGGACAAGGCTTTGGTAAAGGGATCTGCTAGATTATTTGCACTATCTATCTTTGCTACTACTACATCTCCTCGAGCAACAATGTCTCAAATGCTTTGGTTCTTTCTTTCTATGTGCTTTCTTTTCTTGTAATTCCTTGGATCTTTGGATACCGCTCCACCATTGTCGCAAAACAATGTAATAGAAACTTGCTCCATTCTTATAACACCAAGATCATAAAAGAATTTCTTAAGCCAAACAGCTTCCTTTGTCGCTTCACATGCAGCAACATATTCAGCTTCCATGGTGGAGTCAACAATACAAGATTGCTTAACATTCCTCCAACTTATGGCTCCACCTCCCAAGGTGAACACACAACCTAAAGTGGACTTTTTGAAATCAAGATCTGATTGAAAATCTGAATCTGTATAACCAATGGGAATCAAATCCTCACATCGGTAGACAAGTATATAATCTGCCGTTCTCCTTAGATACTTGAGAATATGCTTTACAGCTTGCCAATATTTAAGTCCTAGATTTGATTGATATCGGCTGACCATGCCAACAGAATAATAGTTATCTGGCCTAGTACATCGCATGACATACATGAGACTTCCCACTGTAGAAGTGTAAGGAATTTGTCTCATCATATTTTATACCTCAAGATTCTTAGGCCTTTGGTCATCAAACAGAGGAACTCCATGTCTAAAAAGAAGTAATCCTTTCTTGGGGTTTTGCATGATAAACTATTCTAGAACCTTATCTATATATCCAACTTATGATAAGCCTAACATCTTATTCTTGCGATCTTACCAAAGCTTAATCCCTAGAATAAAGTTAGCTTCACCCAAGTCCTCCATTTCAAATTGCCTTGACAACTAAACCTCTACTGATGACATTACCCCTACATCATTTCCAATGAGTAGAATATCATCAACAAAAGCACTAGAAACATTACTACTTTATCTCAATGTCTTTTGTACACATATGGTTCATCAAGATTTTGTTCAAAACCAAATGACTTGATTGCTTGATCAAATCTAATGTTCCATGACCAAGATGCTTGCTTAAGACCATAAATGGACCCTTTCAACTTGCATACCATATGCTCTTAGTTCTTTGCTATAAAACCTTCCAGTTGCATCATGTAGATTTCTTCTTCAAGATTGCCATTAAGAAATGTAGTCTTGACATCCATTTGCCAAATCTCATAATCATAATAAGCAGCAATGGATAAGAGAATTCTAATAGATTTAAGCATGGCTACTAGCGAAAAAGTTTCATCATAGTCAATACCTTCTTTTTGTGTATACCCTTTCGCCACTTATCATGCTTTAAAGGTTTCAACCTTTCCATCTATCCCTCTCTTCCTCTTGTAAACCCATTTGCAACCAACAGGTTTAATGACGTTAAACGCCTTTACAAGATCCCATACTTGATTGGAATACATAGAATCCAATTCAGATTTCATAGCTTGGACCTAATGATGTGCATCAATATCATTCATCACCTATTCAAAGGTGTAAGGGTCAGATTCAACCTTTTCTGGGATAAGTTTATAAGTTTCTCCTAGCTCTATAAATCTTACAAGTGGCCTAACAATCCTCCCACTACGACGAGGATCTTGTGTACTAGTCATCTCATAAGTAATATCTTGTGGTGTATTTGATACAACCACATCATTCCTAGTGTCATTCATTGGTTGTTCAATTACAGGTTCATTCATTTCAGCCAAAACAACTCTACTTCTAAGAGTAAAATTATTCATATAGTCATTTTCCAAAAATTAACATTCGTAATAACAAAAAATTTGTTATCATTATGACTGTAGAATAAATAACCCCTAATTTCTTTTGGATAACCTACAAGCAAACATACTTCTGATTTTGGTTCCAATTTATCAGGCTTCCCTTTTAGCACATGTGCTGGACAACCTGAAATGTAGAGGTATCTCATACTAGGCTTACGCCCACTCCACAATTCCATGGGTGTTTTGGGAATAGATTTTGATGGAACTAAATTTAAAAGATGTATTGCTGTATTTAAGGCATACCCCCAAAAAGAAATTGGTAAAGTTAAGTAACTCATCATAGACCTAACCATTTCTAAAAGAGCCCTATTCCTTCTTTCTGCTACACCATTTTGTTGGGGAGTTCTAGGTGCAGTCAATAGGGATACAATCCCATTTTGAGTTAAGTAATCCTTGAAATCCCCAAGAAGGTATTCACCACTTCAATTAGATTGAATGTTCTTTATGCGTTTACCTAATTGATTCTTAACTTTAGCCCTAAACTCTTTGAATTTTTCAAAAGCTTCGGACTTCCATTTCATTAGCTACACATAACCATATCTTGAGTAATCATCCATAAAAGTGAAGAAGTACTCATAACCTCCTTTTGCTTGGGTTGACATAGGACCACATACATCAGTATGAACTAATTCAAGCAACTCTTGGGCTCTTCTACCTTTTGCATCAAAAGGTCTTTTGGTCATTTTATCCTTCAAACAAGATTCACAAACTAGAAATCCATCAAAGTCCAATGGCTCTAAGAGTCCATCTTTGATCAGTCTTTGAATTCTGTTTGGATTAATATAACCCAAACACAAGTGCCAAAGATATGCATCTTTAGCAGAAGGAAACTTTCTCTTTAATGATTTTACATGAGAGTCATTGTCTAATTTAGAATTGTATAATTCATGCTTATCAGGAGTTAAAATATAAAGATCATCCATAATATTGCCAGAACAGAAAAACACTTTATCCTTCTTTATTACAACATTATCTTTCAGGATAACACAACATCCATGTTTACCTAAATAAGCTGCAGAAATTAAATTCCTACGAACATTAGATACATATAAACAATCTTCCAATATTAAAACTCTTGAATCAAAGCATAAATTAAACACTCCAACAACTACAACTGGAATTCTGCTCCCATCAGCCAAAGTAAGAAACAGTTTTCCCTCATTCAGCTTTTTGGTCTCTTGGAACCCTTGCAAAGAGTTGCAGATATGATTAGTACAACTTGAATCTAGATACTAGGAATCCATGGGATTTTGTACTAAACATATTTCAAGAAGGAATGAACTTTTCATACCCTTATTCTTGGCAACTCTAAATATTGGAAAATTCCTCTTCCAATGACCTTTCTTGCAACAATGGAAACACTTTCCTTTGGTGTGCTCCTTTTTCTTTCCCTTGTTAGCAACTCTTAAGGCAATTTGTTTACCATCTTCCTTGGTGAAGTCCTTCTTCTTCTTCTTCTTTTTACCCTTGCCTTTCAACTTAGGTTGAGAAGTAGAAGCTTCGGCCATATTAGCATCAAAACCGAATGTACCAAGAATGCCTTCCGCTGCTACCAATTCATTCATTAATTCAGACCATGAATAAATCTTTTTGTTCATATTATAATTAAGTTTGAATTCCTTAAATGATTCTGATAGTGACTAGAGTATCATATCCACTTGGGATTCTCCATCAATATCAGCACCTAAAACTTCCAGTGTATTCAGATTAGAGATCATCTTAAGATAATGCTCCCTCACTGAAGTACCTTCAGCCGTTTTGGTATTATAAATTTGCCTCATAGTTTCTTGCCTAGCAGCACAGCCTTGCCCACTAAACATCTCCTTCAGACTTAACATTATGTCCGAAGCTAGTCCTACATCCTACATTTGTTGCTATAGAACATTTAAGATAGATGCTAGGATATAGCATATGGCCGTCTCATTAGATTTATGCCAACAATCATATCACTGTTTTCCTTAAGTGGATCATCTAATGATGGAAAGTTAGGACAAGGTTGACTAAGCACATACTTGTGCTCGTCAGCAATAAGAACAATGTCCAAATTTCTTTTCCAGTCAGCATAGTTGGATCCCATCAGTTTGTTTTGATTAAGAATAGCAACAAGTGGGCTAAAATATGCCATAATTTAAATCTAAAAATAATAAACGTGAATATAATAAGTAAAATTGGACATTATCAATTTAGCATATAAACATATAATATGGAACCTTAATAAAACCATAATATAAAATATGCAACGAGAACCTAATCCCATGTTTAAAATTCCTTGGTAGCAAGTAAATTATAAACACTATGACTGATTGAGAACTATTCTCATTATAAGCGCTATCATGATAACTTTTATCAAAAACTAATAATATGTCGTATTTCCTTATGCCTGTAAGTAATAATGACATAGCTCCATAGGGAGATTAACATTAAACTTAGTCTAGTGTACACCATTGCATGAAATTTATGTGAGTCATTAAGTAACTCCACAGTAGCGTGGTTGTTCTCAATGTAAAAACACATATCATCCTTCATTAAGAAGTTTAATCTGAAGTACTATGAATTAAACACCCTCCGTTGGGAGAAAGGCATATACACCAAGGTGAGGTGCTTCATCACACTACTATAAACCAACAATGGAGGCCATGAGATCCAACCCTTGTATCTTTCTCCCACTAGATGTTTCAAAAGAAATGTTTTTAATTTGAAAACATGCATAATCTCATTATACATAACCTTGAACTTTTAAATGTGAAAGCACTTAATGAAAATTCAAAATTCATAACTTTCGATCGATTGAATGTATCCCTCGATCGATCGAAATCATAAAGAAAATTTTAATAAACAATCTAGATGACTCGATTGATTCTCGATTCCTATTCAATCAATAGATAAGGCAAATTTGATCGATCGAAAGGAATTCTCGATTAGTCAAAATTTTAATAAATTCATCATAAACTCTTGGATTGACTCGATCGATTCTCGATTCCTGGTCAATCGATTGAAGGGAATTTTCGATTGGTCGAAACTCATGAAATTCTGCACATAAATGATTCTAATGAATTTGAAAATGAAAAGTAATAAACATCTAGAAAAGAAAATTGAACCCATGAAACCAACTTTTGAAACTCTTAATTTGGACAATGATGAGAATCCATGATTAATTAAAATGGCTCAACTCTAAATGAACAAGAAAAGAGAGACCTTAAAGAAATTCTCACTGAATTTCAAGTAGGGTTTACATGGTCTTATAAAGATATGTCTGGCATTGATCCTGAGATACCGCAACATCACATTGATACTCATTCTCACATGGCACTCATCAAGAAAAAATTGAGGCACATGAGAACTGAATGGCTCCTTAAGATCAAAGAAGAGGTCACAAAGCAATTGAAAGTAGGGTTCATCAAACCCGTACACTAAGCCAAATGGATAACCAATGTTGTGCCTGTACCCAAGAAGGATGGAAAGGTTAGGATGTGTGTGGACTTTAGAGACCTAAACATGGCTTGTCCTAAAGATGATTTCCCTTTACCTCACATAGATGTCTCAATAGATAATACTGTGGGTAGTGCTTTGATGTCTTTTATGGATGGTTTCTCAGGATACAACCAAATCAAGATGGCTTCTAAGGATATGACCAAGACCACCTTCATCACTAAATGGGGAATCTATTGTTATATAGTAGTGTCGTTCGGGCTCAAGAATGTAGGTGTAACCTAGCAAAAGATAGCCATTGCCTTGCTACATGACATGCTGCACAATGAGGTAGAAGTATATGTAATCGTGAAGTCCAATGATAGAGGAGGTCACTATTGGAAAAATACACGTTTGTATTGTATACAAAACATATGCAATAGAAATTAATGGATTTACTTCATTCACAATTAATAACAAGTACAATGTAAATTTCAGAATATAAGAACAAGAAAGTGTACCTCGGTGCAGTGAAATTCAAAATAAAAGATTAGATGTACTTGGGAACACTTTTAATCTTCACTCCAATTCAACTTGTGTCCAAGAAGTATGGTCTTTCAATAAGTTTTTATGTATGTGTTCAAGGAAGAATAGGAGAGTGTCCTACACTCACATACAAACCATTTCATTCGCTTACAAAATTCGATGTGTTTCTCTCCTTATAACTGATTATCTAATTGGGCTAGCCTTTTGGGCCATTCCAATTGGGCTTTAGTATGTGGCTTAGAGTGGGACTAAAAGGGAACAAATAAAACACTAGCTCCAATGAGCCTTGGGTTTTTCTATCAACTCTTAACATGCCCAAAGTTACCATTAATTATATTTAATACTACTATACAAATATAATTGCACTCTAGGTCTTATTAATAAATTATATCCTAAGACTTTATTGTACATGCAACCCCTTCATAAAATATTTGTAGTAATACAAAGTCATGAATATAGACCGCCACTTTGAAAATTACTACATCTTAATCCTTGAGTACCCGTTTTAATCATTTAAGTTATTCATCATATATATAGAAATCCAATTTCACAAATATATACTTTAGTAACTTCTTACTAAAGTGGTTAGGCCTAACACTCTGAATAACCAAACTTATTAAACTTATCTCAAGGGAATATTTTATATTTCCGTTAAGAGATTATGAATTCCATCTTGAGAATATATGTTCCTTCAACACTGAATGTGGCTACCCAACATACTAAGGTTTTGATCATGACTTTAGATCTCATTCCTGATATATCAAAGCAACCTACACTTCATTATCAGGTCCATTATTCTCTCAAGATTAAGAGTTGATGTAAATAGAAGTCGTGAGATTTATTATTCATTTGACAATCATTAGGAGAATAATAAATCTCACAGTGGTCCAGTTCAAAATGTCTTAACTCTTAAAACATATCAACATACCAACTAGAAGTCTCTACTTCTATGATCAAGACAAATCACCTTAGTTGATACGTTATTGTCTTCCCAGATGAAATGCCCAATTTCATCACCGACTACGAACTAAAATTTTAAGTTTACAAATAACTTGTGATTTATATCTTCTGTGACTAAATCACATACTATGCATCTCTTGGACTGAATGATAATGTCCAAATATTCATGTTACCATTATTTTAGATAATAATAAAACAATTTTATTAATTACAACATTAGGTCATACCTAATGTCATACATTGCATCATACAATAGGATTTAAGGGCACTAATTCTAACAATCTCCCACTTGCCCTGAAGACTATTGTGCACTAATCTAAACTCTCATTCCCTCCAAATGTGACTCAAAAGTCCTTTGGGGCAAGGCTTTGGTAAAGAGATCTGCTAGATTATTTACACTATCTATCTTTGCTACTACTACATCTCCTTGAGCAACAATGTCTCGAAAGATGTGGTACTTTCTTTCAATGTGCTTTCCTTTCTTGTGATTCCTTGGATCTTTGGATAGTGCAACCGCTCCACTATTGTCACAAAACAATGTGATAGGAACTTGCTCCATTCTCACAACACCAAGATCAAAAAGCAATTTCTTAAGCCAACAGCTTCCTTTGCAGCTTCACAAGCAGCAACATATTTAGCTTCCATGGTGGAGTCAACAATACAAGATTGCTTAACACTCCTCTAACGTATAGCTCCACCTCCCAAGGTGAATACACAACCTGAAGTGGACATTCAGAAATCAAGATCTGATTGAAAATCTGAATTTGTATAACCAATAGGTATCAAATCCTCACGCCGATAAACAAGCATATAATCTCTCGTTCTCCATAGATACTTGAGAATATGCTTTACAGCTTGCCAATGTTTTGATCATGGATTTGATTGATATCGGCTGACCATGCCAACAGAATAACAAATATCTAGTCTAGTACAAAGCATGACATACATGAGACTTCCCACTACAGAAGTATAAGGAACTTGTCTCATTTTATTTTCTTCCTCATGAGTCTTAGGCCTTTGGTCATTAGACAGAGGAACTCTATGTTTGAAAGGAAGCAATCCTTTCTTGGAGTTTTGCATGATCAACTGTTCTAGAACCTTATTTATATACCCAACTTGTGATAAACCTATCTTATTCTTGCAATCTCGCCAAACCTTGACCCTTAAAATAAAGTTAGCTTCACCCAAGTCCTTCATATCAAATTGGCTTGACAACCAAACCTTTACTGATGACATTACCCCTACATCATTTCCAATGAGTAGAATATCATCAACATAAAGTACCAAGAGCATTACTACTTTATCTCGATGTCTTTTGTACACACATGGTTCATCAAGATTTTGTTCAAAACCAAATGACTTGATGAATTGATCATATCTGATGTTCCATGACCTAGATGCTTACTTAAGTCCATAAATGGATCTTCTCAACTTGCATATCATATGCTCTTGGTTCTTTCCTGTAAGGTTGAATTTATTCAACCATCTAATTGGCTTTATTCCGTGCCAAATTTGCTTGTAATTCAGCATTTAGTAACCCTGTATTTAGGTGGGATTGTTGTAAGGGTAGTGAGTGAGATAGTGTGAAGATTGCTCAAGAGTGTGCAAGAAAACAGAGTGTCGCGGCTGGGACTCGCGGCTGGACTCGCGGTTTCAACCCGCCAGAAGATGCACACGTGCCAAGCATGCTGGAAGATGAACAGTCATGCTAGCTAGAGCACTACAGGACAAAACAGGACAACTGGCCATACGGTTAACTCGCGACTGGAACTCGCGACTTGGTCAAGCCGCGAGGTCAAGCCGCGAGCCACCCCTGTTTTGGAAAAACCTGACGTTTCGCATTCCTCTTCACTCCAGTATAAATACCCTTTTAACCCACGATTGAAAGAGAGCTTCCAGAGAGAATTTTGAGAGAGAAACCCTAAAGAAAAACCAGATTGTTTTACCCACAATCTCTACCTTAGAGTCTCATCAAAATCCCTCACTCTCTTCCTCTCCATTGTCAAATCCTTGAGAGGCCATTATACCAAACCTGGTTCTCACCATTATCATCCCTGTGAGACAGACGTTTGGAGTTCTGGGAAGCAGTTAGGAAGGAGCCAATATTCATTGGTTGATGCTACGGTGTAGTAGCGGAATCCGGAAAGCTAGAAAAGAAAAAGGTTCGGCGCAACCTCGTTGGAGCAAGAAGCTTGGAGGGCTTAGGTGCATTGGGTAGATTAGGCTTGGAGGGTCTATTGCTGTCCTTGTATCCCAACTGTATTTTCTAGTGGATTGATTACCGCTTGGAGGGCGGCGGAGAGGTTTTTCGCCGAGGTCTTCGGTTTCCTCTTCGATAACATATCTGGTGTTATCGCTGTGTTTGCATCTTCCTTCCTCTCTATCTCTGCCTTTACATTATCTGCTGTGGTTTATTTTGTTGTGGCTTAGATAGTTGTTTAATCAATTCCATGTTATAGCATATGTTAAGTTTCCGCACACTAGTTGTTTAACATATTGCATGTGTTGATTAAATTGGTTTTTGGGGGTCTAAACGTTCAAAAGTGTTTTTGTACACGTTTTTGAACTTTCAATTGGTATCAGAGCGGGTACACATCTGTTTGGTTTCATTACCATTGTGTGATCCTTGACTCCCTTTCTTTTTGAGATGGATAGGTCTCAATCCCTTAATGCACCTCCATATTTTGATGGAAGTAATTATGCATTTTGGAAGGTTCGTATGAGAGCCTTTTTATGCTCTATTGATGAATCCGTGTGGGATGCTGTTGAGATTGGTTGGGCCAAACCTGAGGCAGCCAAATCCACATGGGATAAGGCAGCACTTGCTGCATCTAATGCTAACAGTAAAGCACTAAATGCTATTTTCTGTGGTGTGTCTCCAGATGAATTTCACAGGATTTCTCACATTACTATTGCCAAAGATGCATGGGAGATTCTGGAAACAACTTATGAAGGCACGAAGAAGGTGAAAGATACCAAGTTACAAATGCTGACCACTCGATTTGAGGAGCTCAAGATGAGTGAGGATGAGTCTTTCGACTCGTTCTATGGGAAGTTAAATGAAGTGGTTGTCAGTAAGTTTAACTTGGGGGAGAAGATGGAGGACTCTAAGATTGTAAGGAAGATCCTTCGATCATTGCCGGAAAGTTTCCGTGCTAAGGTGACAGCCATTGAAGAGAGCAAGGATCTTGACGACATCAAGGTACAGGAGCTGGTTGGATCTCTACAGACCTATGAGATGTCGCTGCCAAATCAACGGAAGGGAAAATCCCTTGCTCTAAAGACCACTAATGAGAAGGTGGAAGATCAAGGCTCGTCAGGAGAAGATATGGTGGACAAGGATGTAGCCTATCTTGTTAAAAATTTCAAGAAGTTTTTGAAATTCAAAAACAATGGAAAATTTGATGATAAGAGAAAATTCCAAAATTCTGGAAGGGAGAAGAGGGATTTCCAAAGGAAAGATGGAAAAGAATCCCAATCCACACAAGGTGTCGTTTGTTTTGAATGCAACGGGCATGGACACTTCAAGAAGGAATGTCCTAATTATTTGAAATCGAAAGGCAAGGTGTATGCCACGACCTTGAGTGATTCAGACTCATCCGACTCAGAATCTGAAGAGAGCTGTGATGGAGAAGGGAACTACTCCGCTTTCATGACTATTGCTCATGTTGAGTCTTCGGATGAATTGAATGTGCTTGTTCAAGACCTTGGAGAACATAGTGAGGATGAGTCACTAGGAATTGTTAAAGAATCGGAAGCTGAAGAAGAAGAAAGCACTGCAACTCTTCAAGAAAATTACAACTCACTTTTGGAGAAATCTGGTGAATACACAAGGGTGGCCAAGGCTGCTATGAGAAAGATGAAGAAGGCTGAGGAGGACTACAAAAGTCTCCTAATCCAATATAGGGAGGCCAAATGCGAGATTGAAACCTTGAATGGTGAGCTCTCCGAAGCTTACACTAAAGTAAGATTTCTTGAAAGTGAGGTTGTTCAAGCAAATGCAAAAATAGAGAGGGTCACCACCAAGAAGCTAGACGATGTTATATCTTCTCAAAAGAGCTTTTCAGACAAATCCGGACTGGGATATAGCAGAGAAAGTAGTTCAACTGGAAATGTCACCAAAGAAGTGAAGTTTGTCAAAGCCAAAGATCCAGTTGTAGCTAACTCTACTGGTGTGAAGCTCAAGGTGGAGGAGAAGAAGAATGTGGTGGACCAACGGATGCTGAATCATCGTAATCAGTATGTGGGTAGGTCTGAGTCTCGTCCCATGTCACGTCCTCGACCACAAAGAGGTCCTAGAGGAATGTATGTGTGCCATTATTGCGGACTTCAAGGGCACACTCGACCGAATTGCCAAAAGCTGAGAGCAAAGAACAGTGCTACTCCTCAAAGGTCAGGAGGACCAAGAATTGATAGGAGAACTTGGGCAGGGGATCAACCTAGAGAGCAAAATGGAGATCCCGGAATGATGGACGTGATGAAGATGATTGGTGCATTCACCAACTGCTTGGAAAGCTTCTCACGAAGGTTTGAAAGCCCTAACTCCCGTACCCAATCCTTTAAGGAAATCACCCCAAACGCAAGTGACGTGTGGGTGAAAAGGGGTACTCATGCATAAGCATTACAATATGTCCATGCATTAATACTTCCTATGCTTTGTGACTATGTTTGTTTGGTATGCTTGTTGTTTTTGTTTTTGGTTGTTTGTTTGTGAATTTTTCTTAATTGTGTTTTATCAATCTTTTTGTTTCTTGAGTCAAAAATCCAAAAATTACATAAAAATTTGAAAATCAAAAAGCTTGATGGACTTTGTTGAGTTTTGTCTTAAAAACTCGTTTTGCCTTGTACCTTTGTGCTAATGGCTTTGTGCATTTTGGAGCATTGCTTGTTTTCATGCACTCATATCACCATGGGAAAAATCTTGAAATCTATGTGATTGTTGTAAATAGATCTTCGAACTTGTCATGAATGATTAGTGAATGGTTATGTTGATCTTGAAACATGCATAGACTTGTGTCTATATCTCTTCCCACTTTTTATTTTTTCTGCTAAAAAGAGCTCACTAAATGTAAATCTCCAAATGAAAAGAGATATTGAGCTGCAAAAGCCTGTCGCACATTCTAGTATTTGACTAGGAAAAAGGGTAAGCGACCTTATATCAAAAGTGAAATTTCTTTCAAAAAGGCCAAAGGCCTGTTCTTCAAAGAAAAGTGTTGTCTATCCCTCTCACAATGAGAGATGATTGCCTCAAAAGATCAAATGTTATGGCTGAAAGTGGAGTCAAATGAAAGGCTCCAAGTTATGTTATCAAGTTGTGTGGGAAGTCATATATTCATATTTCTATAATTGAGATTGGTCACATGATCTAGTGCTAATTGTGTATGCCTTGGTTGAATTGATCATTGAAGCTTCACATTAGACAAAGGACTATCTCATTGTTGATATCCACACACAACACACAAGTTTATGTTCGATAAATGCCATATTCATTTGTGTGATTGTACTTGATAAAATGTGTTTTCACATGCTCAATCTTTGTTAATTCAAGCACAAAAAGATTTTTGAGTGTTTTAGGTGTTTTTGGAAAGTGTTTTGCTGAAAAATCTGAAAATTTCAAAAATACAGTTTTGCCCTGTTTTGGCGGCTCAGTCGCGGGTGTGTCAAGTCGCGAGCCTCAGTCGCATCTTCGCTGGTCAGTTTTGGCGACTTGTTCGCGAGTGGAAGGTCCAGTCGCGAGATTCACTCAGAGATTTTCGCGGCTCAGCTCGCGACTCACTCGCGGGTAGACCTTCCAGTCGCAAAAAACACTTAGAAAAATTTTTCAAAATTTTCCTCTTGAGTGCTTTGGCGGCTTGAGCTGGCGACTGTGTGGCGACTTAATCCAGTCGCGAAAATCGCGTGTTTTGCAGAAACAGGAGCAGTTTTTAAACTTTTTCAGTTTTTCCCTCGAATTTTTGTGACTGTTCATCTTCTCTCTAAACACTCTCCCTCCCAAACACTCCGTGCTCCCTTTTTCAATCTCTTGTGTTGCTCTCTTGTAGCTCAAAATCGTCAAGTTACAGGTATGGGTTTTCTGTTTTACACTCTTTTCTACTTGATTCTGTGCTTTTACCTTTGATTTTTCGCATTTGATTGTGTTTTTGATATGGGTTTGTGGTTCGGTCTCTGCTATTTGTTCTTCCTTAGCTTGTGGATACTGTTGGTATAGGTTGTGTTAATGATAGTCATATTCCTATTGCTCTTGTGCTTAGCTAAGTATTCCTTTCATTTCAATCTGATCTTTGAGCTGTTGAGTTGTTACTATTGGTTCTGTTTGAGGTTGTGTGTTTCCCTTTGCTAGATTTGCATGTCTTAGATTGTTAATCTGTGGGAAGATTCTGTTAGGCTCAATATATTGTTTGATTGTCATATCATTTTTCTATAATCTGCCTCAATGTCATTTATTTGCCTTCAGGATAGCTTCACCATGTTGTTCATGTGTTTCCTATCCTAGGCTTGGTTTATCCATATGATTGAACTAAATAGCTGGTTGTTTAAGTGTTTGAAGTTCATTTGTTTGGTTGATATCTCTCTCTGTTTACTACATGGTTCTGACTGGTTCTGCACATATATTGCTATATGTTGTTGTGGCCTTTTCTGATTGTTCACAGATGGCTCCTTCACCTCAGAAGAAGAAATCTACTGCGAAGAAGGCTGACAAAAGACTTAAGATGGATCCTAGATTGTTTAGGTCAGTTCACCATTTTGAAAGATACAAGGATAACTTCTTGAATGCAGGAATCATTCAAGAGAGATTTGTGGATTTGGAGGATTTAAGGCAAACTTTTATTCCCAGTTGTTTTGAAGGAAGGGGATGGGAAAAGCTTTTGGGTGGTTTCCCTGTTGTGTGTGAACCCTTAATTAGAGAATTCTACTCAAATGCTGTGATAAAGGACAATGAGTTGAGTTGCTGGGTGAGGGGTAAAGAGTTTGTCTTAGATGCTCATGTCATAGATGATGCATTAGGGCTTGAAGGATTAGATGATGAAGAATTTATCAATTACAAGGATAGGAGTGTGTCCATTGAAACTATTCAACAAAGGATAGGTGGGCAGAGAGAGGGAAAATGTTTGAATACCACTGCCTTTCCAGTGGACATGAGGTGCCTTACCATAATCATGATGTTTAACCTCTATCCCATTAGGAAATTGACTACAATCAACTGTGCTAGAGCAGTCTTTCTGATGGATCTCAAAGAAAAGAACTTCATAGACATCAGTTCCCACATTTATGACACCATTGTGGATGAGACTAGAACAACCTCTAGGCCTAAATTAATCTTTCCAAGTTTGCTAATGAGGATTTTTAGGAGTAAAGGAGTTCCAATCCCTCAAGACATCAGTCCAATGTCTACACCCTCTGCAATCAACAAGCTCACCTGCAAAAGGATAAGTGTCAGGCTTCCAGGAGAAGAAGATGAAGGTGATGAAGGAGAGGCTGCTCAAATGGAGACTGAAGCAAAAGCAGCTGGACTTGCATCAACTTCAACACCTAGGAGAAGTGGCAAAAGACACAGAGCTTCAACCTCTGCAGACACACCTCCAGATGCTTTCCAGATCATTCTGGAAAGGCTTGATGGGATCAGGGCAGTCCAGACTGAGCATTCTGACAGGATGAGAGCCATGCAAGACCAGATTGATGTCTTGGCTGCTACACTTGACAGCTTCACAACTCAGCATGACAAGTGACCCTTTGGCCATTCCATGTCAAAAAGGGGGAGAAGTTCATTGATAATTGAGAAGCAGAAAAGCAGCTCTTAAGGGGGAGTAATTTGTTGAGGGGGAGTAATTAGTGTTTTTATGGTTTTTATGGTTTTAATACACTGGGTTTTGGTGTATAACTGTTCCTAACTCATTTCATATACTTTTGGTTTAAACTTTAATATATGTTGTTAATGTTATTCATGATATTTGTTGGTTTGTACCCATATGCTTTTGTAAGCTTTTAGGGTTTATGTTTTATGCATAGTTTGTAGGCCTTGTGGTATGTACCATGCTTAAGTGCAGCCTTTATGCTATGTTGAAATCAGTACTTTAATCTAAATGTTCTGCATTTTGGTTTATGTACTGTCACTCTTGTGCCCTTGTAGGATTGTTCCTAGATGCATATGCCTTGTGTGCTATGCATTGGTTGAGTGTTGAACATACAAGTGTCTTGCCTTGTGCTTGTTAACTTGTATGTCCGTGTGTTCATTCCAAGTGTGAATGAACACTGTGATCACTACCTTGTGGTGTTCACTTGGTTGATCAAGCCATGGTTTGTTTATTAACTCCATCTTATGCTTGATCTCATATTGCCTGTTTCATATGCATTTATAATTTTCTGCTTACAATGATCATGGTGTATTGTTGTGTTTCAGGAGTTTATGTTCATATGATTCAAGTGCTTCACAGCTTCTAGAGTTAGGTGTGAGTGAGTTTTGATCAACTGTTCCCAACTCACATGTTAAGTCTAGAGTCTGTTTTAGGGTTTTGTCACGGAATAGCCAAAGGGGGAGATTGTAAGGTTGAATTTATTCAACCATCTAATTGGCTTTATTCCGTGCCAAATTTGCTTGTAATTCAGCATTTAGTAACCCTGTATTTAGGTGGGATTGTTGTAAGGGTAGTGAGTGAGATAGTGTGAAGATTGCTCAAGAGTGTGCAAGAAAACAGAGTGTCGCGGCTGGGACTCGCGGCTTCAACCCGCCAGAAGATGCACACGTGCCAAGCATGCTGGAAGATGAACAGTCATGCTAGCTGGAGCACTACAGGACAAAACAGGACAACTGGCCATACGGTTAACTCGCGACTGGAACTCGCGACTTGGTCAAGCCGCGAGGTCAAGCCACGAGCCACCCCCGTTTTGGAAAAACCTGACGTTTCGCATTCCTCTTCACTCCAGTATAAATACCCTTTTAACCCACGATTGAAAGAGAGCTTCCAGAGAGAATTTTGAGAGAGAAACCCTAAAGAAAAACCAGATTGTTTTACCCACAATCTCTACCTTAGAGTCTCATCAAAATCCCTCACTCTCTTCCTCTCCATTGTCAAATCCTTGAGAGGCCATTATACCAAACCTGGTTCTCACCATTATCATCCCTGTGAGACAGACGTTTGGAGTTCTGGGAAGCAGTTAGGAAGGAGCCAATATTCATTGGTTGATGCTACGGTGTAGTAGCGGAATCCGGAAAGCTAGAAAAGAAAAAGGTTCGGCGCAACCTCGTTGGAGCAAGAAGCTTGGAGGGCTTAGGTGCATTGGGTAGATTAGGCTTGGAGGGTCTATTGCTGTCCTTGTATCCCAACTGTATTTTCTAGTGGATTGATTACCGCTTGGAGGGCGGCGGAGAGGTTTTTCGCCGAGGTCTTCGGTTTCCTCTTCGATAACATATCTGGTGTTATCGCTGTGTTTGCATCTTCCTTCCTCTCTATCTCTGCCTTTACATTATCTGCTGTGGTTTATTTTGTTGTGGCTTAGATAGTTGTTTAATCAATTCCATGTTATAGCATATGTTAAGTTTCCGCACACTAGTTGTTTAACATATTGCATGTGTTGATTAAATTGGTTTTTGGGGGTCTAAACGTTCAAAAGTGTTTTTGTACACGTTTTTGAACTTTCATTTGCTATGAAACTTTCTAGTTGCATCATATAGATTTCTTCTTCAAGATTGCCATTTAAAAATGCATTCTTGACATCCATTTGTCAAATCTCATAATCATAAAGAGTAGCAGTGGATAAGAGAATTCTGATAGATTTAAGCATTGTTACTGGTGAAAAGGTTTCTTTATAATCAATACCTTCTTTTTATGTGTACCTTTTCGCCACTAGTCTTGCTTTAAAGGTTTCAACCTTTCCATCTATCCCTCTCTTCCACTTGTAAACCCATTTGCAACCAACAGGTTTAATGTCGTTGACCCCTTTTCAAGATCCCAAACTTGATTAAAATACATTGAATCTAATTTAGATTTCATAGCTTTGACCTAATGATGTGAATCTATATCATTCATTGCCTCCTCATAAGTGTAAGGATCAATTTTATCCTCTTATGAGATAACTTCATAAGTTTCTCCTAGACCTATAACTCTTATTGGTTGCCAAACAATCCTCCCACTATGACGAGGCACCTGTGTACTAGACATTTCATGAGTAGTATCTTGTGGTGTATCTAATACAACCACATCGTCCTTAGTTTCATCCATTGGTTGTTCAACTACAGGTTCATCTATTTCAACCAAAACAACTTTACTTCTAGGATTAAAATTATTCACATAATCATCTTCCAAAAATTTTGCACTGGTGCTAACAAACACTTTGTTATCTTTATGATTATAGAATAAATAACCCTCAGTATCCTTTGATTACCCTAAAAACATGCATGCTTTTGTTTTTTCTTTCAACTTATTAGACTTCCCTTTCAACAGATGTGTTGGACATCCCCAAATGTGGAGATATTTTATACTAGGCCTGCACCCACTCCACAATTCCTTAGGTGTGTTGGGAATAGATTTTGATGGAACTAAATTAAAAATATGCATTGCAGTTTTTAAAGCATATCCATAAAAGGAAATTGGTAAAATTGAATAACTCATCATGGACCTAACCATTTCTAAAAGAGTCCTATTCCTTCTCTCTACTATAACATTTTGTTGGGGAGTTCCAGGTGTAGTCAATTGGGATACAATCCCATTTTGTGTTAAGTAATCCTTGAAATACCCAAGAAGGTATTTGCCACCACAATCATATCAAATGGCCTTTATATGTTTACCCAATTAATTCTCAACTTCAACCCTAAACTCTTTGAAGTTTTCAAAGGCTTTGGACTTTCGTCTCATTAGGTACACATAACCATATCTTGAGTAATCATCGGTAAAAGTGATGAAGTATTAATAACCTCCTTTAGCTTGGGTTGACATAGGACCATATATATCTGTATGAACTAATTCGAGCAACTCTTGAGATCTTCTACCTTTTGCATTAAAAGGTCATTTGGACATTTTGCCTTCCAAACAAAATTCACAAACTGGAAATCCATCAAAGTCCAATGGCTTTAAGAGACCATCTTTGATGAGTCTTTGATTTTGTTTGAATTAATATGACCCAAACGCAAGTGCCAAAGATATGCATCATTAGTAGAAGGAAACTTTCTCTTTAATGATTTTACATGAGAGTTATTATCTAATTCAGAATTGTATAATTTATGCTTATCAGGAGTTAAAATATAAAGACCATCAACAATATTACTAGAATAGATAAACACTTTACCCATCTTTATCACAACATTGTCTTTTAGGATAGCCCAATATCCATTCTGAAAGTTCAATAAGTGTATAAAACACTATGAATGTTTAGACCCCCAATTTACAAATTACCAATTCAAACTTAATGTCAAACAATTAATGTGCGGAATATGAATATAAGCTTAAAACAGAATTGATAAACAATCTAAACCAAATAAATTCACATCCACAGTAGAAATTAAATGGAAAAGATTAAGGGAAGAGATATGCAAACACAAGGACAACACACGATGTGTTATCGAAGAGGAAACTGAAGCCCTCAGCGTAAAACCTCTCTACCGCCCTCCAAGCGGTAAACAATCCACTAAAGAATGTAGTTGGGATACATGAACAGCAGAAGACCCTCCAAGCCTAATCTACCCAATGTACCTAAGCCCTCCAAGCTCCTACTCCAACGAAGTTACGCCGAACCTATTTCTTCTTTAGCTTGCCAGATTCCGCTACTTGACCATAGCATCTACCAATATGAAATTGGTCCCTTCTTAACTGCTTCCCAAACACCAAATGGCCTTCTCACAGATATGGGTATGGTGAGAAAAGGTTTTGGTAATGTACCTCTCAAGGATTTAACAATGGAGAGGAAGAGAGTAGACGAATTTGAAGAGTCTCTATGTAAAGATTGTGGATAAATCAATCTTGTTTTTCTCTAGGGTTTCTCTCTCAAAATTCTCTCTGGAAGCTCTCTCAATATCGTGGGTATAAGGGTATATATATATATAGTAGGGTGAGAAGGAATGTGAAAAGTCAGTTTTTCCCAAACAGGGTGTTCTGGTGACTTTACCTCGCAACTGGGTTGAGTCGCGAGTTCAAGCCGTGAGCTAACAGCCTGGCCAGCTTGTGACTTTTGTCCTGTAGTGCAACAGCTGGCGCGACTCTTCAGCTTCTAGCATGCTTGGCATGTGTGCAACTTTCTGGGGCTTGCAAGTCACGAGCCACCCGCAAGATCCAGTTACGAGTCCCTGCTTCTTTGCACAATCTTGAGCATTTCTTCACACTCTCTCACACACTACCCTTACATGATTCCCACCTAAATACAGGGCTACTAATTGCTAAAATACAAGCAAATTTGGCACGGAATAAAGCTAACAAGCTGGTTGATAAAATTCAACCTTACAATCTCCCCCTTTGGCTATTCCGTGACAAAACCCTAAAACAAACTCTAGACTTAATATGTGAGTTAGGAACAGTTGAACAAAACTCACTCACACCTAACTCTAGAATCTGATAAGCTCTTGAATTATATGAACAAGTAACTCCTGAAACACAACAACACAATTTGATCATTGTATACAAAAAACTTGTAAGGCATATGAGGCAAGCACAATGCAATTAAGCAAAATGGAATGAGAAAAAAACCAGGGCTTGACCAAACAGGAAATCACTATAAAATAGTGACCACAATGCTTATTCACACTTGGGAATGAACATCCGGACATACAAGTTAATAAGCTCAATGCAAATCACTTGCATGCCCAACATTCAACCAATGCACAATACTTAAAGTATATGCATCTAGGAACAAAATCCTACTAGGGCACAAGAGTGAGAATACTTAAAGAAAATGCATAACATTTAACTAGAAGTATTGGCAACAGAACATAAAGGCTGCATAAGCATGGTACAAACCATAAAACCCTACAAACACATGGAAACAAACCCTAAAAGCTTACAAAAGCAACATGGGCACAAACAAGATGTTTTAAATAGCTAAGCATAAACATGAACTATGAGCAAAGCAAAAACATAGTTAATATAACACAAAGCTCTTTCTCTTTTTCTCCCCCTATCATATCACTCCTCCTGTAACCTGAAACACTTGCACAAAACACATTAAACCCTCAAGGTATAGCAAGTAATAAAAGGACAAGTATAATGAATTTCTCCTCCTACAAATGTTCACAAGAAATAGAATTTCTCACCATTTTTGACACGAATAGACAAAGGGGTCAATGAGAAAAGCAGGCAAGAGATGAAGGTATGAACAGTGATAATGATACATGAGGGAAAAATGAAAAGAGTTTGAAAACGACCTTAAAAATAACCCTCAATATGCAAAACACGCTATTTTCGCGACTGAGCCAAGTCGCGTGAAAGTCGCCAAAACAAGCCGCGAGAAACCTAAAAACCAAAAATTTGAAAATTTTTCTAAATATTTTTCGCGCTTAGGACACTGACCCGCCAGTGAGTTGTGAAAAATCTCTATGTGGGCTTACGACTAGGACATGCGCCTGAACCAACCCGCGACTGAGTCGCCAAAACAGGGCAACACTGTTTTTGAAGATTTTGACAATTTTTGCAAAAACAAAATACTTTCCAAAAACAACTAAAAACTCAAAAATATTTTTGTGATTGATCAACAAAGATTGAGCATGTGAAAACACATTTAATCAAGTACAATCACACGAATGAATACGGCATTCATTGAACATAGACATGTGTGTTATGTGTGGATATCAAAAATAAGATAGTCCTTAGTCTAATGTGAAGCTTCAATGATCAATCCAAACAAAGCATACACAACTAGCACTAGATAATGTGACCCATCTAAATTATAGAAATATGCATATATGACCTCCCACATAGACTTTAGTACAATATCTTTGAAGTTTTTCATTTGGCTCCATGTTTGACATAACATTTGATCTTTTTGAATCAACACATCTCATTGTGAGATCAATGCCTAAAATTTTGGATATTTCACTTTGATGAGTTAGCCTTTGACTTTTTGGGCATCATACAATTTTAATTTTTGGTCACTTTTCCTTTTTCCTAGTCAAATACTAGTATGTGCGACAGGCTTTTACAGCTCAATATCTCTTTTCATTTGGAGATTTACATTTAGTGAGCTCTTTTAGCAAAAACAATAAAATAAAGAGTGGGAAGATATATAGACATAAGTCTATGCATGTCTCAAGATCAACAAAACCATTCACTAATCATCCATGACAAGGTTGAAGATCTATTTACAACAATCACATAGATTTCAAGATTTCTCTCACAATGATATGAGTGCATAGGGAACAAACTATGTTGGTAGATGCACAAAGCCATTTGCACAAAGGTACAAGGTAAAACATGTTTTGAGACAAAACTCAACCATGTCGATCAATCTTTTTGGATTTTCTACTTTATGTGGTTTTTGGATTTTTGACACACAAGAAGGAAAAGATTGATTAAAAGTAACAATGTAAAAAAAATTCAAAGTAAAAAAGCAAGCAAGCACAATTTTCGACACATGCTGGAATGATAACAGAAAGCACTCAACCAAACAAAGTCACAAAGCATAGGAAGTATTAATACATGGACATGTGTAATGCTTATGCATGAGTACCATTTTTCACCCACACGGCACGTGCGTTCGGGGTGATATCCCTAGAGGATTAGGTATGAGTGTTTTGACTTCCAAACCTTTTGTTGAAGCTTGCCAAACAGGTGGTGAATGCATCAATCATTCTCATCACATCTCTCATTCCAGGATCACCATTTCGACCTCTTGATGACTCAACAGCCCAAGTCCTCTTGTCATTTCTTGGTCTTCTTGACCTTTGATCAGTTGCATTCTTCAATGCTCTAAGCTTATGACAATTAGGTCGGGTGTGTCCTTGAAGCCCACAGTGATGGCAAACATGGTTCGTTCTAGGACCTCTTTGTGATCTTGGAAGAGATGTCCCTCTAGCTTCAAACCTAACCACAGATTCGTTCCAGGGCTTATTCAACACCCTTTGGTCAGCCACAATCTTCTTCTTTTCATCCTCTGCCTTCTCCACAGTAGGGGCAACTACAACCGGTTCTTCGGCCTTCACAAACTTCACTTCTTTAGAGATATTCACAGCTGAACTACTTTCTCCAGTATATCCCAATCGAGCTCTATCAGAGAACGATTTTTGTTGGGAAAGGACTCCATCAAGCTTCTTAGTGGCGACCCTCTCTATCTTGGCATTTGCTTGAACCACTTCAAGCTCAAGAAATTTGATCTTTGTGTAAGCTTCAGTCAGCTCACCATTCAACATCTCTATCTCACACTTGGCCTCCTTATAACGCACTAGAAGACTTTTATAGTCCTCCTCTGTCTTCTTCATCTTCCTCACGGCTGCCATGGCCACCCTTGCATACTCTCCCGACTTCTCAAGGAGTGAGTTGTAGTTCTTTTGAAGACCGACTGTGCTTTCATCTTTTTCAGCATCTGATTCTTCAACAACTCCCATTGATTCTTCATCATTATGCTCCCCAAGCTCTTGCACAAGCAAATTCAAGTCCTCCGAAGACTCAATGGTTATGAGCGCAGAGTAATTTCCCTTTCTAAGACAGAGACCTTCATCTAAAGATCCAATGATGTTACTGCTCGGATGGTTTTTGATCACTCTTGATGATGGCTTCTTTGTGGTGGACACTTCATCATTCCGGGAGATAGGAGGATGAACTTCCGGAGGAGTGAGAGGGCTTAATGTTCTGGACATTGATCTTGCTTCCAATCTTAAGTTCACAGGAGTTGATTCCTTTTTTGGTGTAGGTCCTTTAACTTCAATATCTTGGGCTTCGCCCTCAGTTGTGAGTTCTTTGGAGCTTGGCCCTTCTCCATCATCAACCATCTCTACCTTTGTTATAGAACCATCAACTTCCACATTGATGGACTCCATTACCGTCTTTGTTCTCTTGTTGAATACTTTATATGCCTGGCTATTAGTAGAATATCCAAGGAAGATGCCTTCATCACTTTTCACATCAAACTTCCCAAGGTTCTCACAATCATTAAGAATGTAACACTTGCTTCTGAATACTCAAAAGTACTTCACTTTTGGCTTCTTTTCATTCCAAATTTCATATTCAGTCTTCTTTGTTCCAGCTCGAAAATATATTCTATTGCCAATGTGACATGAGGTGTTCACGGCTTCTCCCCAAATCTTTTGAGGAATTTGCTTGTTGAATAGCATAACTCTCGCCATTTCTTGAATCACCCGATTCTTCCTCTCAACCAACCCATTTTGTTAAGGAGTTTTGGAAGCTGAAAATTCCCTTTTGATTTCATTCTTTTCACAAAACGCCTCAAATCTTGCATTCTCAAATTCCTTGCCATGACCACTCCACAATAGGAACCCCTTTCTCGTTTTGTAGTCTCTTGCAAAGAATTTTCAATTTCTCACACGCTTCTGATTTTTCTCTAAGAAATTCAACCCAAGTATATCTTAAGAAATCATCAACAATGACCATAATGTACCTTTTTCCTCCTAGACTTTCAGTTCTTGTAGGCCCCATTAAATCGACATGAAGAAGCTCTAAACAACATGAGGTAGCAATCACATTCACCTTGTGATGACTTACCTTTGTTTGCTTTCCCATTTAGCATGCACCACAAATTGTCTTCTTTACCTTTCCAAACTTTGGAAGTCCCTCAACAGCTTCAAGTTTAGATACTTTAGCTACTAGTTTGAAACTTGCATGCCTAAATCTGTGATGCCAAAGTTCCAACATGTCAACACGAGCACTTCTACAAGAAATTGGTGCCGTAGGAATTACTTCGTAGCAATTGTCGGTAGTCCTATTTCCCTTCAAGACATGAATCCCTTCTTTATCAATGATTATGCACCCCTTTTTTGAGAATTGAACAAGGAAGTCTTCATCACATATTTGAGTAATGCTTAAGAGATTCGCCTTTAGCCCTTTGATGTATAAGACATCCTTCAATAAAGGTAATCCCGGTATCTCAACAGTTCCTTTGCCAAGAACTTGAGCATGACTTCCATCACCAAATGTCACATAGTGACCAACCTTCTCTTTGAGAGACTTAAACAGTGATTTATCCCCTATCATGTGACAAGAACAGCCGCTATCAAGATACTATAAACATGAATTAAATACCTTCAATGAGGTGTGCACGAATAGGCAAGCATGGGACAAGCACTCTTGACCTTCAAACAGAAACTTATCTTCATTTTCCATGCACTTGCTAGATTGAATTTTCTTTTTCAGATTATCAACCTTATCACACAATATTCTATTTCTTCTTTTATACTTCTTAACCAACGAATTAGATTCACATAGACTATTGTGTAAGATGTGATTGTCATTTTCTAAACATTTCAGCATGTGAACAAACGTTCTAGCATGTTTCTTTGTTTTTAATAACTCTAGGAGTTCTTTGTTAGGGCACCTTTCAAACATACTCATAGAATCATTATCACAAACATTTAAACTACAATTAAGCATAGCCTTTTCCATAGCTTCATCCATAGCTAAGGGGTCAAGGATTGCACTTAGGTAATTAAACCACAGCAAGTGCACCCGCTCTGATACCAATTGAAAGTTCAATAAGTGTATAAAACACTATGAACGTTTAGACCCCCAATTTACAAATTACCAATTCAAGCTTAATGTCAACCAATTAATGTGCGAAATATGAACATAAGCTTAAAACAAAATTGATAAACAATCTAAACCAAATAAAATTACATCCACAGCAGAAATTAAATGGAAAAGATTAAGGGAAGAGAGATGCAAACACAAGGACAACATACGATGTGTTATCGAAGAGGAAACCGAAGCCCTCGGCATAAAACCTCTCCGCCGCCCTCCAAGCGGTAAACAATCCACTAAAAAATGTAGTTGGGATACATGAACAACAGAAGACCCTCCAAGCCTAATCTACCCAATGTACCTAAGCCCTCCAAGCTCCTACTCCAACGAGGTTACGCCGAACCTATTTCTTCTTTAGCTTGCTAAATTCCGCTACTTGACCATAGCATCTACCAATATGAAATTGATCCCTTCTTAACCGCTTCCCAAACACCAAATGGTCTTCTCACAAATATGGGTATGGTGAGAAAAGGTTTTGGTAATGTACCTCTCAAGGATTTAACAATGGAGAGGAAGAGAATAGAGAAATTTGAAGAGTCTCTATGTGAAAATTGTAGATGAATCAATCTTGTTTTTCTCCAGGATTTTTCTCCCAAAATTCTCTCTAGAAGCTCTCTCAATATTGTGGGTATAAGGGTATATATATAGTAGGGTGAGAAGGAATGTGAAAAGTCAGTTTTTCCCAAACAGGGTGTTCTGGCGACTTGACCTTGCGACTGGGTTGAGTTGAGAGTTCAAGCCGCGAGCTAATGGCCTGGCCAGCTTAGGACTTTTGTCCTGTAGTATAACAGCTGGCACGACTCTTTAGCTTCTGGCATGTTTGGCACGTGTGCAACTTTCTGGCAGCTTGCAAGCCGCGAGCCACCCGCGAGATTCAATCGCGAGTCCCTACTTCTTTGCACAATCTTGAGGATTTCTTCACACTCTCTCACACACTACCCTTACATGATTTCCACCTAAATACAAGGTTACTAATTGCTAAAATACAAGCAAATTTGGCACGGAATAAAGCCAAGAAGATGGTTGATAAAATTCAACCTTACACATGCTTACTTAAATAAGTGCATAAATTAAACTCCTATGAACATTAGGTACATACAAACACTCTTCCAACATTAAAACTTTAGAATCAAAGCATGAATTAAACACTCCAACAGCTACAATTGGAATTCTGCTCCCATCAGCCAAAGTAAGAAACAATTTTCCTTCGCTCAGCTTTATAGTCTCTTGGAACCCCTACAAAGAATTGCAGATATGGTTAGTACAACCTAAATCCATACACCAAGAATCCGTGGGATTTTGTAGTAAATGTATTTCAAGAAGGAATGAACTTTTCATACCCTTATTATTGGCAACTCTGAATTTTGGACAATTCCGCTTCCAATGACCTTTCTCACTACAATGGAAACACTTTCCTTTGGCGTAGTCCTTCCTCTTTCCCTTGTTGGCAAGTCCTAAGGAAATTTCTTTACCATCTTGCTTGGTGAAGTCCTTCTTCTTTTGCTTCTTCTTCTTCTTCTTATGCTTGCCTTTCGACTTAGGTTGAGAAGTAGAAGGTTCAGACATATTAGCTTCAACACTAGATGTACCAAGAATGCCTTCCGCCACTACCAATTCATTCATTAATTCATACAATGAATAAATCTTTTTGTTCATATTATAATTAAGTGTGAATTCCTTGAATGATTTTGGTAGTGACTGGAGTATCATATCCACTTGGGATTCTCCATCAATATCGGCATCTAAAACTTCCAATGTATTCAGATTAGAGATCATCTTTAGACAATGCTACCTCATTAAAGTACCTTCAGCCATTTTGATATTATAAATTTACCTTATGGTTTCTTGCCTTGTAGAATGGCCTTGCTCACCAAACATCTCCTTTAGACTTAGCATTATGTCCAAAGCTAATTCTACATCCTGCATTCGATGCTATAGAACATTTGAGATAGACTCTAGGATATAGCACTTGGCCATTTCATTAGATTTTTGCCAACGATCATATCGTTGTTTTTCCTTAAGAGAAGCATCTAATGAAGGAAAGTTAGGACATGGTTGAGTAAGCACACATTTGTTTACACTACTGTTAACATAGTTGGATCCAGTCAGTTTGTTTTGATTAAGAATAGCAACAAGTGAGCCAAATGATGCCATGATTAAATCTGAAATAATAAACATGAATAGAATAAGTAAACTGGACATTATCAAGTTAGCATTTAAACATATAGTATGGAACCTTAATAAAACCATAATATAAAATATGCAATGACAACCCAATTCCATATTTATAATTCCTTGGTAGCAAGTATATTATAAACAATATAATTGTTTGAGAACTATTCTCATTATTAGTGCTATCATGATAAGTCTTGTTAAACACTAATAATATGTCATATTACCTTTAGCCTCTAAGTAATAATGACATAGCTCATTTGGGGGGTTAACATTACACTTAGTCTAGTGTACACCATTATCTAGAATCATATGTAGCAACATTTCATCTCCCTTATAGTGTTTAAACTTGTAGTACCATGAAACAAAACACCCTCCTTTGGGATCGCGAGGCATATACGCAAAGACGAGGTACTTGTTCACACTACTTTAAACAGGTAGTTCAATATTGTAGTACTATGAAGTAAACGCCCTCCTTTGGGCTCGCAAGGCATATACACCAAGACGAGGTGCTTACCCACTCTACTATGAACCGATAATGGAGGCCATGAGATCCAACCCTTGTATCTCTCTTCCACTAGATGTTTTAAATAAAGGTTTTTAGTTAGAAAACCTGTGTAATTTCATCACACATAGCCTTGCACTTTATCCTTGTGAAAAAACTTAGAAAAATTCAAAAATTCACAGTTTTCAATCAATCGAAAGTGTAATTCGATCGATTGAAAAAATTAAAAAATTCGTACTTAACAATCTGCCTAGCTCAATTGGTACTCGATCGCAACTCGATCGATCAAAAAAGAACATTCGATCAATTGACTAGCAATCGAATATCAATCGAATCAAGCCGATTGGTCATTGTTTCACTTGATTGATCGAAACTCGTGAAACTAGAATTTTCCAGAATTTTTTTGAAGCAGTTTTCAACAGTTTTTCATGAAAGTCCATATGAACATAGTAGACAGAATTTGATATCAAAACTAAACTCCATTGATGC
The DNA here is from genome assembly GCF_932294415.1 of Quercus robur. Lineage (NCBI taxonomy): Eukaryota > Viridiplantae > Streptophyta > Magnoliopsida > Fagales > Fagaceae > Quercus > Quercus robur. The sequence goes on from NC_065535.1 coordinate 47,092,043, forward strand.
TATAGCCTTAAAGTTCAATTTAACATTCTTAATATCATACTTAAACAACATCATAACATCAATATCATTTTTCATCAAAAACTAATTTCAACAACCATGTAGAAAATTAAATGTATAATATTCTAACAACATGAAATTACTATCTCTAATTTCAAAACTCACAAAACATGTTATACAAATTCGAAATTGAAGATCGCTCTGATACCAATTGTTGGAAAAATACATGTTTGTATCGCATACAAAACATACGCAATGGAAAATTAATGGATCTACTTCATTCGCAATTGATAACATGTACTATGTAAATTTCAGAATATAAGAACAAGAGAGTGTACCTTGGTGCGGTAAAATTCAAAATCAAAGATTAGAAGTACTTGGGTACATTTATAATCTCCACTCCAATTCCACTTATGCCTAAGAAGTGTGGTCTCTCAATCAGTTTTTATGTATGTGTTCAAGGGAGAATAAGAGAGTGTCTTACACTCACATACAAACCATTTCATTCTCTTACAAAATTATGTATGTTTCTCTCCTTATTATTGATTATCTAGTTGGGCTAGCCTTTTGAGCAATTCCAATTGGGTTTTAGTATGTGGCTTGGAGTGGGACCAAAAGGGAACAAATAAGACACTAGCTCCAATGGGCCTTAGTTTTTCTGTCAACTCTTGACAAGCCCAAAGTTACTATTAATTATATTTAATACCATTATATAAATATAATTGCACTCTAAGCCTTATTAATAAATTATATCCCAAGACTTTATTGTACATGCAACCCCTTCATAAAATATTCGTAGTAATATAAAGTCATGAATATAGACTGCCACTTTGAAGATTACTACATCTTAATCCTTGAGTACCCAGTTTAATCCTTTAAGTTATTCATCATATATTTATGAAACCCAACTTCATAAATATATACTTAGGAGCTCCTTACTAAAGTGGTTAGGCCTAACACTCTGAATAACCAAACCCATTAAACTTATGTCAAGGGAATATTTTATATCTTCGTTAAGAGATTATGAATTCTATCTTGAGAATATATGTTCCATTAATACTAAATGTGGCTGCCCAACATACTGAGATTTTGATTGTGACTTTAGATCTCACTCCTGATATATCAAAACAACCTACACTTCATGATCAGGTCCATTATTCTCTTAGGATTAAGAGTTCATGTAAATAGAAGTCATGAGATTTATTATTCATTTGACAGTCGTTAGGAGAATAATAAATCTCATAGCAGTCTAGTTCAATATGTCTTAACTCTTAAAACATATCAATATACCAACTAGAAGTCTCCACTTCCATGATCAACACAAATCATCTTAGTTGATATGTTATATTCTTTGCAGATGAAATGCCCAATTTCATCACCGACTACGAACTAAAATTCTGAGTTTACAAAGAACTTGTGACTTATATCTTCTATTACTAAATCACATACTATGCATCTCATGGAATAAATGATAACGTCCAAATATTCATATTACCATTAATTTAGATAATAATAAAACAACTTTATTAATTGCAACATTAAGTCATACATAATGTTATACATAGCATCATACAATAGGATTTAAGGCCATTAATCCTAACAGTCACATGATCAATTTGAGGAAGTTCTTCGAAAGGATCAAAGAATATAAATTGAGATTGAACCCATAGAAATGCACTTTTGGAGTGACTGTTGGAAAATTACTAGGCTTCCTAGTAAGTGATAGAGAGAAAGAAGTTGACCCATCCAAATTCAAAGCCATATTGGGCATGCCACCACCCAAGAGTGAAAAGGAGATAAGAGGATTATTAGGCCGGTTACAGTACATCAGCCGATTCATTACCAAGCTCACCTCCACTTGTAAGCCCATCTTCAAATTTCTGAGGAAGAATGAACCTCATACATTGAATGATGAGTGTCAGATAGCGTTTAAACTTATCAAGGAGTATCTTCTCCACCCATCAATCTTGGTACCTCTAGAACCTAGAAAACCCTTGCTCCTCTATCTATCAGTCGTAGAGGATGTAGTAGGGAGCATGTTAGCACAAGAAGACAATGACAAAAATGAGAAAGCCATATATTATTTGAGCAAGAGATTCCATGATTATGAAACTAGATACACACCCATACAAAAATCATGTTTCGCTCTTGTATGGGTCGTACAAAAGTTGAGACATATTATCTTACCATTACAAGTATGGATGGATGCTAGAATGGATCTATTGAAGTATTTGTTTGATAAGCATGCCTTAAGTGGAAGGTTATCAAGATGGCTGATCCTATTGGCAGAATCTGACTTAAATTACGTGGCTAAAAAAACCATCAAAGGAAACGTCGTGTTAGATTTTTGTGGTGAGAACCCTATAAAAGGAGAGAGTGGTAGAGAAAATTTCCTGAATGAGGACATTTTGGATGTTGGGCATGAAAGACGTATTTCGACGAAGCTACGAACCAATATAGAAATGGGATAGGATTGCTTTTGATTACCCCCGATGGATCTCATGTACCTTTGGCTATCAAGTTGAACTTTGAAGCAACCAACAACATGGCAAAATACGAGGCTTGTATCGCTGGAATAGAAGCCCTACAAGAGTTTAGGGTAAAGGAAGCCAAAGTTTTTAGAGATGTGACTTTGGTCATAGCACAAGCACAAAAGTTGTGGAAGGTGAAGGAGGAACACCTAAAACCTTACCAATAATACTTGGAGGAGTTGATGAAAACCTTTGACATAATTGAATACACTATTATCCCTAAAGCTCAAAATTAGTTTGCGGATGCATTGGCTACTTTGGCTTTTATGGTTGAAATACCAGTAGGAATATGGACATGACACGTAGAAATCAAATAAAGATATCAGTTGGTACACAAAGAGAAAGAAGATATAGCGGTCTTGGCCATCGAAAAGGAAAGAGTCCCTTGGTTTTACGACATCATGAAATTCCTTGAATTGGGAATTTATCCTGATGGTGTCAGAAAGCAAGGGTGTCATTCAATTAGGATGATGGCAATGCAATACATCCTATGTGGAGGTCAACTTTATAGGAGGTCCTATGATGGGGTACACCTTTGTTGTTTAAAGAAAGAAGAATTCAACATGGAAGAAGTCCACCAAGGACTTTGTGGTCTCCATATGAATGGGAGGATGTTGGCAAAAAAGATCTTTTGGATGGGATGCTACTGGAATACGATGAAGACTGATTGTGTGGACCTTGTGTAAAGTTGCCATGGCTGCCAAGCACAGGCTAAGTTGAATCATGTGACACCTAATGAGCTATACAGTATGACCTCTCCATGGCCTCTCTCAGTATGGGGCATAGATTTGATTGGAAGGATAGCTCCTAAAGCCTCAAATAGGCATGAGTACATCCTAGTTGCAATTGATTACTTCACCAAGTAAGTAGAAGCGACCTCTTATTCCGTACTAAAAGCCAAACATGTTGCCCGATTCATAGAGAACAACATCATTTGCTGGTTTGGAGTACTACAAGAGATCATCTCCAACAATGGCTCCCACTTTAAGGGAGAGGTCTGAAGGATCATGGAATTATACAACATTGAGCATCACAAGTCTTCACCACATCAACAATAAACTAATGGGGCCATAGAAGCTACCAACAAGAACATAAAGAACATCCTAGCCAAGATGGTAGTGACATATAAGGATTAGAATGAGATTCCATTCACTTTATGGGGTTACGGAACTTCTATCCTTGCATCAACTGTGGCAACTCCTTACTCTTTGGTTTAAGGAAGTGAAGCAGTACTTCTCATTGAAGTAAAGATATAGCCTTTGAGAGTATTGGTGGAGACTAAGGTCCTAGAAGAGGATTGGATGAGAGAAAGATATGAACAGTTAGCCCTGATAGATGAGAAAAGAATGAAAGCCCAATACCACGCACAAGGATATCAAAAGAGGATTGCGAGGGCAATCAACAAGAAAGTGAAACCTAGAAACCTTAAGGAAGGAGATCTAGTCCTAAAGGTACTTAAGGCTAAAACTTTTGATCCAAGAGGAAAGATGAAGTCAAGGTGCTCTGGGCATTTTGTTATCAAGAAGATCGTGTCAGGAGGTGCTACAAGAATCACTAATTTGGATGGAGAAGAGATGCTTCACCCAATCAACATGGACAAGCTTTGGAAATATAACCTTTGAAAATAAAAGAAAAAAGCCTGCTAGGTTGAAAACCTGAAAGGGCGGCCTAGGCAAAAGTTAGAGTAAAAAAACCTGCTAGGTTGAAAACCTGAGAAGGTAATCTAGGCAAAAGATAGGGGAAAAGACCATGGGCATGGCGAAAATTCCCACAAGGATGTCATGGGAAAAAATTACATAGCACAGAAAAAAAAAAAAAAAAATAAAGACAATAAGTAAAGATAATAAAATGGTTGATTCTCTCATTGCTCAAATTAAAAGATGATAATTTTTTTTTATAGGGGTTTGGAACATTCCAATCCTTTATTAAGCTCAAATAAAAAGACATGGAATCATAAAGTGCAGAAAAGTAAAATTTGGGACATATCAAGGTGGTCACTTAGTCCTTTTCCTTTTGTTGGACTTCTTGTGGTCATTCTCTTCCCTATGGACTTCTCTCATATCAGTGGATAACCAATCCTTGTATCTCGAGGTTGGATGGAGAAACTGAGGAAAATGGATGTCCTTGATCATCAACCTTTGAAGCCAAGTTTCTTGAATTCTACCCAAGATTCTCTTAGTGAATGCTAAGGTATGGTAAGAACCATTGACACAAGGTACCCCTTGATGGTCACCAAATTGTTGTGCAATATGGCATATAGGATAATAAAAGCAGCGGCGAAGCCTAACCAAAGGTACAAAGTTTTCCTTAAAAACACAGATGGTCATGGCCTCGATGTGCCACCATTCTACCACCCATAGGATATTCAAGGAAGTAAGATGCTTCAAAAGTTCAGTGAGCTTGACAGGATCCATCTCTTTGGCTTTGAGCTTACGATCACAGTAACACTTTGGTTGATACCGACTAGGAAGAACATGGGGAGGATAAAGCAATTTGAGCTTCTCGTACAACTATATTTGAGGGAGAGAAGAAGAGAGCATAACTGTTGAGTGGATAAAGGAGATGTAAATACCGTATTTTGTCTGCCTTCGACTTGCGTACCGAACCCTCAAAATTCGAAAAATATTTACTTTCATCCATGGGGCCATGGAAATATCTAGATTGATGTGGCGCAACCTATTTGGGTACCGAAGCACTCAAAGTGCCATTTTAGATCAAATTGACCAAAATGCCGAAGTTAAAGTTGGTCAAGTTTGACCCGTGGTTGACTTTTGGGGGCCCCAAAAACCCAAATTTTGATCTTTAGGCACAAGCAACAAGGGCAATGATGCAAGCAAGAAGTGCAAGCCTAAAAAAGGCAATGTTCAACAGATTAAGAGGCCTAGCCTCCCCGAGTGGTTACATGTTTCTTCCTCTCTCTTAGCCTATTCTTTAGAGCATTGTATTAGGGTTCCTTCTCCATGTACCCTTTATCTTTACTACACCTTACTTGGGCCACATTCCTTGGGTATGGCAGTATCTGTTTTACATTTCTTGTACCTTGCTGGGTCATACCCTTAGGATGTTGGCAATGTCTATTTACTTTCCCACTCTATGTGATAGCATTGTGCATGATGTATGTATGTATACATACATACATACATACACACATATATATATGCTTGTATATGGGCGATTGTGCACTTTGTATGATGGACTCTCTTGGCTACGTGAGTGACACTCTCTAGTCATGAGTGCTCTTGACCTTGTGGAGTGGGTATGTGCCCAAGGCAATTGTTGTAAGTGCATATTCATGCTATATTGTGTGCATAATCATCGCTTTTATCATCTCGATCCATGTCACCAAGTGACATTGGTTTCCTTGTGTATGCAACACACATCAATATGTTCGATGCTTTAAGTGGCTTCGACTCGTCCTAGCACGAGCATGTTGGCATGCGTCAATACATAGGCATGAAACCCTGTTGATGCACCATAGTGCACCAAACATGAAACTCTGCCAGGTTTTTTCCATGAAAATAGGGCACCTCCATTGCCGTATTCTCACAACAAAAGCTTGGTGAGAATAGTATTTTGTGTGCTATGATGCACCTGAGGTGAAGTGCTACCAGATTTCCGCCATGAAAATAAGGCAAAATGCTGTTGGATTTTCGTAGTGGAAATCTTGAACCGATTTCAAACACACTAGGGAAGCATCAATTAGGACCACACCCTTTTCAAAACCAAATCTCAAAGCCCAATTTGTTTAAAACACCAAAAGCTAATGCCAATAGCTTGTTTTCAATTTCCAATGTCCTTAAATTAATATTTTACCAAAATAAAAGACTATCTATGGACAGGCGTTGTAGGGTGCTGAACACCTTCACCACACGTAATCAAACTTCCGAACTCAAGAATGAAGGATTTTTACCCATCCACATTAGATTAGGAAAAATGACATTTTCTTAACTTAGGATTGGTAATAAAATCAAATAAAGTCAAGTGACCAATCACACCTTAGAAAAAACTTAATGATTGATGGTGATTTCACTTACCTTTGGTAACTCCATTAAAATTGACTCATTTTCCAGTCATACATAGAGGTATAACCCTCCTCCACATGCCCAGCATCGCCACGATGGGTGGTTGAACCATCAAGAGGCATCGGCAGACTGGCGACTCCACTAGGGTTTAGCCTTTAGAGCTTTGATGAAATCTTAATCTTTTGACATTGGTTTTCAAAAATATTGATATTGGCATTAACCTCTGGGTTTTCCTTTTAAAAAATGCTTTCACTATATCCTTAGTAAACTATTTTCAAAACTCAAAAATGTTTTCCAAAAATGTTTTCAAGTGGTTTTCCAAAAACCGGCTTTGAGGTATTTTCGTATGTGCAATGCTTTTTGCTTTCCTAGGCATGCTTTATAGCTTTCCTTCACATATGCAAACCTAGGGTAGTAAGATTTAATTTCTGGTACACCTTTATCTATTCATATATCTATTGTACTTGGAAAATCTTTTCCTTTTCATTTCAAAATGGATGACATCACCCCTCATATTGGGTCGAACCCGAGCTCAGCATTAAAGGCGAATGCTGGATGTGTATACCCTAGATAGTTACTGGGCACCAACTTGTAGGCATTTCTAGGTCCATAAGTGGACAAGATTAGCTAAAAAGGACTTCTTGATCCACTCTATCCCACAACTTCTATGAAGGGAAGGATTAGATGATCAAGGTCGCCCCTAAGAATAAGATCAACTTACCAGTTAAGCCGTGTCTCATATAGTTGGCCTAGACTAAGTTAAAACCCATGAGGACTAGGAAGAGCCAAAGCCAAGTGAACATCCAAGTCTAGGGTAGGATATCCTTCTTAGGGTTGCTTTTAAAATGAGTCAAGGGGAAATTGTCCAGTTTCCGTTTACAGATTTGCCCTTTTGCCTGCGTCAAAGAGTTATGCTCTACTCTAGGTTCTATCCATCCTATTTGCATAGCATCTGTGATTAACCTCTAGGGAAAAGCAACCCTGTTGCTTGCACATTAGATCATACCCAAATCCTAAGTGTTTCCAAGCTTAAAAGGGCATGCATGCATACACTAATGGCTTTGTCATGTAAATGTGTACAGATAAAATTTGTGGCAAATAGTTGGAACTCCGCATTAAGGAGGACATTACCAAGAGTTCAAGATCTTTTTCAAGAAGGCAAGGCCATCCAGATTGAAGCCTCTTCTTTGTAAATTTGAATTTCTTGTAAAAGGCCCACTGTTGGAGCCATTGTATATAGCCCATGTTTTGGGGGCATTGTAAAAAGCCAAGTTTTGTAAAAGCATTGCTTTCTTCGTAATCAAAAGAGAATGGTCCATCCCGCAATTTCAAGCATGATATGAATGCTCTGGTTACTTGCTAAGCTTGTGCATTAGTTCTGCATCACTATAGAAACTCACCATGACAAATTCGAAAATGATAGGTGCATTTCAAATAATCAAGAACCTAAACTAACTTCGTGTTTTTTTTGTGTTTCCACATTGTCAAATTTTCAAATGTACCCCATTTCTTGCCATCCCATTCTTTTCCTTTCCATGATTATAAAGAGAAAAGATTACTTAAAGGAAACAGTCTAGGTTACCACCACATCGTGATCCTATGATCACTAGGTCTCGTGCTAAAAGGATGTCTACTAATAGTCCTCCCCCATTGAGGAAAACACTTATGAGATCACTCTTCTGAAGGAGTAGATGGCTGAAATGATGCACATGATGCAACAGCTAGTTGTAGAATAAAGCCTAAATTCATCTAGTCCTACTCCGAGGTCTCTACATCCCAGTCTGAAAATGAGGCTCGGCCGTCGCCAGAACCAAATCAAGGCCAAGCCACACCGCCATTTGTTCCACAAGGGGGTGACCAAGAATTGAATCCTTCTAAGATAAGACCAAGAGTTTGGTTATGGTTAGGTCAAAAGTCAAGTAGAGACCTTGACTGAGAAAATTCGCATCATAGAGGACTCTGGTGCTAGAGAAAGTATCGATTTGGATATCTTGACCAATTTTCCTCAGGTCACTACACCTCCTAAGTTCTAGTCACCTGAGTTTGTCAAGTATGATGGCACTGGGGATCCTTGCGCCCATCTTCCCATGTTCTGTAGGAAGATGGAACCCTATGGAGAAAATCATCCTTTGCTCTACCAGATTTTTCTTAATAGCTTGACTAGCCCTATGGCAAATGGTATGTGAGAATGGAAAAGACTTCCAACTGGAGAGAGATGGCCAATACATTTTTGGAGTATTAGTGTTTCAATACGAAGATAGCTTCCGATCACACAGTTCTTCAGAGGACAGAAAAGAAAAGTGGGGAATCTTTCCACTAGTATGCCTAGAGGTAGCATTAGTTCACCGCACAAGTGCTTCCTCCCATGATGGAAGATGAAATGATCAACTGGTTCATCGATAACCTTAAGCCTTCTTACTATGAGAAGATGACCGATACCAAACTCACCCACTTCACAAGCCTGATTCCTATTGTGGAGCGTATTGATGAGGGTATTATAAGCAAGAAAATAGTTGATCCTAAAACTTTGAATTCTATTATAGAATAGCAAGTGAAAAAGGCAACCGGCCTTAAAGGAAAGGAAGTCGATGTTCACATGATCAACAAAATTCCTGAAAGACTAAGGGGTATCACTTTTGCTTATACAGCCCCAACTGCTCGGCCCTATTAGCAATAGGTTCAACCAGCCTAAGCTCCTTATCAAGCATTCAATCAAAGGGGAAGGCCCGATCAACCCTAATATTCCAATGGGATCCACGAAAATTCTCTCCGTTCCCCATGCCCATGGTAGAGTTTTATGCCTATTTGTTGGAGAAGAAGCTAGTGACTCCACTATTTGCGAAACCTAGAGACGGTCATCCTTCGCCCAATTTTAACCCATCCATGAAATGTGAGCACCATTTTAAGGCCAAAGGGCACACCTTGGAAGAATGTTTGCATTTGAGACATCAAATCCAAGATCTCATCGATAACAAGCTAATACAGTTCAATCACACGGCCTAGCCGAATGTCATTTCCAATCCCTTGCCTCCTCATCCGAAAGAGAACATGAACACAATCTCTATAGTGGAAGAGAGGATTCCAAATTTTTCATCCCCCCTCATTCCCTTGGAAAGCCATGTTGCGGGCCTTAGCCCAAGAAAGTCAACTTGTTCTGGAGAACATAAGAGCCCCAGGATTTAACTAGGAAATCTGCTCATTCTGTGACAATAGGGACAGACATGCCCTATTCAATTATAGAGTGCTTTGGCACAATTTAAGAGAATAGTCAAACATGGCATTATCTAGATTGAAAGAGAGGTTACGCGAAAGAGTGATTGCATGAAAACTAGCCTATGCCCTCCAAGTACCCAAGTGGGAACTAACCATAGCGCCATTTCAGTAGGATCAAGGAAAGACTGGGATGAATACTGACAAGAGCACCTTTGTAGGGTTCCACCAGGGATGAGGATGCCAAGATTCCTGACTTCAATCGTTATCAAAGAGATTATAGAATCAATTATGGATTCAGGCATACTAGCTCCAAAGAAGGAACAAACCGTGCTAGCCATTAAAGGTTTTACTCCTTTGATCTTATCTTTGCCTAGGATTGCCGAGCCATCTCCAGGATTTATCCAAAAGGGAACCCTTATTGTCCCTACCATTCAAGGTTTTGACCCTCTAATTCTACCAAAACTAGTCCAATGAATCTTTAGGGATTTTGGCCCCAAGGCATTAGAAGCCTCTTTGCCCAATCCAGTCATCATCTATTCGAAGATGTTCTCCCTAGTGCCAAATCTGCAAACTAAAGAAGGTTTGGTCATTCGTATGCCAAAGCCTTTCCCTTATAAAGATAGCCATCGTGACCCATGGAAGTACGATGTGACTTTGATCTCCACCCAAACTAGAAAGGAAGAGGTTTGTCCTAATATCTCTTCAGGTCTATCCGGGCTCACTAGGAGTGGTAGATGTTATACTCCTGAGGAACTAGAAAAGAGGAGGAAATAGATTTGCAAGGGCACGGCCAAGCCAATCAGGAATAGGGTCACTACTGAAGAAGTCTAGGAGTTCTTCAAAACCATCTAGAAGGCCGATTATAGTGTAATTCAGCAATTGAACAAATCTCTAGCTTAGATTTCTATCTTAGCCCAATTGTTATCTTCTGAGGTTCATCGTGAGCTCTATTGAAGGTATTGAAGGAAACGCATGTTCCTATCAGTATTACAGACTCCTTCTTCGAGGGTATGGTACCATTGGTGTTAGCCACCAACCAAGTCTCATTTTCAGATGATAAGTTGCGTCTAGAAGAAAGAGATCATACTTTGGCCATGCATATCATGGTCAAGTGTGAAGACATGATTGTCGGAAAGGTATTAATCGACAATGGATCAGCCTTGAATGTTTGCTCGATGGCCAATCTAGAGTGCCTAAAAGTGGATATGTCTCTTATTCGGCCTAGCGCCATAATCGTCAGAGCCTTTGGCAGCACATGCTACAAAGTGCAAGGCGAAATTGAGCTAATGATTGAGATCAGCCTAAGGTCCATCATGGTCTACTTCCAAGTGATTAAAGTGGACTCTTCTAACAAAATGCTTTTAGGGAGGCCTTGGTTACATGCATCAGGTGCAGTCATGTCTACCCTTTATAGAAGACTCAAGTTCATATCTAAGAATCAGTTGATCACCATTATGGTTGAAGAGCCCATGACTATCTTCCAGGAGACATCCATTCCCTACATTGATGCTAATGCCTTTTTAAAAGCATCTTTCCATAGCTTTGAGCTAGTTTCCATGATTCACAATGCTTCAGAGCCTGAGTCCGGCTAGCCCGTAGCTTTTTGATGGCTGCAAAGGAAATGCTCAAGTTTAGGTACAAGTTAGGCCAAGGCCTCAAAACCGTAAGACATGGGAGCCCTGCTCTAATTGAACTCTCAAATAAAAAAGGAAGATATAGTTTTGGGTATGAACCCACTCATAAGGAAATCTTTCAAGCTTTTAAAGGAAAGAAGAGGAAGTGTGCCGGTCCAGGGATGTCTAATCCCTATATTAAGGCCACTTTTCCAGCTTCAATCGAGGTCATTATGCCAAAACCTTTCAAGGAATTGGAAGATGAGGAGTTTGATCTAGCTTTTATTATTTGGCTTTGTCCCAAAGAGGTTTTTGTGTGAACGCTATCACATCTTCTGAAGATTATCTGACTTCTACTATCCAACCAGGGATGCTAGGTGAGATGGTAGGCCTTTGGACCATCGAGCCTTGCTTTGTGGTTGCACCGGCTGAGTAAGGAGTATTCCATCATCAAGTGATTGGGCCTCCTGATCACTCAAGGGGGGTTGGAATAGCATATTTAGTTTGTTTTGCATGCTTATGTCACTTCCTTCTTTATTTGTATTCCCTGTTCATTTCCTTGGTTTGTTTTCCCAAAAACAACAAAAAAGAGTATTTCCGTTTTTATCATTATTAGTCATGAACTTTGTTTTCCCCCCCTACCAATAATCCATTAATGAAATATTCATCATATTTTCCAAGAAAATTCTTGCATCTCTCTTTATTTGTGTTCCTATGAATATGTGTGTGCCAATGTGCCAATTATCTTATGTTTCTTTATATATGTTATGCTCTATAGGATTTGTTCTAATTCCCAAGTGGGTACATCATCTCTTTGCCATAACGAGGGTGTGGATGGTGTGAGTGAGGCAATAGATTTGGATCATAATGTTGAAGGATTGGAAGAGGTTCCAAACTTACCTTGAGACATCCTAGAAGCTCTATGTAACAACCCAAGGAAAAATGCTAGCCACATTTGCACTATACCTCAAAAGGACTAGTCAAAGTTGAGGCTCCTTGTAGTTGTTAATAAAGCCCAGTTCAACCCAGTAAATACCCAATGTAAGACTCATCACACACCCACACACATCACACAATCAATCAAATTAGGGTATCACAGGACCCTTTCCACACTTCCACTGTGTAGAAACTTCTTCACGCTACCATGGCCTAGGAATCATTATGGTGCTTGATACCCAACAACGGATCAGCACAATCTTCCATTCTTCCATTCTTCCACGGTATAGGACCCATTCCACACTTCCACTACGTAGGAACTTCTCCATGCTACCATGGCGTAGGAATATATTATGGTCCTTGATACCCAACAACGGATTAACACAATCTTCTATGCTTCCATGATGTAAGACCCTTTCCACAATTCCACGATGTAGGAACTTCTCCACGCTACCAAGGCATAGGAATCATTATGGTGCTTGATACTGAACAACGTATCAGCACAACCTTCCATGCTTCAAAAGTATAGGACCCTTTCCACACTACCACGGTGTAGGAACTTCTCCACAGTTCCATGGCGTAGGAATCTATTATGGTGCCTAATAATCAACAACAAATTAGCACAATTGTCCATGCTTCCACAATATAAGACCCTTTCCACACTTCTACTATTTAGGAACTTCTCCACGCTACCATGGCAGAGGAATCTATTACAGTGCTTGATATCCAACAACGGATCAGCACAATCTTTTATGCTTCCATGGTGTAGGACCATTTCCACAATTCCATGATGTAGGAACATCTCCACGCTACCACGGCGTAGGAATCATTATGGTGCTTGATACCCAACAATGAATCAGCACAATATTCCACGCTTCCACGATATAAGACCCTTCCTACACTTCCACTATGTAGGAACTTCTCCATGCTACCACGACATAGGAATATATTATGGTGCTTGAATCCCAACAACGAATCAACACAATCTTCCATGCTTCCATGGTACAGGACCCATTCCACACTTCCACTGTATAGGAACTTCTCCGCACTACCACAGCGTAGGAATCTATTATGGTGCTTAATACCTAACAAAGAATCAGCACAATCTACTATGCTTCCACGGTATAGGAACCTTTCCACACTTCTACGGTGTAGGAACTTCTCCATGTTACCACGGCCTACGAATCATTATGGTGCTCGATACCCAACAACGGATCAACACAATCTTCCATGCTTCCACGGCGTAGGACCCATTCCACACTTCCACGTTGTAGGAACTTTTCCACGCTACCACGGCGTAGAAATCATTATGGTTCTTGATACCCAACAACGGATCAGCACAATCTTCCATGCTTCCACGGTATAGGACCCTTTCCACACTTCAACTGTGTAGGAACTTCTCCACGCTACCACAGTGTAGGAATCTATTATGGTGCTTGATACCCAACAACAGATCAGCACAATCTTCTATGCTTCCACAGTGTAGGACCCGTTCCATACTTCCCCAGTGTAGGAACTACTCCACGCTACCACTGCGTAGGAGTCTATTATGGTGCTTGATACCCAACAACGGATCAGCACAATCTTTTTTGCTTCCACGGAGTAAGCCCCTTTCCACAATTCCACAATGTAGGAACTTCTCCATGTTTCCACAACGTAGGAATCATTATGGTGCAAGATCAATGTCCAGAACATCAAGCCCTCTCACTCCTCCAGAAGTTCATCCTCCTATCTCCCGGAATGATGAAGCGTCCACTACAAAAATGCCATCATCAAGAGTGATCAAAAAACATTCAAGCAATAACATTATTGGATCTTTAGATGAAGGTCTCCATCTTAGAAATGGAAATTACTCTGCACTCATGACCATTGAGTCTTCGGAGGACTTGAATTTGCTTGTGCAAGAGCTTGGGGAGCATAGTGATGAAGAATCAATGGGAGTTGTTGAAGAATCACATGCTGAAAAAGATGAAAACACAACCGGTCTTTAAGAGAACTACAACTCACTCCTTGAGAAGTCAAAGAGTATGCAAGGATGGCCATGGCAGCCGTGAGGAAGATGAAAAAGACAGAGGAGGACTATAAAAGTCTTCTAGTGCGTTACAAGGAGGCCAAGTGTGAGATAGAGACGCTGAATGGTGAGCTGACTGAAGCTTACACAAAGGTCAAATTTCTTGAGCTTGAAGTGGTTCAAGCAAATGCCAAGATAGAAAGGGTCTCCACTAAGAAGCTTGATGAAGTCCTTTCCCAACAAAAATCGTTTTCTGATAGAGCCAGATTGGGATATACTGGAGAAAGTAGTTTAGCTGTGAATATCTCCAAAGAAGTGAAGTTTGTGAAGGCCAAAGAACCGGTCGTAGTTGCCCTTACTGTGGAGAAGGCAAAGGTTGAAAAGAAGAAGGTTGTGGTTGACCAAAGGGTGTTGAATAAGCCCCGGAACCAATCTGTGGTCAGGTCTGAAGCTAGAGGGACATCTCTTCCAAGATCACAAAGAGGTCCTAGAACAAACCATGTTTGCCATCACTATGGACTTCAAGGACACACCCGACCTAATTGTCATAAGCTTAGAGCATTGAAGAATGCAACTGATCAAAGGTCAAGAAGACCAAGAAATGACAAGAGGACTTGGGCTGTTGAGTCATCAAGAGGTTGAAATGGTGATCCTGGAATGAGGGATGTGATGAGGATGATTGATGCATTCACCACCTGTTTGGCAAGCTTCAACAAAAGGTTTGGAAGTCAAAACACTCGTACCCAATCCTCTAGGGATATCACCCCAAACGCACGTGCCGTGTGGGTGAAGAAAGGTACTCATGCATAAGCATTACAACATGTCCGTGCATTAATACTTCCTATACTTTGTGACTTTGTTTGGTTGAATGCTTTCTGTTATTGTTCCAGCATGTGTTGAAAATTGTGCTTGTTTGCTTTTTTACTTTGAATGTTTTTACATTATTTTTTTTTATCAATCTTTTCTAGTTTTTGTGTCAAAAATCCAAAAATGAATAAAAAGTAGAAAATCAAAAAGTTTGATCGACATTATTGAGTTTTGTCTCAAAACATGTTTTGCCTTGTACCTTTGTACTAATGGCCTTGTGCATTTACGAGCGTAACTTGTTCCCTGTGCACTTATATCATTGTGGAAGAAATCTTGAAATTTATGTGATTGTTGTAAATAGATCTTCAACCTTGTCATGAATGATTAGTGAATGGTTTTGTTGATCTTGAGACATGTATAGACTTATGCCTATATATATCTTCCCACTCTTTATTTTATTGTTTTTGCTAAAAGAGCTCACCAAATGTAAATCTCCAAATGAAAAAAGACAATGAGCAGCAAAAGCCTGTCGCACATACTAGTATTTGATTAGGAAAAAGGGAAAGTGACATAAAATAAAGTATTTGATGCCCAAAAAGCCAAAGGCTAACTCATCAAAGTGAATTATCAAAAATTTCAGGTATTGATCTCACAATGAGATGTGTTGATTCAAAAAGATCAAATGATATGTTGGACATGGAGCCAAATGAAAAGCTTCAAAGATATTGTACTCAAGTTTATGTGGGAGGTCATATATGCATATTTCTATAATTGAGATGGATCACATTATCTAGTGCTAGTTGTGTATGCCTTGATTGAATTGATCATTGAAGCTTCACATTAGACTAAGGACTATCTTATTTTTGATATCCATACACAAAACAGATGTCTATGTTCAATGAATGTCATATTCATTCGTGTGATTGTACTTGATTAAATGTGTTTTCACATGCTCAATCTTTGTTGATCAATCACAAAAAGATTTTTGAGTTTTTAGTTGTTTTTGGAAAGTATTTTGTTTTTGCAAAAATTGTCAAAATCTTCAAAAACAATGTTGCCCTGTTCTAGCGACTCAGTCGCGGGTTGGTCCAGTTGCATGCCCTAGTCGCAAGCCCACACAAAGATTTTTCGCGACTTACTAGCGGGTCAATGTCCCAGTCGCGAAAAATACTTAGAATATTTTTCAAAATTTGGGTTTTTATGTTTCTCACGGCTTAGTATGGTGACTTGTTCGAGGGTGGAAGGTCCAGTCACGAGGGGTACATAGAGATTTTTGTGGCTCACCTCGCGACTCTCTCGCGGGTAGACTTTCCAGTCGCAAAAAACACTTAGAAAAATTTTCAAATTTCTGGTTTCTAGGTTTCTCGCGGCTTGTTTTGGCGACTTTCACGCGACTTGGCTCAGTCGCGAAAATCGCGTGTTTTGCATATTGAGGGTTATTTTCAAGGTTGTTTTTAAATACTTTTCATTTTTCCCTCATGCATCATTATCACATTCATACCTTCATCTTTTGCCCTCTTTTCTCATTGACCCCTTTGTCTATTCGTGTCAAAAAGGGGGAGAGTATACTATTTCTTGTGCACATTTATAGGGGGAGAAATTCTATTTCTTATGCATATTTGTAGGGGGAGAAATTCATTATACTCTTTTATTACTTGCTATACCTTGAGGATCTAATGTGTTTTGTGCAAGTGTTTTAGGTTACAGGTATAAATGTTCCAAGTTCATCACAGCTCCTATGATTCATGATAGGGGGAGTGATATGATAGGGGGAGAAAAAGAGAAAAAGCTTTGTGTTATATTAACTATGTTTTGCTTTGCTTTGCTCATAGTTCATATTTATGCTTAGCTATTTAAAATATCATACATTTTGTGCCCATGTTGCTTTTGTAAGCTTTTAGAGTTTGTTTCCATGTGCTATTTGTAGGCTTTTATGGTTTGTATCATGCTTATGCAGCCTTTATGTTATGTTGTATAATACTTCTAGCTAAATGTTATGCATTTTCTTTAAGTATTCTCACTCTCGTGCCCTTGTAGGATTTTGTTCCTAGATGCATATACTTTATATATTGTGCATTGGTTGAGTGTTGGGCATGCGAGAGATTTGCATTGAGCTTATTGGCTTGTATGTCCGGATGTTCATTCCAAGTGTGAATGAGCATTGTGGTCACTATTTTATAGTGATTGCCTATTTGGTCAAACCATAGTTTATTTCTCATTCCATTTTGCTTGATTGCATTGTGCTTGCCTTATATGTCTTACAAGTTTTCTGGCATACAATGATCAAATTGTGTTGTTGTGTTTCAGGAGTTACTTGTTCATATGATTCAAGAGCTTATCAGATTCTAGAGTTAGGTGTGAGTGAGTTTTGTTCAACTGTTCCCAACTCACATATTAAGTCTAGAGTTTGTTTTAGGGTTTTGTCACGGAATAGCCAAAGGGGGAGATTGTAAGGTTGAATTTTATCAACCATCTTGTTGGTTTTATTCTGTGTCAAATTTTCTTGTATTTTAGCAATTAGTAACCCTGTATTTAGGTGGGAATCATGTAAAGGTAGTGAGTGAGAGAGTGTGAAAAAATGCTCAAGATTGTGCAAGGGTGCAGAGACTCGCGGCTAGAACTCGCGGGTGACTCACAACTGGCAAGCCACCAAAGTTGGCACATGTGTGAAGCATGCTAGGGAGCTGAAGAGTCATGCCAGTTGCTGCACTATAGGACAAAAGTCCCAGGCTGGCCAGGCCGTTAGCTCACGGCTTGAACTCGCGACTCTGCCCAGTCGCGAGGCCAAGTCGCCAGACCACCTTGTTTGGGAAAAACTGACTTTTCACATTCCTTCTCACCCTACTGTATATAGACCTTTATACCCACGATATTCAAAGAGTTTCCAAAGAGAATTTTAAGAGAGAAACCCTAGAGAAAAATAAGATTGATTCATCCACAATCTTCACATAGAGACTCTTCAAATTCCTCTACTCTCTTCCTCTCCATTGTTAAATCCTTATGAGGTACATTACCAAAACCTTTTCTCACCATACCCATATATGTGAGAAGGCCATTTGGTGTTTGGGAAGCAGTTAAGAAGGGACCAATTTCACATTGGTTGATGCTATAGTCAAGTAGTGGAATCCGGTAAGCTAAAGAAGAAATAGATTCGGCATAACCTTGTTGGAGTAGGAGCTTGAAGAGCTTAGATACATTGGGTAGATTAGGCTTAAAGGGTCTTCTACTGTTCATGTATCCCAACTACATTCTTTAGTGGATTGTTTACCGCTTGGAGGGCGGCGGAGAGGTTTTACGCTGAGGGCTTCAGTTTCCTCTTCGATAACACGTTGTGTGTTGTCCTTGTGTTTGCATCTCTCTTCCCTTAATCTTTTCCATTTAATTTCTGCTGTGGATGTGATTTTATTTGGTTTAGATTGTTTATCAATTCTATTTTAAGCTTATGTTCATATTCCGCACATTAATTGTTTGTCATTAAGCTTGAATTGGTAATTTGTAAATTGGGGATCTAAACATTCAACGTTTTTTATACATTATTTGAACTTTCAAATATAATTGAGGACCCGTTCAACTAAGCACAGTATGAGTACCCATTAAGCTACTAGCATATACATATGTAGAAATGTGGGAAAAGAAAAGAAAATAGAAAATTACAATTTACCTACTTGTGGTTTGGCCTAAAATCACAATGGAATGGAAAAGATGATGATGTTATTTCTATCTCTTTTATCGTATCAATTTCTACCAAGAGGATATTATCTCTCTTTCTCACACACAAGGTAACCATCTCTCTCTCTCTCTCTCTCTCTCTCTCTCTGTCTCTCTCTCTCTCTCTCACAAGACCTGGCTAAAAGCCTCAAAGGGTTGTTCTCTGCTGCTTATCGCCACTACCACCAACAGCGGTGGCTTCCCCTTCCCCCGATCTACTAAAGCCCAAGCTCTTTTTCTCATGCCAACCTAAGCCCATGGTGGGCCACCTTGCTCTACCTCGAGCCTCAAGCTTTCCCTTTTTATCTCATCTTTCTCTCTCTTTGATTTGGCATTTGAAGGGGATTTGGATCTCAATCAGCTACAAGGACCACCTAGAATTTTTGGGTTCTATTTGAATGAACTAATTTTGATGGGTATAAAACACACATTTGTTCAATTCACAATGCTATTGTTGGGTAGATTTCTATAACTCACTTTTCACCTCTTATTTTGTTCTCGTTTGAGATCAATAGATGATGTAAGAAGTTTAGATTTTGTAAGGGAATTTGTTGTTTTATTGAGAGAAAAGATAGACAGTACTAGGATTTTTTTATTGGGTTTGTTATTTTGTTGAGAGAAAAGATGAAGAGTTGGAGGAAGTTAGGAAGGAATATAGAGGTGGGGTTGGGGTTTCATTCTTCTTTACTGATTTCATCCAATTTTCCATCCATTATCTCTTATTAGTGATTATTTTTTGGGTTTGGCTTGTTCTGTTGTGTTGTTGTTCTAATTTTTATGCAAGGTTAATAGGTTTTGGATATGTATAATTGTTGTAGAAAGTGTTAGCAACAGCTGGAATAGTTCAGTTGGATAATTGTTGTGTTCTATTGAAATTTTTAAGTTTGTTTCTAAATTTTTACAGACCCTAATGGAGCAGATTTCAGGTTAGCAAAGTGCCAAATTTCAAACCATGAATAAATAACTTAAATTTAAGCTAAACCGTAAGTTGTTATTTACTCAAAAGAAAAAATCAATATTAGCAAGCAAACTTTAGGAATGTATACAATACTCTTGTTTGTACAAAGATAATTCCATGATGACGTTATCAACACGGTTAAAATTAAATAACAAAATTGTTGAGATTAATGTTGAGATGTGGAAGTGAGAGAAAGTGAAGAAAGAAAGCTCTTGATGACTATTAATTTGATATTATATTCTTGTATTACAATCTCCTCAACAACAAAAAAATAAAAATAAAAATAAATGATCTTATATTACAATAACCCAATATATGGTTTAAATACTAGAAAAATCATATGCTAACTTTAGAAAAAGATTATAAGGTCTACAATTAGTTTGGGCCTCATGGCCATAATGTCACTAACAAACATAATCATGCCATGCCATGACAACATCATTGGTCCGGGAATTAAATTTTGGACTAAAAAAATGATTCAAACGTCTCCCAAGAGGAAGCTAATATAACAAAACATTTTAAAATCAAACACGTGTTATATAAAATATGTCTTTTTAACATGATTCAACGTATATTATTATTTTATATATAACAAAATTAACGTAAAAATGATCTTTTTATGACTTAAAATAAATATTTTCTTTTATTTTATAGTACTAAAAACATATATAATTGATATGTACTAAATTTCTTAGTAATTTTTTTTCTTTTTGTATAGTCAAACAATTTTTTTTTTTTTAAATCATTTTTCATGTTGTTGGGAACTTTTTTTTTATAATCTTAATGGGTGAAAATATGTAGTCTCAATGTAGAATTATTTATATAGGAGTGTAATATCTATTTTCTTTTATATAAATTGTAGGGTCACAATTTGGGACCCAAGCCGAAAATGTATGGAGTCTTGGTCCAATGAGCCCAATACAATGAATTTATAGAGAATAGGTCAAAGAACTAAGTCCTAATGAGTTGGACAACGGTTAGTATGGAATTGCATGACAATCAAACACAAATAAAGGATGCTGATATCAATAAACTTTCAGTCCAAGGAGGTTAAACTTGTATATAATGATCACTTTTGAATATCAGAATGATTTAGATTGCTATACTATTTTTTCTCTCTATTTTCTGATCCCCTTCTCATGGAGGGTCTCTCACATTATATAGCTCTTTTTGTATCATCTTGATCCTACATTTGTTGATCATTTGAGTCCCTACTTGAGTGCCCGTCCCATCAGACACCCCTTTCAGCCTTTTATGAGTCGGGGTAGCCAAGGCAGCACTGTTTAATGGTCTTCTCCACATAAATGCGGCCAGAAAAGTAGCTGCAATGCATTTAATGCGGTGGTAGCAGCTTTTCCTTAGATATTTTGAGTTTCCTTCCTTCTCGTATGTTCATGGGGCACATTTCTATTGCTAGAGCCTTTTGGAGAGTCACTTTAATTGCTAGAGTACACACTTAGACTACATTCATCGTATCCGAGAAGGTATTCCTCCTCGGATCATCTTTCATTCATCCCCCGCTCATGAGACTTTAATTGGGAATCCCTTAATAACCATTTGCTTCTCTTTGGAATTGTCAATGTCCTTAGCCAAGGCCCGAGGCCCGATACACTATTTTGGGCCCTAGTCCCTATAATAGCCCCTCAAAATTCCGATTTTTCCCTCCCATCCGAGGAGAAAAAGTGGGGTTTTGATTTTTAAGAGATAAGATCAACTGATTTTTTAATTTACACGTGCGAGAATGCGGCTTTACATGACTCATAATTGTTACTGATGCTTCGTAATCTACGAGGCGTTATTAATTACTCCAGGCGGCTTTATGTCCCCCGCATCCAACGGTGAAACACAAATCCAATGGCTAACGTTTCCTCTAGTATTTTGAGTGGGAGTACTCCCACCCATCTTCTCCCTTTATATAAAGCCTTGAGGGAACCCCTTTTCTTCTCTTTTTTACAAATCTTCAAGAACTTTAGAGAACTCCAGCGCCCAGTCTTCACAAAACGTATTAAACTCTTGAGTCTCCATAGCCATTTCCTGTAAGAAGTTTTTCTAAAAAATCTCTAAAAGTTTCAGAGATTAACATACGAGTTCCCGTAAGTCTTCATTTCTTTATATTCCCCTTTTTCCTCTCGACCTCTCAGTTTGTCTAGATGGGTAAGTTTAAGCATTTAGTAGACACACCGGCCGGTATGGAGGGTTTTAGGGCTAAGTACCATATCCCACAAGGGGTGGTTTTAGAATATTGTCCCTCGGACTGAATACTGACTGATAGGGATGTAGGTCAAGTCGCCATTCCCATAATTGCTTTCATAGAGGGAGGAATAACGCTTCTCATGGGTAGGATAACCAGAGACTATTTGATCAACCATAGATTGACCCCCTACTAGTGCTCCCTCAACCTATTTAGGATCTTGGGCTACGTAGACATCGTGAACGAGTAGATGGGCTTAGGGTTCAAGTGGCACGATGTGATTCATATGTATGAGTGCCACAAGCTCGCCGGTGTGAGTTACTACCTCAAATCCCGGTCCGAGGATGTCAGGCTGATATTCTGTCTCCCCAAGTCCAATAAGGGTATGAAGGACGACGACCTGATTGCCTTAGGGGAGTAGAACGACAGTCTTCATTGTCCAACTCGGGCAGGAGATCCAGGTGTGGTACCTTTAGGATCAGTCCCTTTGGAAAGGTACTTAGCCTTTTTAGCTTTACTTTTTCTACTTAACACTTCATCTTATTTTGGCGAAAGATATTCTTTTTTGGTGATTTGACAATGATTTTCTTCTCGGATGTTTTTGCAAATAAAAATCACGTTGCTCCGAGGATCAGTTTAACTAACATTTAGGCTCTCAATTACCTTCTGAGGTCAGAGATTTTTGTTAGCGAGGACGGACAATTGCAAGCCGCTCACCTAATCTTGGATTACGAGCCTCTATCCTGCATTTTCCATGACGTAGGCCAAGCAATAAGGGCCGGGAGTTCAAGGTTAGCTTAGATCAACGTCTCCAAGCCAGGATTTTTGGCTCGAAGGGTTCTTCCCCCGGTTGCCTTGCGAATTCCACAAAACCTTCCACCAATTGCACAACCGCTTCCATGAAATCTTCCTGAAGCAACAGCATTTCCTAAAGAGGAAATTGCCTCATCTCGTCTATCATTAGAAGAGGAGATAGAAAAATTCAATTTCGAAGAAGAAAATAATCCGAGGGCTCCTTTAATAAACATCTCGGACGCCGAGGGTGAGTCAGACAGGAATTCTGGTGTTCGCACTCCTATTCTTGCAATCGCCCACCCGGACAACTCCTCTGACGAAGAGGAGGATAGTATGGCTTTAGACAAGGGCAATAAGAGCCTAAGGGAACTCATGGCTACCAGGGGTAAGGAGTCAACATCAAAGGCGGCCCCTAAGTCCTAAGTTCCCTCCAATCTTCCCCCTCCCCCTCCACAGATCCCCTTTGACCTCGGCCTAAAGCCTAACCCTGACCAGAAGAAGAAAAGGCCAGCTGAGACGCTCGAGGAAGGCGCAGTAGGTCCCCGAAAGGGGACAAAGTATCAGAAAGTGATCCAAGAGCCTCGGGACAAGAGGTCCCAATTCGTGGATAGTCAGGAGGAACAGAATAGGGTTGATGTGCGCATGACACAGCACACATGGAGCCCTCGGCTTAAAGTGGATGGGGCTCCAATTCCTTGGAATGCCTCAGTCCGAGAATATCAGAAGGGCCGGGCTGAATACGTAGCTGAAGCCCTAGAGCAGCCCACACTCCTCCCCAAGGATATGGACACTTATAGGCGCTTTGATCTCTTTCTGTCCCTGAAGAGGGACCTTGCTATGGTAAAGCAATTTGTCTATTTATGAACATAAATGTTAAATCGTGTTTTCGTTTTTAACTCATATTGTTTTTGTGATCTTTAGGCAGATTACTCAACAAATTTTTGTGGCCGAGGAGTGGTACCATGACGCTCGTAAGCAAGCCACTGCTAAGGCGCTCACTTGTACCGACATTGAGAAAACATTGGGGGCTGTTAAGCAGAAACAATTTGAACTGACTGAGAAGCTAAAGGAGGTGAATTCAACTCGTTCAAGTGCCGAGGCCAGGTTGAAAACTGCGGAAAGGCAAGCTGAGGATCAGCACCAAAAGCTGCACTTAACTGAGATAGATCTAGCCACTGAGAGACAGTTGGTCTTAGATCTCACAGCCGAGTTGCAAAAGCCAAGGCAGAAGCTCAGCTGGCCAGGGAAGCAGCCAAGGCGGAGAAGAGAGCTTTATATCAGCTTGGTGTGGAGGAAACACAAGTAAGGCTTACCGAGGAGCTATCAGAGGTGTGCAGGGACTATTGCAACGTGACATGGGACAGGGCCCTGAGCGTTGCAGGAGTCCCTGCAGATTCTGTGTTGAGGTTGCCTGAAAGTGTCTACTACCACCTTGAAATTTGCGAAGTCCCAGCTCTTATGCCTTCTCCTCCTACCCATGCTCTAGAATCTTTTGAGTAGCCTTTGGCTATCCCAAATGCCCTCCTTCATCCTGAAATTTCTAAGGGATCTGGCCAAGCTGGTGACCAAGGCTAGGGTGATGAAGGGGAGAAAGGTAAAGGCAAAGGCAAAAGGAAGAAGCTCTCTGCCAAGTCCAAAGATGCTGCCAAGGAGAAAGAAGTAGAGACCGAGGCTTAGGGAGCTGAGCCCAAGGCCAAGGATGTTTCTACTTCTCAACCAAGCCAAAAGGAAGATCCTCCTGCCCCTTCTGCTGAAGCTTAGCCGTTAGGTTTCCTTTTTGTAACTCCCTTTGTAGTAAATTTTTTTTTTTTAAAAAAGACACTATGTCTATGTGTACAATGTACTATCTTTATCACTTAATGAGAATGTTCTTCATTTCATCCTTTGTTCTTTTGCCTTATGTAATTTAAATTTTATTACATAGCCTTGAACTGATGTTACTGTACCTTCAATTAAAGCCTACAATAATACGCTGCTTAGTAATCTGGCTAAGTGTCAAGAGTAAAGTTGTGAATTGAATCTTAGGTAATGAAGACTGACATTCATAGGCTTATATCATGTGAAAGAGAACAAAAGAGGCAAACAGTCTGTATATTGCACATAAATATAAGTTTAAATTTGCCTTGGGTCTGTTTTGGCTTTAGGTTATGCCTTTGAGTATTAATTTCGCCCCAATATATGGCTCGAAAGACCTGACATATTTTAAGATTTGTTTAATACTTGGACAGTTATTAGAAATAGTCAATTTCCCCTAAGCCTGTGGTTCGAAGAACCATGCAGGACTTAGGTTCTATTTAATACTTGAATAGATGTCAAAAGTAATTAATTTCCCCAAAGCCTGTGGTCCAAGGAGCCATGCAGGACTTAGGTTCTATTTAATACTTGAGTAGATTGAGAGACAAGAAGCATGATGCCTTTACACAACAAAAGAACTTATTGAGAAAGGAAATTTTCGTTAATAATAGTACATTTTTAGGTTGTTTACATTCCAAGGGTGTGGTATTACATACTCATCTAAATCTTCTAGAAAATATGCCCCTATCCCAACCACTGAGGTGATGCAATATGGTCCTTCCCAATTTAGTCCTAACTTTCTTCATGCTGGGTTTTTTGCAGTGCCTAGAACTTTCCTCAACACTAAGTCACTAGGCACTAATGGCCTTAACTTTACTTTGGCATCATAGCCTTGCTTGAGTTTGTGTTGGTAGTACGCCAATTGGACCATTGCCCTTTCTCTTCTTTCTTCAATAAGATCTAAGCTTTTCTCTAGTAGCTCGTTGTTGCTGCTTGGACAAAATGAGCTAGTTTTTAGCGTTGGAAAGCTCGTTTCTAGAGGAATAATAGCCTCGGCCTCGTAAGTCATCGAAAAGGGGGTCTCTCCCGTTGATCTGTGAGGTGTGGTCCGGTACGTCCACAGGACGTGTGGTAGTTCTTCCACCCATCTTCCCTTCGCATCATCTAACCTCTTATTAAGTCCGTTCACTATGACCTTATTAACAGCCTCGACTTGCCCATTCCCCTAGGGGTAGGCTGGGGTAGAATATCTATTAGTGATTCTCAATTCGTAACAGTACCTCCTGAAGGCCTTATGATCGAACTGAAGACCGTTGTCCGAGATGAGGGAGTGAGGGACCCCAAACCGGGTAACAATGTTTTTCCAAACAAACTTTTTGACGTCCACATCTCTGATGTTCGCTAAAGGTTCAGCTTCAACCTATTTAGTAAAGTAGTCAGTGCCGACAAGCAGATACCTTTTGTTCCCTACTGCCTTGGGAAAGGGCTCGACGATATCCAAGCCCCACCGAGCAAATGGCCATGGGCTAGACAGTGGATTGAGGATCCTTCCTGGTTGATGTATGTTTGGCGCAAATCTTTGACACTAGTCACACTTCTTCACGTATTCATGTGCTTCTTTCTACATGTTTGGCCACCAGTAACCTTGGGTGATGGCCCTATGAGATAAAGATCTGTCTCCTGTGTGGCTTCCACAAATCCCTTCATGTAATTCCTCCAGGATTAGTTCTGAAGCCTCAGGGTGTACGTAAAGCAAGTATGGTCCAGAAAAGGAACGTTTATACAACTTCTGGTCCTTAGATAGCCAGAACTGAGAAGCTTTTCTTCGTATCTTGTCAGCCTCGGTCTTCTCTTCAGGCAAGATTTCTTCCTTCAAAAATAGTACTAAAGGGCCCATCCAACTAGGTCCCACTTTGACCTGGTAGACATGGATCACTTCTCTTTTCGTCACTAAGAGTTTGTATAAATCTTCCACGAGGATGAACCGAGGTAAACTTTGAGCTGAAGAGGTGGCAATCATGGCCAAGGAGTCGGCATGTGTGTTCCCACTTCTAGGGATATGCAGTAAACTAAAAGAATTGAAACGTGACTGTAGGCGTTTAACTTGATCTAAGTATCCTTGCATTCTTTCGTCTCTTGCTTCTAATTCCCCATTCACTTGGCCAACGACTAGTCTTGAATTCGAGAACATGTTTACTGCTTTTCTGCCCAGTTTCCAAACCATGGACATCCCCTCCAGTAGGGCCGCATATTCAGCCTAATTATTCGTGGTCGAGAAACCCAATCTTAGCGATTTTTCAATGGTAATCCTTTCAAGGGAAATCAGAACTAGCCCTACTCCGGAGCCCCTTTAGTTCACTGCGCCATCAACATATACTTTCTAGCATGTCAGCCCCTGTAGAAAGATTGCGCCAACTAATTTTTCATTCATGTCTTACGTCTTTGCTTCTTCTTCTAACGAGGGTTCAGTGAATTCAGCCACTAAATCTGCGAGGACTTGGCCCTTGGCGGAGGTACAAGGCATGTACTTGATGTCAAAAGCCCCTAAAATCGTGCCCCGCTTAGCAACTCTCCTTGTATAGTCAACACTACGAAGTATGGACTTAAGAGGAAGCTGGGTTAGAATAATAACCGTGTGTGCCTGGAAGTAATAGGAAAGCTTTCGTGTAGCTTGAACCACTGATAGGATGGCCTTTTCTAGTGGTAAGTAGTGGATCTCAACTTCATGCAATGATTTGCTCACGTAATAAACTGGTCGTTGTACACCGTTGTCCACTCATAGTACCACTAGGCTTACTGCATGAGGGGTCACAGCGATGTAGGTGAACAGGACTTCATCAGCCTCAAGACTGGACATGATTGGTGGTCGAGATAGATATTCTTTAAGTTGTTGGAAGGCCAAAGAACATTCCTTGATCCACTCAAATCCCTTCCATTTATTCATCAAGAGGAAAAAGAGTCTACACCTGTCTGCTGACTGAGAAATAAAACGATTTTAGGCAGTAATCATGCCGGTAAGCCTTTGGACTAAGCCTTTGGACCTCGTTGGGATTCCGAGGCAGCTACAAGCTGTTGACAGCCCTGATTTGATTGGGATTGGCCTCGATCCCCCTATGGGTCACCATATAGCCCAAGAATTTTCCTGATCCTACCCCAAACAAACATTTGAATGCGTTGAGATGTAGCTTGTGTCTCCTCAGAATTTCAAAATGTCCCTGAGGTCTCTCATGTGCTCGGACACCACCTTACTCTTCACCACCATGTCATCTATATAGACTTCAATGCTCTTACCCAGCTGCAGCTCAAATATTCTAGTCATCATTCTCTGGTAGGTGGACCCTGCGTTTTTCAAACCAAAAGGCATCACCTTGTAATGGTAGTTCCTAATGGGAGTGATAAAAGTTGTCTTTTCTTGGTCATCTACAGCCAGTGGTATCTGATGATATCCTTGAAAGGCGTCTAAGAAGCTCATCCGAGGATGGCTAACGGTTGCGTCTACCAACTGATCTATCCAAGGCACAGGGAACGGATCTTTTAGGCAAGCTTTATTCAGATCCATGAAGTCTACACAGACTCGCCATTTTCCGTTCTTCTTCTTTACCACTACAGTATTGGCCAACCACTCAGGGTAAAAAACTTCCTTGATAGCCCCTGCTTTTTTAAGCTTCATCACCTCATCCCTAACAGCATTACCATGCTCCTTCGACAGGCGCCGAGGTGGTTGCTTCTTTGAAGTAATGGATGGGTTAATGTTTAGATGTTGGCAAATAAAGCTCGGATCAACCCCTAGGGCCTCATAGGTGTCCCACGCAAATACGTCCACGTTTTCTCTAAGGAACCCAATTAGCTCTTCTCTCTCTTGGAGAGATAGTTTCGAGCCGACTTGAAAGAATTTTTCTGGATCAACGCCAACAGCTACCTTTTCTAGATCCTCGCATTTTGCCTCCTCGGTTGAACCGTTACCAGGTAATGCTGAGGGGGCTGATTGCTATAAACCCCTTTCAGTAGAGACCGAGGACTCAGCATTGAGTTGGCGTGAGATAGCAGCCACCATGCACTGTTTGGCCATGGTCTGATTCCCTACAATCTCTTTAACTTGGCCCTCCGACGGGTGCTTCACCTTCTAGTGCAGGGTAGAAGAGATAGCTCCTAAGGCATGAAGCCAAGGTCTAGCCACAATAGCTGTGTAGGGTGAATAAGCGTCAACTACAATGAAATCCACCTCCACCACGTCCGAACCGGTTTGCATAGGCAATCTAATTTGACCTCTTGGGGTAACGGTCTTTCCCTCAAAACTTACCAGAGGGGAATCGTACACCATTAAGTCTTCAGGTTTTAAGTTCAGCCCCTTGTACAGGTCGGGGTACATTACTTCTACAGCACTACCTTGATCTACCAACACTCTCTTCACATCATACCCTTCAATCCTAAGTGTGACTATCAGAGCATCATCATGAGGTTAAATGGTTCCGATCTTATCTTCGTCCGAGAAGCCCAGCATCGATGAGGCTTCCTTCTTGGCCTTTTTGGACTCCCGATCATCGTCCTCGATGGATAGCCGAGCCACAGACATTACTCTAGAAGGACAAGAGCTGGTCCTTTCCAGAGCAGCAAGAATGACATTTATCGTACCTATAGGAGGTCTTAAGGAGGTGTCTCTTCGGGACTCCAGATTTGCTTGTCTTTGTTGACCATTGGAATGATGTAGGAGGTGTCTTAATTTTCCCTCTCGGACTAGCTGGTCCAAGTGGTTCCTCAAGTTCCTGCAATCCTCAGTGGTGTGCCCCGGTTCTTAATGGTATTGGCAATACAGGTTTTAGTTGCGCTTCATGGGGTCTCCTGTCATCTTATTCAGCCATTTGAAGAGTGACTCGTTCTTGATCTTCTCTGAAAACCTGATGCATTGGATCTCAGAACACAGCATTGACTGTCTACGCATCGGCAGATCTGGATTGCCCTGCAAAGTCTCTCCTCGGTCGGTTGCTGTTATTAAATTGTTCCAACTTGAAGTCCCTCCTCTTTTGAGGGATAATCTTTGTTTTACCCTTGCCCAATTACTGGTCTTCTTCAACCCTTTTATACTTGTCGATCCGGTCCATGAGCTGGTGCAAGTTGGTGACAAGCTTTCCTGTTAGGGACTTTCTTAAACCATGCTTGGCCGGGAGACCACTCTTAAAGGTTCTGATGGCGACATCATCAAAGTTACCCTCTATCTCATTGTACATCTCCCAATATCTATCTGAGTATGCTTTCAGGGTCTCCCCTTCTCGCATGGACAAAGACAGTAGAGAATCCAAAGGTCAAGGAACCATGCTACACATGATGAAGCAAGAGCTAAAGGCCTGGGTGAGCTGCTTAAAGGAAACTATGGAGTTTGGCTTTAGGCCATCGAATCATCTCATCGCCACTGGTCCTAAGCTAGACGGAAATACTTTGCACATCAAAGCCTCGTCTTTGGAATTGATGGTCATCCTCTGGTTAAATTGGTTTACATGCTCTACGGGGTCCATTCGACCATTGTACATGGTGAAAGTAGGTTGATGGAATCGTAGAGGGAGTTTAGCCCCTTCTATCTTACGTGTGAAGGGTGACTTAGAGATCCGATCCAATGCCTTGCTCATGGTGTCATTTACTAGGCCTTTACGAGGCGGACTTTTATGTCTGCGTTTATGGTGGTGCTCTTCCTCATAAGAAAAGGTCTCAATCGCTAGGGTTCTTGACCTTTGCCTATAATTGTCATCCCTTTCATCATTAGAGGACGTATCTGAACTAGAAGGGGAACACTTTCATTGTGCACGACGTAGTTTCTTTTTTAAGTCATTAATCTTTCGCTGCAGGGCTTCATTATTGTCTTGCCTTTGGGATACATGACTTCCCACCCTAGAATGACTTCTTCTTGTATGGGTAGTACACACACTACCCTCTCGATATCGCTCTCGATCCCTTTCTTATTCAAGGTTAAGGAAAGTATCCTGCCATTAAGAACCTGTAGGTTCCGTTTGGTGTGGACCTGCTTGGTGCAGACCTGATCCCACCATGTTTAACCGTTGCACTCACTGATGCACAAGTTCTTCCCACAGATGGCGCCAATTGTAAGGTCACAATTTGGGGCTCAAACCCAAAATGTATGGAGTCTTGATCCAATGAGCCCAATACAATGAATTTGTAGAGAATGGGTCAAAAAACTAGGTCCTAATAAGTTAGACAACGGCTAATATGGAATTACATGACGATCAAACACAAATAAAGGATGCTAATATCAATAAACTTTCAGTCTGAGGAGGTTAAACTTGTATATAATGATTACTCTTGAATATCAAAATGATTTAGATTGCTACACTATTTTTTCTCTCTATTTTCCGATCCCCTTCTCATGGAGGGTCTCTCACATTATATAGCTTTTCTGGATCATCTTGATCCTACACTTGTTGATCATCTGAGCCCTTACTTGAGTACCCATCCCATCAGACACCCCTTTCAGCCTTCTGTGAGTCGTGGTAGTCAAGGCAGCATTGTTCAGTGGTCTTCTCCACATAAATACGGCCAGAAAAGTAGCTGTAATGCATTTAATGCGGTGGTAGCAGATTTTCCTTAAATATTTTGAGTTTCCTTCCTTCTTGTATGTTCATGGGGCACATTTCTATTGCTAGAGTACACACTTGGACTACATTCGTCGTATCCGAGGAGGTATTCCTCCTTGGATCATCTTCCATTTATCCCCCGCTCATGAGACTTTAACTGAGAATCCCTTAATAACCATTTGCTTCTCTTTAGACTTGTCAATGTCCTCAGACAAGGCCCAAGGCACTATTTTGGGCCCTAGTTCCTACATAAATCTTTGAGCCTTTTTGTGGATACAATATCTAAAGTTTCAATATTTGAGATTGATGATTGTATAATAAATTTTAAATCTTCAAAAAGTTCTTCTAAAATATGCATCAATGGATGGTTTCCCACCTTGAAACCTGAATATGAAATTTCATAAAATAATATATAGCCAACCTGAAAAATTTGTGAAGAGTAATATATTATTAAAAGGGTTTGTCAATCTATATCTTTCCTATGAGCATTATTTGAGTGATAACATATGATACAAGCAAAAAAAAAAAAAAAAGTAAATGGTTTTTATACTACCTAAGTTGCGGAAATTTTTATGTAACCCATTACATGATGATTAAAAAAAATCATTCACATATACTTATAGTCACATAACATTTTTTATGAATTGTGTAACTTACTGTAATTATACATGTTGATGGTTTTTTTAACTACCACGTAGTGGGTTGCATAAAAATTCCTGCAATCACATAAAAATCTTGCCTAAAAAAATATAAATTCAAAGGCAACTAAATGAAATATTGGCCCTTTAAATGATTGATTGGTAGTATTAACATCTATTTTATAATATTAATAATAAAAGGAAGGAGGAATTTGCTTTTATAGATTTCAAGCCTATGGCTAAATAACTTAAACATCTGAAAAGTCAGGGGGGAGGAGTAGTTGTTGATTAGTTTGACACTTACATGCATTATGAATTAAGGATGAGTTTTGATTATATGATTTTCCTTTTTGTTTCCAAGTCTATGATCACAAATTAAAGGTTTGCAGATTAGACTTTCTATTTTTCCACTTAGTGCCACACTCCCAACTTTTTTGCTTGAAAAAGAGTACTGCAATAAATATAATCTCTACAAATAGAGCTATACTTCACAGACACCCAATAGATGATGAAACAAACTGAATATAAGATAAATAAAAATAAATAAAAAATAAATAAATTGTTCACACATTAAAAAATAATAAATTAGGGGGAGGGCGAGAAGAAGAATATGGAGGAATTATATAGTCCAGACAATTGAAATTAGTTATATATAACCTTCATGGATTAAGTTGGCACAGTTGTGGCATACTTGATTAGCATGCCAACTATATCTGATGAGACCCTTGCAGCTGACTTCTTCAAGTTTTGAATCTTCAAATCAGTTTCCTCTTCAAGTCGTTTTGCATTGGATCCAGAACTCCCACTTGTCTGTAAAGTTTAAGCAGATAGCTAAAAAGAAGAATTAAAGTATGAAACTACAGCTCCTGTTTCTTCGGTATAGGAATTTTTGAGAAGCATATATTGATAATAATGCTGGAGATAATTTGATAAAGATAATGAATTGATGACAATTATTACAATCATTATGATAATAATAAAAGTGACTGCACCAATTATATACCTCAGAAATTGTCTTTTGGTATTCAGCTTCCATATGGGAACGATAAAGTGTTGCTTCCCGATCAGCCTCATCTTTAGCTTGCTTCAACCTTCCCATCTTCACTGAAGAATGTAAGATTATGGAGAAGGATGAATATCAGTAAGGCTTGTGACAGAGAAGTTCATTTATGCAACAGAAAATGGAGTTCAAAGAATTAAAGAGATGGACTATATTCATTATAGTCTTCAATTTAATTACATATTTGATCAATACTTTGGACAAATTTTCACCATAATATTAGACATGTTGCTCTCAAATTAAAATGATAGTACTATGAAGGCGGAGATCTCATGTAGGAATGTTGTCTGAGAAAAGAAGAATTAAAGTGACTCGACAAATAATCTCTGTACCCTATTTATAGACACAATTTCACCCATTTATGGAAGGTCACAAACTCTGTGAAGAGTTGCATCATTCATTTAAGTTGCAACCCTTCACACTGCTTCATGGGGAAATTAATACTATTACAAAGAGAGAGTGCAGTGTATGATTGAGGACACAACATTTTTATGATGCTAATCTTCCTATGCTTACATAATAGACATATAAATAAAGTTTTTACAGCTTTTAGCACTGGCAACTATGCTTTGAGCTTCCTGTTCTGCAGTCAGCAGCATTTGAATGCCTCCTTGTCCTCTGAAGGGATCCATGGCAATTATACAAGCCTAAATAGTAAGAAAATCCTCGTTAGAACTTGAAAAAGTCATACTGATGTACACCAAAAAGTAGAGCACAAATCATTGTTACAGATATTTACTAGGCAATATCTCATTTCATGTCCTCGCTAAGAAGTTTTTAACAAATATCTCATTCCCTGTGTTTTAAGGGTTTTTTTTTTTTTTTTTTGGAGGGGATCCTGTGTTTTAAGTTCAGTATGAAATTATCCTAGTGATTTAAAAGAACATCAACCTTCAATCATTATAGAGCACAAATCAGAATTTTATTTAACAAAGTTTAAACTAGAAATCATATGGTGAGATTCCAAATGCATTTATAATTTAATTAAAATTCTCTTTGCCCAAATCCCTCTCCGGAGAAAAATGAATTTCTTATCACATTGGTCAAAAGTCAGTCCATCATAGACAACTTTACATTTGACGAGGATGATGTCAATTTTGAGTTATATTGACATTGTAGGTTGTAATTAACTCAATAGGAAAAGTCACTTGTCTTTAAATGTAGAACTTAGGTTTGAATCTCACTTACACTAAAGCAATTGATGTCTACCAATTGTCATGTGACACATGCCATAGATTCTAATCTATGATATATATATATATATATATATATTACATTGACATTGCCCAGCAAGCAACTAATTTTTTCCTAGTTTGGTGCTAAAGGCAAGCCGTAAACAATCAATAAGGTACACATTATTAAGGACACTGTAAACCATTTCATATGCTGAAATCCCAAAAAACCACTAGGACAATTTCAAACTGAACTTAAAACATAGGTAATGAGATAACTATCTGCTTTCGTGTCCTCACTAAGAAGTTTTTAACAATTGTCACCATCTGTAATACTATTGTAACCCATTCTCTAGCTCTGCTATTCTATATGACCGAAGCTTAACAATCAACTGCAATAATGTCGAAATCGAAAGAACGAAGAAATATGAATATAGTTTGCAAAATATACATAATCAAAGGCATTGGGAATTCGAAAAACAGTGACAAATTTAAAATGTTTGAACTGCAAGAATCCCAATCGAGCATTAGCACAGGTGGTTACCCAATGGATTGAAATGGGAGTATCGGGTTAGGTTTCTCTACGCAGTTAGTTATATACACAAAATAGCCAAACTAAATTAAAAAAATAAATAAAATAATAAATAAAAAATTTAACTGCAAGAGTGCATTTGGAAGATTAATAGAGGCTCTCCATTTTCTTGTTTGTAAATTAAATGAGTACCTAATTGTCTAGAATCCATACCATACCTCCTGTCATATCTTTGACAAATTCAATCATTTTCACACATGGCTTGAAGCTTGTTTAATTTATAAACGCATGCAATCTCCCATCTCAAAACGAAGCCAATCAGTTTCCACGATTAGTAACCATGTCCATAACAACATTGTTTAAAGCATGCACATCTTGACAGGATTGAACATGCACTCGTCAAAGTGAAACGCAAAGATCATCGTGAAACTCAGTAGAAGCCTATCATTCTCTTTAATGTTGTAATTCAAACATACTAATTAGCACATTTTCCATTAGATATAAAAACGTGGATCTTAACGATTATATAAATTTATATTTATATTTCATGGAAAACTATTTACAAAAGAAAAGGTAATAATCAATACAGCTTGAAGATATATGATTTCGGTCATAAAAAAAAAAAAAAAAAAAAAAAAAAAAAAAAAAAAAAAAGAGATATATGATATCAATACCTGAATGAAAAGAAAATTGCAGATGACTAATTCTCTCGCGAACCCTTTCTAAGGGAAAAATGTCTGGTTAAGAATATAAGTTGGGGGAAAATAATGTCAGATAGTTAAAAATATGCGGGTACGAGAGAGAGAGAGAGAGATGCTATTATTAATTAGCCACATTAGTTTGGTTTGTTCCAAGTCAAATGGAATACATTTTTTTACAAAATTTAGGTACGGTACTTTAAGAGCTATTCTTTAGGTTTTCCTTTAAAGATTCAGTCATATGGCTACTTAATTAAAAAATACATTTTTATCTCATGAGAAAAAATCTACATGGCAAAATCTTAAAAAGTGAATCTAAGGAACAACAACTAAGTACTGTACCTAAGTTTTGCCCACATTTTTTTTTAGATGCGTAGTAACAAATATGGAAAATTACATTTTAGATCCTATATTGTAGGATTATTTTCAAACTAAACCTAACACAATAATTTTTTTAAATATATATATATATAATTAAATCCAATTTTTTTTTTTAGAAGACAATTAAATCCAAAAGTTTAATACTATTATTATATAATTTTTCAAGTAAATTATAAAGTTGGTCCCTACCCTTTATACGATATTTCAATTTGGCCTCTATACTTTTAATTATGTCGATTTGGTCAATAACCTTTTTAGGGCGTGTCGATTTAGTCCATATTGCTATCCTTTGGATGGAAAAACCTGATGTGTCAAACAAAAAAAAAAAGGGGGATAATTACAAAGTTGATCCCTTTCTTTTACACGATATTTTAATTTGGTCCTTAATCTTTTAATTGTGTCAATTTAGTCCATAACTTTTTTCAAGGCTGTGTCAATTTAGTCCCTACCATTATTCTTTGGATGGAAAAAGCTGATGTGTCAAACGGAGCAATTTAAAATTATTTTTCATACCACATCAATTGCCAAATATACAGCCACCTCATATTATTTATAAAAAAAATAATAATAATTTAAAAAAAAAAAACAAATTAAATTTTGCACACTTGAGATTCATATCATTTCACTAAAATCCCTAACTCGCTCTCTCTCTCTCTCGTTAGTCACAACATCAAATACTCATTGACTACTTAGCACCCCAGACTCACCTTGCTACTATTCTTCAAGATGCAATATCTTTCCTCACTGACTATGAGTCTCTTGTGGTATTCCTATTGGTTGTGGTTTTTATTTTTTTTTATTTTTTTTCTTCTTTTGTTGCTTTTATGAATCAAGTTTTCTTTCTGGAACTAAAAGCCACTTCATGGTATTAACCTAAGTTCCCTTTAACTCTTTGTATATGTTCTTTCAATATCAATACAAATTCTACCGACTTTAGTATAAAAATAAATAAATAAAAAGGTATCTTTTTCTTTTCTTTTGTTTTCTTGGAAACCAAACACAACAATAAACAAAAGAAAATCTCAATTGCTACAAGAAACATGGAGAAAATCCTCATCTTTGCTTCAATTTTACATCACTCTCTTAACAACCAAACACTATCAAAAAGATTTAATTTGAAAAAAAAGAAAAGAGAACTCAAAATATACCAAGAAAATCCACCATTGTTGAGCCAAACCTTTTGCTTAGATTTGCAAAACATACCTCCTAAACTCAAAACACAAAACAAAAAAACAAAAACAAAAACAAAACCAAAACCAAAACCAAAACCAAAACCAAAAACAAAACAAAAAACAAAAAAAAACAAAAAAAAAAAAAAAAAGAAGAGAAAAACTTAGTTTATACTTGAGAGTTGAGGCTAAGGTTAATGCGGATGAGACCGAGCTGCAAAGGTTTTCCTTGAGCTCAACGTTGATCTACTCTTCAAGTTCATCATCATCAGTGGTGGTTCATCATCACCGATCTAGGTTTGTTTCATTTTTACTTTGGAGCCATTGTTAGTGGTGGCATGATCTTTAGAGGTCAGCTTGTCCGATTGTGGTGGCAGAGACGGAGAGAGAAAGAAAGTGCGGAGGGAGGTTCTAGAGGTCACGGTGGCTAGGTTTGGAAAATGGGGTTTTAGGTTGATTGCAAATCCCTAGGTTTGGTCAATGGTGTTTTGATTTGGGTTTTAGATGTGTAATCTTAGAGCATCCACAGTAGTGGAGCAAAAAATATAGTTATTTGGCACTTACAAAAGTCACTTTATCTATTTTACCTCCTCACATCCCACAGCAATGGAGCTATATTTTTAGATATTTGATTAAAATAATACAAATAAATCATTAAAATAATAATAAAAACGTTCAAAAAAAAAAAAAACACTAGCACAGCACAAACATCCACCACCACCAGTCCACAACAGAAAAGAAAAAACCACCAACCCAAATCCTTAATCTTTTTCCTTAACCTAGACCAAACAAAATCACCAATCACAAACAAAATCAAAAATCACCAATCACAAACTCAAGCCACCACCCACCATTAGAAACCCACCATCAAAAAACCACTGCAAAAACGAAACCCACCACCATTGCCACACTCATTGCCACCCACACCCACTGCCACTGCCAT
Source organism: Quercus robur (assembly GCF_932294415.1). NCBI lineage: Eukaryota > Viridiplantae > Streptophyta > Magnoliopsida > Fagales > Fagaceae > Quercus > Quercus robur. The sequence continues at coordinate 47,129,793 of NC_065535.1, forward strand.
CACCACCCACAACCTCAACCCAAATCAAAACCCAAAACCAAATCACAACCTAAACCCACCATATCAACCAAAACCCAGCAAAACCGAAAATCATCAGATCAAAACCCAGAAAAAACGAAAATCATCTAGAAAGAGGGCTAGAGAGAGAGAGACAGAGAGAAAGAGAGGGTTAACCCACCATGGCTAACCCGCTGTTGCGCTGTCACAACCAAACCCACTAGATCAACTAAAATTGAAAATCATTAGATCATTTGAGCTTAGATTCGATCTAGAGAGAGAAAACGGCGGAGAGAAAGATCGACGCTGGGCAGGGGCTTGGGTCAGCGGCGAGTGGAGGAATTGAAGCTTGCAACGGGAAGAAATGAAGAGGGTGAGGACTGACTAAGGGGAGAGAGGAGCAACGGTTAGAAATGGGGAAGGAGAAGAAAGAAAAAAAAAATATATATATATATATATATATTCTAACCATGTGTGAACACAAATAAAATAATTTTTTTTTTTAGCTTTGAGCTACAGTGCACATCTATCTTTAGATGTGCACTGTAGTTGAGAAGCAAAACAATTTGGCTATAGCTCCACTACTATAGCTTTATTTTTGTGATTGGTAGTGCTAAAAATAGCAATATAGCTATTTAACACCACTACTGTGAGTGGTCTTATGAGTAGATCACAATGGCTAGCAATTATAAGTAGTTTTAGATGTGTTTGGCAGCTCAAAACTGAAAGGAAAAAAAAAATTATATATATATATATATTTTGTTAGTTTGATTTTTGATTTTTTGTTTTTTGTTTTTTTTTGGCAAAGAGATGGAGATGATACTAACTTGTGACTAATGAGAGAGAGAGAGAGAGAGAGAGAGAGAGAGAGAGAGAGAGAGAGAGAGAGAGAGAGAGAGAGAGAGAGAGAGATAGATACTGATCTCTTTTAATTTGGGTTATTTATTTTTATAACCTAACATGGTGGTACAGTTGAATGTTAATGTGGTAAAAAATAAAAAATAAAATTTTTAGATAAATTATAAAATTGGTCTTTATCTTTTACATGATATTTTAATTTTGTCTCTATATTTTTAATTGTGTTAATTTGATCCTTAACCTTTTCAAGGTCATATCGATTTAGTCCCTGTTATCCTTTGAATGGAAAAAGCTAATGTGTCAAATGGAATAAATTTGTTTTTTACCACATCAACGGGCAATTATACCACCATGTCAGATGATAAAAATATAAATAAATAAATAACCTAAATTAAAAGAAATCAGTCTCTCTCTCTCTCTCTCTCTCTCTCTCTCTCTCTCATTAGTCACAAGTTAGTATATCAACGGCCAACTGTACCACCATGTTAGATTATAAAAATAAAAATAAAAAACCCAAATTAAAAGAGATCAGTATCACTCTCTCTCTCTCTCTCTTATTAGTCACAAGTTAGTATCATCTCCATCTCTTTGCCCAAAAAAAAAAAAAAAAAATCAACTTACAATATATATATTTTTTTCTTTCAGTTTCTAGGCTGCCAAACATATCTAAAACAACTTATAATTGCTAGCCACTGTGACCTACTCATAAAACTATACATCTAAGAACAAAGTTTCTCTCCAAACTAGTTTGGAGAGAAACTTTTCATTCAAACTTCTCATACATATCTTTTTTTGGTGTGAATTTTGAAAATCTAACTGTTGAATTTCATGTTCCTTATGTTTTTAACATGCATATCAAATTTCATTTAAATTGGATATTATTTACTATTCGTTCAATAAACTTATTTTTTATACACAATTTTAGATCATAAAAATTTGAAATTTTAACATTTGTTTGATGAGATAGCAATTGATTTTTGATCTTTTTGAAATTTTACATGCATGAAGAATATAATAACAACATGCAATCTAACGGTTAGATTTTCAAAATTCACACTCAATATAGAGATATATGAGGAGTTTGTAAAATTTCTCTCCAAACTAATTTGGAGAGAAACTTTGTTCCATGTCTAAAACCTAGAATTTTTTTTTTTTTTTTCCAAATAACATTAAATATCAAAAAAATTAGTTAGTTGTCACGTTTCAAAACAATGTTGAAAACTAGCATCTCAAGTGTCTAAAACTCAAGTTCCAAAATAAAACTCAAGTTTTTAAGTCTCGATTTGTAAGTGGCTGTATCTGATGTGGGAAAAAATCCACGTGAAACTCGAGTTTTAAAGACTCGAGTTTCATAAAGAGGTTTCAGCACACAGTAGAACACGAAAACAGAAACATGAAGAACACCAAAACATAAACCCAAAGGAATAACCAACAGATCAAAAGAAACACAAAGGAACAACAAATTTGAACAACAAATCAAAAACAAATACACGAACAACAAATCAGAAAACCCAAATCAGAAACACCTACATGAACCCAGATCTCCCTAACCTAGGAGCGATGGAGGCAGTGACGGCAAAGCTCCAAGCAAAGGTTTTTCTTCTTTGGGTCTTTGGTTTAATGAATCTTCATCATGTTCTTCTATGGGTTCCTTTCTTCATTGTGTTCTTTCTTCAATTTCTTCAGATCTTCATCGTGTGGTCTTCAATTTCTTCAGAATCTCATATCTTCATCGTGTTCTTCAGATTCATCTTTATCTTCAATGAAACTTAAGTCTTTAAGACTCGATTTTCATGTGGCAAAAATATCTCCATGTCAGCAACCGATCTCGAGGCTTTGAGCCTCAGAGACTCGAGATGTTATTCTCCAAACTTCTTCCCAATTCCTGTAACTAATGATATATTGTGGCAATCTCATGCTACTCTACAAATTCCCTCCTAAAACCCAAATCAAAACATCATTGACCAAACCCCACAAATCTACAATCAACCCAAGACCCCATTTTCCAAACCCAACCATTGTGACCTCTAGAACCTCTCTCTCTCTCTCTCTCTCTCTCTCTCTCTCTCTCTCTCTCTCTCTCTCTCTCTCTCTCTCTCTCTCTCTCTCTCTCTCTCTCTCAATGGCTCCAAAGTAAGAATGAAACAAACCCAAATCGGTGATGATGAACCACCACCAATGATGATGAACTTGAAGAGCAAATTGACGTTGATCTCAAGGAAAACCTTTGCAGCTGAGCCTTGATCTCATCCGCATTAGCCTTAACCTCAACTCTCAAGTATAAAACTAGATTTTTCTCTTCTTTTTATTTATTTATTTATTATTTTATTATTATTAATTTTTTTTTTTTTTTTGTGTTTTGAATCTGGGAGGTGTGTTTTGCAGATCTAAGCAAAAAGTTTTGGTTCCATCATGGTGGATTTTCTTGGTAAATTTTGAGTTGTCTTTTTCTTTTTTTCAAATTAAATCTTTTTTATAGTGTTTGGTTGTTAAGAAAGTGATGTAAAATTGAAGCAAAGATGGGGATTTTCTCCATGTTTCTTGTAGCAATTGAGATTTACTTTTCTTTATTGTTGTGCTTAGGTTCCTTGAAAATGAAAGAAAAGAAAAAGATGCTTCTCTTTTTTTTCTTACTAAAGTCGGTAGAATTTGTATTGATATTGAAAGAACATTTACAAAGAGTTAAATGGAACTCAGGTCAATACCATGCATTGGCTTTGAGTTCTAGAAAGAAAACTTGAGAGATTAAAACAACAAAAGAAGTAAAAAAAAAATTAAAAATTAAAAACCCCACCCAACAGGAATACCACAAGAGACTCGTAGTCAATGAGGAAAGATGTTGCATCTTGAAGAATAGTAGCAAGGTGAGTCTGGGGTGCTAAGCAGTCAATGAGTATTTGATGTTGTTACTAACGAGAGAGAGAGCGGGTTAGGGATTTTAGTGAAATGATACGAATCTCAAGTGTGCAAAATTTAATTTGGTTTTTTTTTTTTTTTTTTTTTTAAGTGGCTGTATGGTTGGCGGTTGATGTGGTATGAAAAATAATTTTTAATTGCTCTGTTTGACATATCAATTTTTTCCATCCAAAGGATAATGATAAGGACTAAATCAACACAGCCTTAAAAAAGGTTAGGGACTAAATTGACGCAATTAAAAGGTTAGAGACCAAATTAAAATATTGTGTAAAAGACAATGACCAACTTTGTAATTTACCCTAATTTTTTTTTTAAAGCAACACTATTATAAATTAACCTATTTTTTTGTTTTTTTGAGAAGATATTTTTGTTAGTTTAAAATCCAAAACTTTTCCCTAAAAAAAAAGTTTAAAAATTCAAATTAGAGTTTTAAAATGGTATCAATTTAAACCCTTCAATCAAACCTGAAAAGCCTATGAGTCAAATTAATTTATAACAATTTTAAACTTCAGGATGTATTTGAAACATTTAAAACTACCCCTAAAATATATAAGATTAAAATCTTAAATTATTATCCCAAATAAAAAACTTAAATTATAGTATTATACAATTCAAAAAAAAAAAATCTTAAATTATAAATTTAACATGCGTGTAATTATTGGGCCAAAGGGGATCACATTTTAGGATTTCCACATATTCCTAGCTATTTAATGATTTTTACAGAACACAGTCATGCATGTAATAGAAGGGCAAAACTTAGGTACAATAGTTAGATGTTGTTTGTTAGGTGGAACTTTATTTTTTAGTTAAGTATCCACATGTTAAAATCTTAAGAGATGAACTTAAGAAACTGCACTTAAGGTATTGTACCTAAGTTTTTTCTGTAATAGAAATTATCCAGAATAATATATGGTGACCTAAAATATACAATGTTCTTTGGGGGTAAGAAAGGAAAGTTACCTATGGCTGCTCCAAGAATATATCTTAGGATGATCATTAAAAATTTAATAAAAAGAAAATTTGAACATATTGACATTAAAAAAAAAAAAAAAAAAAAACATAAATACATGAAGTTTTACAAGTATTAGCAAATCCCCTTAAAAGATGAATCTTGCTATATATGATTATTGGTATGAGTATGAGTACAGCCCTTAGAAGATGAATCTTGCTATATATGAGTACTAGTATGAGTATGAGTTCAGTAATATGACATTTCTTGAAAAACCTAGGGTAGAACACATCAAGGATATGAGAATTAATTAATTACTTTATTTTTATTTTTAGGTATTTTTTAAATATTTTCTACATTTTTTATGTTTATCTTAGGTTTTAAACTCAAATAGTAAAAATAAAATGCTTGAAGACATATTTATAATTAATTAATTAATTACTTAATTTTTATTTTTAGGTATTTTTTAAATATTTCCTACATTTTTTTATTTTTATTTTAGGTTTTAAACTCAAATAGTAAGAATAAAATGTTTGAAGACATATTTAAAATTAATTTATAGACAACATAGCACATGGCCATATTGAATTTTGGATTGTCAAATTCAGTCATTTTATCATGAATTACCATTGGTATAAGGTAGGCTAGATTCATGTCCATGACTAGTTTTTGATACACCTAGAACAAGACCTCATACAAACATAACACTGGACCAAACCTCACATTTTTCTATCTCAGAACTTAAGACAGATGAGAAAATAAGAGGATAAAACTACAAGAAAAAAAAAAATCACGGAAGAAATGTCTGAAACAATGACTAGAAGAATCACAAGATGATGGTGCAAACACAATAATAATGGATATAACACAAAGAGAAACTGAATCACCTCCCCCTTGTGCATGTATTTAACCCAATATCTGAGTCAATTCATATTAACTCATTAATCAACACAATTAAAAAGAATAAAATAGTCTCTCTTCTTTTCAATGTGAGATTAAACATTTTCGCTAACTCCTCATCTTTAATATTCACTCCCACATCTTTATATTTATGTTGTAATATTTATTCATTTTAATTAATTAATATTAAAATGCTCCAACACAAGAGATAGAATATATATATATATATATATATATATATATATATAGTTATATATTATAAGTAACAATGATTTATTAAAAATACAACTTAAGTGCTCCCCATGTACACAGGAAGTGTACTGTGATACAACAAAGTTTCAACTAAAAGTACCTAAATCTAGAAAGTCGTCTTGGGTAGAATATGTAATATAACAAGCTATCAATTTTATTCTCCCATGTTGAGAATCCTACAAGCACTACACCAATTGAGTAGCTTCAATTGACTAACCCTTAATTACATTGTTCACAAATCACAAACTAGTATGTCCAAGCCTAACCCTTTTTTTTCACAAATTCAAAGCCTGATCCTTTCTTTGTTTGGGAGTTCATAAGGGAATGGGATGGAATGATCGTGAGGGAATGGAAAGGAATTGAATGGAATGAAATGTATTTAAGTAAAAGAAAGGAATTGAATGAAATTAAGTAACATTGTTTGGATGTTTTAAAATAAAGGAATGAGAATAAATAAAATGTAAGTAATTTTGTTTAGGAGTAACATAGAAGGAAATGAATAGAATCATTTTATGACAATATTACAATTAGACTCCTATTTTAAAATAAATGATTGAATATATAGGGGTATTTGGAGAGTTTTAGTAAAAAATGCATTAAATCTAATTTCATTTCCTACCATTCCTCATAATTTCAAGGAGAATGAGTGTTCTTTCCTACCTATTTCACTTCCTCCCACTTAAACTCCCAAATAAGGAAAGAAATTAATATTTTAAAATTATTTTTTTCATTCATTTCCATTCCATTCTATTTCATCCTCCTAAACAAGGGCTAAGACTAATGCAGGACAACTTAATTATAAAAAAAATAGACATCCCCAAATCACAAATCACAAGAAAATCCCAAATTAGTTGAGAAACCCTAATTTCAATTGCTCACCACACCTCAGTAAAAAAAAAATCTGAAATTTGTACAATGAGAGCAGAATGAACCAAAAAATCACTGCTTGGGTTGCGGGTAAGGACCATTGTCGACCCACCCATGACCCAGAGACACATATAAAGAGAGAGAGAGAGTACCAATGTTGCTGGTCTAGGGAGAGAGAAAGGGCCGCCGATCTTTCTGGTCTGGGGAGAGACAGGCCACTGAGCTTAGATTCGTCTCCTTCTGGCGTGATTTGGGGCTTACTGGCATGAGAAAGATGTTGCTTGGTCTGGGGAGAGAGGTAGGGGTTTCCATTTAATGCAGGTGGTAGAAGCAACATAACTGGCCGTTCTGAGCAGAAAAGGGCCGTGTACGTGAGAAAAGTTGGCTTTTTTCAAAAATAAGAACAAAGTCCCAAATGGGTACCCAGTGTTTTTGGTTCTCAAAAGAGGTGCCTAACAAAAATTTGGGGAAATTGTGTTCTTTTTCCTAGTTTCAGATTCAGAAAATGGATACATGTTTCTAGAAATGAAAACAAAAAAAATGAGTGCTTGGATGGAGGAACCAAATAGGGCCTCTGCTTTTCATATGACTAAAATATGGTTCCTGTCATGGTGATTAAATTTACAAGGAGAAGAGAAAAACACAGTATGCATTTTGTATACCAACAAGCTTATAAAGGACAAAGAGCAGGTGAAAAAAAAAAAATCTTAGCATGACATAAGATTTTGTTTTATATATTTATTAAAAGTCTCCAATACTGAAACCAGTTCCGGAGTGATATAACAGCACTTTGTTTTAAGAACACATAAAAATCCATGCATGCCTTGAATGGCAGCAAGAAAATTAACATGAACTTTTCATTGTTTACAACAGAAATTATAATAAGTTATGGTATTATACCTCTAATTCTCACAAATATGGATAGTCCTAATAACATATGCTTCTCTAGTAGTATGTTGAAAGAATTTTACTCTGCTATTAAAAGTTTCTTTAACTCCTGCTACTGAACCTTGAAATAAATTCATTTCATGTTTCTGAACATTCAGATTATTAAATGCTTAAATATATGACTTATGCTCATTATACAGTGAATAATATTGTCACTTCGAAAATATAAAACAACAATGCTCAAAGATATCAAGTAAAAGTTGATAAAATGGTTTGTACATTTTCACAAAAAGAAGATGCCTCCATAGCATTTAAGTTCATATTATGAAGTCACAAGGAAATATAAGTAACTTCTTAAAAGTATATATAACAATGAAACACGTATCACAGTCCATTCTTGGTACCTCCCAATTGGGGCCTCGAAAGTGGTAGCTTCAGTGTGGACCTACCCTTCAGTATTTTAGGAAGAGGTGCCCGCTCTCAAGAATTGAATCCTTGCGCTTGCAGTTGCCAGCCCAAGACTTTATCATTGCAGTAGACAATGCCCATAGTATAACATTGAAAATGAGACAAATATCACCCAAGCTACTTACACGAGTAAAAACAAAAATCCTATCCTTCTACCTACAACCTGGGAGTTATTTATTAAATATCCCCTTGGTGCATGTGATACTCAAGAAGTCAAGGCTTGGAACAGTACAGAAATACGTGTAAAAAGGATTAAGCGATGCGTTGTATTTAGGCAAAAATATAAGCTCATAAAGACTCAGATAACATCCTTTTATATTTAAAAAAATTTAATTAAATTGCAAACTAATCACATTTCATGTCAAGATTTAGGTAACATAAATGCAAATAGGAAGAATTATACCTCTCCAAAACAGGAGTATGTTAAATGACCAAAGAAACTTCACCCACTGCCCAATTTAGAGTTCTCAGAGTGTCCTTTACATCATCAATCCTTAAATGGGAAAAATCTCCTATTGTGAATTTTTCAAAACTTCCCTTAATTTCAATCAGACTATGGCCGGGTTCTTTCCACAATCCGCTACCCTTCAACATCTTCCTTGCTTCTGCAACATCACCCCACATCTCATCTGAAGCATACAAGTTGGCCAAGAGAACATATGGTGAACTAGTCATGGGCTGAAGCTTTAGAAGCTGTCTAGCCAAACGCTCCCCGATTACAACATCCCCATGCAAGCGACATGCTGAAAGCAAGCTCCCTAAAATAACTGGATCATGGCCGAAGGGAAATTTCTTTATGTAATCATCTGCCTCAGTTAATCTTCCAGCCCGTCCCAACATATCAATAAGACATGAAAGATGAACTATATCAGGAGTAATCCCATAAGTTTCCTCCATCAAATTAAAAAGAATTTTACCCTCATTCACAAGCCCTGCATGATTGCAAGCCATTAGAAGTCCAACATACGTGACAGAATCTGGCTTTAACCCCATTGCCTTCATCTTCTGAAAAAGGACTAGGGCCTGTCCTCCAAGCCCATGATTTCCAAATCCAGCAATGATGGAGTTCCATGAAAAAATATTGCGATAGAGCATTTTTTTAAATACATTATATGCATATTTAATGAAGCCACATTTAGCATATATGTTCACTAGAGCATTGCCAACACCCACATCTTGATACAGCCTTGTTCTAATTAGATAAGCATGAATCTGCTTGCCGTGGTGAATTGAAGCAAGACCAGAACAAGTAGCAAGAACGCTTGCAAAGGTGAAGTCATCAGGGTTTACACTATAATCATTCGCCATCTCTCTGAAAACACTTAAGCCCTTTGCATGATCAACACAATGAGAACAGGTAGAAATAAAGGTGTTCCATGTAATGACATCTTTCTCTTCAATTAATCTAAAGATCTTCTCCGCTTCATCAATCAAATTGAATCTTGAGTACATTGATATTATCACATTGCCAATGAGAGGCACAGAGTCAAGTTCACGCTTGATTGTTTGGGCATGCAATACCATTCCCGTTATCAAATCATTTAAATCAATGCAAATCTCCAAAACTCCCACGAAAGTAAAACGATCTAGAACAAAACCCAGTTGGTGCATACGTTTGAACACTTCAAACCCTTTTTCAAGTAAGTTATTTTCTACAAACCCAGTTATCAGAGCATTAAAGGAAACTGAATTTGGTTGGGGTGTACTATCATAGACTGATAAAGCATCACTACATTGACTGCATTTCATGTACATGGATATAAGTGAGTTGCAAACATATGAGATGGATGCATAGCCAAACTTCAGTGCTTGAGCATGAACTTGTTGTCCGTGTAACAAAGCCATGAGGCTAGCACAAGCAGTGATAGCACTGGCAAATATGTATTCGTTGGGCACAAGACGTAGTTTAGAAAATAGGTCAAGTGCCATCAAATGCTGTCCGGCCTGGTCAGAACCAGAAATTATAGCTGACCAAGACACGAGGTTTCTTTCAGGCATTTCATCGAACACTTGACGGGCAAAGGTAAGGTTGCCACACTTTGCATAAAGATTGAGGATATGGTTGTTTATAATGGTATCAGATTGCAAACCTGTTTTGAAGGCAGCAGCATGAAGGGAAAGACCATTTCGTAATGCCTTGGTTTTGGAGCATCGATGCAATAGCGAAATAATGAGTTCTGGTAGCATTTAGGAGGAGAGATGCTTCTTTTAACTAACCTTTTACTACTACATCACACACTCACACAGTAGTAACAGAACCAATTCGGAAATAAAAAGGAAAGAGTGATCGGTTGGTAAGAGCCCGATAATAAGTAAGAACAGAAATTAAATAAGAATTATTCTTTTTATAATGATTCCGGAAGACAAGATTTGTTAAACTAGTGCTCTTGTTAGCAGGTTATTTTTTTCTATGATATATATATATATATATATATATGACAAAACTTAGATACAGTACCTTAGATATTATTTCTTATTTTTTTTTCTTGAAATTTAGCCACATGGCTACTTAACTAAAACATACACTTTCATCTCATAAGAAAAAATCCATATAGCAGAATTTTAAGAAGGGGACCTGAAAAACAACACCTAAATACCATACTTAAGTCCTGCTAATATAGGAAAACTAGTGCTCTTAGCCTTAACAAAACAACCCTCAAAAAAACAAGATTTGTTGGTTTAGAAACAAGCAGAGCGTCCTTGCATTGTATTAGAGTGACAGCAAGAAGGAGAAGTGTCCAGCCAAAGCACAAGATGAACTACAAATTAGAAGGAGAAAAATGACTATAGCTTTACTTTTGGTTGTTTCTAAAGGACTTGTAGCTTAGCTTAGTTGTACATAATTTGTTAACTAGCACATGTAAGAGTTAGTTGGAGAATTTGTTAGTTGGTTAGCATAATTTATTCTGTTACTTGCTCATATCAATTGGTATGTAAAGCTGTGTAATCTCTTTGTTAATTAATTAACCTCATTTTTATCAAAATCTAATTTTTGATATGGTATCAGAGCTCTCTTTCTAGGGCTTTCTAATCCCAATTTGTTCTCAAAATTTTCTCTTCTAGTTCATTTCACAAAAGCTTAATATTTTTCTTCAATGGCTTCCGCTACTACTATTACTGCTACTCCTTCCATTCTTATTGCTAAAACTGTTACACCTTCATAGGATTCATCCATGGTTGATCCTTTGTTCTTGCACCAAGGAGAAAGTCTGAGTATAGTGCTTGTTTCTCAGCCATTGACAGGTAAAATTACCCAGCTTAGGCTCACTTAGTTCAAAAGACTTTGCTTGCTGAGAACAAGCTAGGTTTTGTTAATGGGACATCTACCTTATCATCTCCATTGGCGACGTCTTCATCATCAATCCAAGCTTGGATCAAGTGTGACAACATGGTAGGAACTTGGCCAATCAATTCAGTTTCTCCCAAAATTCAAGCTTGTTAGGACATATGTGTTTCACTTGTTAGGAACATATGTCACTATTTTATGTAATTGGCTTATCCTTTGACAAAACGCACTTTACTTGTATTTTGGTAGATTTAGGATGTTTAAATACTTCAAGAAACCATGTTTCAAGATTAAGTGTTGAAACCTTCAAGTCTATTCAAGAAAACAAGCTGATAATACAAATTCATTAAAGCACGTCAGCTGTTTCGACAGCTGCATCTATCGAGCTTAGGAAAGCTGTTTAAGCCCCATGTGCTCGACAGCTGCTCGACACCTCCTATCTGTCGAGGTTTAAGAATTTCAGAATTCTTATATGATTTTCTTGGGATCCGTGAATATGTCTTTGAGTTTTCTTTTCTCCTAACTCTAGACATATAAAAAGATTGTTTTATGGGCCGTCAAATAGTTCATAAGTTGCACAAGTATTGAACAAACTCTGTTCAAGCAAATTGTAACCGGAGACGAAGTTCTTACCCTAGTTTATCTCTTTCTCTTGAAGAAGTTGTTGTGTATGTGCACCGTAGGGTTGTGTAACCAAGCATCTTCTTGATCTTTATCGTGTGGATGAACTGAAGAACTTTGCAACCAACAACCTTCTTAGTTGGTGATTGAAGTCACATACTAGGATCTGCGCAATTGGTTAGTCACGTACTTGGGAGCTGTGGGGAACTATCACTACAGAACAAGTCCAATTGGGTATTGGGATAAGGGTTTAACTGTTGGTTGGTAAGGTACTTGGGATTCCTTTACTTGTAATTGCTTGTTGTGATAATAGTGGAATTTTGGGAGTGGTGACCTGAAAATCACCCGGTGGGGTTTTTGCCGTTAGGTTTTCCCCATTCGTAAACAAATCACCGTATTATTTATTTTCCACTACATAATTAGTTTATTGGTGATTTGTTTGTACTACCACGCATTTGCATGATAAATTGATTAATTAATAACTTGGCTAATTAATTAATTAATTTCTATCACAAGGGGTCATTCAGTTTGTGGCCTATCAAGTGGTATCAGAGCAGACACACTCTGATTAGGGTTTAATCTTTGCTGTATTGATCCATTGACCCCTGTTTGTCATGGATAGAGGATAGTCATTAATCATACCTCCTTTATTTGATGGCACTAACTATGCATACTGGAAAGTATGCATGAGAGTTTTCTTGCAGTCTTTAGATGAGAAAGTATGGCAAGCTGTGGAGATAAGCTGGACTAAGCCTACAGAAGCGCTAGCCGACTGGGATGATGCCAAGATTAAGGCGGCAAACTTCAACAACAAAGCATTGAATGCGTTGTTCAGTGTAGTCACCAATGAGAGGTTCAAGAAGATATCCTCAACTGAAACTACCAAGGAGGCTTGGACCATCCTCTAGACAACCTATGAAGGTACGAAGGCTGTCAAAGATTCAAAGTTTCAGAGGCTCACTACAAGCTTTGAAGAGATAAAAATGGAGGAGGAAGAGTCATTCGATGAGTTCTATGCCTAGCTAAAGGATATAGTGAACTCAGCCTTCAATCTTGGGGAAACCATTCCTGAACCCAAGATTGTAAGGAAGGTGCTGAGATCTCTACTCGAGAGATTCCATGTCAAGATCACAGCAATAGAGGAATCAAAGGATATTGATAAGATTCTTTTGACTGAGCTGGTTGGAAACCTGCAGACCTACGAGCTAGGATCGACAAGGATTGGCAAGACGGGTAAAGGCAAGAGCATGGCATTGAAGGCCAAGAGCAGTGAGACAGATGAGTCTTCTGATGATGAAGATTCCAAGATGAAGTCCTACATCACCAGGCAGTTCAAGAAGTTTATGAAGAACGTAAATGGAAAGGGTTTCAACAAGGACCGTAGGCAATCCAGTTCTTCTCAGTTTAAAGGCCAAGACAAAGGGAAGAAGGATGCTAAGGAAGGTGATCTGTACACTGTTCCCGTAGGACCTAAGTGCTTTGGGTGTCAAGGCTTCGGTCACATGAAACATGAGTGTCCTACATATCTCAAGAGCATTGGGAAGAGCAAGGCATTTGCTGTTACCTTGAGTGACACTGAGCCTAAGGATGATTCCAACAATGAGGATGTCGGAATCTTAAATGCCTTCACAGTCACTGTTAATCCTACTGATGGGATTGTTGAAGATGTGGTTGAAGAAGAGGAATTGGTGGAATCTGAGTTTGAGAAGATAGATGATCAAGATGACATTCATGCAGCCTATGAAAAACTGTACAAGCTTTCTAAGAAGCATGAGAAACTGTATAGGCTAACCACCAAGAAGCTCAGTGATGTGGAACTTGACCGTGAGGAGCTTTCCACAAAGTTTGATGAGGCTAATCAGACTATTGGAGCACTGAGGTTTGAGAATAATTTCTTGGCTGAGAAGACCAAGAAGCTTGAAGCAGAGCTGTTTCAAGTTAGAGCTCAATTAGAGAGGACTTCAAGTGCGAAACTTGATGAGATGCTCAGCCTTCAGAAATCTGCTTTTGACCAAATAGGTTTAGGGTATGGTCTCTATTCCTTTAATATTGCTTCTTCTAGTACTACTGTTTTTGTTCCTCCTGCTAATAATGTTAAAATTGAGAACAATGAGATTAAAACTGAATTAGCTAGTGAGAACATAAACAAAGGTAAATCTATCTTAGGAGCACCCCCTAAGCAAGATAAGAATGAAGCTAAGAATTCTAGGGCTAAAAAGGCTAACTCTCAAAAGCCTAAACAGAAGAAGCAACATTTCTGTCATCATTGTGGAGCTGTCGGTCATACTCAACCAAATTGCTATAAGTGGCTAGCCACTCAATAGAGCAACGGTATGATAGCATCTGGGAGCCAGAATCAACTTCAATCCTCTCTTGCTCCTCTTGGAGATTTTCTCAAAACTTTCATGTTCCTTTCGAACTTGAACAATTTTAATTATTCCCCCTCACCACCGGTTCAAGGGTTTAATCAAAGGAAAGGTTCTTCCAAAGTGTGAAAGGAAAAGGGCTCCAAGTGATTCTATCACTTTTCTCTCTCTTTTCTTGTTTTTGTGTGTGCATTACTTATGTGTTTTGCTTTCAAGTTCAGTCTAGTTTTTATGCTTTGGTTGTTTAACATGTTTTTGTTTGGTTACTTTTCAGTTTTGCTTTGTTTTTTTTTTTTTTTTTTTCATATAAAAATTTAAAAAAAAATTGAAAAATCAGAAAAATACAAAAATAGTGTGTGTTTTGTGTATATTGGTACTTGTGTACCTTGGATGGCTATTGAAATAAATTTTTCTAAACTTTGTATCTTTTGTAGCTTAGATGAGCATCTCTATGCACAACTAAGCAAGTGAGCTTTGTGGCTCTTGTTAGTGATGAGTAAGATTAAGTTATCTTTTGTACTTAACAATCATATCACTCTTTTTGATGGAAATGATTAAAAAAAATCCTAAGAGAAAGGCATTAATAACCATCTCACCACTGTTGCCCGCCAATCATAATATAACACCTGTATGTTTCGGCATAGCAAAAGTGCAATGTCAATGACATTTGTGTGCTTAGGCATAGCAAAATTGGAATGTCAAATATCATTGGGTATTTCTTTTCTCTCTCTAATATGCCCATGCATGATATACTTAAAAGAAAAAATATGCAAAGAAAAATCAAAAGCAAAAAGATCAAAAATGCTTTAAAAATAATTGCAAGCGTGTATTCTAGGAGATGTGGGAGTTATAGGATGTACCTCGAAGGTGATAGTCCCCATCAAACAGTTATGATTGTGTGTGAGTTAAAGTAATTTTCTCATATCTCAAATTATTATAACATGTATACACTTATGCAATCTTGGATGTTTTTCACACACAACACGCAATATTCTTTGCTACTCTTGATACATGTGTAGGTACAATGTGATTTAGCCATCACAAGGTTTTACATGTATTAATGTATGCTCACTAAACTGTCTTGACTTGTTTTATGAAATATAAAATTGATTAGACTTTTTTAGTGTGTGTATGTGTGTTTTTGAAGATCCATGTGCTTAAAATTATTATTGAGAGATGATTTTGAGAGCTTAATATGTTGATTGGATCATTGGTTGAGTTGCATGTTGGATTGCATTCATGTCTGTGTTTTTCACATCTCGAAAAACTGCTTTTAAAAGCTTGCTCGACACCTCCTCGATACCTCCTCGATACCTTGCTGTCTATTGAGCTTCTTCAGCTTTTTTCTTATCGTAATCCAGACAACTTCTCGACACCTGGTGGATCGATCGAGAAAGTTCCTGCCTCCTCGATAGCTTCTGGACACCTAGTGGATCGATCGAGCTTCTGTTCTTGTATCTGATGATTTGTTCCTCGACACCTCCTTGATACTTGTATTTGTCGAGGACCATTTTCTCGATACCTTCCTCGACAGATGTCTTGACACCTCTCGACACCTTCATCTGTCGAGGTTTACTGAGGCACTATTTATTCTTCCTCGTGCGATCTGAGCCTCATTTCGTTCGATCTCTCTCTCGATAGATCTCTGTTTTCTCTCCCAAACTATCTCATCTCACTCCAATCTTTATTCCTCAAGGTTTCTTCAAGCTTTTTCAAGTTTTTCTTTTCTTGATAAGCTTCTAATCTTTTCATATTCATGCATTTCATGTTTTGAAACCTAGGTTTTGGGGTTTTTGAAAAATTTTGGGGTTTTTCAAAATGGATGAATTATTATTGAAATTTTGGGATGGGTTTTCACTTAAATGAGTTTAAAACCTCATATATTGCATCACATTATCATTATAATGGTATTGTCATGCATTTAGATGTGTGCTATCTGTTTGTGTGCTGATAGGTTTAGATTGGGCTAAGCCCATGATGAAATTTCTTTTGCATGTCATATGTTCATGCATTTCCCATGCATACATACTCTCTTTTCAATATACTGGTTATATTTGATTTGCTTGGGACTTTTCTGATTGTCTTTCTTTCTCTTTCTCTCTCTCTCTCTCTTTTTCTGTTTACGTTAGTCGTGTCTATGGCACCTAAGCGTAAATCTACTCCAGCTCGGAACCCTCTTCGTTCCGGAGCTTCTTCATCTTCTGATTCTGCTCCTCTCTCTTTTCGGTTCCGTGATGATGATGCCCACAAGGCATTCTCGGAGAACTTTTCTAGACGAGGTGTTCATTTGGAACGCCAAGTCATTTTGGCAGACTTTGCCGACACTGACCTTCCCACTGTCATTCACAGTCGGGAATGGGAGTCACTGTGTGACGTCTCAGTCACCTGTCCTCTCGTGCTTATCTAGGAGTTTTACTCTAACATGCACAGGATTGATTGTTCAGTACCTCTTTTCTTCACTCGTGTTCGAGATACGCGCATTCCTATCACACCGCAACTTGTTGCGGATGTGCTTCAGGTCCCTAGGATAGAGTTTCCTGACTACCGTAGTTGTGCGCGTCTGAGGACTGTGTCCAAGGATGAGCTTATGTCTGCTTTCTGTGAGCGCCCTTCTGTTTGGGGTGAGCGTCAATTTACACCATGTAGACCTTTTGCTAAAGGTCCTAGATTCATGAACATGGTGATGACCTTTGTTTTGCATCCACTCTCACTACAACTCCATTACAGAGCCTCGTGCTCGATTTTTGCTATCTCTTCTTGAGCATCTTACTATAGACTTCCTTTCTCATTTCATTATTTCTATTATCGATGTTTATCTAGATTCGGTGTCCTGTGATAAGCTCATCTTTCCTTCCGCTATCACGAGCATCCTACGCCACTTTTCTGTTCCTTTTCCCTTTTACGACCATTTCACCTTCATGTGTGCCATATATTATGCTACCGTTAAATGTAGTGAGGCCCACTTTCAGTTGAGGTAGTCGGATTCAGCAACTCCTCCCTCCCGTTCAGCTCTATCCCGTTCTGCTCCATCCACATCCGTTCCTTCCTCTTTTTCGAGCGATGTGACTTTAAGAGATATCATGGCGCAGCTGCAACGCATGGATGCTCACCTAGATACACCCTATATGGAGTTGTGTCAGGTGAACGTTCGTGTCGGTCGTATTTCACTATGACAGGTGTCCATGGGTGGTTTTGCTTTTGAGGCTTCTCCTCTACCACCTCCTCTTGTGGCTTTTGATTCTGAGGATGAGGATGATGGTGATAACGATGATGCTTCAGATGATGCTGATGGAGATGCTAACTCTACCGATGAGATGTCTGCTTGACACTCTTACCCTTTGTCACTCATGACAAAAAGGGGGAGTAGTTTTGGTTGGATATGAGAGTATTCATTCTTAGGGGGAGAGTTAGTATAGGACCATTTTGTTAGGAGGAGTGTTGATATATTTTGAGGGATGTAGTGAGGATATTATGTATCTTTTTGTTTCTTTTCATTCCTTTTTGGATACATTATTCTTGTACATGAGGTCTTTTGACCATTTATAGACATACATTGTACTTATCTCCTTATTTATGTTGATGTATGTTTTTCTTTCACCTACCCCTTCATGTGTTGTTTCTTTTCTCCCTTTATACGCATGCTTCTTATTACTTATATGTAATCTATTATTTTTGTTTCACACAAAGATGCCTTGGTGAGTTTTGTTTAAAGTGTTTCAGAAATACAAGTTGTCAAAGTCTACTTGCCATAAACTCTCTTCTTACAAAGTTTTTCAAGAGTTTGTGTTAAGATAGATATTATTGTATTCAACAAGTGAATATGAGTTGAGTGATTTATGACTTCTCTCATATGTTCATTTGTTTGTTGTGGTTTTGTCTCGGATTGCCAAAGGAGGAGATTGTTAGGACATATGTGTTTCACTTGTTAGGAACATATGTCACTATTTTATGTAACTTGCTTATCCTTTGACAAAACGCACTTTACTTATATTTTGGTAGATTTAGGATGTGTTTAAATACTTCAAGAAATCATGTTTCAAGATCAAGTGTTGAAGCCTTTAAGTCTGTCCAAGAAAACAAGCTGATAGTGCAAATTCATTAAAGCTCGACAGCTATCTCAACAGTTGCATCTATCGAGCTTAAGAAAGCTGTTCAAGCCCCGTGTGCTCGACAACTACTCAACAGCTGCTTGACACCTCCTATCTGTCGAGGTTTAAGAATTTCAGATTTCTGATATGATTTTCTTGGGATCCGTGAATATGTCTTTGGGCTTTCTTTTCTCCTAACCTTAGACATATAAA
Source organism: Quercus robur (assembly GCF_932294415.1). Lineage (NCBI taxonomy): Eukaryota > Viridiplantae > Streptophyta > Magnoliopsida > Fagales > Fagaceae > Quercus > Quercus robur. Next base: position 47,148,462 of record NC_065535.1, read on the forward strand.
AGGATTGTTTTAAGGGCCGTCAAATAGTTCACAAGTTGCACAAGCATTGAGCAAACTATGTTCAAGCAAATTGTGACCGGAGACGAAATTCTTGGCCTAGTTCATCTCTTTCTCTTGAAGAAGTTGCTGGGTATGTGCACTGTAGGGTTTTGTAACCAAGCATCTTCTTGATCTTCATCGTGTGGATGAACTGAAGAACTTTGCAGCCAACAACCTTCTTAGTTAGTGATTGAAGTCGCATACTGGGATCCGCGCAATTGGTTAGTCACGTACTTGGGAGCCGTGCATCAAAAAGGGGAACTGTCACTACAGAATAAGTCTAATTGGGTATTGGGGTAAAGGTTCAACTATAGGTTGGTAAGGTACTTGAAATTCCTTTACTTGTAATCGCTTGTTGTGATAATAGTGGAGTTTCGGGAGTGGTGACCTGAAAATCACCCGGTGGGGTTTTTGCCGTTAGGTTTTCCCCATTCGTAAACAAATCACCGTGTTATTTATTTTCCACTGTATAATTAGTTTATTGGTGATTTGTTTGGGCTACCACACGTTTGCATAATAAATTGATTAATTAATAACTTGGCTAATTAATTAATTAATTTCTATCACAATGGGTCATTCAATTTGTGGCCTATCAAAGTTAGTATCATCTGTATGGATATACCTTTGGAAATTTAGAATGATCTAAAGCAAAGATTTGCTCAGGGAAATGGCTCGAGGATCTTCAATCTTCTTAAGGTGAAGTATCCATTACTGATTTCTTTACTCAACTCAAGGTTTTATGGGACCAGTTACAAAATTTTAGCCCTTTTTCAATGTGTTCTTGTGGGAAGTGTATTTGTAATGTGAATCAGAAGCTCACTGATTTAGAAGGTAGATAGTCAGTGATGAAATTCTTAATGGGTTTGAATGATTCATTTGCTCAATTCAAAGCTTAAATTTTGTTGATGAATTTCCTTCAATCAATCAGCAAGGTATACTCTTTATTGATTCAGAAGAGATGCCCGTGTAGAATCCACTGCTCTAGCTACAAAGAGTCAAAGTTTCAGTGCCAATTTTGGAAACAATTTTAGTGGAAATGGTGCTACTGTCAAAGGAAAGGAGAAACAAGTGTGTACACACTGTGGAAAAATGGGCCATACGGCTTACAATTGTTATAGATTGCATGGAGTCCCTCCTGGTTTCAAGTTCAAGAACAAAAATCCAATGGCCCATCAAGTTTCTTCAAGCCAAGTCCAATCTCAAGATTAGATATCTACACAAATGCCTGTTCATCCCAACTTCACACCAAATCAATATCAACAGTTTCTGGCCTTGATTAATTCTGCCAATACCCCAATGAGTTCATCTCTTTAAGGATCTGAGACATATATGGCAAATGTGGTATCCTTTTCATCTACAATGGCAGGTATACATTCTTTTTTTCATACCTTAATGCAAAGAGACTTTTCTTATTATGTTTTCTCTGCAAAAGTAGTTAATAGAAAAGCATATGATGATCATACTTGGGTTATGGACACTAGAGCCACAAATCTTATAGTCTGTTTCATGCATTTGTTAACTACTATCACTGCTATTACACAAGCCATGGTTCAACTGCCTAATGGGGAAACAGCTAGGGTAACTCATGTTGGGACTGTGACCTTATCTTCTCATCTTACCTTTACCAATGTTCTTTGTGTACCCTTCTTTGCATTCAACTTGTTATCTGTGAGCACCATAACTCAGACACAGCCCACTTGTCTTATTTTTCTCTCTATATTTTGCTTTATACAAGACCTTACTTGTTGGAGAACAATTGGAGTGCAGGCAGCTCATGATAGTTTGTTGCAATGTGACAACCTTTCTCAACCTCCTAATAACTCTCTTGTTGAATTCTTGTCTGCACATAACTTGGGTTTAGTTTTTATTGCTTTTTCTGCTACAACTTCACCAAATCAATATTCTCACATTTGGCACTCAAGGCTAGGCCATCCTTCTAATTCCAACCTTCAATCTTTAAGTCATATCTTTTCTTTTCTAAAAAATTCTTGTAATAAAGATTGTACTATTTGCCCTTTGGCTAAACAAAAGAGGTTACCTTTTCCTTTCAATAGTAAAATGTGTGATTGCCCTTTTGATTTGATTCATATGGATGTGTGGGGTCATATTCTACTACAACTTTAAATGGCTTCAAATATTTCTTAATCATGATTGATGATGCAACCAAGGCTACATGGATTTTTCTCATGAAGTCTAAATTTGAAGTTTGGCAGTTAATTCTTTCCTTTTATACTATGGTTCAAACACAATTTGGAATCAATATCAAAGCAATCAGATCTGATAATGCTATGGAATTTAAAATTCCTGATTTTTATAATTCTCATGGTATTATACATTAAAAATGTTGTGTTTATACCCCTCAACAAAATTCTGTTGTTGAGAGAAAACACTGGCAAATACTTTCCATAGCTAGAGCCTTACATTTACAATCAAACCCTCCATTACTGTTATAGGGTGATTGTGTTCTTACTATTGTCCATTTGATAAACAGATTTTCATCTCCTCTTTTACATAATTAAAACCCTTATGAGCTACTTTTTCACAAACCAACAACTTATGATCATTTAAGGGTCTTTGGTTGCTTATGCTTTGCTTCTACCATAGCTGATAACAAACATAAATTTTGTCCAAGGGCTAGAAAATGTATTTTCATTGGTTCCCTTTAATGTCAAAGGATATAAATTGTTTGATCTTCAATCTCATATTGTTTTAATCTCTAAAGAAGCCACTTTTCAGGAAACAATTTTTCCTTATCACACGCATTCCTCAATCCCATCTCCTTCCTCTTCATTGTCTTTGCCTTCTACTCCTCCAATTCTACATATGTTTCTTGATGAGAACTCTCCTATTTATAATTCTCATTCTCCAGATTCTGTCAATCGTTCCTCAGTTTCATCTCCTGTTTTCTCTTAAGAGTTCTATAATTCAAGTTCATCATGATCTTGATGATGACTTTTTGGATGATGTTTTAGAGGCACCCCCAGATCCCATAGCTGATCCTATTCCTCTTAGAAAATCATCTAGAATATCTAAACCATCATCCTATCTTTAGGCTTATCACTGTAGTCAAGTCTCAACACTTCGCACTACCTCTCAATTCCATACAGGTACTTCTCACCCCTTATCTTCTCATTTATCTTATCACCTCTTATCTTCCTATTATAACCTGTTATTCTATCTCTTCCATTGTTGAACCAAGTTATTACTATCTAGTTGTTAGTTATCCCAAATGGCAAGAAGCCATGGCTGTAGAAATAGCAGCTTTAGAAGCTAACAATACTTGGACCTTGACTCCAATACCTTCCAACAAGAAGCCTATTGGCTATAAATGGGTGTATAGGGTTAAGTACAAGATTGATGGTTCAATGGAGCAGTACAAGGTCAAGTTAGTGGCCAAGGGCTTCACTCAGAAAGAAAGGGTGGATTTCAATGAGACTTTCTAACTTGTTGTCAAGATGGTTTCTATCAAGTGCTTGTTGGTAATGGTTACTGTGAACAGTTGGTTTCTTAGCCAACTTGATGTCAACAATGCATTTCTGCATGGTGACTTATTAGAGGAGGTCTACATGGTTCTTCCACCAGGCTTTCACAACAAGGGGAAGCTAGTGTGTAAGCTAAACAAATCACTTTACGGTCTTAAGTAGGCTTTTAGAAAATGGTTTGCAAAGTTTTCAACTACTCTAGTTTAGCTGGGGTTTACTCAATCAAAGGCAAACTATTTACTTTTCACTTGGCAACAAGGTCATTCATTCATGGTTCTTTTGGTCTATGTGGATGATGTCCTAATAGCCAGCAACGATCAAGAAGAAGTGAACCAGTCTAAGGTACTGTTAGATCAGAAGTTCAAGCTTAAAGACTTGGGTGAGCTAAATTCTTCCTTGGGATAGAAGTGGCCAAATTAGACAAGGGAATTGCATTTTGCTAGAGAAAGTACACCTTAAAAGTCTTGAATGAGCTATTCTTCTTGCCTGTAAACTTGCAAAGACACCTATGGAGTTAAACCTTCAACTCAGCAAGTATGAAGGTGAAGAACTCAAGGATCCAAGATAGTATAGAAGACCAGTAGGTAGATTGTTATACTTAACAATTACTAGACCAGATATTACTTTTGTAGTCCATAAGCTGAGTCAGTACATAGCTAAGCAAAGAAAGCCTCATTGGGATGCAATGCATAGGGTTTGTAAGGTTGAATTTGTTCAACCATCTAATTGGCTTTATTCCGTGCCAAATTTGCTTGTATTTCAGCATTTAGTAACCATGTATTTAGGTGGGTTTGATGTAAGGGTAGTGAGTGAGATAGAGTGAAGTTTGCTCAAGAGTGTGCAAGAAAACAGAGACTCGCGGCTTGGCCTCGCGGGTGACTCGCGGCTGCAAGCCGCCAGACGCAGCACACGTGCCAAGCATGCCAGAAGGTGAACAGTCATGCTAGCTAGAGCACTACAGGACAAAACAGGATAACTGGACATACGGTTATCTCGCGACTGGATCTCGTGACTTAGTCAAGCCGCGAGGTCAAGCCGTGAGCCACCCCTGTTTTGTAAAACCTGACGTTTCACATTCCTCTTCCACTCCAGTATAAATACCCCTTTTACCCATAAATGTAAGAGAGCTTTCAGAGAGAATTTTGAGAGAGAAACCCTAAAGAAAAACAAGATTGATTCACCCACAATCTATACATTAGAGTCTCTTCAAATTCCTCAACTCTCTTCCTCTCCATTGTCAAATCCTTGAGAGGCATTTTACCAAACCTTGTTCTCACCATATTCATCACTGTGAGAGAGCTGTTTGGATTTCTGGGAAGTAGTTAGGAAGGAACCAATCTTCATTGGTTGATGCTATGGTCTAGTAGCGGAATCCGAGAAGCTAGAAAAGAAAAAGATTCGGCGCAACCTCGTTGGAGCAAGAAGCTTGGAGGGCTTAGGTGCACTAGGTAGATTAGGCTTGGAGGGTCTATTGGTGTCCATGTATCCCAACTATATTTTCTAGTGGATTGTTTACCGCTTGGAGGGCGGCAGAGAGGTTTTACGCCGTGGGCTTCGGTTTCCTCTTCGATAACACATCGCGTGTTGTCTTTGTGTTTGCATCTTCCTTCCTCTTTATCTTTGCCTTTTTATTATCTACTGTGGGTTGTGATTTTAATTTGGCTTAGATAGTTTTACCAATTCCATATTATAGCTTATGTTAATTTTCCGCACACTTGTTGTTTGATATAATGCTTGAATTGGTTAAGTTGTAATTTGGGAGTCTAAACGTTCAAGGGTGTTTATACACATATTTGAACTTTCAGGGTTTTACAGTACTTGAAGAATGAACCAGGCAAGGGACTTTTGTTCTCATCTAGTTTAGAACTACACATCAAAGGCTTTGTAGATTTTGACTGGGCTTCATGCTCAAATAAAAGAAGATCTGTGACAGGTTATAGCATCTTTTTAGGGATTCACTAGTTTCTTAGAAATCCAAGAAGCAATTAACAGTTTCCAAGTCTTCAGCAAAGGCAAAATTCGGGTCTAGCCAAACGAATGGAGATAGACTGTCATGTGGTCAGGAATAAGGTTCTAGGAAGAGTTATCATGATGATTCATGTGAAGACTCAATGTCAACTAGATTTGCTAAAAAGGCACTAAATTTCAATCAATTCTCTAATATTCTTTCTAAAATGGGAATGGTGAACATACATACACCTACAGCTCAACTTAAAGGGGAGTATCAAAGTGACAACAAGAAGGAGAAGTGTCCAGCCAAAAGAACAGAGCACAAGATAAACTACAAATTAGAAGGAGAAAAACAACTAGTAGCTTTGCTTAGTTGTACATAATCTATTAATTAGCTCGTGTAAGAGTTAGTTAGAGAATCTGTTAGTTTGATAGCATAGTTTATTCTGTTACTTGCTCATATTAGCTGGTATATAAAGTTGTGTAATCTCTTTATTAATTAATTAACCTCATTTTTACCAAAATCTAATCTTTGATACATTTTGGTGGAAGCAAGAGAGAAGGTTGGTTACGTTGGATGTAAAATTTTATTGAGTTGGATGCGTTTGTTTGTATAAGCTGCATTTTGGGTTTAAAATAAGCGTTTGTAAATTAATTATGAGGAGTTATCTTATTGTTACAAAACGGACTCAAGGTTTCGGATTTTGAGAATGTGGGGTAAAAGTTTGTGTTTGGAGGTGAAAGATAGTAAGATTAGTTAAGTTACAAAACTCTTTTTTGAAAACAAAAAGAAAAAAAGAAGAAGAAGTTAGAGTTCCTTTTAGATAATTTAATCAAGTGCCAATTTGTTTTTTGTAGGAACTAGTTTGAGATTTGGATTATCTTAATCATGTTGATGCTTTAGTTATTCACTTGTGCGATTTGCAAGAAAATGTGAGAAAATAAATAATCCTACCAATTTAATTAAATAACGTTTTAATAAAGTCCAATTTCAACCTCCATCTATTTTATTTTTGTCCCAGTTTTCTCACATATCAACCTAAAATCAAATTCAATTGTGGTTGTGGAAGGCCAGGAATTTTAAAGGGGGGGGGGGGGGGTGATCTCTTGAAAGAGTGTACTTGGTACCTCTTTGGGGTTTTAACTAATGTGGAATGAACCATTTTATTTTTTTATATTACAAAAATAAGAAAAACTACAAGATACAAAATTACAAAATTGAATAACATCAAATTTCATTAATTCTAATATGTACAATTTGGTAGAGGATTACATCGCTTTGGTCCTAAATTCAATCTAAGTAATAAAAAAAAAGGTACAAAGCTTTCATCCTAATACAATCTACCAAAAAATTGATAAAACACTGATCTAGAACCAAGACCTAAGGTTTAAGGGCTAGGTTACAGAATGTGAAGGTGCTAGACACCCATTTTGCCCAAACAAAGTCCAGTCTTCTAGACTATGAATGACCATTAGGTACCCATAACTAATGACATGCAATAGAATATGAGATGCAATATGTTGCGTTAGTTTTCCTAGATCTATGATTAAATGTCATTTAAAAATCCTAGATCTACATCTTTCTCCATGCAAAAAAAGGTTTGATTTATTTTGTTATGAGAAAATCATGAATTCATGATAGAAAATCACAGATCTGATTTTATGATGAAAAACTATGAATTTTTAATAGAAAATACAAATTTGGTTTTGGTGAGGCAAAACAGAACAATTTTTTGATGGAAAATACATATCTGTTTTTGGAAATGTAAAAAAAAAAAAAAAAAAAAAAAAAAGGAAACAAAAGGATGAATTTGATAACAAAAATTCAGATCTGTTTTGGTGATGCAAAAAAGAATGAATTCCAGATGGAAAATACAGATATGTTTTTGTAATGCAAAAAAATAATGAATTTTTGATGGAAATACATATCTGTTTTTGTAATGCAAAAAAACAATGAACTTTTGATGGAAAATACATATCTATTTTTGTGATGCAAAAAAGAATGAATTTTATAAAAGAAATTTTAGATTTGAATTTTTCGATGTAGAAAACAGGAGAAGGATTTTATGCATTAAAAAATTTGTGGATTTAAGATTTTAAATGGCAATTTAACCCTAGATCTAAGATTAAAATTATTAACAATTTAGACTCAAAAATCAAAACACACATGAAGAACCCTAGATCTACACACATGAATCAACAAGAAAACTTATCTTAATTATATGAATCAAGATTTAGAAAAGAAGATCGTGCAAAAGAATGAGAACCATATACAAATATGCAAAGAATGAAATATCAAGAATAAACAAATTATTTAAAAGATCTTAAAAATTAAACCATAACTGCATGAATAAATTCAATCAAGGGAAATTTCTTTAGAAGTCAAAGAGAAGAGATCTCTCTAAGATCTAAAGAAGGCTTACTAACACTTAAGAAAGTCTTGAAGTGACTAAGTTTTAGAATTTTCTGGTCTAATGAAGATCAGAAGTTCTAAAGAACTTCAAAAGGTTCTATTACATTAGGGTAAAGAGGTACTGAATTTTGGGTTTTCTCTGTATTCATGGGAGTGTTAATTGCTTGAAATATAAGCTAAAACTGTCTTGAAAGCCAGTAAACACGAATTGGGTGAGATATATCCCAAAAAAAAAAAAAAAAGGATTTGATGAGTTTTATACTATTAAGAGAGAGAGAGAGAGAGAGAGAGAGAATCTGGGCATATTAAGGAGTTTGTGCTAATCGGTATTGTTGAAGTGCCGATTGGCACTTTTACCTAACTCGTCCAAATTTCATTTTTTACATGTTTTGGGCTCTTTTCTGCTTTTTCTGAGTTGGAAAATGTATTTGGGTGTGTTTTAGAATTTTATTATTGGTAAAACTCATCCCAAATTGATAATTAAGTTTTTAAAATAGTTATTTTAATGATAATTACCCTAAAAATGTAATTATCAGTCCAATTTTAATATTATCAGCTTATTTCTTTTATTTCCATGCAATAAATTACATTTTAACAAAAGTATTCCACCAATCACAGAAATTCATTTAATTAATTTTAATTGTTACCCAATCAAAATTAATTTCAATTAATCGTGTGTGATAAGTTCCACCCAAATCAATGCATGCAGAACTTGATCTTGTGACATCTTTCGATCCAATTTGATTTGGAAACCAAACGCATCGTTGTGATTGTTAGAACCTCAAGATCATTTTCATGGTTTTTGATGAATGAGTTAATGACTAAAATGCAACCATGATTTTTCGGGGTACCAAAAATGGTCATTTTTTCATCTTCCAAGGTTAAAATATGGGTGCGAAATGAAGTGTCTACAAAGGTGTTTCACGCTATCTTTGATGTTAGAGTCTCAAATTTCATAAAAGTAAAAGTACTAATCTTTTTTCCTATTGTGCTTCAATTAAAATTTGTTGTCAATTTAGGGACTTTAATTCCTAACTCTTTTTCTTCTCTATTCTTTTTTTTGTTTAAGTCAGGGAAAACCCTAGAAGATTAAATTCTACTTGAGCTTCATTGCTTGGAGTTTCAAAGAATGGTTTGTGGTATTTTTACTTTAATTTTTGGATTTTTCCCTCTTACCACTTCGCTTTATTTGTTAGTAACAGCGAAATTGTGGTTTTTGCTTCTAATTTGGCACTTTGGTTTGTTTATATTTTTAAATTGTTTTCTTTTAACTCAAGGTTTTTGAATAAGGTTTACTTTTGTTTGAGATATTAATTTTTTTAGATGTCAATAGCGTTTCTTACTGCTTTATTGGATGTTGATATTCGAATCCAGGGTTGTTTTATAAAAGTTTAACTTTATATTAACATTTTTAGATTTTGGAGCAAATTAGTTTACTTTTGCATATAATTCTAACATAAAGGCCAATTAGGACTGGATGTAGTTTATAATTGAACATATGGGTTGGTTGTATTCATCGACTCTCACGTTTTTTCTATTTCATATAGAGTTTTTACCTAGGTAGAGTCTTTATGCAATGACATAATTTTAATTTTTAATGACGATGAACCTTACCAAGGCAGGGCCCTTTGGACCAATCCTGGAGACTAACCCATGGATACATAACCCCACTAAGCATAATCATGCATTAGGTAATCCAAGAGAACTCCTAGTGGGGATCAAACCCAGGTGTAGATAATTTCCCTAAGTAGATGGGTCAAGTTTTCTTCTACCCCATCCTTACCTCCTTTATGCACTTTATAGGCAAATTCTATGTTGAAAAACAATAGGGCATATTTTGCACAACTAAGATTGAACTTCACGCAATTAAGCTTCATGTACAGTAGCAGAAGTTTCAAATTTAGTCTTCATTACCACTTTTTACATAACAATATCAAAAACCAAAAATTACAAGTAAATTTTTCAGGAATTTGCCAACACCTAATGTTGGGTTAAGATAGCTTGACCCCGGTTAATTAATTAAATTACCCAAGTTGATTAATTAAGTTTTTTTTTTTTTTTTTTTTGAGAAATGATTAATTAGGTTCAATCGCATGCAAATCTTGAAGGCACTAACAAATCACCAAAAATACTAAATGCAGCGTAAAATAAATTTGACATGGTGATGTGTTGACAAATGGGAAAAACCTCGCAAGGAAAAAACCCCCACTGGGTGATTTTAAGGTCACCACTCTCAAGAATCCACTAATCAACAATAAAACAATTACAAGTATAAGGAATCTTACTAACTTCCCTGGCCTATCCTGAAATACCAACCTATAGATACCTAATTGGACTTGATCTTGTAGTAGCCTTCTTTCCCTTAATGCATAAACCTCCAATTTGTGACTAACTCCTCTGTGCGAATCTCAGTATGTGACTAACTTCAGCAACTTTAATCGTTGTTGTTGGCTGCAAAGTTCTTCACTTTATCAACAATGAAGATCAAGAAGTACTTGGTTATAAAACCCAACTACGTACAAACGCAGTAGCTTCTTACTGAGAAATTAAGCACTTGGTCATTGTATCCATATATGACGGCTTTTAAAATAATCCTTATATATATCTAGGGTTGTGAGAAAAGAAACCCTACACATACACATAAGCTTAGGCTGGATTTTAGATCTGGAAATTCTAAAATTGTAATTCTCGATAAATCGAGCTGGTGTCAAGCTACCTATCAAACTTTGAATTAAGTCTCGATAGTAGCTATTTGTCGAGCTATCTATCAAGAATTAATGAGCAGCTTTTCTTCACTTGTTTCTTGGATCAATCTTCATGTCTTTAAAACTTGACTTGAATAACGTGTTTCTTGAAGTATTAAACTCATCTTAGATCTACCTAACTACAAGTAAAGTACATTTTGTCAAAGGATTAGCCAATTACAAAAAATATGACCCTAACACCTAAAAATCCTAACATTAATTGTTAAGTTAGCTAAGGAAAGCCACATTAAAATATACTAATAGTAGAGTCGTGCGATTCGCGGGAAAATTTGATATGATAATTTTTTATTGGATAATTATTGAAGGCGTCAATGCACTTTTAGTCCCTACATTTTGACGTTTTTCCATTTTGGTCCCTACATTTTATTTTTACCACTTTTAGTCCCTAAACCAATTAACATGTGACATTTAAGTCCTTTCCATCACCCAACTAACGGGGAAAGCTGATGTGGCTAACGGAGAATTAATATAACATTAAACTATTACTATGTGGCATACCCAAGCTCAACATGTGGATTCCCGTCCCAAACCTTGTCATGTGACCATCACGTGATTGCTTCTTAACTACCTCTAGCCTGTGATTGTTAAAATCCCCAATCAGATCAGATATTGAACCCTACCCTCTCTCGCAAAGCCATCATCCTGTCTCTCGTGAAGCCATCAGCCTCTCTCACAAAGCCATCAAACACTAAAAATCCCCAAATTAGACTTGAATCCCTAGAATTTCAGCTTTCGTTTTCTCTCGAATCATTAGCCTCTCCTTTCTCTCAAACCATCTTTGTCACTTGAAGCCACCATCATCATTAACCATCTCTCAATATCTTCAACCATTTTGATGTCCTTGATCAACCATCTCTCAACATCTTCAACCATTTCGAAGTCCCTGATCAGATGGAAGCAAGCTCTTCAACCAGTTCAAGCTTGAAGAGGAGAGCTCCATTAAGGTGCTATTGCGCTGAAAAACTAGTGTTAGTCGTTTCATGGATAGCAGACAACCTTGGCAGAAGGTTTTATGGTTGTCCAAACTATTGGGAATTTCAATTTTTTTGTCAAATTCTAGGTATTTTGTTTTCTAATAACACCCAGAATTTCTTTCTATGATATTTGGGTATTTGTGTTGTTTATTTGTTGTGGGTTGTGTGATTTTAATGTTTAGAGTAAGTTAAAAAGTTGCTTCTCTATGTTGGGTTTGGTATTTTTATTTTTGAATTGCTGTTACTTTATTTAATTCTTTGTTGAATTGTTGTTAAAGAAAAGAAGCTGACCCTTTTACAAAAGGAAAATTACAATCACACCCAGTATTTTTTTTTTACTGGGGTTTAGTTTTTTTTTTTTGTTTAAATTCTTCTTTGGTGGTGGAAGTGTTTGGGTATCTGTGATGTTTATTTGTTGTGGGTTGTGTGATTTTATTGTTTAGAGTAAGTTAAGAAGTTGGTTCTCTGTGTTGGGTTTGGTCTTTTTATTTTGGAATTGCTGTTACTTTATTTGATTCTTCATTGAATTGCGGTTAAAGAAAAGAAGCCGACCCTTTTACGAAAGGAAAATTATAATCACACCCAGTATTTTATTTTACTAGGGTTCAGGTTTTTTTGTTTAAATTCTTCTTTGGTGGTGGAAGTTTTTGGGTATCTGTGATGTTTATTTGTTGTGGGTTGTGTGATTTTAATGTTTAGAGTAAGTTAAGAAGTTGGTTCTCTGTGTTGGGTTTAGTCTTTTTATTTTGGAATTGTTGTTAGTTTATTGGATTCTTCGTTGAACTGCTGTTAAAGAAAAGAAGCTGAGATGAGAGTGTAAATTGCTGAGATGAATTGATGTTGAATTGTTGTTACTCAATTTTCTTGTGTTTCATTATTAATTGCTTGGTTTGCATTTCAGGTTAGGCGAAAGTGTAAATCCTTCCAATGGTGTGATGATGAGATATGTGAATGTGGTAAGGTGCTCATCCCAGAGCAAAGGCAACAGATTATCAGACTAGAGGCCGAGGTTGCAAGATGCTACAAGAGAGAGAAGTTTTACACTGTGGCTTTGGCATTCTTATTGGTGATATGTGGGATTTGTCTCTGTAATTGTATGTATGGTTAGATAGGCAGTGGAGGTTTGGTTAGGCAGCAAGTGGGAAGTGTGGAAGTGTTTATGTTTGGTTAGGTGGGTGGTGGAAGTGTATGTTTGGTTAGCATAGGGCTGGCAGTGTGTAAATTTTTTGGTTAGGTAGTTAGCATGGAAACACTTGTTGGTTTTTTGGTACCATTCCTGGAATGAAATGAATACCCCTATTCCTTGAATCTATGATGTGTTATGCAATCTAAGCAATCAAGATTTGGTAAAATAAGAACCCAATAAACTCCTCAGCTAAAGAGGCAATAATGTCCACAAAATGCAAGTATACTCTGTTAAGAGACAAAACAAAAAATAACATATAATCAAAGGTAACACTTATCATAAATTTTCGAATAATCCCAATTGAATAGAATCCAATACAATTTTCATAGTATGAATGCACAACTACCCTAAAATCTAAGATCAGATAAGCTTAAGAGCTAGCTACATTTTTATGCAAGAACCACATTAAAAAACTTAAGGAAACATATTCTGAAACATGACCTCATAGTTTTGGGTGGATAGTTAGAAACTACCCTAAAACCTATTATGAGATAAGCTTGAGAGTAATGCAAGAATCAAAATCAAACATGTAAGGAAATTATGAATCCTTAATTCAAACATAAATCTTAAGCATATCATTCCTAAAAATTAGAAATGTCAGAGAATTTCGTAACAAAATAAGTGCATTTGCTCAAAGAATCCCAATTGAATAGAATCCAATACAATTCTCAAAATTCCAATAGTGACCACAAGTGTGTAATCTATGAAAAAAAAAAACAGAAAAGAAATAAACATAGATCATTACCCCAAAAATGGAGAGAAGCCCAATGATCAAAGATGTAAAGCAATAAAGTCAAAGATTATACATATATTCACATCTGTTTAGTTGCAGAGAAATAGGAAGGCAAAATGGACTTTCATAATACAATTCCAAACCTATTTTAACCATCACTTTCTACAAAATAAAGGGCATTGTTCCATAGTTAATGTTAACCCTATCACCATGACCATCACTTTCTACAAAACAAAGGGCAATGTTCCATAGTTAACCCTATCACCATAAATACACAAAACAAAAACAACACGAAAAATGAACTTGTGCTCTCTTCATTTCCTTGGACCATGCACAGATGATTAACTCCCACCATGTCTAATTGCTTCCATGTATTTGGATGCATTCTTAGAAGCCTTTAGAGTCTTTGATGTGACCACCTTGTCTTTTTATGCCTTGGATTTGGGTTGCTGTTGCTGGAGTTCTGTGTGGTGCTGCCTAACTAGTGTGGTGTAGCTGGAGTGGAGCTGTGCTGCTATGTCTGAGATGGTGCAAATTGAGTGGCTGAGCTTGTCTTGGCTTGAGGTGGTGCACCTGGCCTGAAGCTAGGCATGCTGGACTAGTATGGTGCACCTAGTGTGGCTGAGGCTACCCTAGTTCTGCTGGTCTACAAACAAGAAATTCACACCATTAATATTGAATAGCAACTATTTCACACACGTGTCCATATATTACCTTATTAGATGTGAGGAGTTCCCTCCAATCTCACCCTTGCAACTTCTTCTATTATGCCCTAACATACCACAAGCCTTGCATTGCTTAGAGATGCCAGCTCTCCTACTTGTTAGCTCATTAGGTTCCCTTGCTCTCTTCTTCTTAGGTTTACTAGGTGGTTTTCTTTTGATGGGAGGCTGAACTGGGGTCACACCATTGGGTCTCCACATATTCTGTCCATTCATTGGTGATACGATTGGTTCATAGCATGCCTTGTATGTAGAGACATGGTAACATGGGTGAACATACTGTTCAACATCTTGTTTGTTGAAAACTATGCAGCTGATTGCATGAGCATAGGGTATGCCACTTATATCCCACTTCCTACAACTGCAGTGTGTTGTGGCCAAGTCAACAGTGAAACTTTGCAGACCATTTTTCACTTCAAACTGTGTCTACCTAGCCCCTATTGGCTACCAGCTTTTCCTTGAGCAACCTCTTCATCACCTTGGCACAAATATCTGACTCTAGCCTCACACATTTCTCTTTGTTCTCATAGAACCTAGTCATCAGATATAGCCTGATACACTCAACCTACAATCACATACAAGTACAATGAAACATTAGATATTAATTACAACAATTGCCAAAAATAGTACCAAACAATCACTATAATTAACTGAAGGTGATCATAAAGACTCATACTATGCTAATTATGGGCTTAGATATGAATTTAAGAATCCTACTGTTGAAGCTCTCACACATATTGTTGAGTATGGTATCAGTCAAGCCATCCTCACTAAACATGTGTCTAGCCCATTTTATTGTTGAGTGAGCATCCACCCAACTATGTGCATCAACATCAATCTCCTTCATCTCATCCATCACCCTATCAAACTCTTGTTTGTAAGTTGCCTTGGCTGCCCTCCAAAACATATCTCTGATCAGTACACCAAGATGGTTCTTCCTAAAATTGTTATAGAGGTGCCTACAACAAATCCTGTGTTTATACTATGGCCAATTGTCAATGAATGTTTGCATCAACCCTTGTCACAAACAGTTTCACAGGCAAGTATGTGAAGTTAGTGGACAAACAGTACAATGACTAAATACAGATTTAAACAACCAAATGGAGAATTAACTACACACCTTCTGCTGGTCTAACATAAACACCCATCTCTTATTCTGACCTATGTCTGCAAGTAACAGGTTGATGAACCAAGTCCAAGAGTCCTTGGTTTCAACCTCTACCACTGCATATGCAAGTGGGAAATACTCTTCATTAGGATCTTTGCACACTGCAATAATCAACTGCCCCCTCACTTGTTTTTCAAGTAGCAGGCATTCAAACCAATGAATGGCCTGCATCCAACCAAAAACCCCTTCTTGCATCCCTCCAAACATATTTATAGCCTCTCAAAATAAGACACCCCACACACTAGGTCCATCTTAGTTGCTAAATCACCATCATTGAAGGTATATACCTTTATAGTATTGTACTGCCAGGACCAGACCTCCTTAATTTCTCACAGTACTCCCACAGCTAGTTGTACTGTTGTGTATAAGCCCCATCCACATATTCTTTAGCCTTATCCCTAGCCCTACTAGCCTTTCATGCACTTATGTTTAGGGTATACTTCTCATGGACAGCTTCTTGGATGTCTCTCAGCTTGATATTAAGCTCTCTTTTCACTTTCTTCATCAACTTCTTCCCAATGTATGATGAAGTACACCTAGGGTTCTTAAAACTTCTAAAGCATGTATGTTCCAAAGTCAATGTCCTTAATTGGTAGCTCCTCTCCCTTGGCACTTTTGTTAGATAGGCAACAAACTTGCAGTTTTCCTAGCAGACAGCTTTTACCCTTTGCAAGTCATTTTTAACAAATCTGATCCCCCATCCACCATGAACTGCATATTCTGTTATAGCTTCCTTGAATTGCTTGGGTGTTGTAAATAGCAGATCCTTTTCAAAAACAATATGCTCTGCCTTAGCCACTGGCTTAAACATAGGGAATTTCTTCACTTCCTCATTTTTCTATCCCCTACCATTTCCTACATGTGTACTTCTATCATCCTCAAAGATATCATCACTGTCATATCCAAGCTCATCATCAGATGATGATTCCACCAGACTGTGCAATTCCTCACTCTCATAATCAGAGTTCATTACACTAGCATCCATTTGGCCTAGTTCAACAACATCATCATCCTTACCATCCCAACTGTTTTCAACAAAGTCCCTAACACCATGGTTCAACTCTACCTCATCATCTAGCCCACTTCCCCCACCACCATTTCCCTCACTATCACTGCCATCACTTAGAATAAAGACCTCAGGTGGGTGCTCAATGGTAGGTTCTTTACCTACTCTCCTTGAAACCACATGGGAAGCAGCAACCTTAATGGGAACATCCACCTTAGTTGGCTCATCCTCATTGCTAAAAGTTTGATCATTAGCATACATATCATCACTCCCATCATGGTCATCACTATCATGTTCACTATCATCACCATCATAATCACTTATAAAGTCTTGTTCCACTGCCAATGGTTGCACATACTCACCAATATCCTCTTCTTCATCAACTAGTATAAAGTCATCTACTGGGTGCTCTACATACACATGAATCTCTTCATGACCCTTCACTAAATCTGTCACGAACATGGCATCATCATCGTTAATAACCAAATAGAAATTTGCCCTTTCTTGGTCCATACCAGTCATTTTATACCACAGCCTGCTAATAGAGGTGTACCTAAAGTCTCTACAAATACCCTCTAGCTCAACCTTGGACCACCTTTTAGGGTCACAATTATCAACTACATCTATTGTAGCTCCCACATATTTTCTAGGATTCTCAATAAAATGGCCACCATGATACAGAGATATACTTAATAGCTCATCCATTCTGCATGCAACATTGCACCAAACCCAATTAAACAATGCTAGTTACAGAATAAAACAACAGTTATTTAACAAAGCAACACTTAATAAAATAATCCATTCTACATGCAACATACCACCAAACCCATTTAAATAATGCTAGTTATAACTCAAAACAACACGTTTTTATCAAAACAGGACTCATTCAACAACACAACAATTTTTTAAGTAACAATATAGCACTAACTTTAATAGTTCTGTCACACTAAAACAGACACATGCATATAAACACTTGAATTACACAAAACAGTACTTATACAATAATGTTAGGCTTACTTAATTCTCTTCAACAGGGGCACATAGGGAACACAGGGACCACATGGACCACAATGGAAACCACAAACAAACACATGCAGACAGGGACTAACAAACAGTAAAAAGTCTAAACATACAAAAACATTGTGGCCCCTACTACTAGTTCCAACCAACAAGCATAATGTAAAGCTATAAATAAGGACATAGACAGAGAGAGAGAGTTAATACCTTTTCACAAAGCCAGAGATCTCCTAGCCTTTACTTTTACTTTTCTCTGCAATTACAAGAAAAGTGGATATTTGGCTTTAGGAATGGAGAAAAGTTTGGGTATTTGGCTTTGAAAGGCAGAGATGTGTTTTGGGAAATGTTTGATGATGGTGGCTTCGCAAGAGACAGGCTGATGGTTTCGCGAGAGAGGCTAGGGTTCAATATCTAATTTGATTGGGGATTTTCACAATCACGCACCAGAGGTAGTTGAGAAGCAGTCACGTGATGGTCACATGACAAGGTTTGGGGTGGGAATCCATGTGTTGAGCTTGGGTATGCCACATAGTAATAGTTTAATGTTATTTTAATTCTCCATTAGCCACATCTGCTTTCCCCGTTAGTTGGGTGACGGAAAGGACTAAAATGTCATGCGTTAATTGATTTAGGGACTAAAAGTGGTAAAAATAAAATGTAGGGACTAAAAGTGCATTTACGCCATTATTGAATTAATATATTAGATTGTATATTTTTAAAAATATGTGTTATTTGAAATTATGTTTTAAATTGGAAGTTCTTTGTAGTGTAACAAAATATATTTTGTAGTCAGGTATTATATATAGTGAGATATGTACGAAAACACAATGCAATTTTCTTTTTTACTATTAGACCAAGTTGTAACTATGTATATTTTGTTTATTACTACATAGATGTATGCGATTCAACTCTTATAGGCATATTTTTCTCCAAAACATAGATCCATATCTCTTTCTTCCTCACAATTGAAACTAAGTGAAAATGTATATAAAGATAACTATGCAATAGATTATTATCAATAAATCATATATCATAAAGTGGAAATATAAAATAAAATAAAATTCAAAAATAAAAAATTCCTTAAGTATCCATACATAAAAACATTAATAGCATAATGATGCTCTAAAGTAAATTATATTTAATCCTATTCTCTTTTTGGCATTTTCAATAAAGATGATCAATTAAGCAAAGTAAAAGCTTATCAAGAAAGTTCAAATTAACTAAAAATTTGAAGGTGGAGATGCTAATTATTTGTAATAAAATGACCAAAATTAAAATAACAAACAGATTTGAGAAAAACACATAAGATTTCTAAAAGAAATTTTACCAAACACATGGGATGCAACAATAAAAAATTACTATACCGAATAATTTTTTGACTTTTTTAATACTCTACAAATAAAACAACATTATTAACTTCTTCTTTTTTTTGTCATAGTATAGAGTATAGAGCGATTACAATGTTTGTTATAATCCCCCCCCCCCCCCCCCCCCCCCCCCGCGTAGAGATTATTTTATAAGCAATTTGATTGAAATCAAAATATGCTTTTTATTTCTTTTTTGGTTTTTGCCCAAAGGCAAATCAACCTACTAGATAATCCAAATGATTATTATAAGGACCTGCTACCATAGAGCAATGTTTGGTAAATGTCTACTATATCAAACATTTGATGATATTTTAGGCTTAGATATCATAGATCTGGCTTCTCAACATAAACTAAATGTCTCTCCACAATAAGTCTAATAAGGGGATTCTTCACAACATCACCAACCTGAGTCTTGTAATGGTGAACTAATATCTTTTCATTGCTTGTAATAACTACAACCTTGTCTTTGCGAGTTAAAAAGTCATTTGCCACAACCATACATATCTTGTACTTTTAAGAGCCATATCAATCTTCTCAAAAAGTATTTGTATATTTGTCTTTAGTTGTTTAGTCAGGCAGATAAGAACTTTTAGTCCCCTTTCATTATAAAATAACAAAAAGTTAAGGTACTTATAGCGAAAGGCTTTCTATAAAAAATTTTAGTAGAAGGGAGATTAATAGGCCATCCACTTTCTTCAAGTCATAGGGGATTATGAAAGACCATACATCCTTTGCCTACCCTTTTCTCTATCTCAAATTCACATTACCAATGAAGCTTATGAAGCTAAAAACATTGTGAATACATCTCTATTCAGTGGTAGTCCATTGGTATGCACATTCAAATTTGTAGCCATGTATATTTTGTTTTGATATAAATATATATATATATATATATATATAAATTAAAAAAACAACAACTACATATTAACTTAAACCAAAATTCAACCAAAGTTATAAGAGTGATTTATGACAGGAAATTTAAAAAATACATAGAGAGAGAGAGAGAGAGAGAGAGAGAGAGAGAATACTCACACTTTTTGTTTGGAAAAAATATGGATTGAATGGAATAAATGATATCAAATTTATACAAAATAAGATGGGTAGAAGAAGAGTCAAAACATAAGAAAGAGTTAATGATGAAGGAAGTTTAACGGTAAAGTAAAGAGTAGTAGGGAGATAAAGTGGCAAAGAAGAAGGGGAAAGGTTGGAGGAAGAGAAGAAGGTTTTTTATTTTATTTTATTTTTAGAATAGGATGATGAATAGTTCAAATTTAACAATTACTTGAAATTAAAAAGAAGAAAAAGAAAAGTTGAAATCAATCTGGGTAGTTGAACATAGTTAAACATTTGCATCTAATGAATAGTAATATTTGTAATGAATAGTCAAACATGTGCATATATCCACTAAAAAGATATTGAATTATTCAATTTTAACAATTACTTGAAATTAGAAAGAAAAAAAATGAAAAGTTGAAATCAATTTGGATAGCTGAATAGTCAAATATTTGCATTTAGAACAAATAAATAGTGACATGTTGAATAGTAATGGAGTGCATTAACAGGTTTTTCATGAACTATATTTAATTTTTTTATATAAAATAAAATAGAAAAATCATAAAGGATTTTTTATTTTTATTTTTTAAATTATGATGTGGTTGATGAGGTGGCTTAGTAAGAGCATAGTAATATTGAAATTTATGTCTCAGCTTTTAGATATATATAGATTTTGCCATTATTCTCTTAGAGATTTAAGAGCACTCCTCTTGAGTTTGGTTTCAAACTAACATCCATTAACCTTGTCTCTTTTAAGCATGGTTGTCAAGATCGAGATCCTATGTAGGATCATGGGAGGTAGGCGAGATCATGGATCGGATCATGGATGGTATTATCCTACCTATTTTCAAATTTAAAGAAAAACAAACATTGATATTGACTTTGCATATTGAATAATCGCATAAATTATGAATTCATCCATTAAAAAAAAAAAAAAATTGTATCATTTGGTGGGATCGGTAGGATCCCATACGATCCCATGATCTTATATGATCCTACAATTTTTATGAGCCTAATGCGATTCTAAATGTTTTGGTAAAATAGGATTGTAAACTTGTGCGATCCTACGATCTAGATTGCAATTTTGACAACAGTGCTTTTAAGGCATACATTACAAGCCTATTTCATTATAATTATTATTTGGTAAATAATACTAGAGATATGCTTTATTTATTTAAATAAATTAGTTTCGATTAAGATTAGTAAGATTAGTTCGAATTAAGATGTTTTTTTTTCTAGTGTAACAAAATATATTTTGTAGTCAGGATTTATATATAATGAGATATATATGAAAACACAACGTAATAATATTTTCTTTTTCAAAATTGATAGTGTGAGAACTATTAGACCAAGTTCTAACTATGTATATTTTGTTTATTATTATATAGATGTATATGATTCAAATTTTATAGGTATAATTTTCTCCAAAACATAGATCCGCATCTCTTTCTTCCTCATAATTGAAACTAAGTTAAAAAGTAAATAAAGATAACTATGCAATAGATCATTATCAATAAATCATATATCATAAGTGGAAAAATAAAATAAAATAAAATAAAATGCTAAAAGTAAAAATTCCTTTAGTATCTATACATAAAAACATTAATAGCATAATGATGATCTAGAGTAAATTATATTTTTTCTTAATCTCTTTTTGCCATTTTCAGTAAAGATGATCAACTAAGCAAAGTAAAAGCATACTAAGAAAGTTCAAATTAACTAAAAATTTGAAGGTGGAGATGCTAATTATTTGTAATAAAATGACGAAAATAAAATTAACAAATAGATTTGAGAAAAACACATAGGATTTCTAAAAGAAATTTGAAGTAACAATACAAAATTACTCCACCGAATATTTTTTGACTTTTTTGATACTCTACAAATAAAACAACTTTATTCACTTTTTGTCAAAGTATACAAAATAGGGCAACTAGAATGTTTATTATAATCCCCCCCCCCCCCCCCTCTAGAGTTTATTTTATAAGAAATTTGATTGAAATCAAAATATGCTTTTTATTTATTTATTTAGTTTTTTCCCAAAGGCAAGTCAGCCTACTAGATAATCCAAATGATTATTATGAGGAACTGCTACCATAGAGCACGTTTTGGTAAATGTCTATTACATCAAAAATTTGATGATATTTTAAGCTTAGATATCATAGATCCGGATTCTCAACATAAGCTGAATGTCTCTCCTCAATAAGTCTAATAAGGGGATTCTCCACAACATCACCAACTTGAATCTTGTAATGGCAAACTAATATCTTTTCATTGCTTGTAACAACTACAACCTTGTCTTTGCGAGTTAAAAGCTCATTTGCCACAAACATATGCACTTGTAATTTTAAGAGCCATATCAACCTTCTCTAAAAGTATTTATGTATCTGTCCCTAGCTGTTTAGTGAGGCAGAGGAGAACTTTTAGTCCAATTTCATTATAAAATAACAAAAAGTCAAGGAATTTAGAGCAAAAGGCTTTTTATACATGTATGTTTTTAGACACCTTAAAACCACAATCAGTTTTAGGCTTAAAAGAAATAGAAACACTTCTGTTATCAACAGCAGACTTGGTACAAGTCAAATTTTCAATTTTAGGTTTAGATTCAACTAACTCTTGTTCGAAGCTTTTCATCTTCTCATCTTGAGAGGAAATTTGATTTCTCAAAAATTCATTCTTTTTATTAGATTCATCTAATCTAACAACCAATTCCTCTTTTTCAAGATTAGCCAATTTTAACTCTTCCTTGAATTTCTTAGAAATTTTCATAGATTTCAATAATTCCTTACAAAGAATTTCACAGGCATTAATAAGATCAACAGAAATATGAGCAGAAACATGATCAGAAAGACACTTCAAATTATCCATGACAACAGGGGTTAAAGATCAGCTCTTAGATCAAAAGATCTAAAACAAAAGAGCTACCCGCTCTGTTACCACTTGTATGTTTTTAGACCCCTTAAAACCATAATCAGATTAACCTAGGTAATTAGTCAAGTGATTACTTAGTCAAATTAACAAATCTAGGTTAATACAAATATATCATATCAATGTATAGCAGCGAAAAATAAAAAACACAATGATAATCCTCCCCAGGAAAACCAAACCGGTAAAAAACCTGGGGAGGATTTAACCTAACTATCCTCAAGGTAAAAAGCAAATCCCCTAGAAAGAATCGAAGTTTTACAATAGCGACTTAGACCACTAACATCCTATTGCTACCCACCAGTAAAAACTTACTGACACAACCACGTGCAAGCTCCGAGACCACAGACTCCTTTCTTTGGCCTTTGTAAAACACAAACACCCACGTTTGTGACTTTGAGATCCCACTCAAAAGTTTAGCAACACAAACTCTCCTGTTTGTGACTCCAAGACCACCCTTGAAGGTTTAGATCATTAGCACCTTTGATGACTAGAGAAGGCAGCAACTTCTAAAATACCGGATCTTGAGATTCTTCAAGTAATAACATCGGTAGAAGATATGAGAGAGCTTTTTAGGAACAAAACCCCAAATACAAAGGAGGCACTCTCTTCTCTCTCTAAAAAGCCTTATAAAAACGTGCTTAGGGTTTCCTTTATATACTAGGAGAAGTAGATCTGAAACCCTAATCCTTAATAGGCTTGAACTGCTGTTTGGGCTTAATTGAAATTCTGCAGATACGACTTTCGATCAATCAAGCCTGTCTTTTGATCAATCAAACCAGACAGATTATGAAATCTTCTTCCTATAGCTTGTATGTTCTTGAATCTTGACTTGAATCACTTTGAGCATTGTCTAATAATACCTACAAACTCTAAAATCTATATTTAGACAAGTTTGTGTTCATAATTTGCCAATTTTTCTAAACTTTTAGAACCTAACAATACAAAATCCCAATAGAGGGGAGACTAATAGGTCCTCTACTTTCTTCAAGACATAGGGTATTATGAAAGACCATACATCCTGTTGCGACTTAAATAATGCTCCCAAGTGTAGGATTGTCACGAAGTCGAATCCACAGGGAAAAGGGAATTGATTAGCAAACCATAAGAGAATAAAACTAAAATAATAAAGTTTAACTAAAGAGATTTTTGGTAGTTTAGTAAAGGTAATTTAAATTGAGTGAAAATAACAATATATTAAGGTGCTAAGGTTTAGGGATCCACACACAATACATCTATTGGTAGTCTAAACAATATTTATTTTATAATCTATATATATATATATATATATAACCGAAACTTTTGAAGCTCCCACAAATTTCCACGTCAGCATAATTTAAAAAAAAAAAAGTAATTGAATTTTTTAAAACCCGACTTTGCCTTTCACGCTTTCCCTTTCACGATACTGTGCCTTCTCTTACAGCTTCTCCCAGCTCCTCAATCAGACCCACGGCAAGCCAAAAGCAAAGCATCATCGCATCACATCTGAAAACCCACCATACCCACCAACAGACATCTTCTTCCTCAAAATCGTCTCCTTCCTCAGAACACCCACTATGAACACTATAAAAGCAATACAAACCTCAATATTTTAACATTTGAATTATTCTTTTGACATTCTCACATTACAATCTCCTTCCCCCAAAACCCAAAACTCAGATCATTTGAATATTATCCACACAAAAAAACCCATAGAGAAAAACGAAAGTTACCAAATAGCTGCTGTCACCTCCATCTTCTTCATCTTCTTCGCCAAGACTCCTTTCTTTCTTTTTTGCTCAAGCTCCTTTCTTTTTGCTTTGTTTCTTTTTCCTTTCGTTCTTTTGTCTTCTCAACCATATTTTGTTTTGTGTGCCTTTGCCTGACCAAGCCTGTGAAGCTTTCAAATTCAACTTTATATGCCTCTGCCACACGTCGATCAAGTGTTAACTTTGTGCACTTGCATTACTTATTTTATCATTTATATTATTTTTTATTTAGTATTGATTGTTTATTTTATTATTTATATTATTTTATATTAAGTATTTATTGTTTATTTTATTAATAGTGCTATCTCTTTTAACTGTTCTTTTGATAGTAGTGATTTTATTTGTAAATAGCCGTGTATATGTTTTGTGGTTTACAACAACCACTATTAATGTTTTATAATTTTAATTTACATTTAGCCTTTTGTTTTGTTTCTCTCTTTGTATTAATATGAGACTTTTTTTTGTTTGTTTGTTTGTGTTTGGATATAATTTAAGCTTATGAGTTGTAGTTTTGTTGTTGGATGGGTTAACATATTTGCTATTGTTGTGGTTCATCATGATTAATTAGAAATATTGAATAATTTGTTCTTTAAATTTGTCTTTCATACATTTATTAAATAATTGAGAATGTTTAATCTTCATGCCCAATATCTTTCCCGTGCATTGCACGGGTTAGCAACTAGTTCAACTAAAAGTCATACAAAAGATTATTTTAGTCGGAAGATTTAACAATAAAAACTCAAGAATTAATTGTCTAAGGTAGTTTCATGCAATTGATTGATTTTAGGCTAAACAAAATTAGTGAATTAGTTTGCAGGGAATACTAAGCATTTAACGTGCCGGAGTCTACAATAAATCAAAGAATTATACAGAAATAAACACTTGTCTAGATGAGTAAAACAATCGAGAACATAAAAACATAAGCATTAAAACCAATAAATAATTGTTAAGAACATACCAATAAACGGTTGGGTTTCACCCCTTGCCTTAGCAAGGCTTCTAGCAAGCCATAACACAAATAAAACTTTAAAAACTGTAAAGAAACTTTATGAAAACCTAAATTATGTTCTACAGCAGCTCCTCCCTGAATTTTGCCCTAAAAAGCCTATAAATAGGTCAAAGAATCCTATTACAAGTTGAATTCCCGTTTGGAGGAAATCCCAGGTTTTTAGGCTTCAATTAACCGACGTTTTTGGCCCATTTAACTTCATAATTAGGACTTTTCTTAAACTAAAAAGTTGTAACCCTTTAAATTATATTTCCAGCCCAAGTTGAATCATCTCGATTGGAGATCGGAGACGAAAGTTGTGCTCCAAATACTAACTGGTGCACAGGCTGGAATCCTAATCCGAATTGGACTTGGATTAGGTACAAATTTCCTTTGATTCCTTGCTCCAATTGGACTTGAATTTAATTGGGTTGGCCTTCTTTGACTTCATCATGGACCTTGTAAAATAAAAGTCCATTAGCTTTCTTCTTTGCACAAATCCACTTATTTAATTTCATTATCCTACAAAAGACAAATTCACGCATTAAAATTCAATTAAGCACAAAATTGATTATTTAGCATTATTCCAAAACCAATTCTAAAATGCATGAATTAACTCAAAATAAGTATGATAATGCTTTCTAATAATGATACAAATGTGCAAAATTAAGCTAGTATCACATCCTTTGCCTACCCTTTTCTCTTTCTCAAATTCACATTACCAAAGAAGTATATGAAGCTAAAAACATTGTGAATACATCTCTATTTAGTGGAAGTCCATTGGTAGACACATTCAAATTCATAGCCAAGTATATTTTGTCTTGCTCTAAACTCAAATTTCTATTTAAAAAAAAAAAAAAAACTACATATTAACCCAAACCAAAATTCAACCAATGTTATAAGAGTGATTTGTGATAGGAAATTTAAAAAATACACACAAAAAATTAAATAAAAAAACCATAAACCTAAATTATAGTTATAAGAAAGAACAAAATTCGAGAGAGAGAGAGAGAGAGAGAGAGAGAGAGAGAGAGAGAGAGAGAGAGAGAGAGAGAATTCTCATAGTTTTTGTGTGAAGATAATACGGATTGAATGGAATAAATAAAATCAAATTTATACAAAATAAGGTGGGGAGAAGAAGAGTCAAAATATTGGAAAGAGAAAATGATGAAGCAAGTTTAACGGTAAAGTAAAGATTAGTAGGGAGATAAACAAGCAAAGAGGGAGAGGAAAGGTTGGAGGAAAAGAAGAAAATTTATATTTATTTATTTATATTTTTAGAATAAGAAGATGAAAAGTTGATTTTAACAATTACTTGAAATTAGAAAGACGAAAACGAAAAGTTGAAATCAATTTGGGTTGTTGAATATAGTCAAACATTTGCATCTAATGAATAGTAACGCTTGTAATGAATTGTCAAACATGTCTATATATCCACTAAAAATATAATGAATTATTCAATTTTAACAATCACTTGATATTAAAAAGAAGAAAATGAAAAGTTGAAATCAATTTGGGTAGCATAGTCAAATATTTGCATTTAAAACAAATGAATAGTAACATGTTGAATAGTAATGGAGTACATTAACAGGTTTGTCCATGAACTATATTTAATTATTTTATATAAAATAAAATAGAAAAATCATATAGAAAAAATTACTTTATATATATCAGAGACGTTATTCTCTTAGAGATTTAAGAGCACTCTAACATCCATTAACCTTGTCTCTTTTAAGAAAGGTTGTTAAGATCAGGATTCTATGTAGAATCATGGGAGGTAGGTGAGATCATGGATCGTAAGATCCTTCCTATTTTCAAATTTAAAGAAAAACACACATTGATAGCAATTTTGTATATTGAATAATCGCATAAATTATAAATTCATTTGTAAAAAATAAAAAATAAAAAAATAATTATTATTTGATGGGATTGATGGGATCCGAAACGATCCCAGGATCTTATACGATCCTACAATTTTTAGGATCCTAGTGCGATCTTAAACGTTTTGGTAAGGTGGGATTGTAAAATCGTGCAATCCTACGATCCAGATCTCGATGTTTACAACAATGCTTTTAAGGCATATATTACATGCTTATTTCATTATAATTACAATTCGATAGATAATAGTAGAGATATACTTTATGATGAGGATAAAAGGAGAGCCTAGCCACACGGAACATAAAACTGACGGTTTAGTGCAATCCTTCGGAT
This sequence comes from Quercus robur, assembly GCF_932294415.1. Taxonomy (NCBI): domain Eukaryota; kingdom Viridiplantae; phylum Streptophyta; class Magnoliopsida; order Fagales; family Fagaceae; genus Quercus; species Quercus robur. The sequence goes on from NC_065535.1 coordinate 47,176,206, forward strand.
GTAGCAGACGGTGTGATAGCTGACGGTCATAGGATCAGCTGTCTCCAAGAGTGACAGCATTACTAGATGACGCCCAAAAAGCTGAAGGAAGTAAATTGAGGCTGACGGATCGAGCATAAGTTTACTTGCTACCCACGCTAGATAATATTCGAGGGATCCCTATAAGGAAAAGATCCCGAAAAATACGCTTAAGAGGACTCCTATAAGGAAAAAACTTCTACTCCGAGGGAAAGAGAGGTAACCCTCGCTACTATAAAAACCTAAGCACCCTCGCGACCCAAGGTACGCATAATTTACCCTCTCTAGCACTCTAGAGCAGTGAGAATAGTTCTAACTTGACCTTCGGAGGGTGTTTGGCCGGTACCACACCGGTACTCTCTGCTAGGTTATTCCTTTTCGTTGTGCAGGTGCCATTTGCGATCGTACGAGGAACGTGTGACTCACTGGTGGTATTATTTTCGGCATCATCAGTTGGCGCCGTCTATGGGAACGGTAGCACATTCTCGCTTCCTAGACAAAAGAGTTACATGGTACTCATTCGCTCAATGGCGACCACCAACGACGTTCAAGAAGAAGAAGCCCCTACGATTGCGCTTGAAAGACAGGTGAGGACACTCGCCACTGCCGTGGAGCGCCTCACCAAACAAAACCACGACCTAGAAGAGCAACTAAAACAGAAAAATGCAGGTCCCAACAACCAATGAGCAGATCAAGAAGGAACCAGCGCCGACAGAAGAAACTAGGAAGGACCCCAGGCCAGCAACGCCCCGAGCAAACCAGAACGACAAAACACAAGCATCCCCTCCCTCGCAGAAACCACTCCGCCACTTGTTATTGCGGAGATGCAAGCCATGAAGGAACAAATGGAGGTTATGATGAATGCTCTCAAGGGACGAGTATCAAGCGACCTTGACGGCCTTGTTAACCGAACTGACTCGCCGTTCACCGCCACCATCAACTCCTACCCTTTACCAAGTAAGTTCCGCATGCCACAGATAGACAGTTATGACGGGGTCAAGGACCCACTGGACCACCTAGAGACCTTCAAGACCCTAATGCACCTTCAAGGAGTAGCTGACGCCATCATGTGTAGGGCCTTCCCTACAACGCTGAAGGGCGCAGTGAGAATTTGGTTCAGCCGACTGACACCAAACTCCAGCAGCACCTTCAAAGAGCTCAGCACTCAGTTTACCGCACACTTCATTGAAGGCCATCGATACAAGAAGTCTACGGCTTGCTTGATGAGTATGAAGCAGCGAGAAGATGAAACTTTAAGAGCCTATATCTCCCGCTTCAACAAAGAAGGAACCAGCACCGACAGAAGAAACCAAGAAGGACCCCAGGCCAGCAACGCCCCGAGCAAACTAGAACGACAGAACACAAGCATCCCCTCCCTCACAGAAATCACTCCGCCACTTGTTATCGCGGAGATGCAAGCCATGAAGGAACAAATGGAGGTCATTCATTCTTGCCCTTACTTCATCAAGGTACTTCTTCATTTTTTCGCCCTTGCACTCGTAGTCTCCATTTATTTGGTTAGTGATGACCTGTGAATCGCAGTAGATGATTACCCTTGCGGCTCCGGCTGCTTTGGCAAGGTCGAGCCCCGCTATCAAAGCCTCATACTCTGATTTATTATTGGTGGCAGGGAAGTCGAGACGAACCATACATTCAATGGTGTCTCCTTCAAGCGATCGTAGCACAATGCCGGCCCCTGCAACTTGTTTGTTAGACGATCCGTCCGTATATATGCTCCATTGAGGGGACTTTGCTACCCCTTTGTCTTCGCCATGAGTGAATTCAGCTACAAAGTCGGCCACAATCTGTCCGTTGATGGCGGTCCGTGGGCGGTACTGAATATCAAACTCGCTCAGTTCTATAGCCCATAACGCCAATCGTCCTGCGGCCTCGGGACTGCTCATTGCCCGCCGTAAGGGTTTGTCAGTCAGGACGTTCACCGTATGAGCTTGGAAGTATGGTTTGAGCTTGCGGGTTACCATAACTAATGCAAAGGCAAGTTTTTCCATGGGCGGGTATCTTTTTTCAGCACCGTGAAGCGCTCGGCTTGCGTAGTACACAGGCTTTTGCACTTTCTCTTCTTCTCTGACCAAGGCCGCGCTAACGGCTGCGGGGGAGATGGCTAGATAGAGAAAAAGCTCTTCTCCTGGCTGCGACGGGCTCAACAATGGTGGGGAGGAGAGGTAAATCTTCAATTCTTCGAATGCTTGCTGGCATTCGTCGGTCCATTCGAAGGATTTCTTCAATGTTCGGAAGAAGGGCAAACACTTGTCCGTTGCCCTTGATACGAACCTATTTAGTGCCGCTATCTTTGATTGAGGCTTTGCACCTCCTTCACATTTCTTGGTGGTGCCATGTCCATAATAGCCCAGATCTTGTCTGGGTTCGCCTCGATTCCCCTCTGAGACACCATGAATCCTAAGAATTTTCCTGCCGTCACTCCAAAGGCACATTTCCCTGGATTAAGCTTCATGTTGTAAGAGCGAAGTGTGTCGAATGTTTCTTTGAGATCTCCTAGATGATCTTCCTCCCTCCGGCTTTTGACTAGCATGTCGTCCACGTAGACCTGGACATTCCTCCCAATCTGTTGCGCGAACATTTTGTTCATGAGCCTTTGGTACATTGTGCCTACGTTCTTTAGGCCGAAGGGCATGACCTTGTAACAGAAGAGGCCTTGGCTGGTCACGAACGACGTTTTCTCCTGGTCGGCTTCGTGCATTCGGATTTGGCTGTACCCCGAGAAAGCGTCCATGAAGCTCAGCAACTGGTGTCGGGCCGTAGAGTCTACTAGGACATCAACCCTCGAGAGGGGGTAGCTATCCTTGGGGCAGGCCTTGTTAAGGTCGGTAAAGTCCACACACATCCGCCATTTCCCGCTCGCTTTTTTGACCATTACTACATTTGCTAACCAGTCGGGATAGTATACTTCCCTAATGAAGCTCGCTTCCTGTAACTTTCTGACTTCCTCTACTATGGCTCGGTCTTGCTCGGGGGCAAACACCCTCTTCTTTTGTCTGATAGGTGGAAAGGCGGGCGACACATTCAACCTGTGCACCATGACTGAAGGATCTATTCCCGGCATATCTTCATGACCCCATGCGAATACGTCTCGATTGCGTCTGAGGAAGGTTATGAGTTCCTGACGGACCGTGGGGTTAGCGAGCGTTCCAATTTTGGTCGTCTGGCCAGGATCGGAACTGTCAAGGGGTATCTCTTCTAACTTCTTAACCAGCTCCGTTACCGTCCGGTGCTCTTCTATGCTTAAAGCCTGAACCTGATCCTCCATTTCCATCATGGCTATGTAGCATTCGCGCGCGGCCATCTGACTTCCACGCAGCTCCCTTACTCCATAGTCAATTGGGAACTTTATCATCAGGTGGTAGGTGGAGGTTACTGCCTTCCATGAGTTGAGCGTGGGTCGCTCGAGGATAGCGTTGTAAGCTGACGAGCAATCAACTACCAAGAATGTCATGTCCCTGGCTATCTGTTGAGGGTAATCACCCACAATTACGGATAATGTGACCGCGCCCAGTGGGAATACTCGGCTTCCGCCGAAGCCAACAAGCGGGGCATTTGTTGGGATCAGTCGCTCCTTGTCGATCCTCATCTGCTGGAACGCTGTGTAGTACAAGATATCTGCTGAACATGCATTGTCGATCAGCACCCGGTGCATATTGTAGTCTCCTACACGCAAGTTGACGACGAGTGCATCGTCATGTGGATGGTGAAGGTGTCGCGCGTCTTCTTCTGAGAATCCGATTACGGGACCTTCTCTCCGTGCTATCTTCGGTACGACTCCCGTCAGCTGAACGTTTTGTACCATTCGAAGATAGGTCTTGCGGGCCTTCTTGGATGACCCGGCGGCAACCGTTCCTCCTACGATCATCCTTATATCCCCGATCGGGGGCCTCGGTCGCTCATTGTCCCGTCGGGGGTGTTGGTCTTGTGCGGGGGGATTCGCTTTCTCCTTGCTAACGAATCTCTGCAGCTTTCCTTGTCTGATAAGGGCCTCAATCTGCTGCTTGAGGTCATAGCAATCAGTCGTGTCGTGGCCGTGGTTGCGGTGGAAACGGCAATACTTATCCCGGGAACATTTTTTGGGGTCACTTTTTAGCTTTCCCGGGAACGTCAGAGCCTCTTTGTCCTTAATTTGCATAAGGACTTGATCTATCGAGGCTGTTAGCGGAGTGAAGCTCGTGAATCTTCCCCCGAGGGGCTTAGGGCGCCTTTCGTCCCTTCAGTCTCCTGTTCTTGCCTTCTTTCAGCCTTGGTCCTACCGATTGTCTTCCTGCCTTTCTCTTTTCCTGGGCCTCTCTTCCCGAGCTAACAGCGCATCTTCAGCGTTCATATACTTTGTGGCGCGATAAAGTACTTCCGACATGGTCATTGGGTCGTTTTTGTATAGGGAAAACAAAAACTTGCCTTCTTCAAGCCATTCGTGAATGCCGCAACAAGTATCTTATCGTCGGCTTCGTCGATCGAGAGTGCCTCTTTGTTGAAGCGGGAGATGTAGGCTCTTAAAGTTTCATCTTCTCGCTGCTTCATACTCATCAAGCAAGCCGTAGACTTCTTGTATCGATGGCCTCCAATGAAGTGTGCGATAAACTGAGCGCTGAGCTCTTTGAAGGTGCTGATGGAGTTTGGTGTCAGTCGGCTGAACCAAATTCTCGCTGCGCCCTTCAGCGTTGTAGGGAAGGCCCTACACATGATGGCGTCAGCTACTCCTTGAAGGTGCATTAGGGTCTTGAAGGTCTGCAGGTGGTCTAGTGGGTCCTTGACCCCATCATAACTGTCTATCTGTGGCATGAGGAACTTACTTGGTAAAGGGTAGGAGTTGACGGTGGCGGACACCAGTTGCTGAGCTTCATGGATGCTTTCTCGGGGTACAACCAAATCCGAATGCACGAAGCCAACCAGGAGAAAACGTCGTTCATGACCAGCCAAGGCCTCTTCTGTTACAAGGTCATGCCCTTCGGCCTAAAGAACGCAGGCGCAACGTACCAAAGGCTTATGAACAAAATATTCATGCAACAGATTGGGAGGAATGTCCAGGTCTACGTGGACGACATGCTAGTCAAAAGCCGGAGGGAGGAAAATCATCTAGGAAATCTCAAAGAAACATTCGACACACTTCGCTCCTACAACATGAAGCTCAATCCAGGGAAATGTGCCTTTGGAGTGACGGCAGGAAAATTCTTAGGATTCATGGTATCTCAAAGGGGAATCGAGGCGAACCCGGACAAGATCCGGGCTATTATGGACATGGCACCACCAAGAAATGTGAAAGAGGTGCAAAGCCTCAATGGAAAGATAGCGGCACTAAATAGGTTCGTGTCAAGGGCAACGGACAAGTGTTTGCCCTTCTTCCGAACATTGAAGAAATCCTTCGAATGGACTGACGAATGCCAGCAAGCATTTGAAGAATTGAAGATTTACCTCTCCTCCCCACCGTTGCTGAGCCCATCGCAGCCGGGAGAAGAGCTTTTTCTCTATCTAGCCGTCTCCCCCGCAGCCGTTAGCGCGGCCTTGGTCAGAGAAGAAGAGAAAGTGCAAAAGCCCGTGTACTACGCAAGCCGAGCGCTTCACAGTGCCGAAAAAAGATACCCGCCCATGGAAAAACTTGCCTTTGCATTAGTTATGGCAGCCCGCAAGCTCAAACCATACTTCCAAGCTCATACGGTGAACGTCCTGACTGACAAACCCTTACGGCGGGCAATAAGCAGTCCCGAGGCCGCAAGACGATTGGCGTTATGGGCTATAGAACTAAGCGAGTTTGATATTCAGTACCGCCCACAGACCGCCATCAAGGGACAGATTGTCACCGACTTTATAGCTGAATTCACTCATGACGAAGACAAGGGGGCAGCAGAGTCCCCTCAATGGAGCATATATACGGACGGATCGTCTAACAGACAAGCCGCAGGGGTCGGCATTGTGCTACGATCGCCTGAAGGAGACACCATTGAATGTATGGTTCGCCTCAACTTCCCTGCCACCAATAATGAATCAGAGTATGAGGCTCTGATAGCGGGGCTTGACCTTGCCAAAGCAGCCAGAGCCACAAGGGTAATTATCTACTGCGATTCACAGGTCATCACTAACCAAATAAATGGAGACTACGAGTGCAAGGGCGAAAAAATGAAGAAGTACCTTGATGAAGTAAGGGCAAGAATGAATGACCTAGAAGCCAAAGTCGTCCAAATTCCCAAAGAAGAAAACGAGTGAGCCGACCGCCTTGCGAAGGCCGCTTCAGCAGAACAAATGGTCATCCCTGGTAATGTACTCTCTTTTGTACAGCTTTCTCCGCTAATAGATCTCAACAACATGCAGGAAATATGCTCCGACAGTAGCTGGACAACGTCGTTAGTTTCATACCTGAAAGATGGGGTCTTACCAGACGAAAAGGAAGCCGCAAGGAAACTTAAGGTCTAGGCGGCAAGGTTCGTCCTAGTAAAAGACGTCCTTTACAAAAGAGGTTTCTCTCGACCATATTTGAGATGCTTGGGTATGGAAGAGGCAGATTACGTCATGCGAGAGGTGCATGAAGGAGTCTGCGGAAACCACTTAGGGTCCAGATCGTTGGTACACAAGCTTGTGCGAGCAGGGTACTATTGGCCCACCATGCAGAAGGATGCCGAAGCCTACGTCAGGGCCTGCGACAAATGCCAAAGGTTCAGCAACATTATTAGACAACCAACCGAAGAGCTGACCCCGATGACGGCCCCATGGCCGTTCGCACAATGGGGATTAGACATTATGGGACCATTCCCTACAGCCGTACGACAACTGAAATTCCTGATAGTGGGCATCGACTATTTCATGAAATGGGTGGAAGCTGAAGCTCTGGCCACGATTACAGAGAAGAACGTGCGGAGCTTCGTCTGGAGATGCATCATATGCAGGTTTGGCATTCCTAGAGTCTTTGTCTCAGACAACGGGAGGCAGTTTGACAACGACCATTTCCGGGATTTTTGCTCACAGTTAGGAATAAAGAACCACTACTCCTCCCCCACCCACCCTCAAGCTAATGGATAGGTTGAAGTCACAAACCGATCCTTGCTCAAGATCATCAAGACTCGGCTCAAGGGGGCAAAAGGTATATGGCCCGAAGAATTGCCAAGTATACTATGGGCATACAGGACGATGGCAAGAACACCCACAAGAGAGACACCGTTCCGCCTGACGTACGAAGGCGAAGCAGTCATCCCGGCCGAAGTCGGACTCACAAGCTACAGGGTACACAACCATGATGAGAACAAAAACGACGAGGCTATGCGACTACAGCTCGACCTAGTGGACGAGATCAGAGCAGCAGCAGAACAAAGGCTTGCTAGGTACCAGGACTGCATGGCCAAACACTACAACTCTCGGGTTCGACACAGAGACTTCCAAGTTGGAGACCTTGTTCTTAGAAAGGTCATGGGCGCCGCTAGGGACCCTACCCAAGGGAAACTCGACCCCAATTGGGAAGGTCCTTACCGAGTTTCGTCGTGGCAGAGAAAAGGTACTTACCACCTGGAAACGTTGGAGGGATAGAAACTACCACACCCATAGAACACCGAGCACCTACGAAAGTACTACCAATAGGAGCGGCAGCATGAAGACCAACCTCTTTTCTATTTCAGCAAATTATAGTTTTACTCCTCAGATTTGTCATTTACTTTAGTTTTTTTTTTTTTTTTTGCAACAATACTTTTTAGCCCAAGGGGCAGGATTTGGTTTTAATTACTTTTATTTAAATGCATGGCAATAAGAGGAGTTTTATTCAGAAATTGCTGAAGTGTATTTTTTCTACGGTCCATTAAGTTCGCGGCCAAAACGACTAAGTCCATAACACACGGACTAAAGAAAAAAATTGACGGACCAACGAAGGTGTCAAAAACATCGAGGCTAAGGCCAAGAAAATAACGGTCCTGAAAGGCTAAAGCTAAAAAGCTGACGGTCCAATAGATGAAGCTATCATCATATGGACCAGGCCTTAAAAACTGACGGACTAACGAAGGTGTCAAAGACATCGAGGCTAAGGCCAAGAAAATAACGTTTCGGAAAGGCTAAAGCTAAAAAGCTAACGGTCCAATAGATGAAGCTATCATCATATGGACCGGGCCTTAAAAACTGACAGACTAACGAAGGTGTCAAAGGCATCAAGGCTAAGACCAAGAAAATGACGGTCCGGAAAAGCCAAAGCTAAAAAGATGACGGTCCAATAGATGAGCTATCATCAAATGGACCATGCCTTAAAAACTAACGGACCAACAAAACAACAAGGCTAAGGCCAAGAGAATGACGGTCCGGAAAATCCAAAACTAAAAAGCTGACGGTCCAATAGATGAGCTATCATCAAATGGACCATGCCATAAAAACTGATGGACCAACAAAGAGCCAAACATCAAGGCCAAGAGTGTGACGGTTCGAAAAAGCCAACGCTGAAAAGTTGACGGTCCAATGGATGAAAATATCATCATATGGACCAGGTCCTAGAACTAAAGGACCTATAAGGTTGACGGTCAAATTGATGACGGTCTGACCAAAAAATGAGACTACTTACAAACGAGGTTCTCAAACCAACAAGCCTGTAAAGATGACGAGCTAATCAAAAAAGGCTAAAAATAAAAAAGATAACGGTCTCATAGATATTAGTCAACAATGGAATAAAAACATCAGTATACATGTTCAAAGCAACGGATACCAAGCGCCATAAAAAGGGCAGATAGAGTTACAAGTAAAAAGCCCAATAAACGTAAGGGCACTTAAAAACATTGTTCAAAAATTAAAATAAATAGCCAGGATTAAGTGGCAGGAACGTCCTTAGAGACCCCGTCAGCTTTATCCTTGGCAATTTGTGCTTTATCTAAAGACTCGGTAAGGGTAGTGACAGCAGGCTGGGCTAAAACAACTCCGACATTATTAAGCAAAAAGTCCATATTGAGGGGTTTGTCATCTTTGTCAGTAGCAGTGTCGCCAGCAGGAGTCATCGACACGGAGGCATCCATGGTAATTCCAGATAGATCCAACTCCGGATAAACTGACGCTACTTGCTTCAGACAATCATCGAAACCTGTGCCATAATAATCAGCGCAGGAATCAATGAATGACTGGGCTGTCTTGAATTTTTGGACCGCGTCAGTCCCAGCCGTCTCTACTTGCGCACGTAAAGATGAAAGCTCCATCTCAAGCTTCTTCTGCTGGTCCTCAGCCTCTCCTAACTTCTCCCTCACATCCTTCAGATCTGAGTTTAAGAGACGGACGGCCTCCTTATATTGCGCCTGCTGATCCATCAGGTTGGAGTTGTGCCTCCTCACCCGAGAGACGACGCCTTCTTTGGCCACGCACCGGTCTTGAAGTGCTTTAACACGAACCAAGGCCTGAAGGAAGTACAACCGTCAGCTATTAAGTAAGGTAAAGATCAGATTGTTCAAAGTAGGAAGCATACCCATGCTATATCAAAGAAGGCTAATGCTCCCAAGTCCTCCGTCCCTAGCTGAGCACAAGGATCCAGATCCGTCTGTTTTATGAGAGATTCCACCCCCTCAACAGCGTAATCCTTGTGAGTCAACAAGCAACGGGGCCCCTCAATGACGAGACCAGTAGAGGTCATCACTCCTTTCCCAGCGCCGTGACTAGACTTGGGGGGCGACTTCTTGGAGGGCACATCCCCAGGATTGATGGCCACCTTCTTAGAAGGAGGATCATCCTTCCTGTCAGCCTTCCTCTTAATTGAACACTTCAAAAAAGAATGAGGGGTTGACGCTCCTTCTTTTCCCTTGGTCTTCTCTTCCTCCTTCTTACGGGCAGCGGCGGCCCTCACCCTTTGCTTCGCAGCTTCCATCTCTACGCAAAATAAACTGACGGGTCAGTAAGAGCAGACGGAATAAATAAGCCGACGGATTAAATAAGGCATCCACTTACATTTTCGAGAAAATTCTTCCAACCTCCGAGCTTCAGCCGTCGGCTCAGGACCTCCACAATACAAATGGAGAGTGTCTAGGGTGATCAAATCCCTACACTTACGTTGCTCAAGCGGTATGCCAAGTATCCGACGGATGAATTCCCTTTGTTCATCAGATATCTCCGGGCGAGCGCAAGCTGAAACAAAAGGGCATAGACGGTGTTAAAAGAGACGGTGTTAAGAAAACTCCCTGGTAAGTGAATAGAGACGGTAGAAAGAAAGAGAAGGGGGCAACCTGACTCCCTAATATAAGCCCAAGTGTTATCAAAATAACCACCGGGCAACGTATCCCACTCATCCGGACGGCACACCCAGTCCGTCCCCTTAACAAAGAAAAATCTACTCTTCCAATTCCTATTTGAGTCCGGCATATCAAACACTAATCTTAAGCTCTTTTCACGAGGAGCAAAATGGTAAGTCCCCTTGGCGGATACTTTATGCTGGGGTCTGTAGCAATAAAAGAACTCGTCTAGCGAAAGGTGACGGTTCCCCCCACTCAAGCGACCCCAAAGGATCTCAGCACCAATGAAGATCCTCCAGGCATTTGGAGCAATCTGGCTGACGGATAATCCCAAGAAATCCGCCAGCTGACGGTGTAAAGCCGTCAGTGGTAATCTAAGGCCTGCTGCGAACATGGCATCGTACATCCCCACATCAGCAGTTCTCCCTGTATAACACCTCTCGTTTTTTCTAGGGAGACGGATAGGAATGTGGTGTGGGATTTGGAAACGGGTACGCAACTCATTAAAAACTTTGTTGCTCATCTTTGGAAGGAATTTATTGACGGCCCACTCCTCCGGAAGGATGAAGGGACGATTACCTCTAGAACTCCCTGAAGTTCCCTCACAGGACTCTTCGTCACCTTCATCCTCATTCCCGTTACTACTGACCTCATCACCGTCATCGCTATCCCCGTCACCATCAATCTCCTCGTCGCCTTCATCCCAGTTCCCGTCACCAACAATTTCCTCGTCTCTCCCCTCGACCTCAACCTCACTTAACACTTTCTCCCTAACTCCCTCGACATGGTCTTCTACATCAATACTAAGGGATTGGGCTGACGTTTCTTTTCCTAACGACTCAGAAAAGCCGTCGGACTCTTGACCTGAGCCAAAAAATTCGTTGTAGCCCGCTCCATCGCGGACTGACGACTGATCACTCGACGCGTCACTTGACATCTGACTACCTACAAGTGATGGATACACTCTAAGTTCCTAGACTAACGTTCTCAATAAAAAAAATTTTTAGGCAAAAGTAAAAAAGCAAAGAAAAGGGAAGAAGAACTTACAGGTGAAATGGATCTTGAATGGATGAAACAACCTTGGGAGTGACGGTATTGATAACAACTGACGGAGCAAATCGTGAGTAAGGGTGACGGGTTCTCTCTTGAAAAGTCAGGGAGGTTGAAATGGCGAAATGAAACAAGGGGCGTGGTATTTATATAAGAGGGAAAACGCATAGAAGGCGAGGCGACGCCCGCGCCCAGGAACGAGGCCAACAACTGCGCGCCACGTGACCTTGCATTTAATAGCTCGCAGCTCGAGGAGTCATTCATAATTCGTTTTCTTTTTCGTCTCTAAGAACAAAAAGATGGTTAAGTCATAACTCCACATGCTGACGGTTTTAAGCGTCGAGCATGTAAAGTAGGGGGCAACTGATGAGGATAAAAGGAGAGCCTAGCCACACAGAACATAAAACTGACGGTTTAGTGCAATCCTTCGGACGTAGCAGACGGTGTGATAGCTGACGGTCATAGGATCAGCTGTCTCCAAGAGTGACGGCATTACTAGATGACGCCCAAAAAGCTGAAGGAAGTAAATTGAGGCTGACAGATCGAGCATAAGTTTACTTGCTACCCACGCTACGTATAAGGAATTGTCTTGCTTCCCACGCTAGATAATATTCGAGGGATCCCTATAAGGAAAAGATCCCGAAAAATACGCTCAAGAGAACTCCTATAAGGAAAAGACTTCTACTCCGAGGGAAAGAGGGGTAACCCTCGCTACTATAAAAACCTAAGCACCCTCGCGACCCAAGGTACGCATAATTTACCCTCTCTAGCACTCTAGAGCAGTGAGAATAGTTCTAACTTGACCTTCGGAGGATGTTTGGCTGGTACCACACCGGTACTCTTTGCTAGGTTATTCCTTTTCGTTGTGCAGGTGCCATTTGCGATCGTACGAGGAACGTGTGACTCACTGGTGGTATTATTTTCGGCATCATCACTTTATTTATTCAAATAAATTAGTTTGGATTAAGATTAGTAAGATTATTTTGGATTTAGAAGTTTTTTGTAGTGTAACAAAATATATTTTGTAGTAAGGTATTATATGCAATGAGATATGTATAAAAACACAATGCAATTATTATTATTATTATTATTATTTAAATTGATAGTGTGAGAACTATTAGACCAAGTTGTAACTATGTATATTTTGTTTATTACTAAACAGATGTATGTGATTCAACTGATATAGGTATATTTTTCTCCAAAACATAGATCCACATCTCTTTCTTCCTCACAATTGAAACTAAGTGAAAAAGTAAATAAAAATAACTATGCAATAGATCATTATCAATAAATCATATATCATAAAGTGGAAATATAAAATAAAATAAAATGCAAAAAGTAAAAATTCCTTAAGTATTTATACATAAAAACATTAATAGCATAATGATGCTCTAGAGTAAATTATATTTTTTCTTATTCTCTTTTTGGCATTTTCAGTAAAGATGATAAACTAAGCAAAGTAAAAGTTTATCATGAAAGTTCAAATTAACTAAAAATTTTCTGGTGGAGAAGCTAATTATTTGTAATAAAATGACCAAAATAAAAATAACAAATAGATTTGAGAAAAACACATAGGATTTCTAAAAGAAAATTTACCAAACACATGGGATGCAACAATACAAAATTACTACACCGAATATTTTTTGACTTTTTTGATACTCTACAAATAAAACAACTTTATTCACTTTTTGTCATAGTATAGACTTTAGAGGGATTACAATGTTTATTATAATCTCCCCCTCCCCCCCCCCCCCCCTCCCCACCCCCGCCCTAGAGATTATATTATAAGCAATTTGATTGAAATCAAAATATGCTTTTTATTTCTTTTTTAGTTTTTGCCCAAAGGCAAGTCAGCCTACTAGATAATCCAAATGATTATCATAAGAACCTTCTACCATAGAGCAATGTTTGGTAAATGTCTGTTATATCAAACATTTGATGATATTTTAGGTTTAGATATCATAAATCCAACTTCTTAACATAAGCTAAATATCTCTCCACAATAAGTTTAATCGGGGGATTCTCCACAACATCACCAACTTGAGTCTTGTAACGGAGAATTGATCTCTTTTCATTGCTTGTAACAACTACAACCTCGTCTTTGTGAGTTAAAAGCCCATTTGCCACAACCGTATGCATCTTGTACTTTTTAAGAGCCATATTAGCCTTCTCCAAAATTATTTGTATATCTGTCTCTAGCTGTTTAGTCACGCAGAGGAGAACTTTTAGTTCCATTTCATTAGAAAATAACCAAAAGTCAAGGAACTTATAGTAAAAGGCTTTCTATATAGAATTCTAGTAGAAGGGAGACTAATAGGCCCTCCCCTTTCTTCGAGACATAGGGGATTATGAAAAAACATACATCCTTTGCCTACCCTTTTCTCTTTCTCAAATTCACATTACCAAAGAAATATATGATGCTAAAAACAGTGTGAATACATCTCTATTTGGTGGAAGTCCATTGGTAGGCACATTCAAATTCGTAGCCAAGTATATTTTGTTTTGATATAATTAAAAAAAATAAAATAATAAAATAAAAAAAAGAAGAAAAACTACGTATTAACCTAAACCAAAATTCAACCAAAGATATAAGAGTGATTTATGATGGGAAATTTAAAAAATACAACACAAAAAAAATTAAATAAATAAACCATCAACCTAAATTAGAGTTATAAGAAAGAACTAAAATCAAGCAAGAGAGAGAGAGAGAGAATACTCACAGCTTTTGTGTGAAAGAAAAATGGATTGAATGGAATAAATGATATCAAATTTATACAAAATAAGATGGGGGGGGGGGGGGGAGAAGAGTCAAAATATAAGAAAGAGGAAATGATGAAGGAAGTTTAACAGTAAAGTAAAGAGTAATAGGGAGATAAAGAGGCAAAGAGGGAGGGGAAAGGTTGGAGGAAGAGAAATAGAGTTATTTATTTATTTATTTGTTTTTAGAATAGGAAGATGAAAAGTTCAATTTTAACAATTACGTGAAATCAGAAAAAAGAAGAATAAATGTTGAAATCAATTTGGGCAGTTAAATATAATCAAACATTTACATCTAATGAATAGTAACATTTATAATAAATAGTCAAACATGTGCATATATCCACCTAAAAAGATAATGAATTATTCAATTTTAACAATTACTTGAAATTAGAATGAAGAAAATGAAAAGTTGAAGTTAATTTGGGTAGCTGAATAGTCAAATATTTGCATTTGAAACAAATGAATAGTAACCTGTTGAATAGTAATGAAGTGCATTAACAAGTTTGTCCATGAATTATATTTAATTATTTTATATAAAATAAAATAGAAAAATCATAAAGGAATTTAAAAAAAAAAATTTGTATGACGTGGCTGATGAGGTGGCTCATCAGGAGTATAGTAACATTAAATTCTACGTTTTAACTTTTAGATATATATAGATTTTGCCGTTAGAGATTTAAGAGCACTCCTCTTGAGTTTGGATTTGAACTAACATCCATTAACCTTGTCTCTTTTAAGCAAGGTTGTCAAGATCGGGATCCTACATAGGATCTTGGGATGTAAGCGAGATGGTGGATCGTAGGATCGGATCGTGGAATTGGATCGTGGATGGTATGATCCTAACTATTTTCAGATTTAAAGAAAAACACACATTGATAGTAATTTTGCATATAGAATAATTGCGTAAATTAAGAATTCATCCAAAAAAAAAAAAAAAAACAAAGATTTGTATCATTTGGTGGGATTGGTAGGGTCTCATATGATCCTACATGATCTTACAATTTTTACGATCCTAGTGCGATCCTAAACTTTGGTAAGGTAGGATCATAAAATCGTGTGATTTTACGATCTAGATCGCGATTTTGACAACAATGCTTTTAAGGCATACATTACATGCCTATTTCATTAAAATTACTATTCGATATATAATAGTAGAGATATACTTTATTTATTCGAATAGATTAGTTTGGATTAAGATTAGTTTGGATTAAGATCAGTTTTATTGATAGATTATAGTAAGTTAGTAATTATCAGTATCTATTTGGATGCTTCTCTTGTATAATTTTGTTGGGTCCATAGTTTTAGGTTGGCAAGCCGTCAACAATTGTAACAGTTAGAATCTAGGTTGTCTTTTGGATTGGTATTGAAATATGTCAAAGAGAAGGACAATACAAGATTCAAGCCGTGAAAGACTCAAGAAAACAGAGATTCAAGTAGTGAAAGACTCGATAAATCAGTTTTTGTGTTGTACTGTACTAAAGGATTTTTTGTTAGCCATTTGATCTAGGGTTACTTGCACTTCAAATCCATTATATAATAAAACCCTAGAGCACATTTTCAAGGTTACAGAAGGTAGTTTTTTTGTACTCTCTGAAGTATTAACCTGAGACCTATGCTCATACAAACAATCTGGTGATCAAGTAAAGTTGCTGCATTCAATTTACATTCAAGTTGCTGGTCCAAATCTTTGAGAGGTGTTCTCGGAATTGTGACTAGATGTTCATGTGTAACAAATCCAGGATAGAAGATAAGTACTACAAGAGGTAGAAATAGATTAAGGATTAAGTCTATTGTTTTTAACGTTTATTCTATTCTAGTAAGGTTTGTTTGCCTTAAGAATTGTAGTTTAAGACCCCTAGGTTTTTACTATGAAATGGTTTATTTCATTAGTTTTCTTGGGTCATCATATTGTTGTCTATGAGATCCTTGTTCTTGTGATGTTTATCAATATAGATCTAAAATGTAATTAATCTAATTAACTACTAGGCTAAGAATTAGTTAACTTTGTCACTATTGGGACTTAAAATCCTAACAAATTCAGATGTTGACAATGAATAAAAAATAATCATGAATTTTTGAGTCACAAAGCTAGTCTAACTTGGAGATCTGAACTTCCGTTTATCATATTAGGAGATCTTGATTCCGTTATAGCAATCAATATAAAAATTTGATACACATAGTGTTGGACTTCTCATCATAATAGACACGGACCTTTTGTTGTATTTGAGTTGAGTCTTTGTTTATTGTGGGTATTAACGTCATGACTTTGAATGAGTAACAAATTAACAATGGTTGGTAGGCCGAAATTGTCATCATTCTTGGACTTTAATTTTCCATTGCGGAGGTTTACAGTTGCTTAAATTGCGGAGGCCGAAATTGTCATCATTCTTCACCTGTTTCTAGTCTTACATTAAGATTAAGTTGTTTGGGACGTAAAATTATTTTCCTGAACTTTCATCAATTGAACCCAAAACCTCCACTTATAAAGGTACAGAGCTTCCACTGCAGGGGAGGGGAATCTTTAATCCAAATAATCTCATCTATCACTTAATTTTCCTTCTCAGAGCCTCCGGTCCCCCTTGTGATTAGAAAAATCTAATTCCTTGAGTATAACCAACTGTAAAAGTAGTACTCTAAAAAAGTTAAAATACTGTTACCTCATAACTTGTGCGTTTCTCCAGCTTATTTGTTGCTAACATATTTGGTAAAATCACTTTTTGCATTACCTTTAGGCAAATAAGAAGTTACTTTCTGTCTTTTAACACTTGAATTGAAGTTTTCAACAGAAAAATCCAAAGTTTTAATCTCACTCTCTCAACTATCAAATTATCCAAAAAAATAAAAATAAATGAAAGTTACTGTAAGGTTGAATTTAATCAACCATTTTATTGGCTTTATTCCGTGCCAAATTTGCTTGTATTTCAGCATTTAGTAACCCTGTATTTAGGTGGGCTTGTTGTAAGGGTAGTGAGTGAGATAGAGTGAAGTTTGCTCAAGAGTGTGCAAGAAAATAGAGACTCGCGGCTTGGCCTCGCGGGTGACTCGCGGCTGCAAGCTGCCAAACGCAACACACGTGTCAAGCACGCCAGAAGGTGAACAGTCATGCTAGCTGGAGCACTACAGGACAAAACAGGACAACTGGCCATATGGTTATCTCGCGACTGGATCTCGCGACTCAGTCAAGTTGCGAGGTCAAGCCGCGAGCCACTCCTATTTTGTAAATCCTGACGTTTCACATTCCTCTCTCACTCCAGTATAAATACCCCTTTTACCCACAAATGTAAGAGAGCTTCCAGAGAGAATTTTAAAAGAGAAACCCTAAAGAAAAATAAGATTGATTCACCCACAATCAATACATTAGAGTCTCTTCAAATTCCTCAACTCTCTTCCTCTCCATTGTCAAATCCTTGAGAGGCATTTTACCAAACCTTGTTCTCACCATATTCATCACTGTGAGAGGGCTGTTTGGATTTCTGGGAAGCAGTTAGGAAGGAACCAATCTACATTGGTTAATGCTACGATCTAGTAGCGGAATCTGGGAAGTTAGAAAAGAAAAAGGTTCGGCGCAACCTCGTTGGAGCAAGAAGCTTAAAGGGCTTAGGTGCACTGGGTAGATTAGGCTTGGAGGGTCTATTGCTGTCCATGTATCCCAACTACATTTTCTAGTGGATTGTTTACCGCTTGGAGGACCGCGGAGAGGTTTTACGCCGAGGGCTTCGGTTTCCTCTTCGATAACACATCGCATGTTGTCTTTGTATTTGCATCTTCCTTCCCTTTTATCTTTGCCTTTTATTATCTGCTGTGGGTTGTGATTTTAATTTGGCTTAGATAGTTTTTCCAATTTCATATTATAGCTTATGTTAATTTTCCGCACACTTATTGTTTGACATAATGCTTGAATTGGTTAAGTTGTAATTTGGGGGTCTAAACGTTCAAGGGTGTTTATACACATATTTGAACTTTCAGTTACTTCTTGTCATGCCTTTAAGCCAATAAGTTGACAACAAATAAGCCAAATACGTGTTAGAGTTCCTAAAATCCTATTTATTCATTTTGAAATAAGTAGATTCTATTTTCGCACATTGTCAATGTGGTCGACTAACCTACGACGATATCCAAATCATTGGGCCTGGATCCTCAATTAATTTATATGTTGTTTAAGGGTGTAGCCCACAATAGGAGGTCCAAAGTGAAATTTGTGTTAGGTTTTTAGACTCCTGTAAACTAGATTGTTTAACCTAATTAATTAACCAAGTGAATACTTAGGTCTGTTATTTAGATCTAGGTTAAAATAATAAAGTCATATCATCTAAAGCAGCGGAAAAGTAAATAATACAACGATATGATGACCTAGGAAAACCAAACTGATAAAAAACCTGGGGAGGATTTAACAAGCTATCTTCAAGGTAAAAAGCAAATCCACTATAGAGAATCAAAGTTTACAATAAGATTTAGACCACTAACATCCTATTACTACCACATGTAGAACTTACTGACATGACCATGTGCAGGCTTCGAATCTACGGTCTCCTTCTCTATTAAGCCTTTGCAACATAAACTCCCACACTTATGACTTTGAGACTCCACTCAAAGGTTTTGGATCTCCTTAGACATT
Organism: Quercus robur; assembly: GCF_932294415.1. NCBI lineage: Eukaryota > Viridiplantae > Streptophyta > Magnoliopsida > Fagales > Fagaceae > Quercus > Quercus robur. The sequence goes on from NC_065535.1 coordinate 47,194,839, forward strand.
GATTTTGTATGTAGCAACTTCTATAATACCGGATCTTGAGATTCTTCAATAAATAACACCAGTAGAAGACTTTAGAGAGCTTTTGGGTACAAAACCCTAGATCTACAAAAGAGGCACAAGATGCACTCTAATCTCTCTAAAAAAACTTTGAAAATCCTCTCTAGAGTTAGCTTATAATTTCCTTTAAATACTAGAAAAAATGGCTTGTGATTTGGGTTTCAAACGGTCAAGTTATGGGCTTTTTATGTTTACTAATTTTTTGTTGATATGCGACTTTCGATTGATCGAGTACCAATCGAGTACCAATCAAACGAAACAGATTGTTACTCATTTTTTATTATCCCGAACTTGAGTTTTTTGTCTTGGACTTGAAAGTACATTATTCTAAACCAATGAGACTTACTTTTTGTCATGGTTTGCCAACATTACAAACTCAAAACCTAACAATTTGGTTAATGGTTGATGAATAAACCTTGTTGTGAGATGGTTGATAGCTAAAAGTGTTGTTGCTCGAGGATGGATTCAGGGGACTGAGGTATCCTTTAGGTGTTTCGAGTTGGATCACCTTTCCCCAATAATGATTGATGATTTCTCTGTCTTTCTCTCTCCCAAAAAATGTTCCAACCTCTGGGCCCAACCCCTTCTCTCCTTTTAATATTCTTTCGTTAGTGAACCCAAAATGATGAGAGAATATTCCATTGGCATGTGGTGCCTTCACCCACAATGACTGGGTGGTCTTTTGAGTTTAAAATACTGTTCCAACATATCTAATCCCATGTTAGAGGTGGAGTCCATTGTTTTGTTGTTGGCATAATTTCCTTGTTATTTGAATCTGACGCTGAATCTTGTGCTTAGCTGGTAGACTTCCCCAAGGCATTACTCCTCGGTAGACATAGGAGATCTGATCGGATGCCGTGGTGAATGTCATGCCTTGGGTAATTCAACTTGGCCCACCTGGGTTTATAGGACGGGCTTGTGGCTAGTGATCCTTGGCCCAAGTCCGCTATGAGCAAGATTTGGTCCTGTTCGGTATGGAACTCCTATTAGAAAGAGTACTATTAGATCAGATTTCCTCTTTCTGATCCCCAAAGAAAGGTCTGATGATCCGGTTGGTAGTAGCTACTTGCCTTCACTCCATAAGGTCTTTCCTCGTGGTGACTATAGAAGATGGTAAAGCTAAGCTCGGTCGCTCTCAAAAAAAGAAAAAGAAAAAGTAGTGAAAAACAAAAGAAGAAATGTGTTGAAGACTTGATGAAGTCTTATGTACCAAAAGTAGTGCAAATTCTCATATTAAAAAAAATAAAAAATAAAAAATAATTGCCGAAGACTTGAAGACTTGAAGTCTAGTTTTCTTTTTCTTTTTTTGAGCAAAGAAGTCTTGTTTTCTTATGTACCGAGAGTAGTGCATACTCATATAGAAAGGAAAACAAAAAAGACTATTAATATTAAATTGACATTTTAATACACCTGCAATTTTTTTCATCTGGTGTTTCAATTCTCAACCACTCCCACATGATAACAAACTGGCCCTTCTTTGGAAGCGATGACTTTGACCGACAAGGGTAACCAACAAACTAAGAGCAAATAAACGTTGTGACATAAATTCATACTTCACACCGCTGCAAAAATAACAAAACCAACATTCTCTTTTTTCCTCCGCAACAGAAGCAGGAGATGACGGAGTTGGCCTTATCCATTGCAGAAAATGTCATCAAGAAGCTAGGATCCCTTGCTTACCAAGAAATTTGCATGTCACAGGACATTGCAAGCAATCTGACAAAGTTTCAGCTCACCATGTCCACCATTCAAGCCGTGTTGATGGATGCCGAGGAGAAGCAAGTCAGAAATCGAGCCCTAAGTGTTTGGCTAGAGCAACTCAAAGATGTCTTTTATGATGCCATTGATGTGCTGGATGAATTCGAGTGTGAAGATCTACGAAGGAAAGTGGTGGAAACATATGGAAACACAAGCGAACAGGTACTTCACTCTGTTTTGCATTCTTCTTTTAACCCTCTTGGCTTTCGTTTTAAAATGGGTCATAGAATCAAAAAGATCATAGAGAGGTTAGAAGAGATAGCAAAGGTTAGAGCTCAGTTTTATCTTAATGAGCGACTTGATGATAAGAGTATTGGGCACAGGGAGAGGGAGATGACCCATTCCTTTCTTTGTGATTCTAATGTTATTGGGAGGGCTGATGATAAGCAAAAGATAGTGGATCTTTTGATGCGCCCAAATGAAGATAATAATGCATTTGTGATTGCTATAGTGGGCATCGGAGGGATGGGCAAGACAACACTTGCTCAGTGGGTGTATAATGATGAAAGGATTGCTAGAAATTTTGACACTAGAATATGGGTATGTGTGTCAGACGACTTTAATATTTTAAAACTGGCAAAAGAAATCCTTAAATGCGCAGGTGGTAGAATTAGTGAAAACATGACTATGGATGAAGTGCAAGTCAGTTTACGAAACACATTGAACGAGAAAAACTTCTTCATCGTGTTGGATGATGTTTGGAATGATGATCGTAGTAAATGGATTGATCTAAAGAATTTGTTAATAGGAGGTGCCAAAAGGAGTAAAATTGTTGTCACTACACGGATTCAAGAAGTTGCCTTAATGATGGCTTCTGGACCCATCCACAACTTGAAAGGTCTTTCGGAGGACGATTGCCTGTCCTTATTCTTAATGTGGGCATTCAAGGAAGGAGAGAAGCAACAATATCCAACACTAATTAAGATTGGAAAAGAAATCGTGACAAAAAGTAAAGGCGTTCCTTTAGCTGTAAAAACTTTAGGAGGCTTACTTTATTCAAAATTTGATGATCGTGATTGGATTTTTATTAGGGATAATGAAATATGGAAATTGGAGCAAAAGGAAAATGATATTTTACCTGCCTTAAGATTGAGTTACGATCAATTGCCATCAAGCTTAAAACAATGTTTTGCTTATTGCTCGTTATATCCAAAGGATCATATCTATTTTAGTGACGAGTTGATTCAATCTTGGATGGCTAATGGTCTTCTCCATAACTCCAACAAAAATCCTCAAGAATTGGAAGATATTGGCCTACAATATGTAAAAGAGTTATTTTCAAGATCTCTCTTTCAAGAATTTAGTGATTTTGGTTACTGTTATATCTTTAAAATGCATGATTTAGTTCATGATCTTTCATTATATGTTGCACAAAGTGATCATTGCTTAGTTGAAAACACTGATAACCGGAAAAATTATGAGAAGGTTAGGCATGTGTCGATTTTGGACTATAATTTGGGTGCTGATGAACTGACAACATTTTTACACAAGTTGAACAATGGTGCACGAACGATTATTTTCCGAAATGAAGATGTAGACCCTATTAATGTTAATGAATCCTTTTTTAAAACATGCATTTCAAGATTTAAGTACCTGCGGTTGCTAGATTTGAGGTTTTTAAGGTTTGAGGTGTTGCCAAGCTCCATTGGTAGTTTGAAGCATTTGAGGTATCTTCGCTTAAGGCGTAATAAGCAGATCAAAAAATTGCCCAACTCCATTTGTGACATGCAAAATTTGGAAACTTTGATACTTGATGGATGTGGAGGGCTTGAAGAGTTGCCAAGAGATATAAGGAAGATGATCAGTCTCAGATATTTGTGGATAACCACAAAACAATCACGTTTGCTAGAAAATGGAATTGAGTGTCTATATTCTCTTCGAACTATGATCTTCTACAAATGTCTCAAATTGGAGTCTTTACCTGAAGGGATTCAATGCCTCACATCTCTACGTAGGTTGGAGTTCACGTCTTGTGAAAGCTTGATGTCTTTGCCACGTGGTCTGAAATATCTAATTGAGTTAGAAAGCCTCATAATCTTTGATTGTGGAAAGCTTAATTTGATGGAAGGGGAAGACTACCCAACGAGCCTTCGATCACTTCGAATTGGCTCTTTGCCACAACTAGTGGCTCTGCCCCAATGGCTTATAAGATTTGGCAACACATTACAGGTCTTAATTATTCATTTTTTTGAGAACTTGGAGGCATTACCAGAGTGGTTCCCATATCTCATTTCCCTTCGAAAACTTGTGATTTGGGCCTGCCCAAAATTATCATCTTTGCCTGAGAGAATGGATTGCCTCACTTCCCTAAAAGAACTAGAGATTGGATATTGTCTTCAATTGAGAAGAAATTGCAAGCGAGATGTTGGCAAGGATTGGCCCAAGATAGCACATGTTCCTCTTCTTAAAATTGTTTGAATTATTAGGTAAGGGTTTATTCTTTTTTTCTTCTTTTATTTAGGCTCTATCTTTTAATCTCATCAAGTTTCTTCTTCTTTCTTTTGTTGAACATTTAATGTTGATAACTAATTGATTTTTTTTTTTTTTTTTTTTTTTTTGAGAAACAAACACACCTACATACACAAAATGTTCACCACAAACCTCACTTAAAAGTCATGGTCTAAATAGAAAAATATTTTTTTAGTGAGTAATTTTTTTTTTTTTTTTAAAGTAGTACATATAATTAATCAAGAATGGATGCAATTAATGATTAACTAGTAATTTGCTCATGCGATGCACGGATAATGTTGTAATTTTTTATGTAAGATGGTTTTGAAGAATATTGTATAATTATTATAGCATAATTGTTATAGAACTTTATTTGTAATGAGTTCATCATAAAAAGTAACAATTATAAATTGTACACACATATCCATTATAATTATTCAATTGAAGTGTTGAGAAAAAAAAAAAAAAAAAAAAAAAAAAAAAAAAAAAAAAAAAAAAACTTTGGAGGAATATTATAGAATAAAAGTTGATGTAAAATTTGTCATTCTCTTTCTCCTTAATTCTAAAACAAAATACATATTCTAAACACCTATAGTCAATCACATTATTTACAAAACCCATAAATCCACAACGTTCGACCTTAACATCAGAATTGTAATTGTCGTTGTCATTTAATATAAAATGCAAATCCCCCTTCCTTGGTTGTAGTCAACTCATACGAGGTAGGATTAGATAAAACAACAATGTTAGGGCTCGAAAGATTGAAGGTAAATGACATCGTTTTTTGGTCTGTGTATTTGACATAGGATGGTCTGAAGGGTTATGGGTAATTATATATAAAGGGATAGAAGTGCAAGGAGTGAAAATAGTGAATTAAAATGCAAAGAGGTTTGTGGTATGTGTGAGGGATGAAAAGTCTTGAAACATTGAACTAAAGATACAAAGAATATTTATTTTTTAATTAGAAAAGTTTTGAACCATTGAACCAAATGAAACAAAAAGTCTATATTTAATTTGTTCTTAACTTGAGAATATTTCAATTCTTTTTGCATAAAATGCGCCACTTGGTAGAATCTTATACTTTTCCATATGAGGTCTCTGCTTTTGTATATATATTGATATTGATGATAATTGATGTGTGTGACATTTTCTAATTTTTTTCTCATTCCCAATTTAATACAGATTTTTTTTTTTTTTTTTTTTTTGAAAAAGAGGGTAAGATATGAAATGAAAGAGTCTAGAGAAAATAAAAGGGTAGAGAGAAAATCAAATATAACTTTTGGAATATTAAATGTATGAGAAAACAGGTTTTATCAGTATGGTTCTTCAGCATAGTGCACCACACTGTCCGGTTTTAAATTGTCTATATGCTTTGTTCTGATTGCACAAAACCTTCATTAGCTAGCTAAGCTCATGTATGTACTGATTAATAGAAGTGTAGAAGGAACGTACATCATACAATTTTATGTTCGGAGTGGAAAATATTGTTCCAAGTTTACAAAAAAAATTGTAGTACCTAAAGATTTGAGAGAAACATTGCTTAGTAACAATAACTTTTTCTTCAATTTCTAATTATCTAACGATTTTGTGGTATCAAACATTGCAGCTATATATCAAGTCAGCCTCGATCGCATCAAGGAAAGTCTCAACCTAGTTCAGTGCATAGATTTGTGTTTTTCTTATGTTGTAAATAGTTTAAATAAAGCTTTGGTGTAAATTAAGTGTTGCCATGGTACATGGAGTGATGTGTATATGGGTCTATTTGGATACTGCTTATTGCTGAAAACTGAAAACACTGTAACAAAATAATTTTTAAATATGTGAATAATGCCATGGGATCCAATTTTAAAGAAAAATTTGTTGAAAAAAATACTTGCGAATTCCATGAACAGTACACGGAACCCACATATTTAAAACACAACCGCAGACATGGTGGATTTCATTGCAATCCAAACTCACACTATAAATTCATGATTTCACGTGTATTTTCATATGTATATTGTTTCAATAATCTGCATCATGTATGACTGATTGTTTTCTCTCTCTCTCTTAGTGCTAGAATTACTTGAATGAAGCTTTTGTTGTGCTTTATATGTTTATTCAAAACGTTATATTCAAATTTGTGGATGTCCATTCAGCAAAAAAGAAATTTGTGGATGTCCGTATGGCATTGGGAACTTGGAAATCCAACATAGTGAAAAGCTTATTTGATTGAAGTGAAAGACTACCAAGACCTATGGTTGTGCCATCAATTGAAGCTTCCCAACATTGTCATATTTGTCATTTTATTCCCTTCATAAGAGGACTGAAGAGTGAAGACTGAATTGATAATGCCAAAGGAGATATTGGCGGTGAGTATTGTTTGTAATCGACAACTATATTATACTATCATGGAATATTTGAGCTCCATAGTTTTCTCGGATTTTTATATAATTTTGAATATATTTGGCTCCTCTAGTTTCTAAAGTGACTAGGGTTTTCATGGGAGATCGTTTCATCTTGATAAAGGGAATTCCTTACTTTGGTACAGACTCTAGTGACATGGTCTTAACTTTGTTAGAGATTATATTAGACATATTAGCCCAATATAATAGGCCCAAGTTCATACCTACTTGTACTAGTAGTCTAGGGTTTGTTGCCTATATATACCCATGTTATGGTTCATTGTAACACATGTTTTGTACTATACTCTTACATAATAAAGATGTAACCCTTAAGGGTTTCCTCCGTGGACGTAGGTCGACAAGGCTGAACCACGTAACCCTCATGTTCTCGGTGTTCCTAGTGTTCCTATTCTATTCTATGCTTCTCTTTTTACATCCACTTTAACATATATAACATGGTATAACAAATCGCGCTACTAATATATTTAACATGGTATCAAAGCCAAACTTTGTTCTTGGCATTAAACAAAATATCTTTGCGCATCAAGAAGTTTCCCACGTGCACAACATAGATCTAACTCTATCACAGCCACTTGCCTTGTTGCCCCTACAGATCTGGACTCCACAGAATCAGGCGACCGCTATCACTCACACTTGTGTCTAAGATCCATAAGCTAAGCAAGCCATGTTTATCAAACCTCAGATCTGTGCCAAACGAGCCTTCGCTTGATGAAACCAACCACACAGACGTGTTCCATAACCTCCCACAACCAAAACCTAGGAACCCGGTCTCCACACGTGTTGAAGAATCCTTGCTAATGTCCTTTGACATCTTTCGACGACGTCTTCAAGCCACATTAGCAAACACGCAAGCAACGCCTGTGGGAGCAACAAGAGGAGAGTATGCCTAGGCCGAGTGGACCGGGGCAGAGAAGGGAAGTTGGAGTTGCCACCTAGTTTAAGTCTAGGAACCATATATATAGTGCCCCTTCGTGGAAGGACTGATCTTACTACCAGAGGATGAGTTTGGAGTTTAGGTACGACTTGGGAAGGTATTAGGCACCCAAGACCGCCCAACTCGTGAGTCGGCTTCTACTCATTGTGTCTTACGTCTTAATCTTGTTAAAGGCATGTTCAATATTGCATTCTAAACTCTCTCTCTCTCTCTCTCTCTCTCTCTCTCTCTCTCTCTCTCTCTCTCTCTCACACACACACACACACACACACAAGCATTCATCTAAGCATACAACATGGCATTTTCATCCTAAAAACCATAACATACATCTATCATGTAATATCAGCACATCTCAAACCCTAGCATGCTCCTATCAAACATCTCATCACATATGGCATCATATCATGGTCAAGGCAGAACATAGACATGGCAGTAAACAAACAAACATATATCATATCCAAAACAGAAACATAGGCATGTTAAGATCAAACAAACATATGATCATATCCAATACTTTCATGTTCATCAAGGCAAGATTAAAATCAAATCTCCAAACAAATGCATGTTCATATAAAGGCATGCCTTACCATACTTACCTTACCGCACCACAGCACCTATGCATCAATGCATGGTTATATCATATGCATGTTCATGGCATATCAAACAAAGAGAAGAAAAGAAACCCTAATCTAACATGTGAAGGACAAACAACAAACAAATAGAGAAGCAGAGGCTTACAAATATAAAACCAGACAAGGCAGAAGCATGTTAAATAAATAAAGCAAAGAAATAGAAGCAAAAAAGGTTCAAATTAGGGTTTTGGGCAAAAGTATGCGTGTGCATACATAGAGCATTCTTCAATGCTCAGTTGTATGCGTACACATACTTAAAGCATGCATGCGCATGCAGGAGACATACGTGCGCATACTCACCTTAAACCCTAACCCAGAAAAGCTAGTATAGAAATAGAGCAGAAATAAAATCTAACAACCTAGCATGCTTGAAACAAAGAAATAAAAAACCCTAAACTAAACAAACATATTATAACTAAATTAAACAAGAAAAAAAAAAACAAAAAACAAAAAGATTAAAGCAAGAAAAGGCTACAAAAAGAGAAAGAAAGTTTAGAACTTATACCTCAAAAACACAAAACTCCTTAGCTTGATTTTGACCATTCCCCTCAGTCAAATACATTCATAATCAAACAAGAAAGTGATTAGTAATCTTAAAATGCCTTAATCAAAAAAATATTGACTTGAGGATGTTTTGTAAAAAACTCCCTCTTTGATTTACTATTTCTAGTGAATCTTGTGTTTTTCCTTAGGATTTTCTATGTGTTTTTAAAAGCTACTATGTATGACTTTATATAGTTGAAAAATAGGGGTTTGGAACAGCTTCTAGACAATGTGGGATTCATTCCAAACCTCACATTTAATGCTGAGAAAATTGTCTTTCATAGTTTCTAGAACCCTAACATGCGTGCGTAGGCCCGTGTATGCATACACATGCACACGTAGCTTTGGGACATGTGTGCGCATACACGTGTATGCGTACGCATGCCCTAAGGTTTCTTGGCCTTAATTTTCCAAAAATAGAATTATTTAGTTCATAAAAAAGTTATATTTTTCCAAAAAAATTTCCTCAAGTCAATTTCAATTTGATCAAGCCCTAAACCAACCTTGGCCTTTAGAAATCCAACATTATTGGGGAAAGGGGGCTCAAGTCGTAAGGAGTACAAAATGTGGTGTCTACAGATACCCCTCTTTTGATTCATGAGCTCTGTTAATGGAATCAAAAGAATAAATGACAAAACATTTTGTTTCGATGTACAGCTCAGGCCTAAACCACGCACACGGCACACAACACGCATACATGAGGCGGGGTGCAACTCCGCAGAGTTGCTTGGGATTCGCATGTACGAATTCTCACCTTTGTTATTCAGGAAATAAGCAACGATAGGTTCACTATCCCAAAACCTGTTTTGCCAATTTCAAGCAAGAGGTATCCTAAGGTCACTTAAAAATAAAAACAAACATGGCCAACAGCCGCAACCATCAACCAAATAAACAAGGTGCTCTTACAAGCTTAATATATATATATATATATATATATATATATATATTTGTGGTGTCCATCTAGGGCTCTTACCTCAAACTTCTCCGGGAGGCCTACGCCTCTGAGTAATACTGGCCTTGGGGTGACCTTGGTCTCTATCTCTATCTCTACCCCTTCCATTGTGCCTACATATTCAATTCTTGGAGAATATGTGCACAAGTTTTGTATTCTTTTTTTCTGACTTGTATGGGATATGTGCCTGCATATTCAATTCCCAAAGGATATGTGCACAAATGCTGTACTTTTCTGTTTTGACTTGTATAGAACTTGTGCCTGCATATTCAATTCCTTGAGGATATGTACAAAAGTTCTTGGTGTTCCTAACTCACGAGGAAGTCCTTGGTGTGTGATCTACTAGAGAAAATAACTTTTCTGATGAACGTGTTAGTGGCCCACGGGGGAGATGTCTTGGTGATTTTGACTTATGAGGAAGCCTCTGATAGTGTGTAGTCCTTTGGGAAAAATTCTCTTCTTCTCCCTTCTAACTCACTAGGGAACTGGTATTGATTTTACTCATGGGAGAGGTTCCTCAACTCCATAGGGAAATTCCTTTCTTCACAACACTCGAGGGAGTTACCTTTGTGCCTTGGACCCTCGGGGGTGTCCTCCATGATACTTGGGAAAAATTGTGTATTTGTAACTTACTAGGGTTTTGGTTGATGGTCTTAATTCACGAGGGAGCTGCCCATGTGATTTCTAATCTGCTAAGGGATGTTCTTGATCCTTTCAATTCCACTGGGGATGCTTTGAAAGTCCTTATGTCTTTTACCCAACTAAGGGTGTTTCTGTAATTTTTAGATTTATTTTTGAATTTTCCTTTGCATTTCCTACCTTTTGAGTACCCACTGGGGATATTTGTAATTTTTTTTAAAAACTAAACTACACGTAGTTTAGCCACCAAGTACCTTCCGCCTCTTCATATTTTTCCAATGATTACCAACTGTTTCTTTTTCTTCTTATTTCTCTTCATTTTTCTCATCTCTTCATTTTCTCTTTAACTCTCTAACTTCCATCTTTCTCCCTACAAAAAACCCTCTACCTCTCTCTCATTTGTGCACCTTTCACAATCTCTAAAATCTCATTCTCTCCCAAACTCTCTCATCTTCTTCAATGGCACCCAAGTCCAAGAAGACCTTTTGGTGATATGTTTAACCTCACCCACTGGAATGGGGTTGTAAGGCTAAACGAGTCTCTTCCACTGATCTACAGGCTACAAGATCATCTTTTAGAGAATGCAAGTGCTGGATTGGTAAGTTTTTCAAACTTTTCTCATTTTTGAGTTTTGCTCTGATCTTCCATTTTAATTTGTTTTGGGACATGTAAATGCTTGGGTTTTGTTGTAGGATGGGTTTAGATGAAAACCTGATACCTTAGGAGAGGTAGGAACATGTTTAGGATGAGTTTTGATCAAAAGGTGGTCAAAAATGTCGAAGAACACTATTTGTCTACGTTCATGCATGCGCATGTATCGGGCTTTCATAAGTAGCTTGTATTCATGCGTACGCATACTTGATTCCTGCGTATGCAGCTTGCATTCATGCATATGCATTCATGTTCTTCAGTTCCCACAAACGCATGATCTGACCCGTGTACACATGTAGCATCCCTACATATGCATACACGGACCTACGTACACACCTTATTTAACTATTTTATCTCCTTCTTCACTTGTTTTCTCATCCGACTATCATTCTAATGTTATCTTTTCATCTTTTTTGTAGATCTTGCCTCCATTCTCAAGTAGGGGAAGCACCAATTGCATTGCTTCATGGTATAAGGCCTTAACTAATGACACAAAGGCCTATATACGTGTAATGAGCTTCGAGCCCATCATCTGCCTACTGCTGGAGAGTCATGCTAGTGCTATTCAGGTGCAGTCTTTGGCAGAAAGGTGGTGGAACACTACCCATAACTTTCACATTGCTGATCAGGAGATGACAGTGACTCCCCACGACTTCCATCAGATGATCGGCTTTAGATATGATGGGGCAATCATTAATCTGGAGGGCGAGTCGAGTGTGCAATTGGGCATAGAGTTGTTGGGGGTACACGATGGATACGATCCGTTATTGTGACATTGAGATGGATTACAAGCCTTTTCCATAGGTGACACCTGAGAAATGTGCCCAGATGGCTAGGGCATTCCTATTGTACATATTGGTGGCATACATTTTTACCAATGGAGGGTAAACGGTCTCCTTGAGGTGGATGACCCTCTTCCACGATTTTGAGGATGCTCGGGGGGCCAACTATGGTTAGGTTTGCCTTGCCTACCTTTACTCTTTCTTAGACACGCTCAGCTGTAGGACTTTACATCAACTAGTGGGGCCTTGGAAGCTCTTGAGGTTGGTTTTCTTTTATTTTCCCCTTTACGATCCCTTATAAGTATGTACCTCTAATTCTTGCAATTGTGTTCATCCATATGTCATCTAGGCTTAACAAAATTGTACCTCGTGTTCTTGTAAACTGTATTCAACCTTTATCTCACAAACTGCATCTACATTCACATCCATACCTTGCAAACTATACTTACTTTTCTTGCAAACTGTAATCTTGCAAACTGTACTTGCTCATCTTGCAAACTACTATCTTGCAAATTGTGTTTCCTTTTTTCAACGTTGGGTCGTAACATATAGACTTATTGCTTGTGGGGTTGAGGTGGATTTGAAGAGCTTCCCTTGGATAAGGCTCACTTTGATGGGCTCTCTTAAGGTGAGGTGAGTGAAGATCCCATTTTCTCTTATCATTTTCTTTTGCAAGTTTCCTAGGACTCTTCTTCTAACCCTGTGTGTTGTCATAGGTTGTTTGGAGTCCATGGGCTGGTCTTCCTCCTATTGCAGACCCAAACTTAGAGGCAGCTGCCATCATCACTTCCAAGATCACCCAGCCACTAGAGGGTGCTAGTTTGAGGGTCCTCTACTTGGCGGAAAGGGTGTGCTACCAGCTAGTAGGCGAGGATGCACTGCAGAATCTACACAATAGGTCTCATGAACCAAAAAGTATCTTGCAAGCATACATAGACAAAAGGCATTGAGAAATGGACCCTCCATAGTTCATGCTTGCCCCACTCTCCATGATGGATGCCAAGTACCAACTGTGAAGGAATGGCATTCCCTATGCCGAGTGGCTTGTGGATGATCTAGACTATGATGAGTTTAGCAAGACTCATCTCATGCCTTCCCTCATTGTGGAGGTAAGCAAATTTTTCTCTTTACTTTCCTTTATTCCTTTCTTGCATTTCTGCATATAGTGACACTCAAGTATAATGCTTATGTTAGGTTGGCCCTACTATTGGTGAAACTGTTAACCCTACCCGTCTACCTTGGTCAATCTTTGCCTATGGCCTTAATGGCTTTGCTCAGGAACGTCCTATGGGGCATGACTCAAATGTCATGGGTTATCCCTTTTTCGACGATACACGAGTGGTTCCTTTCTTTCCTTGCATCTCTCAACACTTGTTCTAACACTTTTCTCTTCTCAATTTTCAGCCCACTGTAGAGGAGCGTAAGGAGCTTGTCTAGCTAGCCGGGATTCTTTAGCTAGAGGAGACCAAGTACTCTAGGTAGATCTATGGTCCTGGAGTGTTTTCCCACCCAGATGGTGATGATGATGATGATGGTGGCGATTTAGAGACCACTCCCAGCTACTAGTAGAGGAAGAGGTGTTTCCAGGATCTTGTAGACAAACAAACACACAGACACACAACATATTTCCTATTTTTATTAGCATGTATTTCCGCACTTTATTTCTTATTTGAGACATTTGGTTGCATTTAAGAACATCGCTTTTACATTTCTGCTTTTATTTAGGGACATGTACTTATTTTACAACTCATGGAAATTTTATATATTGTCTTGCTTTTCTCTTTTCATTAGTGCTTGAAAATCTGAATTTGAGTGTGCCTTGAATAATCCTCTAGGTTGTAGGAATCGTGAGAGAAACCTTGTGGGAAGAATAGTAATCCAGATAGGAAAACGAATTTGAATTTGTCTTCTACCACAAATATCACAAAACTCAATAACGACTCACAAATCCAAGAAAACAAAGCTCAAACATGAAATATTAAGTGAGAGAGAGAAAACCCATACCTTTCTCTTGAAGATTTGAGGTTGAAATGAAGCAAAAATGGAGGTTTGTTCGAGAGTGACACGGTGAGTTTGAGAGTGTTTCAGGTAAGGAAGAAGATGAACAGTAAAAAATGTTCAAGGGAAAATTGAAAAGGTTTAAAAACTAACCATTTTTCCACAAAACACGCGATTTTTGCGACTGAATCAAGTCGCGTGAAAGTCGCCAAGGCCAGCTGCCAGAACACTTAAAAAAAAACTTTTGAAAAATTTTCTAAGTAGTTTTTGCGATTGGAAGTTCCACTCGCGAGAGAGTCGCAAACTAAGCCACAAAAATTTCTGTGTACCCCTTGCGACTAGACCTTCCATCCGCAAACAAGTCGCCAACCTGAGCCGTGAAAAGCATGAAAAAACCAGATTTTTGAAAAATATTCTAAGTCTTTTTCACGACTGAAGCATTTACCCGCCAATGAGTCGCTAGTGAATCGTGAAAAGTCTCTATATGGGCTCGTGACTAGGGCATGTGACTGGTTCTACCCGCGACTGAGTCGCCAGAACAGGGCAACAAAGTTTTTTGAATTTTTGACAATTTTTGTAAAAACAAAATACTTTCCAAAAACAACTAAAACACTCAAAAATCTTTTTGTTATTGATCAACAAATATTGAGCATGTGAAAACATATTTAAACAAGTACAATGAGATAGTCCTTAGCCTAATGTGAAATTTCAATGATCATTTCAATCAAGACATACACAACTAGCACTAGATAATGTGATCCATCTCAATTATAGAAATATGCATATATGACCTCCCACAAAGACTTGAGTACAATATCTTTGAAGCTTTTTATTTGGCTCCATGTTTGACATATCATTTGATCTTTTTGAATCAACATATCTCAATGTGAGATCGATGCCTGAAATTTTGGATATTTCACTTTGATGAGTTAGCCTTTGGCTTTTTGGGCATCATATAATTTTAATTTTTGGTCGCTTTCCCTTTTTCCTAGTCAAATACTAGTACGTGCGACAGTCTTTTATAGCTCAATATCTCTTTTCATTTGGAGATTTACATTTGGTGAGCTCTTTTAGCAAAAATAATAAAATAAAGAGTGATAAGATATATAGACACAAGTCTATCCATGTCTCAAGATCAGCAAAACCATTCACTAATCATTCATGGCAAGGTTGAAGATCTATTTACAACATTCACATAGATTTCAAGATTTCTCAGACAATGATATGAGTGCATAGGGAACAAGCTATGCTTGTAGATGCACAAAGTCATTTGCACAAAGGTACAAATTAAAACATATTATGAGACAAAACTCATCAATGTCGATCAATCTTTTTGGATTTTCTACTTTTTATGTGGCTTTTGGATTTTTGACACACAAGAAGGAAAAGATTGATCAAAAGAAACAATGTAAAAACATTTTAAATGGAAGAAAGAAAAGACAAACAAACAATTTTCAATTCTCATAATCAATAAACAAACCAACAATCACACAACATAGGAAGTATTAATACATGGACATGTTGTAATGCTTATGCATGAGTACCCTTCATCATCCACACGTCACGTGCGTTTGGAGTGATATCTTTATAAGATTGGGTATGAGAGTTAGGACTTTCAAACCTTCTAGTGAAGCTTTCCAAGCAGTTGGTGAATGCACCAATCATCTTCATCACGTCCATCATTTCGGGATCACTATTTCGATCTCTTGATGGCTCAACAGCCCAAGTCCTCTTGTCATTTCTTGGCCTTCTTGACCTTTGATCACTTGCATTCGTCAATGCTCTCAGCTTATGACAATTGGGTCAAGTGTTCCCTTGAAGTCTGTAGTGATGACACACATGGTTAGTTCTAGGACCTCTTTGCGATCGTGGAAGAGATTTTGCTCTGGCTTCAAACCTGACCATAGATTGATTATGGGGCTTGTTCAACACTCGCTGGTCAGTCACATTCTTTTTCTCAACATTTGCCTTTTCAACAATAGGGGCAACTACAACCGACTCTTTGGCCTTCACAAACTTCACTTCTTTGGAGATATTCATAGTTGAACTATTTTCTCCGGTGTATCCTAATCTGATTTTGTCGGAGAAGGTCTTTTAAGAGGAAAGGACATCATCAAGCTTCTTTGTGGAGACTCGCTCTACCTTGACATTTGCTTGAACCACCTCAAGCTCAAGGAATTTCACCTTGGTGTAAGCTTCGGTTAGCTCGGCATTTAGCGTCTCTATCTCACACTTGGCCTCCTTATATCTCACTAGAAGACTTCTATAGTCTTCCTCAGCTTTCTTCATCTTTTTCACACCTACCTTGGCCACCCTTGCATATTCTCCTGACTTCTCAAGTAGAGAATTGTAGTTCTCTTTAAGACCAGCTGTATCTTCATCTTCTTCAGCATCTGATTCTTCTAAAATTCCTATGAATTCCTCATCACTATGCTCCCTAAGTTCTTCCACAAGCAAATTCAAGTCCTCCGAAGACTTAACATGAGCAACAGTCATGAATGCTGAGAAATTCCCTTCTTCATCACAACTTTCTTATGAATCAGAGGTGGAGGAATCTAAGTCACTGAGAGTGGTGGCATACACCTTGCCCTTCGATCTCAGGTAATTAGGACATTCCTTTTTGAAATGGCCATGTCCATTACACTCAAAACAAGTGACTCCTTGAGTAGATTGGGACTCCTTCCCTTCTCTCTTTTTGAAGTCCTTCTTCTCCTTTCCGGAACTCATGAATTTCCCTTTATCACCAAATTTTTCACTATTCTTGAACTTTAGAAATTTGCGGAAATTCTTTGCAAGGTAGGCAACATCCTTTTCTACTACATCCTCATCCGATGAACCATGACCTTCTACCCTTTCATTTATTGTCTTAAGAGCCAATGATTTGCTCTTTCTTTGATTTGGTAATGAAAGTTCATATGTTTAGAGAGAACCAATCAGCTCTTGGACTTTGATTTCATCAAGGTCTTTGCTCTCCTCAATTGCAGTCACCTTTGTACGGAAGCTCTTCAGCAATGAACGAAGAATTTTTCTTACAACTTTCGAGTCCTTCGTTTTCTCTCCCAAGTTAAACTTGTCGATGACCACATCATTTAGCTTACTATAGAAAGAGTCAAAGGACTCATCCTCACTCATCTTGAGCTCCTCAAACGAGGTAGTCAGCATCTATAGCTTTGTGTCCTTAACTTTCTTTGTACCCTCATAAGTGGTCTCCAAAATATGCCATGCTTCCTTGGCAACGATGATATAAGAAATCCAATGGAATTCATCTGGGGACACACTACAAAAAATTGCATTAAGTGCTTTGCTATTAGCATTTGATGCCGCGAGGGCTGCCTTATCCCATGTGGATTTGGCTGCCTCTGGCTTTGTCCAACCTATTTCAACAACATCCCAAATAGCCTCATCTATAGAACACAAAAATGCTCTCATCCTCACCTTCCAAAAGGCATAGTTGCTACCATTACAATATGGTGGAGCATTTAAAGATAGAGACCGGTCCATCTCAATTTGGGGTCAAGGATCACACTAAGGTAATGAAACCAATATAAGTAAACCTGCTCTAATACCAATTGAAAGTTCAATTAGTATATAAAACACTATGAACGTTTAGACCCCTAATTTACAAGTTACCAATTCAAGCTTAATGACAAACAATTAATGTGCAGAATATGAACAAAAGCTTAATACAGAATTGATAAACAATCTAAACCAAATAAAATCACATCCACAGCAGAAATTATATGGAAAAGATTAAGGGAAGAGAGATGCAAACACAAGGACAACACACGATATGTTGAAGAAGAAACCGAAGCTCTCGACGTAAAACCTCTCCGCCGCCCTCCAAGCGGTAAATAATCCACTAAAGAATATAGTTGAGATACATGAACAGTAAAAGACCCTCCAAGCCTAATCTACCCAATGTACCTAAGCCCTCCAAGCTCCTACTCCAACGAGGTTACGCCGAACTTATTTCTTTTTTAGCTTACTAGATTCTGCTACTTGACCATAGTATCAACCAATATGAAATTGGTCCCTTCTTAACTTCTTCCCAAACACCAAATTACCTTCTCACAGATATCGGTATGGTGCGAAAAGGTTTTGGTAATGCACCTCTCAAGGATTTGACAATGGAGAGGAAGAGAGTAGAGGAATTTGAAGAGTCTCTATGTGAAGATTAGGGTTGAATCAATCTTGTTTTTCTCTAGGGTTTCTCTCTCAAAATTCTCTCTGGAAGCTCTCATATTTCGTGAGTATAAGGGTCTATATATAGTGGGGTGAGAAAGGAATGCGAAGAGTCAGTTTTTCCCAAACAGGGCGGTTTGGTGACTTGGCCTCGCGACTGGACTGAGTCGCGAGTTCAAGTCACGAGCTAATGACCTGGCCAACCAGGGACTTTTGTCCTGTAGTGCAACAGTTGGCATGACTCTTCAACTCCTTTACATGCTTCAGTCGTGTGCCAGCTTTGGCAGCTTGCCAGTCACAAGTCAGTCGCGAATCCCAGCCACGAGTCTCTACACCTTTGCACAATCTTGAGCATTTCTTCACACTTTCTCACTCACTACCCTTACATGCTAAAATACAAGTAAATTTGGTGCGGAATAAAGCCAACAAGATGGTTGATAAAATTCAACCTTACAGTTTCTCATAGGCTGTATGGATATCATCTTGATCATCCATCTTCTCAAACTTAGACTCCACCAATTCCTCTTCTTCATCCACATCTTCAACAATCCCCTCAATAGGAGGTGTCGTTCAAAGTAGCAGCAAGTGCCTTGCTTTTCCCAATGATCTTGAGATATGTAAGACACTCCTATTTCATGTGACCGAAACTTTGACACCCAAAGCACTTAGGTCCTACGGGAACAGTGTACTGACCACCATCCCTAGCATCCTTCTTCCCTTTGTCTTGACTCTTGGACTGAGAAGAACTGGATTGCCTACAGCCCTTGTCGAAGCCCTTCCCATTGGCATTCTTCATGAACTTCTTGAATTGCCTAGTGATGTAGGATTTCATCTTAGAATCTTCATCGTCTGAAGACTCATCCATGTCACTACTCTTGGCCTTCAAGGCCATGCTCTTGCTCTTGCTCTTACCTGACTTACCAATCCTCGTTAACCCTAGCTCGTAAGTCTGCAAATTACCAACCAGCTCTGTCAAAGGAATCTGGTCAATGTCCTTTGATTCCTCGATCACCATAATCTTGGCATGGAATCTCTCAGGTAGATATCTGAGCACCTTTCTCACAATCTTGGGTTCAGGAATGGTTTCCCCAAGATTGAAAGCTGAGTTCACTATGTCCTTAAGCTTGGCATAGAACTCATCGAACTACTCATCCTCCTCCATCTTAATGTCTTCAAAGCTTGTAATGAGCCTCTAAAGTTTCGAATCCTTGATAGCTTTAGTTCCTTCATAGGTTGTTTGGAGGATGGTCCATGCTTCCTTTGCAGTTTTAGTGGAGGATATCTTCTTGAATTCCTCATTAATGACTGCACTGAACAAAGCATTCAATGCCCTGATGTTGAAGTTTATCGCCTCGATCTTGGCTTCATCCCAATCAGCCGGCGCTTCCTTCGGCTTGGTCCAGCCAATCTCTACAGCTTGCCACACCTTCACATCTAAAGACTGCAAGAAAGCTCTCATGTATACTTTCCAGTATGCATAGTTAGTGCCATCAAATAAAGGAGGCATGATTAAAGACTGTCCTCTATCCATGAAAAACAGGGGTCAATGGATCAACACAACAAAGATTAAAACCTAATCAGAGTGTGCCTGCTCTGATACCACTTGATAGGCCAAAAACATATTGACCCTTTGTGATGAATTAATTGATTAATTATCCAAGTTTATTAATTAATCAAATTAACATGCCAACGCGTAGTAGCACAAAAAAATCACCAATTAAACTAAGTGCAGCGGAAAATAAATTGACACGGTGATTTGTTTACGAATAGGGAAAACCAATATGGCAAAAACCCCACCGGGTGATTATAAGGTCACCATTCCTAAAATTCCACTATTATCACAACAAGCGGTTACAAGTAAAGAAATCCTAGTACCTTATACCAACCTACAGTTGAACCCTTACCCCAATACTCAATTGGACTTGTTCTGTAGTGACAATTTTTCCTTTGATGCACGGCTCCCAGTACGTGACTAACCAATTGTACGGATCCCAGTATGCAACTTTAATCACCAACTAGAGAAGGTTGTTGGCTACAAAGTTCTTCAGTTCATCCTAACGATGAAGATCAAGAAGATGCTTGGTCATAAAACCCTTTAGTGCAGAAACACAACAACTTCTTCACAGGAACAATAAACTAGGGAAAAACTGTGTCTCCGATCACAAATTGCTTGAACAAACTTTGCTCAACACTTGTGTCCACTTTGAGAGCTAGATTGTCTGGGCTGAGTGCTAGTAGTCTGCAGCTCAGGAGTGTGAGGAGGTGTAGTCTCGGTATGCCTAGGGGTAGTGTGAGCAACTAAGCCATGACCGGAAGAAGTGACATATGGCACAGATTCACTCTTTGGTGTTTTGGATGGATTTTGCTTTTCCCATTCAACAGAAGAGTGAATTTTGCTCATTTGAAAATATAAAGTTGTGATTTATAACTATGTTTTATATTAGCTTTATTCCATGATAAAAAGTGTTGTATTTGCTTTAATTTTGTTCCTTGTATTTTGTGGGATTTTATTGTATTGGGTTTAGTATTAAGTTAGTGAAGAATTAAGCTTAAATGAAGAATCAGTGGATTTCGCGAGAAGCTCGCGAGAAGCTAACCCGCAAAAGAGCCACGTGAGAAGCACATTACTGGAAGCTGAAGAGTCATGCCAGGTTGTCGTTTTCACGAGTGTCTCGGAGGTAAGGCCTTCCCGTGAGGTAGTCGCGAAACATTCTTCCTGGATGATTTTTATGTGTGACTTTCTTACCCTTCACTCATACTATATATACTCTCATTACCCATAAATGTAAAAGAGGCCATTTCAAAGAGAAAAACCTTAGATAGTTTTTCTACAACACACACACACCCATCTTTTAGAAAGATAGCTACTCATCCTCAGTGAGAAATCATTGTAGCCTCTTCTCCTTCCCTCTCTCATTGTCATACCTTAAGAGGAGATTTGTACCCAAACACAACCCACACCTTTTCAAAGTGTAGAGAGTGTTTTGGAGCTTAGGAAGCTTTAGGGAATTGCCAAAAGAAGCCAGTGAGGCTTGGCGAATGCAATCGGGCGTATTGTGAGATCTGGAAAGCTAAAACAGACACGGTTCCGAGAAGTCTTGTTGGAGTAGGAGCTTGGAGGGCTTAGGTACATCGGGTAGATTAGGCTTGGAGGGTCTCTTGCTAACCCATGTATCCCAACTGATTATCTAGTGGATTGATTACCGCTTGGAGGGCGGTAGAGAGGTTTTTCGCCAAGTTCTTCAGTTTCCTCTTCGATAACACATCGACGTGTTATCTTGTGTTTGCATTCTCTCTTCCCTTACTCTTGTGCTTTAATTTTTATGCTTGTTGTTCGTACTTATGTACTAGAGTAGTTTTATCAGTTTATTGTGCTTCATTTACTCTTGTTCCACAAATAGATAAGTTAGAGTAAAAACAATCTAGCCATAATCTTTTAATTGGGGGTCTAAATAATCTCTTGTGTTTTCACACATTTTTGAGCATTTAGAAAAGACACCATGGATATTGGGCATTAACAAACTAGGATCGTTCCATCTCTTGGTGAACAAACACCTTATAGTACCATGATTTTCATAATAAGACTGCAGAAAGGAAGACACATCTGTGCTACTATTTTCCCCATAGTCTGGAAAATATGAGTGCAAATATCAATCGGAGCTCACAAGAACTATGCTCTTCTAAGATTGATGAACCCTATGTTAGATAGTGGATAAAGATTGGAGAACATGATCAATGTGAGAGTCTTTAATTCAAGTTCAAACTTCACAGTTCCAATGGATGTGCCTTTGGCTGAGACCTCATGATCAACTCCAAGAATTTGAAGAATATCTATCACTAGAGGAAGTCTGTCATCATATAGAGAGATGTCCACATTTGCCGGTCGAGTGATGCAAAGGATCTTTGCAAGGTAGTCTAGAGTGATGATAAACTCTTTTCTTTGAACCCAACACTTTAGTTCAATTCCGATGAATCTAGCATTTGAGTAGAATTCCTTAACTAATTCATCAATTGAATCCTCAAAGTTTCCGAATAGATTTTCCCAATCTTTATCTGTAAAAATCCTAGGGATAAAAGTGGATCCCAAGGTGTCAAACTGGACAATACATTCCACCACAATGGGCGCATCCTTAAAAATTATAGAGAAAGTATAAGAATCCAGGGGAGTCTTGAATCTCTGGCTGTTGGAGACTTTAGACGAATGCCGGGTACTCTTTGATACAGGGGATGATGTAAGGTCAATCATGGGTTCTTTACCGTAAAAGGAGCGACGATACATCTGCACAAACAGACACAAAGCAAAGAAACAAGTGCGAAAACATAAAACAGGAACACAAACTTGATTAGTACAAAGTTAGTCCATAAAATAAGCACAAAGTCCTAAAAAGGAACAAAAACAATGTCACACAATCATGTTTTAAGTGCTTAAACATGTAATATCAATGAAATGTAAAACAATTGACAATTGTGCACGTGTATGCATCAAGTGTGCATATGTGATGCATGTGCAAGGCATGACTAAGCACATTTGGGTCAAAGTGTATAAAGCACACACCCAATGAGAAAAACATGATAAACAAGTCCAATCATGGTATGAAAGTTCAAAAACGTGTACAAAAACACTTTTGAACGTTTAGACCCCCAAAAACCAACTTAACCAACACAAGCAATATGTCAAACAACAAGTGTGCGGAAACTTAACATATGCTATAATATGAAATTGGTTAAACAACTATCTAAGCCATAACAAAATAAACCACAGCAGATAATGTAAAGGCAGAGATAGAGAGGAAGGAAGATGCAAACACAAAGATAACACCCGATGTGTTATCGAAGAGGAAACCGAAGACCTCGGCGAAAAACCTCTCCGCCGCCCTCCAAGCGGTAATCAATCCACTAGAAAATACAGTTGGGATACAAGGACAGCAATAGACCCTCCAAGCCTAATCTACCCAATGCACCTAAGCCCTCCAAGCTTCTTGCTCCAACGAGGTTGCGCCGAACCTTTTTCTTTTCTAGCTTTCCGGATTCCGCTACTACACCGTAGCATCAACCAATGAATATTGGCTCCTTCCTAACTGCTTCCCAGAACTCCAAACGTCTGTCTCACAGGGATGATAATGGTGAGAACCAGGTTTGGTATAAAGCATCTCAAGGATTTGACAATGGAGAGGAAGAGAGTGAGGGAATTTGATGAGACTCTAAGGTAGAGATTGTGGGTGAAACAATCTGGTTTTTCTTTAGGGTTTCTCTCTCAAAATTCTCTCTGGAAGCTCTCTTTCAATCGTGGGTTAAAAGGGTATTTATACTGGAGTGAAGAGGAATGCGAAACGTCAGGTTTTTCCAAAACAGGGGTGGCTCGCGGCTTGACCTCGCGGCTTGACCAAGTCGCGAGATCCAGTCGCGAGTTAACCGTATGGCCAGTTGTCCTGTTTTGTCCTGTAGTGCTCCAGCTAGCATGACTGTTCATCTTCCAGCATGCTTGGCACGTGTGCATCTTCTGGCGAGTTGAAGCCGCGAGTCCACCCGCGAGTCCCAGCCGCGACACTCTGTTTTCTTGCACACTCTTGAGCAATCTTCACACTATCTCACTCACTACCCTTACAACAATCCCACCTAAATACAGGGTTACTAAATGCTGAATTACAAGCAAATTTGGCACGGAATAAAGCCAATTAAATGGTTGAATAAATTCAACCTTACAATCTCCCCCTTTGGCTATTCCGTGACAAAACCCTAAAACAGACTCTAGACTTAACATGTGAGTTGGGAACAGTTGATCAAAACTCACTCACACCTAACTCTAGAAGCTGTGAAGCACTTGAATCATATGAACATAGACTCCTGAAACACAACAATACACCATGATCATTGTAAGCAGAAAATTATAAATGCATATGAAACAGGCAATATGAGATCAAGCAAAGATGGAGTTAATAAACAAACCATGGCTTGATCAACCAAGTGAACACCACAAGGTAGTGATCACAGTGTTCATTCACACTTGGAATGAACACAAGGACATACAAGTTAACAAGCACAAGGCAAGACACTTGTATGCTCAACACTCAACCAATGCATAGCACACAAGGCATATGCATCTAGGAACAATCCTACAAGGGCACAAGAGTGACAGTACAACAATCACAATGCAGAACATTTAGATTAAAGTACTGATTTCAACATAGCATAAAGGCTGCACTTAAGCATGGTACATACCATAAAGCCTACAAACTATGCATAAAACAATAACCCTAAAAGCTTACAAAAGCACATGGGTACAAAACAACATTATATTGAATAAAAACTTAAACAATATAAACTAAAAGTGCATAAAGTTTCTCCCCTTCAAAGTGATGAGAAGCTGTGATGCACTTGGAACATATATACTTGTAACCTGAAACACTTGCACAAAACACATTAGACCCTCAAGGTAAAGCAAGTAATAAAAGGACAAGTATAATGTAACAAGCAAATTGCGATCAAGTAAACATGATGTAAAACATATGAGCAACTTGATCAAACACCAAAACAGTCATATAGAAATGACTACAATGAACACATAGCAAAGCAATTGATCATCCGAACATGCATTCAATGAAGCACAATAGCATAAGGAAGTATGCATGTCCAAAGCACAAACATGATGCAATGAGAACAACAAAGTATAACTCAAAGCACCATAAAGCCAACAAGAAAACAAACATAACAAAGTTTTCTAGTTAACACAATGTCTTCTCCCCTTTGGTATATGCATCTCCCCTATGGAATAACTCTCCCCCTACAAATGTGCATGTGAGAAATAGAATTTCTCCCCCTAAGGATGTACACAAGAGTCATATAGAAAAGACAAAATACTCCGAAACATTCTCTAGAGTATACTCTCCCCCTTTTTGTCAGGAATAGACAAAGGGTCAAGAAGAAACGAGGGCAAGAGATGAAGGTATGAACAATGCTAATGATGCATGAGGGGTGCAAGATGAATGAGAAAATGAAGCTCAAACCTAAGACAAAGTAACATGCTACAAAGCATAAGGTAAGCATGACATGCTAGGATGAAACAGCAAGGTCAAGACCAATGCATGACAAGAGTAGCAAATGTGTGTGCAAGAGGTGGCTAAGTGCAATGCATGACCAATACATGAAAAATGCACATGTGGGGCAAGGTGTGTTAAAATACAAAACCAATGAACCAAACATGTTCCTAATGAGGAAACATGAGAAACCCCAAATTTTGGTACTCATCGGAGTCCAAACAAGCGAGAAAATGTCTAAGAGGCATTTTATCAAACACCTAGCATGCACATTATAAACAAAAATGTGAAACAATGCATGAACATCATGAAAACCACCCTTGATACATGTTCTTTCTACCACAAGGGGCCAACATCCAATGCATATCAACAAAAGAAACCAATCCCATGAAGAAAATAGACAAAAAATAAGTTTTCCCAACCTCTATGATGAAAATCCCAACCAAGAGCACAAAACTCTCCAAAACATAATCTAAGGATCAAAATCAATGAAAAGAGTTTATAATTACCTTAGAGATGTTAATGGATTGAAAAAAACCATTCAAATTGGTTGGGTTTAGATGTAAAAATATTGAAAGAGGGGTTTTAGAGAGGATGGGAGAGGTTTAAAACAAATTTCCCACGAAAAAGCTCTTTAAAAAGCTGATTCTGGGCGAGTCGCGACTGGCGAGTCGCGAGTGAGCTGCGAAACCTCTCTGTCTGAACTCGCGGCTTGCAAGCCGCCAAACCGACCAGCCAAAACTGGCAGCTTGCTGGCAGCTCACGCAAGTAGCCAAAATGAGTGGCCAAAAAATCTGACACTTGTTTTTCAAACCAGAACATGTTTAAACATTGAAAAACAAAGTAAGCACTAAACATAAACTCAAAGAGT
Source organism: Quercus robur (assembly GCF_932294415.1). Lineage (NCBI taxonomy): Eukaryota > Viridiplantae > Streptophyta > Magnoliopsida > Fagales > Fagaceae > Quercus > Quercus robur. The sequence goes on from NC_065535.1 coordinate 47,220,725, forward strand.
GATAAAAATCACTTCCAAAAACATATAAAATGATCAAAAATCTTTTTGGATTGAACCATATATGATTGAGCACACACACATCACATTTAGACAAGTACAATCTGACAAATGAATAAGACATTCCTTGAACATAAGGCAAGTGTGTTATGTGTGTGTATCAAATGTGGAATAGTCCTTAGTCTAGAATGAAGCTTCAATGATCAATTCAATCAAGTCATACACAACTAGTACTAAGTCAAGTGGTATATCTCAATTATAGAAGTGAACATATATGACCTCCCACAAGAAAATGATTACATAAGATTGAAGCTTTTCATTTGGCTTCTTACAATTCATATCATTTGATCATTTTGAATCAATACAACTCATTTTGAGCAATACATCTCATTTTTGAGATTGATGCCTGAAATTTTTGATATTTCAATTTGATGAACAAGCCTTTGGCTTTTTGGGCATCATACATTTTCATATAAGTCGCTTTCCCTTTTTCCTAGTCGAATACTAGTATGTGCGACGGCTTTTGCAGCTCATTATCTCTTTTCATTTTGAGATTTACATTTATTGAGCTCTTTAAGCAATAAAGATAAAAGAGTGGGAAGAGATATAAGCACAAGTCTACGCATGTATCAAAACCAACATGACTATTGACAAATCATTCATGACAAGCTTGAAGATCGATTTACAACAATCACACAAAGATGTCAATATTTTTCCCACAAAGATATAAGTGCAAAAATAACAAGCTAAGCTCGAAAATGCACAAAGCCATTTGTACAAAGGTACAAGGCCAAACTCACATGTGATATGTGCTCAAACATATACGATCAAACTTTTTGAATTTTTCACTTTTTATGTGGTTTTGGATTTTTACTCACACAAAATGGAAACATAAAAGTAAGATCAAAAACGAAACAATGCATACAAATAAATGCAAGATGCACAAAATGCATGAAGATATGACATTTAATGCATGAAGGGTCCTACAAAGATCGAAAGAATTAGATCAAGGACCAAAAGAGCAAAAGCTCAACCATAGGAACCCTTCCTCATCCAAACGGAACGATTGTTTGGAATGAGTGTCTCAAGAAAAGCGAGACGAGAGTTGGAAGAATGAGAACCGGAGATGCACATAGTCAAGGAGTTAAGAGCATTAAACATTTTCTTTAACAACATGCTATTTTCACTCAAATCCAGTTTACTCTTTTTAGCACAACTTCCAAAAAGCTCAAGTTTCTCTTTTCTTTTGATTCTCTTAAGAGCTTGAAACTTAGAGCAATGAGGTCTTAGATGACCAAAGGCACCACAATGGTGACAAATAATGTGTTTAGGTCCACTAGGCTTTTTGGGAATGGATCTAGCAACATGGTTTTGTTCCCTCTTCAACTTATGACATTGAGGTCTTATATGACCAATCACACCACAATGGTGGCAAGTTGGAACAAACTTAGATCCATCCAATGCCTTAGGTTGAGACCTAAACGAAGGCTTTGACTTAACAGCCTTTCTCTCCACCTTTTGATTTCTTTTATGTGGAGGAATGTACACCGATTTGTCCTTTAAGGTAGAACACACACTAGGCACAAAATCGGGTACCACAACATGATTGCAACAAACATTATCATCCTTTTTAGCAATAGGTTCAGCAATCAACAATCTAGCCATAATCTTTTAATTGGGGGTCTAAATAATCTCTTGTGTTTTCACACATTTTTGAGCATTTAGAAAAGACACCATGGATATTGGGCATTAACAAACTAGGATCGTTCCATCTCTTGGTGAACAAACACCTTATAGTACCATGATTTTCATAATAAGACTGCAGAAAGGAAGACACATCTGTGCTACTATTTTCCCCATAGTCTGGAAAATATGAGTGCAAATATCAATCGGAGCTCACAAGAACTATGCTCTTCTAAGATTGATGAACCCTATGTTAGATAGTGGATAAAGATTGGAGAACATGATCAATGTGAGAGTCTTTAATTCAAGTTCAAACTTCACAGTTCCAATGGATGTGCCTTTGGCTGAGACCTCATGATCAACTCCAAGAATTTGAAGAATATCTATCACTAGAGGAAGTCTGTCATCATATAGAGAGATGTCCACATTTGCCGGTCGAGTGATGCAAAGGATCTTTGCAAGGTAGTCTAGAGTGATGATAAACTCTTTTCTTTGAACCCAACACTTTAGTTCAATTCCGATGAATCTAGCATTTGAGTAGAATTCCTTAACTAATTCATCAATTGAATCCTCAAAGTTTCCGAATAGATTTTCCCAATCTTTATCTGTAAAAATCCTAGGGATAAAAGTGGATCCCAAGGTGTCAAACTGGACAATACATTCCACCACAATGGGCGCATCCTTAAAAATTATAGAGAAAGTATAAGAATCCAGGGGAGTCTTGAATCTCTGGCTGTTGGAGACTTTAGACGAATGCCGGGTACTCTTTGATACAGGGGATGATGTAAGGTCAATCATGGGTTCTTTACCGTAAAAGGAGCGACGATACATCTGCACAAACAGACACAAAGCAAAGAAACAAGTGCGAAAACATAAAACAGGAACACAAACTTGATTAGTACAAAGTTAGTCCATAAAATAAGCACAAAGTCCTAAAAAGGAACAAAAACAATGTCACACAATCATGTTTTAAGTGCTTAAACATGTAATATCAATGAAATGTAAAACAATTGACAATTGTGCACGTGTATGCATCAAGTGTGCATATGTGATGCATGTGCAAGGCATGACTAAGCACATTTGGGTCAAAGTGTATAAAGCACACAACCAATGAGAAAAACATGATAAACAAGTCCAATCATGGTATGAAAGTTCAAAAACGTGTACAAAAACACTTTTGAACGTTTAGACCCCCAAAAACCAACTTAACCAACACAAGCAATATGTCAAACAACAAGTGTGCGGAAACTTAACATATGCTATAATATGAAATTGGTTAAACAACTATCTAAGCCATAACAAAATAAACCACAGCAGATAATGTAAAGGCAGAGATAGAGAGGAAGGAAGATGCAAACACAAAGATAACACCCGATGTGTTATCGAAGAGGAAACCGAAGACCTCGGCGAAAAACCTCTCCGCCGCCCTCCAAGCGGTAATCAATCCACTAGAAAATACAGTTGGGATACAAGGACAGCAATAGACCCTCCAAGCCTAATCTACCCAATGCACCTAAGCCCTCCAAGCTTCTTGCTCCAACGAGGTTGCGCCGAACCTTTTTCTTTTCTAGCTTTCCGGATTCCGATACTACACCGTAGCATCAACCAATGAATATTGGCTCCTTCCTAACTGCTTCCCAGAACTCCAAACGTCTGTCTCACAGGGATGATAATGGTGAGAACCAGGTTTGGTATAAAGCCTCTCAAGGATTTGACAATGGAGAGGAAGAGAGTGAGGGAATTTGATGAGACTCTAAGGTAGAGATTGTGGGTGAAACAATCTGGTTTTTCTTTAGGGTTTCTCTCTCAAAATTCTCTCTAGAAGCTCTCTTTCAATCGTGGGTTAAAAGGGTATTTATACTGGAGTGAAGAGGAATGCGAAACGTCAGGTTTTTCCAAAACAGGGGTGGCTCGCGGCTTGACCTCGCGGCTTGACCAAGTCGCGAGATCCAGTCGCGAGTTAACCGTATGGCCAGTTGTCCTGTTTTGTCCTGTAGTGCTCCAGCTAGCATGACTGTTCATCTTCCAGCATGCTTGGCACGTGTGCATCTTCTGGCGGGTTGAAGCCGCGAGTCCACCCGCGAGTCCCAACCGCGACACTCTGTTTTCTTGCACACTCTTGAGCAATCTTCACACTATCTCACTCACTACCCTTACAACAATCCCACCTAAATACAGGGTTACTAAATGCTGAATTACAAGCAAATTTGGCACGGAATAAAGCCAATTAAATGGTTGAATAAATTCAACCTTACATGGTAATCCCCAAAGTTTGGAACTCATTGGAGTCTGAAACAACCCCAAAACATCATTTGGGCATTTTATCAAACACTTGATATGCACCTATAAAACTAACATGTGGGCAATGCATGAACATGAGTGAAAAATGCCTAAATACAAGTTAAAATTGCCATAATTGGCCAACACAAACACAAACAAACCAAATGGGACAAAGCCTAATCAAGAAATTGCAAGAATTTTCACAAAATTGAAAGTTTCCCAACCCTTTTTCAAAATAACCCAAATCAAGTAAAACCTAGAATTTTCTGCACAATCTAAGTAAATAAAGAGAGAAGATTGTATAAACATACCTTAGAGAAGATTTTGAAATGATTGCACTTGAAAATCATTGGGTTTTTAGTGGAAATGAGTTTTTGGTTGTTTGAGGCTTGAGGGAGACGAAATGAGGGAAAACAAGTAAGTTTGAAAAACAGTCTACATCAGCCCTTTAAAACTGAAAACAGCATTTTTCACAAGTTAGCTTCTCGCGAAGTTACTTGCGAAAAATGCCTCTGAAGCACAAAACTTTTCACGGGAAGACTTTACTCGCAAAACAGGAGCGAGACAGTTGCGAAAGTTTCTGTCTAAATTTTGTGTTTTAATGTTTTACCTTAACCCATTTTCGCGAGAAGAGTTTAGTCACGAGCTTCTCACGAAAATGCTTCTAAAGGAGTTTTTTGATGAAAAACATGAAAAATGAAATTTAAACAAAAACTCAAAAAAAGAAAGCATAAAAACACTTTAAAAAACGTATAAAATACTAAAAAATCTTTTTCGGTTTGATCGACAAGCAATTGAGTATACACATCACATTTGAACATGTAAAATCACACAAATGAAATAAGCATTCATTGAACAAAAGTCTTATGTGTTGTATGTGAGTATCAAATGTGGAATGGTCCATAGTCTACAGTGAAGTTTCAATGATCAATTCAATCAAGTCATATACAACTGGTACTAAGTCAAGTGGTCTATCTCAATTATAGAAATGAACATATATGACCTCCCACAAGAAAATGATTACATATCTTTAAAGCTTTTCATTTGGCTTCTTTACAAATCATAACATTTGATCATTTTTTAACAATACATCTCATTTTGAGATCGGTGTCTGAAATTTTTGATATTTCAATATTGAGAATAGGCCTTTGGCTTTTTGGGAACCATTCATTTCAATACAAGTCATTTTCCCTTTTTCCTAGTCAAATACTAGTATGTGCGATAGTTTTTGCAGCTCATTTTCTCTTTTCGAGATTTGACATTTGTTGAGCTATAAAACAAAAAAATAAAAAGTGTAGGAAGATATATAGGCACAAGTCTATGCATGTATCAAAACCATCAAGACTATTGACCAATCATTCATGACAAGCTTGAAGATCAATTGACAACAGTCACATATAGATTTCAAGATTTTTCCCACAAAGATAGGTGTGCATACATAACAAGCTAAGCTCATAAATACACTACGTCATTAGTACAAAGGTACTAGGCCAAACTCACATGTGATATACACAACACAAGCGATCAAATTTTTTAGAGATTTTTCAATTTTTACAAGTTTTTTAATTTTTCAACACACTCAAAAACAGAACATGTAAAGTAAGATCAACAAAAACAACAAGTACAAAACAAACTTGAAGAGAAACATGCTAGAATGTAAAACATAAGCAAACAACCAATTCAAAGTCACAACATATAGGAAGAATTGATGCATGGACATGGTCTAATACTTATGCATGTGTACCCTTCTTCATCCACACGGCACGTGCGTTTAGGGTGATATCCCTAGAGGATTGGGTACTAGAGTTGTGATTCTCAAATCTTTGGCTGAAGCTTGCCAAATAAGAGGTGATGGTGTCTATTATCTTTATCACATCACCAAAACCAAAATCAGCTTCTTGCCCTTTTGATTGCTTGGCATTCCAATTTCCCTTTCCTTGTCCTCTTAGCCTTTGAGAATCCGCTTTCTTCAATGTGTGAAGTTTATAGCAGTTAGGTCTTGTATGTCCTCTAACTCCATAATGGTGCCAAATGTGTTGAACTTGATGACCTCTTTGAGACTTTGGGAGAGACTTCCCTTTAGCCTTGGGTTTGGCCACAAATGAATTTTTGAGATTTTGTCAAAACCTTTTGAGCAATTCAATCTGGCTTCTTCTCCACTTTTACATTCTCAACACTAGGTGTTGCTACTATTGGCTCCTTAGCTTTAACAAATTTCATCTCCTTGGACACATTGGCACTTGAACTGCTCTCTCCGGCATATCCTAATCCACTTTTGTCAGAAAAAGGCTTTTGATGTGCAAGCACTTCGTCAAGTTTCTTAGAGGCAATGCGCTCCACTTTGGCATTAGCTTGAATCACTTCAAGCTCAAGAAACTTGATCTTGGAGTAGGCCTCGGTTAGTTCTCCATTCAGCGCTTCAACTTCACACTTCGTTTCCTTGTACCTTACAAGTTTGCTCTTGTAGTCATGTTTCGCTTTCTTCATTTTTCTAATGGCTGCCTTAGCCACTCTAGTATACTCTCCGGTTTTCTCAATAAGAGAATTATAAGATTCTTGCAGTTCCTTGGTTCCTTCATCTTCATCATCTGATTCTTCCCCAATTCCCACAGACTCTATTTCGGTGTGCTGACCAAGTTCTTCCACTAGAAGGCTTAAATCTTCCGATAAGTCCACGGGTGCAATGGTCATAAATGCGGAGTAATTTCCTTCTCCATCATAGCTTTCTTCTGAATTAGAATTTGAACTCATCTAAGTCACTAAGGGTAGTTGCAAAGACTTTACCCTTCGCTTTAAATACGTGGGGCATTCTTTCTTCACATGCCCCTGCCCTTTGCACTCAAAGTACATGACCATTTCAAATGGTGAGGAATCTCTTGAATCCTTCTTCTTGAAATCTTTCTTTTCCTTCTTGAACTTTGAGAATTTTCCCTTCTCAAAAGACTTTCCATCTCTTTTGAACTTTAATAACTTACGAAAGTTCTTGGCAAGGTACGCCACATCCTTTTCAACCACATCCTCATCCGAGGAGTCTTGAGCTTCTAATCTCTCATTGACTGTCTTGAGAGCAAGTGATTTTCTCTTCCTTTGAGATGGTAGAGATAGCTCATAGGTTTGAAGAGAACTGATGAGTTCTTGAATTTTAATCTCATCAAGGTCTTTGCTCTCTTTGATGGCAGTGACCTTTGCACGAAAACTCTCTGGCAATGAACGTAGAATCTTCCTCACAATCTTGGAGTCCTCCGTCTTTTCTCCCAAGTTGAATTTCCCAATCACCACTTCATTTAGCTTCCCATAAAATGAGTCGAATGACACGTCTTCACTCATCTTCAACTCCTCAAAGCGTGTGGTAAGCATTTGCAACTTGGTGTCCTTCACCTTTTTGGTGCCTTCATAAGTCGTCTCCAAGATTTGCCATGCCTTCATGGCAATTGTAACATGAGAGATCCTATGAAATTCATCAGGGGAAACACCACAGAATATAGCATTTAAAGTCTTGCTATTAGCATTAGCTGCCACAAGAGCTGCCTTATCCCATGTGGATTTGGCAGCCTCTGGCCTAGTCCATCCTATCTCAACAATGTCCTAAACACTATCATCAATAGAGCATAGAAATTCCCTCATACGAACTTTCCAAAAAGCATAATTGCTTCCATCAAAGTATGGAGGAGCATTAAGTAATTGAGATCGATCCATCTCAAAAAAGGTCTAGGATGACAATTACGTAATGAAACCATGGCAAGTGTACCCACTCTAATACCAATTGAAAGCTCAAATTTATGTAAAAACACAAGAGCTGTTTAATGCGGAATAGAGTAAAAGTGAGCAGATAAACAATATAACTACTCTAGGTCATATTCATCAAATCACAGTAGTAAAATGAAAGCTAAAAAAGTAGGGAAGAAGAATGCAAACACAAGATAACACACCGATGAGTTATCAAAGAGGAAATCGAAGAACTTGGCGAAAAACCTCTTCGTCGCCCTCCAAGCAGTAAATCGATCCACTAGAGAATAAGTTGGAGTACATGAATAACAAAAAACCCTCCAAGCCTACTCTACCCTATGTACTTTAGCCCTCTAAGTTCCTGCTACCAACTGACTTAACGAAACCTTGTCTTCTCACTTTACACTCAAGATGGGTGTGGTAAATGTTTGGGCTATCAACCTCTCAAGGATTTGGAAATGGAGAGGTAGGAGTTGAGGAAAACCACAATGGATTGTGTAGAGAATTGTGGGTATAACAATCTCTCACTCTCAAGGGTAATGGCTAGGGTTTTCTCTCTGAAAGCACTCCTCTTAATATGTGGGTAATGTGGATATATATAGTGTGGGTAGAGACCTAGTGTATTAGATATGACAGATTGCCAAAAAAAAAAAATGTTTCGCGGGTACCTCGCAAGAAGGCCTTACCCGCAAGACACTCGTAAAAACTAGCTCTCACCATCTATCATGACTCTTCACATTCAAATCATGTGCTAAGCACATGCTTCACTTTACGAGAAGGCTTCTCGCGAGCTACTCGTGAAAACTTCTTTGATCTTCAGTTTTCCTTGAATCTTCACACTCTCTCTCACACACAACCCTTACAATAAAATCTCACATAAAATACAGGGTACAAAAGACTGAACAAAATTACAATCAAATTTGGCATGGAATTAAAGCCAACACAAATTAGTTGTAAATCACAACTTTACATCTTTTTCTAAAAGAGATTTTTTTTTTCTTTCAAAATTTCAAAAAAAAAAATCATCATGCATAAATTTCCAAACTAGGGGCATTCGGCCATGCCTCATCCATTTTCTAAAAAAACTTTAGTCATCTCTTTCTCTAAAAGAGTTTTTTTTTGTTTTTTTTTTTTCAAAATTTCGAAAAGATAAGTGTCATGTCCATCTTTGTGAATTTCAAGAGAAAGGTTATAAGAAAAGATCATTTCTTACCCAATTCACCTCATTTAGCACATATTGAGAAGATTGGGTGTGAGTAACCCGCTACAAGCCTCCAATCATCCTCATGCTCTCCTCCACGAGGTCAACACCAATTTGGAACATAAGACCTAAATTCAGAAACAGGACAAAGAGCATGACATAAAAGATCAAAAGGGTTTGGAAATATACCAGGCCGATCCAAGAACATTTGGAACATATTCAGGCTTGTCTAAGTTCACAAAGCTATAAGACCCATCAGGATTCATTATCTCATATTGACATGCCGGAAAATTGGGATATGTCTCCGCAAAAGGAGCATGTGGACCACCAACATTGCCAGGAGGAGGAGGATTGGCTCTATCCTAAAAATAATCCCCCACTCCATGGGACGAAGCTTAAAGATGGCAAAGATGATGCAAATTAATTTGGGAACAAAGATGACTCTCCGATGCTTCAGAGGCATCAACTAAGCAACCATACAAATGAGTTTTAATGAATTCGAGATAGTCCCTAGGTATCCTAGGATTGGTGCAACCAACTCTTACATTGGCTACTTCATCATTAGTTGAAAGGTTGACCAACCAAACCGAAGGACAAGGATGGATAGGGATCACTTCAAAAGGATATACATGATAAACCTGTGGAAGCACTCAATCTCCAAGATACCAATACCTCTTATGGCCACATTCAAATAAGGCTTGACACTTGTTCAATGCCAGAGCCAATGTACAGTCAGCATAACCCTCGCATCCCTCCCAAGGATCCAAGTTCATCTAAAATTCACGAAAATTCCAAAATTTAAAAGACATACCCACGTGAAATAAATCAAATTAATCTTCCACCAATGAAGGAAAAATGAAACTCACATCCTCAATGTCTAAGCTATCAATCACCATTTTCCAAGCCTTCAAAGAGAACTTTGGAAGTGTTGATAGACAGTTCTTGGGCATCCAACGAAGGAACATGGGAAATTCATCAGCAATATCTTCCAAAAGTTGTGGCCCACCCCCGAAGTATTCATACATCCAAACCTACAAAAATCAACAATTTTCAACAACAAACACAAATAACCTTCGCAAAATAAACATGACCAAAAATTTAAATCTTACCTACCAAACAAATGGTATACCTCCTAGACTTGAAAGACTACGCCTGGATAGCTAAGTCATAAAGTGTAGTAGAGTAGCATAAGCCATGCCACCCCAATCATAATTGTTGATATGCCTAATGTCCCTCAAACTCCATAAATAATGAAGACTCACAGTACTCCCTAAGTCAGGACATAAAAGACTCCCAATGAAAAAAAGCATGAACATTCAAGTACTAGTTTCCACACTCTTACACTTTAATATTGGAATATAACCACATCAGAGACTCATTGTTACCACTAACTATAGGAGGGTTTACACCTAAGTAACCCTTGACCTCAGTCAATAAAATGGTATCATGACTTTCAATCCTTTCACCACCCAATTTAGAACCAGTAATGACTGAAAAGTCATAGGATGTTAACATCGCTTCACCAATACCCGGAAAATGGAAAGTACAGGCAGTATCTCGAAACCATTTAGATAATGCCACAATCAATTGAAGATCCTTATATTTAGTGGTATCATAATTCCAAAGATCTTGAAAAAAGGTCTCGAAGCTGGCATCATTGATAACCTCTCAGATGTCTGGTGACATCACATACCAACTTTGCTTCAACAGTTGAAGATTACCCTGACTCTTAAGGTTCTACACAAACAAAAAATAACCCACATCAAAACATGACCAATCACAAAATTTGACAATTATCATAACATCCACAAAAATGCCCGATTCAAAGATGTAAAGTTATGATTTACAACTATTTTGTGTTGGCTTTAATTGCATGCCAAATTTGATTGTAATTATGTTCAATCTTTTGTACCCTGTATTTTATGTTGGATTTTTTTTTTAAAGGATTTTATGTGAGATTTTATTGTACGGGTTATGTGTGAGAGAAAGTGTGAAGACTCAAGGCAATTGAAGACAAAAGAAGTTTTCGCAGGTAGCTCGTGAGTAGCCTTCCCATGAAGTGAAGCAACACGTGCTCAGCACATGACTAGAATGCGAAAAGTCATGACAAATAGAAGGGAGCCTAATTCCCCCCCCCCCCCCCCTTACACTTTTAATTGGTTTGTCAACCCAAGTTTGACTGAGTTGACTCAGTCAAACTTGAGTTAACTTACCCAAAAAAAATTGAAGAAAATGAAAAGAAAAATAAAAGGAAAATAAAAAATTTAGGAATTTTTTTTTCAAATTTGTTTCTAAAATTCCTCAAGGATTTTCAAAAAAATTAATGATTCGGACTTTCAAATGAGAGAGAGAGAGAGAGAGATGAGAAGAAAAGAGATTTTTTATTTTGCAAAAAGAATTAAAGAAAGAAAAAGAAGAAAAGGGAAAGGAAAAATTGTTTCTAAAATTTTTCAGAAACATTTCTATAATTTATGGCATCAGTTTCATTAACAAAGAAACCTTTTTTTAAAAAAAAAATTAAAAATGAGTCAAAGAAAATGGGGGAAGATTTTGCAAAAACAAAGAAAAGTCAAAAAAATAAAAAAAAATTCAAGGATTTTAAAAAATTAATAATTCCAATTTCAAAGAAGAATTCAAATTTCAAAGTCAAAAAAAAAAAAAAAAAAAAAAAAAAAAAAAAAAAAAAACAAGAGAGAGAAGCAAAAGAGAGTGATTTTGCAAGAAAAAGAAAAAAGAATTTTCACAAGGATTAAATTGATTATTTTGGTGAAACAAAAAAAGGTATGGAAAATTCTGCATTGAGCGAATAAAGCATCAATCATCGAAATTCTAATTGGAATTTTGGTTTATCGCAGTCAGATTTCTAGATCGAGCGAATATAGTTCTCAGTCGCCCCAAAGTCCAGATTGAGCAAATATAGTTCTCAATTGACTTCCAGATTCTAGATTAAGTGAATATAGTTCTCATTCACCCCAAAGTCCAAATTGAGCAAATATAATTCTTAGTCGACTTCCAGATTTTCAGATTGAGTGAATATAGTTCTCAGTTGCCCAAAGTCTAAATTAAGCAAATATAGTTCTCAATTAACTTCCAAATTTCCAAATTTAGCGAATATGGTTCTTAGTCATCCCAAAGTTCAAATTGAGTGAATACAGTTCTCAATCATCCCACCATATCAAGCAGATATAGTTCTCAGTCGCCCCAAAAGTCTAGATTTCCAGATTAAGCAAATATAGTTCTCAGCCACCCTCCAGATTAATTGAATATAGTTCTTAGTTGACTTCTAGATTTTCAGATTGAATGAATATAGTTCTTAGTCACCCTCCAGATTCCATATTGAGCGAATATCGTTCTCAATCGCCCTATTCCAAATTGAGCAAATACAGTTCTTAGTCGCCCCAAATTCTAGATTGAGCGAATATAGTTCTCAATCGACTTCCAGATTTCTAGATTGAGCGAATATAGTTTGATCGCCACAAATTCTAGATTAAGCAAATATAGTTCTCAATCGCCTTCTAGATTCCACATTGAGCCAATATAGTTCTCAATCATGCTAGACTTCAAATTAAGCAGATATGGTTCTCAAACATCAGCATTCAAGCCTCTACACAGGTGCATCAATCATCAAGTAGACTAGATGTCAACATTTCTCATTTTTATGTAAGACAGTAGAACACTAGTGCTATGTCCCAAGGTTCTAGGTTCTAGGGCTAGGAAATCTTTGAAAACTCAACCTCGATTAAATCATGGTTGCTAAAACCAGTGTTTTTTTTTTACATGGACATTCGCTTTTCAAGCTCTGTCAATGAGGGGCATTCTGTAAACACTTAATTTTACACTCATAATTTAATCTTGAAGATGACTGAAATGATCGTTCTAAGTACCCAAAAATCATAATTACATTTCATGCATTAAATCATTCATCACATATCACAAAAATGATCTTGAGATTCTAACAATCGCAATGATATGCCTAGTTTCCAAATTGGACCGTTAAATTGAAAGATATCACAAGGTCAAGTTTTCATGGTCTACATGCATTTATTAGGTGGAACTGATCACATGTGATTAATTGAAATTAATTTTTATTGGTGAATAATTAAAATTAATTTAATAAACTTTTGTGATTGGTTGTTAATTTGATTAAAAATAATTTTGGTTGCAAAGGAATAAAATGAATAATATGATAATCATGAAATTGGATTGATAATTAAGTTTCAAAATAATTATCTCAGAGATAATTATTTTTAAATCTTTAATTATTAAGTTAAAATGGATATTATTAAGAATAAAAATTCAAAATACAACCAAATATGAATCCTGGCTTAGAAAAACGCCCAAAAAAGAGTTCAAAACACACAAGAGGACGAAATTGAGTGAAGCACTAAGGAGTGCCGATTGGCACAAATTTCAAATCGGTCCCAAATACATTTGGTTCAAGTCTAGACCCATCAGATTCTATTTTTTAGGGATAAAACTTGACATAATTTGTATCTGCTGATTTTCTAAGCAAACCTAACTTATTTTTAAAGCTGATACACCTCTATAAATATAAGAGAAAATTCAGAATTCAACACCACTCTCTCCCCTTACGTTAAAGAAATTATGGAAGCTCTGCTTTAGGAATTTCTTTTCTGTTAAGTGACCTTATTTTAGATCTCCAAGAGATTTATTCTCTTTGATTTCTAAAATAATCCTTGAAAGCTCACTTAGTGTGTAAAACACTAGTAATGTTCAGACTCCTAATTACAAAATTACCAACACAAGCTTATACTCAAACAATAAATGTGCGGAATGATAAATATAAGCTATACCCAAACAAGCAAACTACTCTAAGCCATAATTTAATCACAACACAGCAATAATTAAAAGCAAAAAGTAAGGGATAGAGAGAAGCAAACGCAAGATAACACTGACATGTGTTATCAAAGAGGAAACCGAAAACTCAGTGAAAAACCTCTCCGCCGCCCTCCAAGCGGAAAAATGATCCACTAGAAAATCAGTTGGGATACATGAATAGCAATAGACCCTCCAAGCCTAATCTACCCGATGCACCTAAGCCCTCCAAGCTTCTTGCTCCAACAGGGTTACACCTAACCTTGTCTTCTCTAGCTTACCGGATCCCGCAATTAGCCCATTGCATCAACTAAAATGAATTGGTTCTCTCTCAAACCGCTTCCCAAGCACCAAAAACCTTCTCATTGATATGAATATGGTAAGGTAAGGATTTGGCTAAAAATCCTCTCAAGGGTATGACAATGGAGAGGGTGAGAGTAGAGGAATTTGAAGAGTCAAATGTATAATATTGTGGATGAATCAATCTTGCTGTTCTCTAGGGTTTCGCTCTCAAAATTCTCTCTGGGAGCTTTCTACATTTTGTGGGTAAAATGGTATTTATAGTAGGGTATGTGAAGGAATGTGAAAAGTCATTTTACTGCAAAACAAGGTGCTTTGGCAAGTCACTCGCAACTGGGACAAGTAGTGAATTCTAGTCGCCAGTTAACAAAATAGCCAAACTATACTTTTTTTCCTATAGTGATCCAGCTATCCTAACCCTTCAACTTCCTACATGATTCACACGTGTGCTGGATTCTAGCTAGTCACCACTCGCGAGTCAATCACGAGAAGCCTCTTTATTGCACATACTTGATCAATTCTTCACACTCTCTCACACACAACCCTTACATTATTCCCACTTAAATACAGGGTTTCTAAATTCTAAATTACAAGAAAATTTGTCATGGAATAAAGCCAACACATAGTTGAATAAATTCAATCTTACAATCTCCCCCTTTGGCTATTCGGTGACAAAACCCTAAAACGGACTCTAGACTTATAAATGTGAGTTGGGAACAGTTGCCAAAACTCACTCACACCTAATTCTAGATCTATGAAGCTCTTGAACCATACAGACAAGCTTTCCTGAAAACAATATCACAAAATGCACTCATTAAGTTTATTGTAAGTAGAAATCTTAGAATGCATATAGAGCAAGTACAATACGATCAAGCAAGTATGAATTTGACAATAAAGCATAACTTGACCAAACAAGAACAATCACTAAAAATAGTGACTACAATGAACATTCACACAGTGAATAAACATCCAAACATGCAAGCTAATAAGCTCAATGCAAAGTATCATTTATATGTCCAACTCTCAACCGATGCAACAACACTAAAGCAATTGCATCAAGGATACAAGATCCAACTAGGGCACAAGTGTACTAAAGTAAATGCAAAACATTAACTAAAAGTACTAAGGTACAAAAGCAAATGTACAAAATAAAGCATAGTTTAAATAGCTAAAACATCCAAGTATCCATAACATCCATAACATAAAATATCCAAGCATTAAAAGACCAAAGTACTATAATAAGTGCTATGAAAAATCATAAAAATTGTGAAAACCATAAGTGTTATAAAAACTATAAAATGTGTTCTCACCCTCAAGAGCTACCCCATAGTACTCCCTCCTTTTTACTAGAATGGCCAAAGGGCTATGGTTGATGAGTAAAGCTATCAAACTTGGTTGACAATAAGTTGATCTGGTCCTAGATGGCTGCAAGGCTGTTGGAGTGCTCAATTTGAACACCTTTTAGACCATCAATCCTCTCAAGAATGATCTAAAAAGCATCTAGAGGTACCGACGAAGACGATGATGCTCCACTCCTACGTCGACCACTACCTCTTCTTGGAGGAGGTTGTTCTCCTTCTGCTTTAGTTTCTATATCTGCCAAAGGTGCTTGTTTAGGTTCTTCAGCTTGTTCTTCTCCCCGGAAGATGAACTCTGCTCCTTAGGATTGTTTGAAAGTTGATGGAAGAAGGTACACTCATTAGGCTTATGTCCTGTGGAGTCTCCACACCACTTTCATGAAGGATCCTCATAATTAGACTTGGGAGAACAAGCTTTGCCCTTGAGGATGTCCCTTAGATTCAGCAATGATGGAGTACAAATGAGCACCAATGTTGATGTAGATTTTCTCATGAAGCTCCATGAGGAAGATCACTCTAGCATTGTTGATGGTGGTCAACTTCCTTAGAGCATCTCCAATAGGCTCTCTAAACACAAAATGCTCTCTATTATAGAGAGTAAACCCATAAAATGACTCTCCAACAGACTCTCTATATCTAAAAAAATTTTTGGCTTATGAATAGTAGCTCATCAAGTCTAATGGGCTACTGTTCATTCTTCAAATATTTTTTTTTCTATTATAATAATAAGGTATTGAATAAAAAAATGTTGGAAGATATGTAGTTGTTAAAAAAGGAATAAATAATGAATGAAGAAATAATATTTAAATGAGATAGAGAATCTGTTGGAAAGTGTATTTGAAAAAGTAGGTAGCTAAAAGGTAAAAGTTACTGTTCATTCTCCAAACAGTACAAAAATTTTCCTAATCTACAGGAGATGCTCTTACCGGATACAAGTTGAACATCATGATGTAGGCGAGGCATCTAAAATCCGGAGGAAAGGAGGTTGTGTTGAGGCATCTTCCTTCCCTATAGCCACCAATACGGAGTTGTACTGATTCTAAAGAGACCATTCTGTCCTTATAAGGAATGAAATCTTTATAATCTAGGTCTCCATGTCCAAGGATACCATCAATGTCCCCCACTTCAAGAGTGAATGCACGACCTCTAACCTAGCATTCTATGAAATCTTCTTTGAGTGTTGCATTTGCATAGAATTCTCTGATCAGAGGATCACAAACTTCAGGGAGATCACCTAGGAGCTTTTCCCAACCTCGTCCCTTAAAACAGCTAGGGATGAAGGAATCCTTGAGGTCAACCAAATTCACAAATCTCTCCTCAATGATCAGAGCTATTTCAAAATGATGTGAATATCACTCAAAGTGTTAAGGGGAGCGAAACATGAGTGTCAATATGGTGTTGGGCTATCTCAAGACCATGCAAACACTTCTTGAAATTCTGTGAGCAACTCTTTGAGATCTTTTCTTTCGTTTACATTTAAGGTTAAGCCAATTTTAATTAAGCGTGGATTCTCATCACTGCTTAAATTAAGAGTTTCAAAAGTTAGTCCCACAGGTTCAATTTTCTTTACCAATTGTTTATTAATATCATTTTCAAATTCATTAGAATCATTTAAGTGCATAATTTCAATATTATAGGACACATCAAAATAAGTCAAATCAGAATTCATCTTATTAAAAATGTTGAAAAGTGCATTGGGACTGGCATTACAAACTTTCTTTCCCACATTTTCAGAAAACCCAACCCAAGTCCAATTATTAAGTTGCCTTACAGCGGGCACAATAAAGGTAGAAGGATCACTTGGATCCTCATTGGTGATGGCGAACACATCACTCTTGAACTTCCTTGATCACCACTATAGGCTTCTCCTTGAAAGTGAGTTTCTCATTGAAGAATATCTCCCAAGTAGGATACACTTTTCCATCCTTACCTACCCAAAGTTCAGGAAAGCCACAAAAAGGGAAGTCTCCCCTCTTCTTTCACAAAGTTCCCATTAAGGGTACCAAGGTTCTTCTTGATTCCGTCGTAACCTTCAATGAATCTCAAACCTTCCTTGGTCAATTGAGTCTTGAAATTGGGGAATTCAGCCACCCCTTTTCCTTGTTTCCTAAGACCCATACCAGGCACATACCCCATGTTCTTCATCATTGCAATCTGAATGTTCAATATGTGTATAAAATACTATGAACATTTAGACCCCCAATTTCCAAATTATCAATTCAAGCTTATTATCAAACAATTAATGTGCATAATATGAACATAAGCATATGACAAAATTGATAAAAAATCTAAACCAAATAAAATTACATCCACGGCAGAAATTAAATGGTAAAGATTAAGGGAAGAGAGATACAAACACAAGGACAACACAATGATGTGTTATTGAAGAGGAAACCGAAACTCTCGGCGTAAAACCTCTCTGCCACCCTCCAAGCGGTAAATATTCCACTAAAGAATGTAGTTGGGATACATGAACAGCAAAAGACCCTCCAAGCCTAATCTACCTAGTGTACCTAAGCCCTCCAAGCTCCTACTCCAACGAGGTTACACCAAACCTATTTCTTCTTTAACTTACCGGATTCCACTATAACCCATAGCATTAACTAATATGAATTGGTTCCTTCCAAACTACTTCCCAAAGCACCAAAAAGCCTTCTCACAAATATGGGTAAGGTGAGAAAAGGATTTGGTTAAAGAACCTCTCAAGGATGTAACAATGGAGAGGGTGAGAGTTAAGGAATTTGAAGAGTCACTATGTAAAGATTGTGAATGAGTCAATCTTGTTTTTCTTTAGGGTTTCTTTCTCAAAATTCTCTCTCGAAACTCTCTATATTTTGTGAGTATAAGGGGTATTTATACTAGAGTGAGAAAGGAATGCAAAGAGTCAGTTTTTCCATAATAGAGTGGACTGGCCTTGGCCTCGCAACTTGACTAAGTGGCAAGTCCAAGCTGCGAGCTAATTGAATAGCCAGTCTAGATATTTTGTCCTGTAGTGCTACAACTAGCATGACGATTCAGCTTCTCTGCATGCTTCACTCGTGTGCATCTTCTGGTGGCTTGCAAGCCGCGAGATCCAACCGCGAGTCCTTGCTTCACTGCACAATCTTGAGCATTTCTTCACATTCTCTCACACACTACCCTTACATAATTTCCACCTAAACACAGGGTTACTATTTGCTAAATTACAAGCAAATTTGGCACAAAATAAAACCAACAAGATGGTTGATTAAATTCAACCTTACAATCTCCCCCTTTGATTATTTCGTGACAAAACCCTAAAACAAACTGTAGACTTAGCATGTGAGTTGGGAATAGTTGAACAAAACT
This sequence comes from Quercus robur, assembly GCF_932294415.1. Lineage (NCBI taxonomy): Eukaryota > Viridiplantae > Streptophyta > Magnoliopsida > Fagales > Fagaceae > Quercus > Quercus robur. Next base: position 47,239,433 of record NC_065535.1, read on the forward strand.
CACTCACACCTAACTCTAGAATCTGTGAAGCTCTTGAATCATAAGAACAAGTATCTCTTGAAACACAACAACACAATTTGATCATTATATGCAGAAAACTTGTAATGCATATGAAGCAAGCACAATGCAATCAAGCAAAATGGAATAAAGCAATAAACCATGGCTTGACCATACAAGCAATCACTATAGAATAGTGACCACAATGCTCATTAACATATGGAATGAACATCCAGACATGCAAGCTAATAAGCTCAATGCAAAGTATCATTTGCATGTCCAACACTCAACCAATACACAAAACATATATGCATCTTGGAACAAGATCCTACTAGGGCACAAGAGTGATGTACTTAAAGAAAATGCAAAACATTGAACAACAAGTACTACACTACAAATCAAAGATACAAAAGTGATGTACTAAAGAAAATGCACAATATAAACTAAATCTGCTTAAAGTTTCTCCCCTTCAAAATGATGAGAAGCTATGATGCACTTGGAACATGTATACTTGTAACTTGAAACACTTGCACAAAACACATTAGACCCTCAAGGTAAAGCAAGTAATAAAAGGACAAGTATAACGTAACAAGTAAAAAGCGATCAAATAAACACATTGTGAAACATATGATCAACTTGATCAAACACATGACAGTCATATGGAAATGACTATAATGATCATATAGCAAAGCAAATGATCATCCAAACGTGCATTCAATAAAGCATAATAGCATAAGGATGTATGCAACTCCAACACACAAACACGATGCAATGAGAACAACAAAGAATAGATACTAAACATAACTCAAAACACCACAAAGCAAACAAGAAAACAAACATAAAGAGAAACAAACAACAAATTTTTCTTATTAACTCAATGTCTTCTCCCCCTTGGTATATGCATCTCCAGTATGGAATAACTCTCCCACTACAAATGTGCACGAGAAATAGAATTCCTCCCCCTAAGGATGTGCACAAGAGTCATATAGAAATAACAAAACTCTTAGGTATACTACTCTAAAGTATACTCTCCCCCTTTTTGACACAAATAGACAAAGGGGTCAAAGAGAAAAGAGGGCAAGAGATGAAGGTATGAACAACGAGAATGATGCATGAGGAGTGCAAGATGAATGAGAAATGAAACTCAAACAAAAGACAAAACAAAATGCTATAAAGCATAAGGTAAATATGACATGCTAGGTTGAAGAAAGTATAGACCAAGGCATGACAAAGGTAGTAAAGGTGTGTGCAAGAGGTGGCTATGTGCAATGCATGATCGATGCATGGAAAATGCACATGTAGGGCAAAGTGTGTTAAATACACAACCAATGAACCAAACATGATCCTAGTGAAGAAACATGAGAAACCCCAAAGTTTGGTACTCATCGAAGTCCAAACAAGTGAAAAAATGCCTAAAAGGCATTTTATCAAACACCTAGTGTGCACACAATGAACAACAAAGTAAAACAATGCATGAACATCATGAAATTCACCTTTAATACATGTTATTTTTGCCACAAAGGGCCAATCATCCAAAGCAAATCAACAAAAGAAACCAATCCTATGAAAAAATTTGACAAAAATTAAGCTTTCCCAACCCTATGATGAAAATCCCAACCAAGAGCACAGAACTCTCTAAAACATAATCTAAGGATCAAAAATAATGAAAAGAGTTTATAATTACCTTAGAGATGTTAATGGAATGAAAAATCATTCAAATTGATTGGGTTTTGATGTAAAAAAGTGAAAAAGGGGTTTAAGAGAGGATGGGAGAGGTTTAAAATAGGTTTCCCCCAAAAAGCCATTTAAAAAGCTGTCTCTGGGCGTTTCGCGACTGGGCAAGTTACGAGTAAGTCGCAAGCGAGTCACGAGATGAGTCGCGAAAGCTTCTAGATGAACTCAAGACTTGCGTTGCGTGACTGGCAAGTCACGAAATGAGTCACAAAAATTTTCGTGAGTTGCGCGAGTTGCGATCAAGTCGCGAATGAGTCGCGAGCGAGTCACGAGGTGAGCCACGAAAAACTCAAACACTTATTTTTCAACACAGAACATGTTTAAACAATGAAAAACGAAGTAAGCACTAAACATGAATACAAAGAGTGATAAAAATCACTTCCAAATACATATAAAATGATCAAAAATCTTTTTAGATTGATCCATATATAGATGAGTACACACACATAACATTTAAACAAGTACAATCGAACAAATGAATAAGGCATTCATTGAACATTAGGCATGTGTGTTGTGTGTGTAACAAATGTGGAATAGTCCTTAGTCTAGAGTGAAGTTTCAATAATCAATTCAATCAAGTCATACACAATTAGTACAAAGTCAAGTGGTCTATCTTAATTATAAAAATGCACATATATGACCTCCCACAAGAAAATGATTACATATCTTTGAAGCTTTTCATTTGGCTTCTTTACAATTCAAATCATTTGATCTTTTTGAATTAATACATCTTATTTTAGAGATCGAGCCTAAAATTTTTGATATTTCAATTTGATGAACAAGCCTTTGACTTTTTGGGGCATCATACATTTTCATAAAAGTCGCTTTCCCTTTTTCCTAGTTGAATACTAGTATATGCAATGGCTTTTGCAGTTCATTATCTCTTTTCATTTTGAGATTTACATTGGTTAAGCTCTTTAAGCAAAAACAAAAAAGAGTGGAAGAGATATAGGCACAAGTCTATGCATGTATCAAAACCAACATGACTATCGACTAATCATTCATGACAAGCTTGAAGATCGATTTACAACAATCACACAAAGATATCAAGATTTTTCTCACAAAAATATAGGTGCATACAAAACAAGCTAAGCTCATAAATGTACTACGCCATTAGTACAAAGGTACTAGGCCAAACTCACATGTGATATGTGCTCAAACATATATGATTAAAATTTTTGAATTTTTCACATTTTATGTGGTTTTGGATTTTTACACACACAAAACAAAGAAGCATCTAATGCATGAAGGATCCTACAAAGATCAAAAAAATTAGATCAAGGACCAAAAGAGCAAAAGCTCAACCATAGGAACCCTTCCTTATCCAAACACAACGATTGTTTGGAATGAGTGTCTCATGAGAAGTGAGACTAGAGTTGGAAGAATGAGAACTAGAGATGCACATAGACAAAGAGTTAAGAGCATTAAACACTTTCTTTAACAACATGCTATTATCACTCAAATCCGATTTACACTTTTTAGCACAACTTCCAAGAAGCTCAAGTTTCTATTTTCTTTTGATTCTTTTAAGGGCATGAAACTTAGAGTAATGAGGTCTTAGATGACCAAAGGCACCACAATGGTGACAAACAATGTGTTTAAGTCCACTGGGCTTTTTGGGAAGGGATCTAGTAACATGGTTTTGTTCCCTCTTCAACTTATGACATTGAGGTCTTATATGACTAATCACACCACAATGGTGACAAGTTTGAACAAACTTAGATCCATCCAAAACCTTAGGTTGAGACCTAAATAGAGGCTTTGACTTAAGAGCCTTTCTCTCCACCTTTTGATTTCTTTTATGTGGAAGAATGTACACTAATTTGTCCTTTAAGGTAGAACACACAATAGGCACAAAATCAGGTACCACAACATGATTGCAACATATATTTTCATCCTTTTTAGCAATAGGTTTAGCAATCAAACACTTGTCATGCATTTTCAGAGATTCATTCTCACATTTTAGCTCATCAACAAATTTGTTAGACAAAACAAGTTTAGCATCCAAGTCTATATTCAAACTTTCAAACTCTCTCAGCTTTGCAAGAGAATTTTCAGCAAGTTTCTTATATTTCTCAACCAATTTGTTGGATTCATTGAGCTTAGCAATCAAATCATCATTTTCACAAAATAACTTACTCAAATTCTTTTTAAACTTCTTAGCCTTTTTCTTCAAGAGTTTGTCATTTGGAATATCAACAACACCCATAGATTCATATAACATAACATCATAATCATGAAGATTATTACTTATAGAGGCATTTTCACAAACACATGGCATGTTACATTCATTAACATTCAAAATAGGCATAGAAGCATATAAAGCACTATCTATGGTAAATAACATAAGGGGTCAAGGATTCCACTTAGGTATCTACCCGCTCTGATACTAATTGAATGTTCAATATGTGTATAAAACACTATGAACGTTTAGACCCCCAATTTCCAAATTATCAATTCAAGCTTATTATCAAACAATTAATGTGCGGAATATGAACATTCAATTGGTAAACAATCTAAACCAGATAAAATCACATCCACAGCAGAAATTAAATCGCAAAGATTAAGGGAAGAGAGATGAAAACACAAGGACAACACAACGATGTGTTATCGAAGAGGAAACCGAAGCTCTCGGCGCAAAACCTCTCCACCACCTTCCAAGCAATAAATAATCCACTAAAGAATTTAGTTGGAATACATGAATAGTAAAAGACCCTCCAAGCCTAATCTACCCAGTATACCTAAGCCCTCCAAGCTTTTACTCCAATAAGGTTATGTCGAACCTTTTTCTTCTTTAGCTTGTTGGATTCCGCTATAACCCATAGCATCAACCAATATGAATTGGTTCCTTCCGAACTGCTTCCCAAAGAACCAAAAAGCCTTTTCACAGATATAGGTAAGGTGAGAAAAGGATTTGGTTAAAGAACCTCACAAGGATGTAACAATAGAGAGGGTGAGAGTTGAGAAATTTTGAAGAGTCACTATGTAAAGATTATGGATGAGTTAATCTTGTTTTTCTCTAGGGTTTCTCTCTCAAAATTCTCTCTGAAAGCTCTCTATATTTCGTGGGTATAAGGGGTATTTATACTGGAGTGAGAAAGGAATGTGAAGAGTCAGTTTTTTCATAACAGAGTGGACTAGCAACTTGGCCTCGCGACTTGATTGAGTCGCAAGTCCAAGCCGCGAGCTAACTGAATGGCCAGTCTGGATTTTTTGTCCTGTAGTGCTACAGCTGGCATGACGATTCAGCTTCTCTGCATGCTTCACTCATGTGCATCTTCTAGCAACTTGCAAGCCACAAGCCAGCCGCGAGTCCCTGCTTCACTACACAGTCTTAAGCATTTCTTCACACTCTCTCACACACTACCCTTACATGATTCCCACCTAAACACAGGATTACTAATTGCTAAATTACAAGCAAATTTGGCACAGAATAAAGCCAACAAAATGGTTGATTAAATTCTACCTTACACAATCACTTCATGGCTACAATATGGGAGCAAATCCATAGTATACCTTTCATCCTTCAATCACTAATTAGCCATGTTCACAAATTCAAAGCCACTCATTAGAAGCTCACTTTCTTCTTTCTCCAGTCTACAAGCTGGTGCTAGGATCTCACCATCACCGAGTAATATAGTAATCCCTCTTTTCCATGAGATCTTCATCTTTTGGTGTAGAGAAGAGGGAATAGCCCCAATAGGATGGAGCCATGCCCATCCTAAGAAAAGGTTGTAGTTGTAGTTGGAATTCCATAATTGTCTCCATTGGACAAATCTTTCAAGAAGTTTTAAAAGTCCCATTACCTTTCTTGAAGTATTGTCATATGCCCTAACAGTCAAATGAGAGGGTATGATTTTTCCCATATCCAAGCCAATGTTAAGAGCAACCCTAAAAGGTCATACATTCAACGCAGATCCATTATCGATCAACACCATAGGAACCTTGGCATCCATGCATTCAATGGTGATTTGCAAAGGTCTAGTGTAAGTGGCCCCTTCAGGAGGTAGCTCGTCGTCGAAAAAAGTAAGAAGAGGATAAGATGGGGCCTCAACTACCATGAAAGATAGTACTTTTTGTGGTGTAGTTTCTATGGGTACCTCCTTCCCATTCAAAGCATCCAAAAGAGCACTACGATGCTTATGAGAAGCCATAAGCAAGCCTCATACCGATACATGAGCTTGAGTTTTCTTTAATTGAGTCAAAACTCGATCTTCTGCCTCTTTCTCTTTTTTCCCCTTAGGTTCCGTAGGCTTAGACCCTTCTTCTATGTCCCTACCATGATAATCCTTCTCCGAAAAGGATGGTTTTTAATGTTTCTCATTCCTAGTAATGTTAGCCACATTGTCCTCCATGACTCTTTTCTTTAGCTCGATCATTCCTTTAGGAAGTATCCCCCACACTGCCACCACATTCTTTAAAATCTTATCTTCCTCATCCCATATTCCTTGGACTTCCATGGAATTAACCTCCATGGTTTCTATCAACTTTGAACAATCCCATGGATTAGGCATAGGTGTGGGATCTAAAGGTTTGATGAATCTTTTGGAAGTCAAGTTTTCATATGATTGGGCAAGGTTCATTCCTAGGTCGGAAAATTCTAGGCGGGATTTCTTTGTGAAGCTTAGGTAGACTAAGGTTTGTTGAGGTATGATGGCACTTACATTCATAAGATTGGGTGCTTTAGAGGCAATTGCTCCTCCTTCATATGTCTTCTTGATTGGAGGTTTGCTCTCACCCTTCTCCAATTGTCCATTGTTGATAACATCCTCTATCCTAGTTCCACAATCGCATAATTCCTCAAGAGAGCTAATAGGCGATGACAAAAACCTATTGTTATATACTGGAAGAAAATTCTTGATAATCATATTGATTTGGTCTTTCTTATTTGTCCTATTAACCATCCTAGATGCTTTTCCCTTCCACCTTGTCATGTATGTGGAGAATGTTTCCCCTACTCCTTGCTTGGTGGTCTTTAAATCTCTTAAAGTCAAATTAATCATGGTGTTGAAGATGAATTGATCCACAAACAACTCCACTAGCTCATTCCATACTTTAGTCTTGCTAGGGTCCAAGCTATAGTACCATCTTGACGCACCTCCAGTGAGTGAGAGAGGAAATGCATGCAAAATTTGCTTCTTATCCACCCCCTTCATTTCAGCAATGCTTAAGTACCTCCTAACATGTTACTTTAAATCTCCAGTTCCATCAAACTTTTCCATATAAGAAATCTTGAACTTTGGAGGTAGTGCAATGGGAGTTTTGGAGCTTATGCCCCCCATGTTATGGAGACAATCATCCATCCCTTAGGCCTTGCGAAAAGCTAGTTAATCTTCTCCATCTTCTCCCTCATGACTATGGTTTCTGCTATGAGTTTCTCAAATTGTTTGTTCCTTTTATAATCAGCCTTGTCTCTTGCATCCCAATCCTCTACTTTTTCATCATCGAGAACCTCTACACGTGCGGCCTTTTTCAACTTGGCTTCTTCTAGCTTGGTGAGGTGACTCCCAATCTTCTTGAGAACATCACTATGTTCTTCCATTGCCTTAAATATCTTTTGTGCGATTTCATCACTAATTGGAGTAGCCATTGCTGCTTGAGATACTTCCTCCTCCACTTCTCCTTGATATGTGTCCTCAATCTCAACCAAACGCTTCCATGCTTTTCTCGAACCGAAATTAGAGTGTAGACGTGTTTTCTTGACCTTCATGGTGCAATGGTGCTTGAAAAAGAGTCCCACTTTCATTAAGTCCATGTCCCAATTAAAAGATTTTTAGATGTTCTTAGAAAGTCTTTAAGTTCATTTTAATGGAGGCCCAATTACAAAATTAGTCCCTTTCCTCTCATGAACTTTGCCCCTTGTTTCATTTGAGCTTTGGTCCATTTACAATGATGCTCTCATCTTACTCTTATGTGCTTTCATTAGAATGTACTTATATATTTTTCAACCTTTTTTTTCAAACATGGACTTACAATATATTTGTCACCTTTGGCCTCTTCTCTTTCATTTCACCATTCTTTTTTCTTTTCTTTTTTTTTTTTTTTTTTGAAGTAGCCCTTTAGCTAGAATATATTATAGCCTTCCTTTCAAGGTCCATGAAGTTCCCATCATTTTGGGCCTAAGCATACAACAAAGAGGCCAAAGATTAGGGAAATTCATATTGACTTTGTAGGATTTTGAATGCTATGTCCATAGCATACTTGTTATCTTAAGCCCAAAGTCCTCTTTTTCAAAAGGGCTTTTTGATTTGGGCTTATGATAGCAATTAGACTATGATCTTATGAACCTTTCAAGTTAAGATGCACCAAAGTCCTCTCTTTCAAAAGGGCTTTTTGATTTAGGCTTATGATAGCAATTAGGCTATGATCTTATGAACCTTTCAAGTTGAGATATACCTTTGGATTTAAGAATAAGCCTCTTACATGTGAGAATTTCTTTTCTTTTATCCCAATTGTCTTAGGGTATGACATAACTTTAGGATCATCCTTCCATTTTTTACATCTTTTATTTGTCCTTTAGAGTTAGATGATCACAAGATATATGGTTAAACAAACAAGAGATATAAAAAGGTATCCTCTTTTGATTGGATCTAGGATCTCTCTAAGTGTGGGTAGGCTCCTTACAGATAAAAGGATAGATAAGTACTCACAACTAGGTGGGCCATAATTCCAACCAAAGGCCTAAGTGGACCTTTGTGGATTGGTGACAAACCGTTAATGTACTCAAAGCCCATCATAGGCAATGGCACACATTGTGAGTTGGTGGGATGAACTTCAAAAGACTTGGGCTTTAATGGAACCTTCCATCTTCCCACTCATCACCAACCGAGGTAAAGGGACAATAGAACCAAGTGAATGTGTGTGCAAACTAGTATTGAATAAGCCTTTATTAAGGTTAAGACATAGGACACCTAGGAATTAAATTCATCATCCCCAGTGGAGTCGCCATTGTGGACACAATGGGGAGCTACCACCTAGTTTTTGCAATGGTCTAGGAACCATATATATAGCATCCTCTCGAGAAATGACCTTTTTGGTCTTACTACCAGAGATATGGGTTCGGAGTTTAGATACAATTTTGGGAAGGTGTTAGGTACCCAAAACCGCCTAACACTAGGGTTGGCTTCCTCTCATTGTGTCTTATGTCTTGACCCTATTAAAGGTGTAAGGTTGAATTTAATCAACCATCTTGTTGGCATTATTCTATGCCAAATTTTCTTGTAATTTAGCAATTAGTAACCATGTATTTAGGTGAGAATCATGTAAGGGTAGTGTGTGAGAGAGTGTGAAAAAATGCTCAAGACTGTGCAGTGAAGCAGGGACTCGAGATTGGATCTCGCAGGTGGCTCGCGGCTTGCAAGCCGCCAGAAGATGCACACGAGTAAAGCATGTAGAGAAGCTGAACCGTCATGCCAGCTGTAGCACTACAGGACAAAAAGTCCAAACTGGCCATTCAATTAGCTCGCGGCTTGGACACGCGATTCAGTCAAGTCGCGAGGCCAAGTCGCTAGTCCACTCTATTATGGAAAAACTGACTTTTCACATTCCTTTCTCACTCCAATATAAATACCCCTTATACCCACGAAATATTTAGAGCTTCCAAAGAGAATTTTGAGAGAGAAACCCTAAAGAAAAACAAGATTGACTCATCCATAATCTTTACATAATGACTCTTCAAATTCCTCAACTCTCACCCTCTCTATTGTTACATCCTTGAGAGGTACATTAGCCAAAAACTTTTCTCACCATACTCATATCTGTGAGAAGGCTATTTGGTGCTTCGGGAAACAATTCGGAAGGAACCAATTCATATTGGTTGATGCTATGGGTTATAGCGGAATCCGGTAAGCTAAAGAAGAAATAGGTTCGGCGTAACCTCGTTGGAGTAGGAGCTTGGAGGGCTTAGGTACACTAGATAGATTAGGCTTAAAGGGTCTTCTACTATTCATGTATCCCAACTACATTCTTTAGTGGATTATTTGCCGCTTAGAGGGCGGCGGAGAGGTTTTACGCCGAGGGTTTTGGTTTCCTCTTTGATAACACATTGTTGTGTTGTCCTTGTGTTTGCATCTCTCTTCATTTAATCTTTGCCATTTAATTTCTGTTGTGGATGTGATTTATTTAGTTTAGATTGTTTATCAATTCTGTTATATGCTTATGTTCATATTCCGTACATTAATTGTTTGATAATAAGCTTGATTTGATAATTTGGAAATTGGGGTTTTAAACGTTCATAGTGTTTTATACACATATTGAACAGTCACTTGGTATCAAAGTGGGTACACTTATATTGGTTTTATTACCTTAGTGTGATCCTTAACCCCATATTGAAATGGACCGGTCTCAATCTCTAAATGCCCCACCATATTTTGATGGTAGCAACTATGCCATTTGGAAGGTGCAGATGAGAGCATTTTTGTGCTTTATAGATGAGGCTATTTGGGATGCAATTGAAATAGGTTGGACAAGGCAGGAGGTAGCCAAATCCACATGGGATAAGGTAGCCCTCGCAGCATCAAATGCTAATGGCAAAGCACTTAACGCTATTTTTAGTGGTGTGTCACCAGATGAGTTCCATCGGATTTCTCACATTACCATTGCCAAGGAGGCTTGGTAGATATTGGAGACCACTTATGAGGGAACAAAGAAAGTAAAAGACCCGAAGCTACAAATGCTAACCACATGATTTGAGGAACTCAGAATGAGTGAGGACGAGTCTTTTGACTCTTTCTATAGTAAGCTAAATGAAGTGGTCATCGGCAAGTTTAATTTGGGAGAGAAAACAGAGGATTCCAAGGTAGTAACGAAAATTCTTCGTTCATTGCCGGAGAGCTTCCGTGCAAAGGTGATTGCAATTGAGGAGAGCAAGGACCTTGATGAAATCAAAGTCCAAGAGTTGATTGGTTCTCTCCAAACATATGAGCTTTCATTGCCAAACCAAAGAAAGAGCAAATCCCTTGCTCTTAAGACCATAAATGAAAGGGTAGAAGCACACGACTCATCAAATGAGGATGTAGTCGAAAAGGAGGTTGCTTACCTTGCAAAGAATTTCCGCAAATTCTAAAAGTTCAAGAACAATGGGAAATTTGATGATAAAGGGAAATTTACAAGTTCCGAAAAGGAGAAGAAGGACTTCTGAAAGTTCAAAAACGTGTACAAAAACACTTTTGAACGTTTAGACCCCCAAAAACCAATATAATCAACACACGCAATATGTTAAACAACTAGTGTGCGGAAACTTAACATATGCTATAACATGGAATTGATTAAACAACTATCTAAGCCACAACAAAATAAACCACAGCAGATAATGTAAAGGCAGAGATAGAGAGGAAGGAAGATGCAAACACAGCGATAACACCAGATATGTTATCGAAGAGGAAACCGAAGACCTCGGCGAAAAACCTCTCCGCCGCCCTCCAAGCGGTAATCAATCCACTAGAAAATACAGTTGGGATACAAGGACAGCAATAGACCCTCCAAGCCTAATCTACCCAATGCACCTAAGCCCTCCAAGCTTCTTGCTCCAACGAGGTTGCGCCGAACCTTTTTCTTTTCTAGCTTTCCGGATTCCGCTACTACACCGTAGCATCAACCAATGAATATTGGCTCCTTCCTAACTGCTTCCCAGAACTCCAAACGTCTGTCTCACAGGGATGATAATGGTGAGAACCAGGTTTGGTATAAAGGCCTCTCAAGGATTTGACAATGGAGAGGAAGAGAGTGAGGGAATTTGATGAGACTCTAAGGTAGAGATTGTGGGTGAAACAATCTGGTTTTTCTTTAGGGTTTCTCTCTCAAAATTCTCTCTGGAAGCTCTCTTTCAATCGTGGGTTAAAAGGGTATTTATACTGGAGTGAAGAGGAATGCGAAACGTCAGGTTTTTCCAAAACAGGGGTGGCTCGCGGCTTGACCTCGCGGCTTGACTAAGTCGCGAGTTCCAGTCGCGAGTTAACCGTATGGCCAGTTGTCCTGTTTTGTCCTGTAGTGCTCCAGCTAGCATGACTGTTCATCTTCCAGCATGCTTGGCACGTGTGCATCTTCTGGCGGGTTGAAGCCGCGAGTCCAGCCGCGAGTCCCAGCCGCGACACTCTGTTTTCTTGCACACTCTTGAGCAATCTTCACACTATCTCACTCACTACCCTTACAACAATCCCACCTAAATACAGGGTTACTAAATGCTGAATTACAAGCAAATTTGGCACGGAATAAAGCCAATTAGATGGTTGAATAAATTCAACCTTACAACTTCAAAAGGAGAGATGGGAAGGAGTCCCAATCTAATCATGGAGTCACTTGTTTTGAATGTAATGGGCATGGCCATTTCAAAAAGGAATGCCCCAACTATTTGAGATCGAAGGGCAAGACATATGCCACCACTCTCAATGACTCAGATTCCTCCACCTCTAATTCGGAGGATAGCTGTGATGAAGAAGGGAACTTCTCAGCATTTATGACTATTGCTCATGTTGAATCTTCAAAGGACTTGAATTTGCTTGTGCTAGAACTTGGGGAGCATAGCAATGAGGAATCCATGGGAATTGTAGAAGAATCGGATGCTGAAGAAGATGAAGCTACAACCGGTCTTCAAAAGAATTACAACTCACTTCTTGAGAAGTCGAGAGAGTATGCAAGGGTGGCCAAGGCGGCTGTGAAGAAGATGAAGAAAGCAGAGGAGGACTATCGAAGTCTCCTAGTGAGATACAAGGAGGCCAAGTGTGAGATTGAGACGCTAAATGGTGAGCTAACCGAAGCTAACACCAAGGTAAAATTCCTTGAGCTTAAGGTGGTTCAAGCAAATGCCAAGGTAGAACAAGTATCCACAAAAAGGCTTGATGATGTCCTCTCTCTTCAAAAACCCTTCTCCGACAAAACCAGATTAGGATACACTGGAGAAAGTAGTTCAGCTGTGAATATCTCCAAAGAAGTGAAGTTTGTGAAGGCCAAAGAGCCGGTTGTAGTTACCCCTACCGTGGAGAAGGAAAAGGTTGAGAAGAAAAAGATTGTGGCTGACCAAAGGGTGCAGAATAAACCCCGTAAAAAATCAATGGTCAGGTCTGAAGCCAGAGCAAAATCACTTCCACAATCACAAAGAGGTCCTAGAACGAACCATGTGTGTCATCACTATGGACTTCAAGGACACACCCGACCCAATTTTCATAAGCTTAGAGCATTGAAGAATGCAAGTGATCAAAGGTCAAGAGGACTTGGGCTATTGAGTCATCAAGATGTCAAAATGATGATCCTGGTGTGATGGACGTGATGAAGATGATCGGTGCATTCACCACTTGCTTGGAAAGCTTCACAAGAAGGTTTGAAAGCCCTAACTCTCGTACCCAATCCTATAGGGATATCACCCCAAACGCACGTGATGTGTGGGTAAAGAAAGGTACTCATGCATAAGCATTACAACATGTCCATGTATTAATATTTCCTATGTTGTGTGACTATGCTTAGTTGTGTGCTTTTTGCAAGTTTGAGTTGAAAAATTGTTTGTTTGTCTGCATTTGTTTTAATTGTTTTTACAATGTTGTTTTTTATCAATCTTTTCTTGTTTTTATGTCAAAAATCCAAAAACACATAAAAAGTAGAAAATCAAAAGGTTTGATCAAAATCGTTGAGTTTTGTCTCAAAACATTTTTTGCCTTGTACCTTTGTACTAATGGCCTTGTGCATTTATGAGCGTAGCTTGTTCCCTATGCACTTATATCATCGTGGGAGAACTCTTGACATCTATATGACTGTTGTAAATAGATCTTCAAACTTGTCATGAATGAGTAGTCAATGGTATCATTGATCTTGAGACATGCATAAACTTGTGCCTATATATCTTCCCACTCATTTACTTTATTGTTTTTGCTTAAAGAGCTCACCAAATGTAAATCTCCAAATGAAAAGAGATATTGAGCTGCAAAAGCCTATCGCACATACTAGTATTTGACTAGAAAAAAGGGAAAGCGATGTAAAATAAAATGTATGATGCCCAAAGAGCCAAAGGCTAACTCATCAAATTGAAATATAAAAATTTCAGGCATCAATCTCACAATGAGATGTATTGATTCAAAAAGATCAAATGATATGATGTATATGGAGCCAAATGAAAAGCTTCACAAGTTATGTAATCAAGTTATGTGGGAGGTCATACATGCATATTTCTATAATTGAGATAGGTCACATTATCTAGTGCTAATTGTGTATGTCTTGGTTGAATTGATCATTGAAGCTTCACATTAGACTAAGGACTATCTCATTCTTGATACCCACACACTTCACACAAGTCTATGTTCAATGAATGCCATATTCATTTGTGTGATTGTACTTGATTAAATGTGTTTTCACATGCTCAATCTTTGTTGATTGAACACAAAAATATTTTTGAGTGTTTTAGCTGTTTTTGGAAAGTATTTTGTTTTTCAAAAATTGTCAAATTCTTCAAAAACAGTGTTGCCCTGTTCTAGTAACTCAGTCGCGGGTTGGTCCAGTCGCATGCCTTAGTCACGAGCCCACACAGAGAATTTTCACGACTCATTGGCGGGTCAATGTCACAGTCGTGAAAAATACTTAGAATATTTTTCAAAATTTGGGTTTTTATGTTTCTTGCGACTCAAATTGGCGACTTGTTCATGGGTGGAGGTCCAGTCGCGAGGGGTACTCAGAGATTTTCACAGCTTACTTCGCGACTCTCTCGCGGGTAGAACTTCCAGTCGCGAAAAACACTTAGAAAATTTTTCAAAATTTTTGTCTTAAGTGTTCTGGTGACTAGCCCTAGCAACTTCACTCAGTTGCGAAAATTGCATGTTTTGCACTTTAAGGACAGTTTTTCCCTCGAACATTTCTGACTGTTCATTGTCTTCTTAGTTTGTCTCTCTCACACTCTCACCGTGTTTCACTCACAAATCCACCATTTTCTTCATCATTTCTACTTCAATCTTCAAGAAAAAGGTATGGGTTTTCTTATTCTCACTTAACATTTCATGATTATGGTTTTATTTTTTTGAATCTGTGAGTTGTGGTTTTGATTTGTGATATCTGTAGTTTCGGATATGGGTTGGGTTCATGTTTGTTGAGTTTGGTTGTTTGGGTTTGTTTGACCTTGTTTCTAGGAATATGGTTGTTATCATGTTTTAATTTCATTGTTTGAGTTTGTAAACTGATCTATGTTGGTTGGTAAATCTCATACCCATGATAATATGTCTCATTGTCATATGCTATTTGTTTGGGTTTACTGTGATATACTCTGTTTGTGAGTATGTTTGGTTCAAAATGGTTAAGCTTAAATGGTTGGGTTATTTTTTAGTTGCTATTGATTATTGATATCGTGTGTGTTGCTTCTGCCTTGAGGATTTTGTCTGCTCTGTGTTGGTTTGAACATCTCATACTCATTAAGATATGTCTCATAGACATATGCTTTCTTCTAGATGAATGTGGTATTCACTGCTTCAATACAGCTGATTATTGCATGTTGAAGTCTGTGCTTGGGAATGTGCCCTAGAGTGTTCTTGTTTGAGTTGTTGTGCTTACTATCACAATGTGTTATGCATAAGTATTGTTGATAGATTGTTCTATCCTTTTTTGATTTGTGCTATCTCTTTCAATGTCTGAATCTTAATTGAATATGGACTGAATGATGGTATAGTTCTATGTTCTTTTTAGTTATACTAACCTATTACTAATGTTTGAATTTCCATCTATTGTGCTCTATTTTTGTGGCCTTTTCTACTATGTTTGTAGATGACTCCTACCAAGAAGAAAACCACTGCCAAGAAGGGTGATAAAAGGCTAAAAATGGACAACTCCAAGTTCAGATCTACTCAACACTTTGAGAGATACAAAGAGTACTACATAAAGGCAACAATCATTCAAGAAAGATTTGTGGACTTAGTGGATTTGAAGGACACTTTTATTCCCAAATGTTTTGAGGGCAAAGGTTGGGATAAGTTTTTGAGTGACTTGCCTGGAGTGTGTGAGCCTTTGATCAGGGAGTTTTATGCAAATGCTGTGCTAAAAGAGGATGAAATAAATTGTTGGATAAGAGGAAAGGAATTCACTATAGATGCAGGTGATATAGATGAGGTGCTAGGGCTTGAATGATTCGATGACCATGACTTCACCAATTACAAGGATAGGATGCTATCCATAGAAACTGTCCAATCTCATATTGGTGGTGTTCGAGAGGGGAGATGCCTCAACACTAATGCCTTACCAGCTGACATGAGGTGTCTAACCACCATCATGATGTTTAACTTGTACTCAGTAAGGAAGCTGACAACAATCAACAATGCTAGAGCTATCTTTCTCATGGAGCTCAAGGAGAACACCTTCATAGACATCAGCTCTCACATCTTTGACACAATTGTGGATGAGACTAGAACAACTTCAAGGGCCAAGCTGATTTTTCCCAGCCTTCTTATGAGGCTTTTTAGACTGAAAGGTGTTGACATCCCTCAAGATATCAGTCTCATGCCTACACCCTCAGCCATCAACAAACTGACCATCACAAGGATACAAGTTCGTCTCCCAGGTGATGAAGATGAAGGTGACCAAGGAGAAGGTGAACCAATGGAGACTGAAACAGAGGCTGCAGGACAAACCTCAAGCTCAAGAGGCCGAGGCAAGAGGAGCAGAGATTCATCCTCATCAGCTGTACCTCTAGATGTATTCCAGATCATCCTAGAGAGGATTGATGGGCTCAAAGATATCCAAAATGAACAATCTGATAGGCTAGCTGCACTTCAAGACCATATGAACATACTTTCAGCAAAGTTTGATAGTTTCAGTACCCAGCAGTGCCCTTTTGGCCATTCTGGTCAAAAAGGGGGAGAATTTTTGAAGAGGCAGCTTTTAAAGGGGAGTGTCTATTTGAGGGGGAGCATGCCAAAAACTTATCTTAAGCAGTTTACTTTATGTTTATGTTCTATAGTTTCTGGTGTTGTGTTTTGAACAATATTTTAATTATGGGTTTGCTACATATGTTGTTAAACACTTTGGTTAATCTTTTACTCATGGTTGGTTTATCTTGGGTGATTATGGTTTAATGATTTTTTATAAGTTTATATTCTGTTTATGTACTTTGGGTTTTGTACCTTTGCTTTGTAGCATAGTACTTGTTGTTTAATGTTTTGCATTTTCTTTAAGTACATCACTCTTGTGCCCTAGTAGGATCTTATTCCTAGATGCATATAAATTTTGTGCATTGGTTGAGTGTTGGACGTGCAAATGATACTTTGCATTTAAGCTTATTAGCTTGCACATCCGAATTTTCATTCCTTATGTGAATGAGCATTGTGGTCACTATTCTATAGTGATTGCTTGTATGGTCAAGCCATGGTTTATTGCTTTATTCCATTTTGCTTGATCGCATTGTGCTTGCTTCACATGCATTACAAGTTTTCTACATACAATGATCAAATTGTGTTGTTGTGTTTCAAGAGATACTTGTTCTTATGATTCAAGAGCTTCATAGATTCTAGAGTTAGGTATGAGTGAGTTTTGTTCAACTGTTCCCAACTCACACTTTAAGTCTAGAGTTTGTTTTAGGGTTTTGTCACAAAATAGCCAAAGAGGGAAACTGTAAGGTTGAATTTAATCAACCATCTTGTTGGCTTTATTTCGTGCCAAATTTGCTTGTAATTTAGCAATTAGTAATCCTGTATTTAGGTGGGAATCATGCAAGGATAGTGTGTGAAAGAGTGTGAAAAAATGCTCAAGACTGTACAGTGAAGCAAGGACTCGCAGCTGGATCTTACAGGTGGCTCGTGGCTTCCAAGCCGCCAGAAGATGCACACAAGTAAAGCATGCAGAAAAGCTAAACTGTCATGCCAGCTGTAGCACTACAGGACAAAAAGTCCAGACTGGCCATTCAATTAGCTCGTGGCTTGGACTCGCAACTCAGTCAAGTCGCCAGTCCACTCTGTTATGGAAAAACTGACTCTTCGCATTCCTTTCTCACTCCAGTATAAATACCCCTTAAACCAACGAAATATTGAGAGCTTCCAGAGAGAATTTTGAGAGAGAAACCCTAGAGAAAAACAAGATTGACTTATCCACAATCTTTACATAGTGACTCTTCAAATTCCTCAACTCTCACCCTCTCCATTGTTAAATCCTTGAGAGGTACATTAGCCAAAACCTTTTCTCACCATACTCATATCTATGAGAAGGCTATTTGGTGCTTTAGGAAGCAGTTCAGAAGGAACCAATTCATATTGGTTGATGTTATGGGTTATAGCGGAATCCGGTAAGCTAAAGAAGAAATAGGTTCGGCGTAACCTCGTTGGAGTAGGAGCTTGGAGGGCTTAGGTACACTGGATAGATTAGGCTTGGAGGCTCTTTTGCTGTTTATATATCCCAACTACATTCTTTAGTGGATTATTTACAGCTTAGAGGGCGGCGGAGAGGTTTTACGTCGAGGGCTTCGGTTTCCTCTTCGATAACACATCATTGTGTTGTCCTTGTGTTTGCATCTCTCTTCCCTTAATCTTTGCCATTTAATTTCTGCTATGGATGTGATTTTATTTGGTTTAGATTGTTTATCAATTCTGTTATATGCTTATGTTCATATTCCTCACATTAATTATTTGATAATAAGCTTGATTTGATAATTTGGAAATTGGGGGTTTAAACATTCATAATGTTTTATACACATATTAAACATTCAAAAGGCACACTCAATATTGCATTCTAACTCTCACAAACTAGCATACATTTAAGCATACAACATGGCATCAATCATCCCAAAAAGACCTAATAATACATCTATCATGCTTCCCAAATCAACCTAGCATTCATCTAGAATGGCATCTCATGTCAACCTAACATTCATCTAGCATGGCATCACAACTCAAGCCTAACATACATCTATCATACTTCTCATCACATCATGTTACATCATCCAAGGCAGAAACATGTGAACATTAGATCAAAATAGAAACATAAAAAACAAATCATGTTATCACCCAAAGCATTTAGAATGCAAACATGCTTATTCAAACCATCATATCATCAAACCTAAATAAGATTATATCACAAATAAATGCATGTACATATGAATGCATGACTTACCTCACTTACCTCGCAGCAGCTTAGCACCTATGACATAAATGCATGAACATATGAATGCATGTTCATGGCATCAAAACAAGGAAATACAGGATAAACCCTAATTTAACATGTGAAAGGCAAACAAAAAAAAAAATGGAACAAAGACTCAAAACTACACACACACACATGCATGCACGCACGCATGCACACACACATATATATAAAGGTATCCAAAACAGAAGCATTACATGTGAAATAAGAAACAAAATCAGAAAAACTAGGGTTAGGATTTTTGGGTTGGATCATGTGCACGCATGAACAAGCCTACGTGCGCATAATCAAGCCTGCGTGCATAGGCAATATTATGCACACGTGGAATCCACCCCAGAAACCCTAGAAACACAGCAAATAGGGCAAAGCTTCAAAACATTAAATTTTACATCCTAACAAGCTTTAAAACATAAAAACTACATAACCTAAACTGCCTAAGCATTTTAAAATATATAACAAGCAAAGAACTAAAGCAAACAAAAAGATTAAAGCATAAAAAGACGGAGAAAAGAAAAAGAAAGTTTAGATTAATACCTCAAACACAAATTTTTCCAAGCTTGATTTTTTACCATTCCCATCAGTCAAATCTATTCATAATCAATAAGAAACATGATTAGTAGTCTTAAACTCAAAGACCAAGGCCAGAAAAAGCCCTAATCAAAAGAAATTTGACTTGAGGATGTTTTGTGAAAAACTTCCTCTTTGATTCACTATTTCTAGTGAATCTTAGTGTTTTCCCTTTGGGTTTCTGTTCGTTTTGAAACGGTACCATTTATGGCTATTTATATTGAGAAAATAGGGGTTTAGAATGCCTCCTAGACGATGTGGGATTCATTCCAAACCTCAGCATTAACGAAGAA
The DNA here is from genome assembly GCF_932294415.1 of Quercus robur. Taxonomy (NCBI): domain Eukaryota; kingdom Viridiplantae; phylum Streptophyta; class Magnoliopsida; order Fagales; family Fagaceae; genus Quercus; species Quercus robur. The sequence continues at coordinate 47,259,115 of NC_065535.1, forward strand.
AACTTGCATTTTTTATGTTTTTAGAACCCTACATATGCGGCAGGATTGTGCCTACGTACACATGCATTATGGCTACATGCGCAAGTTGATTCCTTCGTGTGCATGCTGAGGGCTTCCTTAGCCTTATTTTTTCAAAAATATATTTATTTGCTCATTAAAAGTTATGTTTGTCATTTCAACATTTCTTGAGTCAATTTAACATTCGATTGGGCCCTAAACCAACCTTAGGTTTTAGAATTTTAGCATCATTGGGGAACGGGGGCTTAAGTTGTAAGGGGTACAAAATGTGGTGTCTACAGAGGTGTCGATACCTTTCTCTTTCGATTGAGAGAACCCAAAAAGATCTGGTCTCTCACACCTTGAAGTATTGTCATGTGCCCTAACAGTCAAAGGAAAGGGGATGATTGTCTCCACATCTAGCCCAATGGTGAGAGCAATTCTAAAAGGGCACGCATTCAATGCGGATCTATTATCAATAAGTACCATTGGAACCTTGGCACCCCTACACTTGATGGTGATCTGTAAAGGCCTAGTATGGGTGGCTCCTTCGAAAGGGAGTTCTTCATCTGAAAAGGTGAGGGAAGGATGAAATGGAGCGTCAACCCTCATAAGAGAGAGAACTTCTTATGGAGTAGTTTCTATGGGCAGTTCCTTCCCATTTAAAGCATCCAAGAGAGCACTACGATACTTGTAAGAAGCCATCATGAAGCCCTATATGGACACATGAGCTTAAGTCTTCTTCAATTGGGTCAAGACCCTATCCTCTTCCTCTTTCAACTCTTTATCTTTAAGGTTCGTGGGCTTGGACCCTTCTCCCTTGTTCCTACTAGGGTGATCCTTCTCTTAAAAGGATTTCTTGTAGTGTTTCCCACTCCTAGTAATTTTCCTCGAGGACTCATTTCTTCAACTCGGTCATTGCTTTAGGGAGTATCCCTCATACAACCACCGCACTTATTAAAATATCATCTTCTTCATCTAATATTCCTTGGACCTCTACCGCGTTAACTTCTACGATTTCTATCAACTTTGAACTATCCCAATCAACTTATTCTATTTGCACCCAATTCTAATATGGAGGAGGAGCTTGAGGATAATCAGGCAAAGGGTTATTCCTAATGTTGGGATTGGTGATGATGTTTGGATTTGGGAGGGTTCCATTGTCTATGAAGTCTTGTATTTCATGTTTAAGGTGGAAGCAATTGTCAGTTTTATGGCCAGGTTTCTATTGGAAGTGGCAGTATTCGTTAAAGTTCCAAGAAGGAGGTACAAGATTAGGCATATGTGTGGGATCTAAGGGTTTAATGAATCCTTTGGAGGTTAAGTTCTCATATGCTTGGGAAGGGCCATTGCCAAGCCTGGAAATTCTTAGCTAGCTTTCTTTGTGAAACTTGGGTAAGCTAAAAGTTTGTTGAGGTATGATGGCACTCACATTCACGGGGTTAGGTGCTTTAGAAGTGGTCACTCCTCCCTCATATGTCTTCTTGATTAGAGGTTTGCTCTCACCTTTCTCCAAATGTCCATTATTGATAGCATCTTTAATCCTATTTCGACAATCACACAACTCCTTAAAAGAACTAATAGGCAATGACAAGAGCCTACTATTATCTGCCGGAAGCAAATTCTTGATGTTCATGTTGATTTGGTCTTTCTCATTTGGCCTATTAACCATCCTAGGTGCCTTCCCTTTCCACATTGTCATGTATTCAGAAAATGTCCCCCCTACTCCTTGCTTGGTAGTCTCCAAATCCCTTAGAATCACATCAATCATAGTATTGAAGATGAATTGATTCACAAACAACTCTACTAGTTCATTCCACACCAAGTGAGAAAGGGAAAGCATGCAAAGTTTGCTTCTCATCTAATCCTTTCATTTTAGCAATGCTTAGATATTTCCTAACATGTTGCTTTGGGTCTCTAGTCCCATCAAACTTTTCCGCATCAGAAACATTGAACTTTGGAGGCAATGCAATGGGAGTCTTGGAACTTATGCCACCCATATTGTAGAAACAATCATCCATTCCTCGAGCCTTGCGAAAGGCTAGTTGCATCTTCTCCATTTTCTCCTTTATAGCCACAGTATCTACAATAAGCTTCTCCAATTGCTTATTTCTTTCATATTCGGCCTTATCCCTTTTATCCCAATCTTCCCTTTCCTCTTCATCATGTATATCCACATGTATGGTTTTCTTGAGCTTACTCTCCTCTAGTTTGGTGAGACGATCCCCCATCTTCTTAAGAACATCATTTTGTTCTTCTATTGCATTGAATATCTTTTGAGTAGTCACGTCATCAATTGGAGTATCCATTCCTTCTTGAGATACTTCCTCTCGAGATGTCTCTCCTTGAGATACCTCTTCTTGAGATGTTTCCTCAATCTTGACCAAACACCCTCCGTTCTTTTCTCAGACCCAAATTAGAGTGGGGATGTGCTTTCTTGATCTTAGTGGTGCAATGGTGCCTGAAAAGAAGTTCCATTTTATTAAGCCCATGTCCCAATTAAAAGACTCTTTGTATCAACTTAAATGTTCTTATAAAATCCTTTAAGTCCATTTTAATGAAGGTCCAATTACAAAATCACTCCATTTCCTCTCATGAACCTTGCTCCATGTTTCATTGGGCTTTAGTCCATTAGATGTTCACAGAAAATCCTTTAAGTCCATTTTAATGAAGGCCCAATTACAAAATTACTCTCTTTCCTCTCATGAACCTTGCCCCTTGTTTCATTGGGCTTTAGTCCATTAGATGTTCTCAGAAAATCCTTTTAAGTCTATTTTAATGAAGGCCCAATCACAAAATCACTCCATTTCCTCTCATGAACCTTGCCCCTTGTTTCATTGGGCTTTAGTCCATTTACAATAAAGCTTTCATCTTACTCTCATGGGCTTTCACTAGAATATGCTTAGAGATTTTCAACCATTTGTCTCAAATATGGGCTTACAATGTATCCATCACCTTTGGGCTCTTCTTTCTTCCATTAATTATCATCATTCTTTTTTTTAAGCAGCCCTCTAGCTAGAATATACTATAGCCTTCCTTTCAAAATCCATGAATTTCACATTATTTTGGGCCTAGGCATGCAACAAGGAGGCCCAAGATTAGGGAATTTCATATTGGCCTTGTAGGATGTTGGCTTCTAAGTCCATAGCATATTTGTTACCCTAGGCCCAAGGTTCTTTTTCAAGAGGCCTCTTGATTTGGGCTTATGATAGCAATTAGGCTATGGTCTTATGAACCTTTCAAGTTAAGATATGCCTTTGGATTTTGGGATTAGCCTCTTATATGTAAGAACTTCTTTTCTTTTATCCCAATAGCTTAGGGTATGCCATAACTTTTAGATCATCCTCAAATTTTAACATCTTTTATTTGTTCTTTAGAATTAAGTGAACACAAGATATATGGTTGAACGAAAAAGAGATATAAAAAGGGTACCCTTTCATGAATAGGATCTAGGATCTCTCTAAATGTGGGTAGGTTCTTGTCGATGCCTCATAATTCAACCACCTATCACAGCAACACTCGCATGTGCCTGTGGCGATTGCGAGGCCCAGGAGCTCGAGTGCTGTGAAGAAGGGTATACCTCAGGTTTGTGACTAGAAACAAGTCAATTTTAATGGAGTTACCAAAGGTAAGTGAAGTCGCCACCAATCATTGGGTTTTTTCTAAGGTGTGATAGGTTACCTAATTCTATTTGATTTTATTATCAATCCTAGGCTAAGAAAAAGATCATCTTTCCTAATCTAATACAGACGGATAAAATATCTTGATTCTTGATTTCAGAAGTCTAGTTACGTGTAGGGAAGGTGTTAGGCACCCCAAAACGCTTGTCCGTAGATAGTCCTTTGTTTTAGTAAAATCTTAATTTTTGAACATTGGGAGTAAAAAAGAGCTATTTGCATTAGCTTTCGAGGCTTTAACAAAATTGAGCTTTAAGGCTTGATTTCAAAAATGGTGTGGTCTTGATCAATGCTTCACTAGTATGTTTTGGAATCGTTGCTAAATTTCTAGGATGAAAATCCTGCAGCATTTCACCTTATTTTCGTGGTGGAAATCTGACAATGCTTCGCCTCAAGTGCGTCATAGCACACAAAACACTATTTTCACCAAGTTTTTGCTGTGAGAAGGCAATGGAGGTGCCCTATTTTCACAGCAAAAATCTGGCAGAGTTTTGTGTTTGGTGCGCTATGGCACACCAGCAGGGTTTCATGCCTATGTCTATGGCGCATGCCAGCATGCTTGTGCTAAGATGAGCCAGAGCCCCTCAAAGCACCAAGCATATTGATACATGTCGCATACACGGGGAAACCAATGTCATTCAGGTGACATGGATCAAGACAATCACACTGCAATGTTCACGCACACAATATAGTGTGAATATGTACCTACAACAAGTGCCTTGAGCGCATACCCACACAACAAAGTCAAGGGCACTCATGACTACAGAGGGTCACCCTTAGCCACAAGATTCCATTATACAAAGTGCACGATCACCCACAAACAAGTATATATAGGTATACATACATCATTCGCAATGCTATCACACAGAGCAGGAAAGTAAAGTAGACATTGCCAACATTCCAAGTGTATGGCCCAACAAGGTATAGGAAATGTAAAACAGACATTGCCATACCCAAGGAACACGGCCTAAGAAAAGCGCAGGAATGATAAAAGGTACAAGGAAAAGAAACCCTAATACATGGTTCTTGAGAAAGAGCTAAGAGAAAGAGAGAAAACCACTCAGGGAAGCTGCGCCTCCTAATCTACCAAAGATTGCCCTTTTTAGACTTGCGTCTTCATACTTGCATCCTTGCCCTTTTAGCTTGCAACTTAGGAATCGCACCCTCATTCCAAGCATCCTTGCTCCAAGCGTGTACATGCAATGAGAAAGGAAAAAAGCTAGTAGACAAGCAAAGAAAACAATTACAAAGAAAGCATGCAAAGGGATGAACTAACAAAGAGAGCCAAACGAGGGCAAACAAGTATGTTGGGCACACGAAGGGGCAAACAAACATGTTATAAAACAAGAGGGAGTATCCTAGGAGGACAAATGTCCATAGTTCCATTAGATTAGAGTACAGACGACACACATGCCATTAAGCAAAATTCCTAAGAGGACTCAGGGTCTCATATGTCAAGAACGGGTGTGAACTCGCACGAGATTTGTAGGAACTTGGCTCGATGACACAAGCACACATAAGGACGCATGCATGAACATGTAGGCAAATGTGCAAAGATGCAAAGAAACAAGGAGAGCCAAACAAGAGCACAAACCACGCAAGGCAAGCAAAATATCATCGCACGAAATGGAGAGGGGTGTGCATTAAGCACACCAACATCATAGAGATGTGTCTCACAAATGGTTACATCCAAAGAAGCCATAAGAGGGATGGATGCAATTACACAAGCAAGTGGCCCCAAAGACTGACAAGCGCAAGCTCACGGAGGGCACAAAGCATGGCAAGAACCTAGATCTAGCCAAACAAACATGGATATAAAGCATAGAAGCAAGCAAGCAAACACATGCATAAAGGAATTGATCCAAACCCTTTGATATAGGCCTAGGTGTATGGATGTAGGCCTAGACCACAAGATCTAGATCTACACCCTATATAAGGGTCAAAACATAAGAAAAATGTATAACAAGAGATAAAAGGCTATAAAAGCACAAGGCATAACATCCAAACATGTAGATCTGAACATAAACATGGCAAAAAGCACATAGACATGTAGATCTAGGCATAAACATGGGAATGAGCACATAAACATGTACATCTAAGCACAAACATAGCAAGGAGCACATAAACATGAAGATCTGAGCACAAACATAGTATTTAGGCATATCCTAACCTAAGAAGGTTAGGCCAACATCATCAAAGCAATAAAACATATTAGAAAGTAAGGAGACATGCTAAAAAAGCTATAAAACAAGCTAGAAGGCAAGATAAAGCAATAAACATGCTAAGAAATTAAATAGGTATAGATAGTAGCTAAAAAGTTACATCTACTCTCCTAAATCTCAAATCCAAGGTTCAAAGACCAAGGAGAGGAAAAAGAGTGCAAGAACACTACCTCTTCGTTGTTGGGAAAAGAGAGAAATCAAAGGTTTTTTTTGTGTTTGGGAGAGAATTTAGAAAGGAAAAGATAGAGAAGCTGCCCAGAAAATGCTCAAAAATGCCCAAATTTTTTTTTTTTTTTTTTTTTTTTGGAAATATGGGGGTCTAGGGGATTAAATAAAGGCTTGGCACACTTTTTGAGGCTCGATGGCCACTTTTTGTGCACTATTTAGTATGCAGACATCAGTAATTTTGTCTTTATCATACATGACTTTGATCGCATATTTGAAGACCTTCTTAGACACCAATTGAGCTGATCTTGGTTTCCTAGAAAGGTCAAGATGTCTAGTTTCTAGAACACTAAAGAAATTGAAATTCCAATGATCAAATCAAAAGTTACGATCTCAATAAGCGTGCTAACGCACTCCACACAGTTTTCAAGATATCTCAACTGTTTTAACTCCAATTTCGACCCATGAATAGTCATTGGAAAGGGAATTCAATGCTCTTTGCAATGAAGCTAGTTTTAACCCGTTCTAATGGTCAAACAAAAATTGGGGTTTTTCTGTGGTCCCATGGGGAAAAGTTTATATTTATGAAATTTTCGGGGATCGGCACACAAATCGAGGGTAGATAACATTATCTACAGCTTCTTATAGCCAAAAGGATAGATCAATAAGTCACTCACAATTAGGTGGGCCATGATTCCAACCGAGGGCCTAAGTGGACCTTTGTGGATTGGTGGCAAACCGTTAACGTACTCAAAGCCCATCATAGCCAATGGTATAGATTATGAGTTGATGGGATGAACTTTAAAAGACTTTGGCCTAAATGGAGAATGCTCATCTTCCCACTCATGACCAACTGAGGTAAAAAGGACAAAAGAACCAAGCGTGTGTAAACAAGTATTGAACAAGCCTTTATTAAGATTAAGATATAGGACACATTGGAATCAAACTCTCTATCCCAGTGGAGTCACCACTGTGGGTGCAATGCACCTTTTGGAAGGGAGTATGCCTTGGCTGAGTGGACCGAAGTAGAGAAAAGAAAATGAAGTCGCCACCTAGTTTAGGTCTAAACCATATATATATGCCCCTTACATGGAAGGACTGATCTTACTACGAGAGTTTGGGTTCGAGGTTTAGGTATGGGGATGGGAAGGTGTTAGGCACCCAACTCTACCCAACCACTAGGTCGGCCTCCACTCATTGTGTCTTACATTTTAATCTCATTAAAGGCACATTCAATATTTCATCTTAAACTCACACACACACTAGCATACATCTAAGCATATAACATGGCATCAATCATCCCAAAAAACCCTAGCATGCATTTATCATGACAACTCACATCAAGCCTAGCATATATTTATCATGGCAACTCACATCATGCCAAGCATACATCTATCATGCACATACAAACCCTAGCATATTCCTATCAAGACATTACATACTCCCAAGGGTAGAAACATGGTCATGGCAGCAAATCAAACAAACATGTTATCATATTTGAGGCATGGCACATAAACTTACATATTTATTTCCAACAAAGCAAAACAAGGTCATATATCAAAACAAATTCATGTTCATATGAATACATGACTTACCTCACTGCATAACAATACCTATACATCAATGCATGATCAATGATCATGCGAATGAATGTTCATGGTGAATCAAAGATTTAATTAAAAGGAAACCCTAATCTAACATGTGAAGAACAAACAAACACTTTAATCAGAGAAGCAAAGAATTAAGAAGCATAAAACAAGGCAAGACAAAAGCATATTGCATAAATAGAATAAAGAAACAAAAGCAGAAAATGTTGAATTAGGATTCTAGGCTTAAGTACGCGCACACATACATAGGGCCTACGTACGTGGCCCAACTGTATGTGTACACATACTTTGAGTATGCATACGCATGCAGGAAGCCTACGTACACATATGCGCCCAAAACCCTAACCCAAAAATGGCAAGAACAAAAAACAGAGCAAAAACCGAAAACAATTAATCTAACAACCTAACATGCTTTAAACGATGAAACAAAGAAAATCTAAGCTAAGCAGATGTATTACAACATAAATAAACAAGAAAATAAAAAGATTAAAACAAGAAAAAGCAAAGAAATGAAAAAGAAAGTTTAGAACTTATACCTCAAAAACAAAAGCTCTTTAGTTTGATTTTGATCATTCCCCTCAGTCAAATCTATTCACAATCAAACAAAATTTATTATTAAACTTCAAAACTTGAAGATCAAGACCAAAAAATGTCTCAATCAAAAGAAAATTGACTTGAGGATGTTTTGTAAAAAACTCTTCTTTGATTCACTATTTCTAGTGAATTTTAAGTTTTCCCTTAGGATTTTCTGTGTCTTTTTAAAAAGATACAATGTATGGCTTTTTATAGTATGAAAACAGGGTTTTGGAACGGCTCCCAAACGATGTGGGATTCATTCCAAATCTCAGCCTTAATGCAGAAAACTAGCCTTTCATAGTTTTTGGAACCCTAGCATGCGTATGTATGCCCGTGTATGCATACGTATGCTTGAAGCTTACATACGCAGGCATACATGTGTCTAGGCACGTATATGTGTGTCTGCGTACGCATGTCCTAGGGTTTCTGTGGCCTTTATTTTCCAAAAAATAGATTTATTCAACTCATAAAAGAGTTATATTTTCCATAAAAACCTTCCTTGAGTCAATTTAAGTCTAATCGGGCCCTCAACCAACCTTGGGCTTTAGAATTTTACCACCATTATGGAACGGGGGCCTAAGTCATAAGGAGTACAAAATACGATGTCTGATACGTTGAGGGGATCAAGCGACACTTATGAAGCCATGGTCATCCCAATAGGACATGGTAAGAAACCTCAGAAGTAATCATGTGAAACTAAGTCAAAGCCACTATAGGGCCCACCCTTAGAGCTAATTGTATGTATCCCTTAATGGATCCGCGGCTCCTCCAAACCCTGTTATTTCCCTAGGTGTCCCCAAAATCATTTTGTCAGCCATTCCTACAACCTTAGGAGTACTCAAGACAATGAGATTGAGTGAAGCTTTTGTGTCTACTAGTGCCCTTCTTATCTAGACACCATTTATGGTAGCTGTTAGATAAAGTGGTCTTCGATAATCTAAGTACTCAACCTCTATATCTTCAATTATGAAGGTTATTGCATTGGTGGTTTCTAAGAAGGCTTTGCTTGCATGAGTTTCTGTTGTGCAACACTCTACTCCTGCATTTGTTGCTATGTTCATGAGAAATTTGTGGTGAGCTTCCTTGCTTCTAGCCCAAATCCCAGCTAATTAAATAAAGATCTAAACTTTGGATTCCTTGGTAAAGTTCTCATGGTATTCAAGGGCAAGGATTCCCCTGCATCTTCTCTTTCTATATCTGTTGGATTTCCATGAATTACAATAGCCACTACTCCTTTTCCTTTGTGGTTAGGCAGAGGGATCCTCTGCACTTTGGGCTCTCATTGAGTAAGCTCTAAGGTCCATTCTCTTAACTTCTTGTGGAAGAACCTTTGAAAGGACTAGCAATCTTTGGTAGTATGTCGAACATAGTTGTGGAACCTGCAGAACAATGGGTTTTTTCTTTCCCCTTCTATTGATGGCTTGGCTACTTCGTTTGGCTTAAAGATATCATCTTCTATCCATTTATTCAGAACGTGATTTAGCTGCTTAATAGTACATGGTATCACTGGAGGCTCTTCAAACGTTTTTCCCTTAGGCCTCTTCCTTTTTTCTCTTACCGAAGCTACCATGGCCTGGGGACTTGGTACTCTCTTCATCTTTATGGACAAGGCTATTCTTCTGGTCTTTTGTAATAGTTCAGCAAACTGAGTTATGCATTGGTTTTCTAGATTGAGTCTGTAGTCGTATAGCATATTGGATATACAAGTTTCTACTAGCTCCTTTTCTTAGTGGTCACCATAACAATCTAAGAACACGTCCTCGAACCTTTTGTGAATTGCACGGGGCCCTCTCTGACCCATTGCTTTACTGCTTAAAGATTGGCAAAAATCATTTTTTCTTCTCCCAGGTAATACTTTCTGATGGACCATGGTCTTAAAGTGGTGTACCAGGTATATGCCCGATCTACCAAGGACTTGGCGAACTCCCTTAAGCACAGTTCCTTGTCCCCTGCATGGGGATCCATAATGTCAATGAACCTACTTATGTGCTCCATAGAGCTCCCCTTTCTTCCATCATATAGGCTGAACTTCGGGGATTCATAACCCTTTGGGTAAGATTTGTTAAGAAGCTCGACTGGAAAAGAAGGGTCCTTGGAGAACTGCTCAAGGATCTTTGGGTGCCTCTCCCTTTCTTGTTTGAGAAAGGCATTCACGTCTGCTAGAGTGAGATACTGAGGGTTAGTTCCTTCTCCCACTACTGATCCTTCTTTTAGTTAAGGTCTTTCTTTGTTAACTACCGAGGGAATGCTGTCTCTAACTTCCTAAGTTCTTCCTTCCTTAAGGAGATGGACCTCTTGCTATAAGTCCTTAATCATTTCCACCACTCGGGTCATTGGGTCAGGTTCCACCACCCTCTCGTTCCTTTGTCGAAAGGCAACTTCATTTTCTCCTGCGGGCTCTGATGCCGTGGGTGGCAGGTTGGTGCCTTTGCTATTAAAGGACTGCTTCTTCCCTCTCTCTTTTCCCAATCCTCAGCGGAGTTGCCTATAAATGGGTGTCCCTTTTTTTATAGTTCCCAAGCCCAATTCTGATATGGGATCTTGGGTCACTAAAAGGGGGTGGATAGGTGTTGAGTGAACTAGCTGAGTAAAAGGAATGAACAAGTACACAACATAAAAATGAACAATGATGATTATAAATGCTTTAAGAAATTTATATTTATTTGATTAAGTCAAGTGTTAGAGTACATTTGGTCCTACCCTGTGAGGCTATTCCACAAGGTCCAATAAGCTTAAAGATCACAGACTTAACTAATCTCTTTTGGGTTCCCAAGACTTGTAAAATTTGAGTCCCTTAAATCCGAGGCTCCTCGAATGTTTTGACACAGGACCTTCTACAATGCCTCTCTTCGCTCAATGAACTTGACTTAAAACTTAAGACTCTCTTCTTTTTTGTCTTTTGGTCACTTGTGTGTAATGAGGTCTGCCTTTGTGTAAAGTTGAATTTATTCAATCATTTGTTGGCTTTATTCCTTACCAAAATTACTTGTAATTTAGCAATTAGATACCCTGTATTTAGGTGGGAATTATGTAAAGGTAGTGTGTGAGAGAGTGTGAAGAATCTCAAAAGTGTGCAATTCAAGGGAGCTCACAACTGGATCTCGCGACTGGCAAGTTGTCAGAATGGCACACGTGTGAAGCATGCAAGGGGAACTGAAGGATCACGCCATCTATTGCACTACAGGACAAAACTTCCAGTCTAGCTAGGCAGTTAGCTTGTGACTCAAACTCATGACTCATTCCAGTCGTGAGCTCGACTCACCAGAATTCCCTATTGGGTTGTAACTGACTCTTCGCATTCCTCATACACCCTACTATAAATACCTATATACCACAAAATGTAGAGAGTTTCTAGAGAGAATTTTAAGAGAGAAACCCTAGAGAAAACAAGATTGACTCATCCACAATCTTCATCCTCTGATTCTCTAAATTCCTCTATTCTCACCCTCTCCATTGACATATCCTTGAAAGGTACATTTAGCCAAATCATTATCTCACTATACTCATATCTGTAAGGAGGTATTTTGGTGCTTAGGAAGTAGTTCAAAGAGGACCAATTCATTTGGTTGATGCAATGGGCTTATTGCGAGATCCAGTAAGCTAGAGAAAACAAGGTTCGATGTAACCCTGTTGGGGCAAGAAGCTTGGACGGCTTAGGTGCACTGGGTAGATTAGGCTTGGAGGGTCTTCTGCTATTCATGTATCCCAACTTCATTCTCTAGTGGATTATTGACCGCTTGGAGGGCAACAGAAAGGTTTTACGCCGAGTACTTCGGTTTCCTCTTCGATAACACATCGCCGTGTTATCTTTGTGTTTGTATCTTTCTTCTCTTTCTCTTTACCTTTTAATTACTACTGTGATAGTGATGAATTATGGTTTAAAGTGTGTTACCTGTTTGGGTTTAGCTTATATTCATATTCCGCACATATATTGTTTGATTATAAGCTTGTGTTAGTAATTTGTAATTTGGGGGTCTAAACGTTCATTGGTGTTTTACACACTATTTGAACATTCACTTTGTCTTTCTTGCTTCCCCCTTTTTATACTACTCTTGGAAGGCTCAAATTACTGTTCTCTCCTCTCTTTTTTTTGGGTACTAAAGCTAGTCTCTTTTGTTTGAAACATTGGTGGTTGGTCCTTTCCTTATTCCTTCTTAAATAGATTTCACTCTTGATACATCAATAAAACCAACATTTCAAATTCAAGTTCACTAGTCCCTCAGGATTGAGAGTTTATGTAAATAAAAGTCATGAAATTTATTATTCGGTTGATAGTTTTTAATAGAATAATTTAAGGTAAACTACATATTTGGTCCTTATTCTTTACACCATATTTCAATTTGATCTCTAATCTTTCAATTGTGTCAATTTGGTCCCTAACCTTTTAATATTGTACCAATTTAGTTTCTGTAGTTATATTTTGCTGACATGGCTAATGGCCAAAATAAAAAAAAATTAGTTTATTGCCATATCAACGGAAACTAATTTTTTATTTTGGCTATTAGTCATGTCAGCAATTTCCATCCAAAAAATAACGACATGGACTAAATTGGCACGACAATGAAAAGTTTGGGACCAAATTAACACAATTAAAAAGTTATGGACCAAATTAAAATATGGTGTGAAGAATAGGGACCAAATACATAATTTACCCAATAATTAATTTCACACTGGTCCAGCTCAGTATGTCTTATACACTTAAGGCATATCAACTATAAGTCTCCACTTCCATGGTTAAAACAAATCATCTTAGGTCATATGTTATTGCCTTCGTAGATAAAAACACTCAATTTCATTACCGACTAAAAACTAAGTTTTAAGTTTACAAAGTACTTGTGATTGTAGACACCACATTTTGTATCCCTTATGACTCGGGCCCCCGTTCCCTAATGATATTAAATTCTAAGACCCAAGGTTGGTTGAGATCCCAATCAGAAATTAAATTGACTTGAGTAGTATTAAAATGGAAAAAAATAACTTTTAATGAGCAAATAAATCAATTTTTGAAAAATAAGGCCAAAAGAAACCCTTGCCATGCGTACGCATGAATTAGCCTACATACGCAGCTTTTTGCATGTGTACACAAGCTTGATCTTGCACAGGCATAGCGATTTCTAGAAACCTAAACAAAGCAAGTTTTATGCATTTATGTTGAAGTTTGGAACGAATCCCATATCGTCTGGGGATCGTTCCAAATTGCTTTTTTCACACTATAAGAAACCTTACATGGTATATTTTCAAAACACATAGAAATCCCACGAGAAAACACTAGATTCATTAGAAATAGTGAATCAAAACAAAACTCCCTTAAGTCAATTTTCTTTTGATTAAGGCCTTTTTTGGCCTTGATCTTTGTGTTTAATCTTTACTAATCACTTTTTTATTGAATTGTGAATAGATTTGACTGAAGGGAACGGTCAAAAATCAAGCTTTAAGAGCTTTTCTTTGAGGTATTAGTTTTAAACATTTCTTTTCCTTTTTCTTTTATTTTTCTGCTTTTAATTTTTCTGTTTGTCTTGTTTTTCTTGTTATAACATGTTTTGATATGCTTTTATGGTCTAAGTTTATGTTTTTGTATGTTTAAAATGCATGTTAGGTTAATAGAATTCTCGTTTTAAGGTTATGCCCTATTTTTGGTGTTTTTAGGGTTCCTAGGCAAGAACCTATGTACGCATAATCTTGCCTGCGTACACAGGCTTGATTATGCGTATGTAGGCTTGTTCTTAAGTGCGCAAGCCGTTGCTCAAAAACCCTAATTTTTTGTTTTCTTTTGCTTTGCTTCTGCTTTCATATGTTTGTTTGTTTAACTTCTTTTCCCATGCTTTGATGCTTTCAATGCCGATGTTTCATATGTTTAATTGCTTGGTTTGCTATCACATGTTAGAATTAGGGTTTATCTTGTGTTTGCTTTGTTTCAATGCCATGATCATTCATTCACATGTTCATGCATGATGCCATGGGTGCTAAGTTGCTACAAGGTAAGTAAAAGGTAAGTCATGCATTTGTAATGTTCATGCATTTGTGATATGATCTTGGCTTGATAATAGAGATGAATATGCTTGTTTGGATGAGTTATGCTTAATCACATGTTTGCTTGATCTTTTCTTATGCTTATGCTTCTGCCTTGGTTTAATTATACATGTTGCTACCTTGAATATGACATGATGTCATGATTAGATGAATGCTAGGCTGGTTGAGATGTATGCTAGATGAATGTTAGGAGATGCCATGCTAGGTGAATGTTAGGGTCTTTGATGAAGTGATATGCATGATTAGATGTATGGTAGGCTTTGTTTGTGAGCATGATAGAAGTATGGTTAGGGGCGTTTAATGCCATGTTGATTGTTAAATGTATGTTAGTGTGTGTGTGTGTGTGTGTGTGTGTGTGTGTGTGTCTGTGAGTTAGATACAAGTATTGAGTATGCCTTTAATAGGGTTAAGATATGAGACATAATGATGGGAAGCCAACCTTAGGGTTGGGCGGTTTCAAGTGCCTAACACCTTCTCAAGACCGTACCTTCACTTCGAACCCATATCTCTAGTAGTAAAATCAAAAGGTCCTTCCTCGAAAGGACGCTATATATATGGTTCCTAGACCATTGCAAAAACTAGGTGGTGACTTCATTTCAATCCCCCCCCCCCTTTGCGTCCACAGTGATTTATATATTTTATGACTAAATCACATACAATGCATCTCAATGACTATATGATAATGCCCAAATATTCATGTTACCATTATTTTAGAAAATGAAACAACTTTTATTATTTAATACAAATGTCATACATAACATCATACAATAGGATTTTAAGGAATTAACCCCAACAACTAAACCTTCCATTTTCATTGTGGGTTGGTTATTTGATAACACGAAAGCTTATGATGTATTTGGAAGTCCTCATCCAAACTAGTATTTGAAAGAGAGTCGACAAAGAATTCCATTAATAATTGGCCATTTTGATTCTTTGGAACAACTTGATGAATTTAGTAGATCCTTTTTAGAGGCCACAAATTACCCTAAATAGAACCTATTCAATTTTTACTATAAGATGCTTGGCGATGAATTCATTCCTAGGCCTTGTACACACTGCATGTCACACTACGGGAGCTCACCATGCCCAAACTGATTACCTTAACCCCAAAGAGGGGGAAGAGGAAAAACCATAGAATTTAGAAATCGTTAGGGTTCAAGTCCTTCTATCCCCCAAAGTCTATATATATTGAATAGATGCTAGTTTTATATTTTATATATTAATTTATTATTGAATTTTATTATATTTCTTATTTTTACATGGTCTTTTCTTTTATGTTTTGGCCCCCTAAAGAAAAAATCAGACTTCTATTCCTATTCACAGCCAAATATCTACCGAGTTTTGCTACAACTTGCCTAGTAATATTAAAAATCTCAATCCTCTCAAATTGTGATGGGTTTAAATTATAATTAATAACAATTTATTATTTGTCATCACCCATGTGGTGTACAAGGGTGATGACAAATTTGGTAGGGGCAGCCCTCACATATGCTTAGAAAGCATTTTTCAAATTCTACTTTGAAAGTATTGTAAAAATGCATAGACGTGGCAATTTCTCTTTTATAATGATATCCAAGAATATGTTAAGACGCGTTTTTAGCCTGTCGACATTGTACTGCTAAGGCTTGTTAGACTAATCCAAACAAGAGCATGCAGCAACAACCATGCTCAATTAATCAGATGGACATGAACAAAAATGCAGCAAATTCAATTGCACGATCATGATCTTGATCCTTGAAAATCCAAAAAGGTTTATAAAAAGAACAAAAGATGAGATTATTGATGATGATTTTGGTTTTTTATTAGGTACCAAAAAGTCTATAAACTTTTGTCACATTGACAACCACTTTTGTCTTACAATGAATGAGTGTAAGTCGTTTTCACCAATCTATCCACGTAACGTAAGGGTCCTAAACACGGGAGGGAGAGAGAGACAACAGTGCATCACCAACAAACATTAATGTCATTACACTTTTTAATCGTGCAACTAACTTTTTAATTATACTTCTTTGAATTCTAATCGTCCATAATAGATTATACCACTTTCTTTTCTTTACTGGACAACTAGCATCAACTGAGGAAATCTGAAGGAAACTTTTTTTCTTTCTTATATTTATTACAATTACAACATCAATTTCTTCATCACTATTTTATTTTTTTAATGCTTAATAGCTTGGGACAATTTCAAAACTGAAAAAGCCAATCAAAGCACATGTTTGGAGCGTAGTGAAACACATTGCTGACATTTGTTGGTCCCTCAATACCGGTTTTTATTTTTTTATTTTTTTTATGATCCCAATAGTGTGGATGGTAATTTCTAATCTTATGGATGAATAATGAGTCTTATAGACTTCACATGTCTTTTGGGAAAAGATATATTTGTGTATCTTATCTAATATTTTTCAAAAAAAAAAAAAAGTGTATCTTATCTAATAAACATAACTTTTCAATAAATAACTAATTTTAATGTTTAATTAATCCCTACAGTAGATTGTTAAAACAATACCAACTACCAAATAAAGATTACTAAGTGGGGGTGCACCATATTATGGTGTGATCACTTTTTTCTTTTTTTTTAATAATAACAATTTTAGATTTAAAAATTATTGGTGTCATGACATCAAATATTGTCACATAAGTTAATTTCATCATTTTAGTAGACAATATAATGGTTAAAAAAAAGATATGAAGTTATTATCTTGAGAGAGAGAGAGAGAGAGAGAAATTTGACATGAGAAATTATCAAGAAACAAACTTGGAATTTGGATCTTTTTCCAAGGACAAAACATAAGCTATAGCTTTTTTTTTCTTTTTTCTTTTTTTTTTTTTCTTTTTTCTTTTTTGGCGTAAATGCACTTTTAGTCCCTATATTTTGACGTTTTTCCATTTTAGTCCCTACATTTTATTTTTTCCACTTTTAGTCCCTAAAACCAATTTACGCTTTCCGTTTTAGTCCTTAAAGCCTCATTCCGTCACCTAACTAACGGAGAAACTGACGGATGAATAAAATTTTTTTTTTTTTTTTCATGTTGGACAATAAAATAATAATTTTTTATTATTATTGACTAACTTTTCTTCAAAACGTTAAAACCCATGTCTGAATCGGCTGATCGATTCCTTGTACCACTTCTGCCGCCTTCTTTTTTTCCTTCTTTCTTCTTCTCCCCCTCTCTACAGCTTCAGCAGAAAGGGTATTAAGAGACACGTATCACAAGTTGAGTGTTGGCTCTTTTCTTCGTGTTTTTGCTAGCCTTTGCAATCGAGGTGTTGTCCATCTTGCCCGATGTCAAGCCTACAAGCACGAATCCCATGCTGGGCGCCTTGACTCAAACCATCATATATACTTGTCGCATGGGTTTTACTTAGTCATTCTCTCTATCATGTCCTTCAACCTTGGAATCTTCATAGCCGCCCTGGCTTCCATTTCTAACAGGTACCCGAAATATACAAAAGCATAAACCAAATTATTCACCAACAAGCACATCCCAATATTTCCAATCCTCATATAATCCTATATCTGGAAAACAACACACACACAGTGAACAAAAAATAGGGAACTGTAGGGAAAACACGAAGAAAAGAGTGAACCTAGGCCGAATGGAGTGGGTGTCGTTCAATTTTGGTCGGATGAAGGAGCCATGTAGGTGATGAGGTGTGCTCTGTTTTGGGTTATATGGAACAGGGGCTGAAATAGTTTTGGTTTTGGGGGTAAAAACATGAAGAGGTCGTGTGCATGTAGAAAACATAATAGTTGAATACCTCAACTGTGGCCATTTGGGCTGCAAAAACTGAAAGTAAAAGAAAACTTGAAGAGAGAGAATTGAAAGAGGTGAAATATATGAGTAACAAAGGAATGAGAAAGAGTGCTTGTGAGTGAGGAGCTGACCAATGTGAGAGCTATATATAGAGATGGTGTGGAGAATACTAGAAATAATAAAAGGAAATGGGAGTGAGATTAGTGTGAGCGCCCCTGAAGAATCTTTGGCAAGAAGACACCTCACGTCACTAACACAAATTAAAAGACATTTGGTAAGTCTAGCTGTGAATGTTTTTCTTTTGTTTTTTTAAAGAATAAAAGTATTTTTAGATAAGTATTTTTTTTCTTCATTATCAATAGCTTTGTACACCATTATTTGTATAAGCCAAATGGTGGAGGCCATAACTCACATCGGTATCATATCTTATAAGTGGGTTTCTCTGTGTTTTGTAAGGTGGGATATCATCAGTACTGGCTATATATCATGCATCCATGCACATAAAAAAAATTGGAATGAAAGAAAGTGTAAGTAGGAGAAAATAAATTTACGTTTTCTACATGCACACGACCTCTTCATGTTTTTACCCCCCAAACCGAAACTATTTCAGCCCCTGTTCCGTACAACCCAAAACAGAGCACACCTCATCACCTACATGGCTCCTTCATCCGACCAAAATTGAACGACACCCACTCCATTCGGCCTAGGTTCACTCTTTTCTTCGTGTTTTCCCTACAGTTCCCTATTTTTTGTTCATTGTGTGTGTTGTTTTCCAGGTATAGGATTATATGAGGATTGGAAATATTGGGATGTACTTGTTGGTGAATAATTTGGTTTATGCTTTTGTATATTTCAGGTACCTGTTAGAAATGGAAGCCAGGGCGGCTATGAAGATTCCAAGGTTGAAGGACATGACAGAGAGCATGACTAAGTAAGCAAAAACCATGCGACAAGTATATATGATGGTTTGAGTCAAGGCGCCCAGCATGGGATTCGTGCTTGTAGGCTTGACATCGGGCAAGATGGACAACACCTCAATTGCAAAGGCTAGCAAAAACACGAAGAAAAGAGCCAACACTCAACTTGTGATACGTGTCTCTTAATACCCTTTCTGCTGAAGCTGTAGAGAAGGGGAGAAGAAGAAAGAAGGAAAAAAAGAAGGCAGCAGAAGTGGTACAAGGAATCGATCAACCGATTCAGACATGGGTTTTAACGTTTTGAAGAAAAGTTAGTCAATAATAATAAAAAATTATTATTTTATTGTCCAACATGAAAAAAAATATATATTTTATTCATCCGTCAGTTTCTCCATTAGTTAGGTGACGGAATGAGGCTTTAAGGACTAAAACGGAAAGCGTAAATTGGTTTTAGGGACTAAAAGTGGAAAAAATAAAATGTAGGGACTAAAATGGAAAAACGTCAAAATGTAGGGACTAAAAGTGCATTTACGCTTTCTTTTTTGGCTGAAGTAGCTAAAATATTATTGTAATATCATATTGGATGCATTTGAAATATAAAGTCAGGACATATATATGTATCGTTCCTTTCCGTTGTTACTTGTTATTGCGAAATCACTCTTAAATGATTCAGAACAAAACCACTTTGACTAATTATTATTAATGAAGCCAGCGATAATTTTATTTTTTTTATTTAAAAAGAAAATTTAATCAGCAGCGAGAGTGGTGTGTTTGATTTAATTTAGAATGTAGAAATAGATGAGATATATAGTGGAGTATAGGACCCACGAACAGAACACGTACGTGGATAGCATTGGATTTATTTTAGGAACTATATGTGTGTGTCATACTTAGACATGGCAATTCTGACCCGACCCGACCCGACCCGAAAAATATCCGACCCGAACCCGATTTTTTTGACCCAAAGAAAAAACGGTTGACCCGTGACCCGACCCTTTTTTGCGGGTCAACCCGACCCGACTCGCGACCCGACCCAAACCCGAACCATTTTTTTAAAACTTTTTTTTTTTTTGGTAAAAAAAATAGTGAAATTAAGACAATATTGGTTTAATTGTTTATTGTGAGCTTTAAGCAAACAATTGATATATTTACATAACTACATGCAAATTAATTGAAAAATAAATAGTTGAGCATTCTGTAATGAGTAAAGATTTTTAGATATCAAATAGCAAAGTACATGCCAAGATAATCTGGTTACAGTAAAATTAAAAACAGATTTAAAATTGTAGATATGTGTGAGACACATTCACAAGTGTGAAAATAGTAAAGCCAAAGTATCAAATTAGCATAAATTATGAATGCTTAGATCTATTTTTTAACAATTTATGTTCAAAATAAACAGCTTTTCAAAATAAATTATGATATTTCCTAGAATGTGTGCTGCTTAACAATGATATGATCTTCATAAAAGAGAGTAGATATAAATAAGTAAGCAATCAAACTTTAATGTATATCTCAAATTGAAATAGAGTGTCAACCACAATTGATAATAGATTATAAAATTAATTTTTAAAATTGTAACTTTCTTATATGTTTTTATTCTTTATCAAATGAGTTATCCAATAAGTCATTTGTAATTTTTTTTTGTTGGAATGTTGATATTGTGTAAAAATAAAACTTGTATATTTGTTTTACTTATCTTTATGTTGTTTTGTTTTAGATAGCAATGTTAGGATTTGTATAATTTTAAAATTATTGAATAAGTATTAATAAGTTTAACTGAGTTTATTCCTAATATAGGTAGTGAATTCAAAATAATGCATTTTACATAAAGTAATATGTTGTATAACTATCCAAATGGCAAATACATATTGTTTTCTTTATAAAAAAAATTAAAAAATAAAAAATTTCATGTGAAAAATACAACCCAACCCGACCCAACCCGACCCGACCCGCAACCCGATTGACCCGAACCCGTTTTCAACCCGCTTAAAATGACTTGTTTTTGACCCGTGACCCGACCGACCCGACCCGACCTGCCCGTTTTGCCATGTCTAGTCATACTAATTAAAATAATTGGATTTTTTTTTTTTTTTTTAATTTTGAGAGAATTTCAACTTAAACGTCTGCTCAACTATTAAAAACTTTATCAGTTGAGTTAACTATAACCCACCATTTTTTTTTTTAAATTCAATACTATATTATTGGGAATCTTTTTCTTTCTTTTTTTTTAAATTCATTTTGGTCCACTGAATTGGTCTTACTCAAGTCACATGTGGTGAACAAGGGTGACGACAAGTTTTGTGGGGGCAGCCCTCACATGTGCTTATTAGAAAGTAACCGTCAGAGAAAAACTCCATTTTTTCTAATCCTAGAAATAAAGTTAAATTTCCAGTATTGAAAAATAAAAATAAAACTTATAGCTTTGTTTTATTGTTCGAAAATCCAAGCAATAATAATAATAATAATAATAATATGATCGTTAAAGAACATTATGGAATAGAATAGGACATATATATATATATATATATAAGTATTAAGTTTTTTTTTTTTTAGAATCATATATAATTATTAAGTGATAGTTAATAATTAATGTAGATTATCTGAAAATGACTTTAGACTACTGTACGTCCTTAATTTTTCTTATCTTGTTTGTATTTATTTGGTCACATGACATGATTTAAGGGCTTTCCATGAAAATAAATAAATAAATTGTTGTCATGCTCCCATTGGCTTCATCAGGAGCAAATTTCTTCTCCTGCATATGTAATGTAACACTACTTGAACCTAATTTAGTCATGCAAGAGAGATGCTTAAGGTCGCCTCTTTTATATATAAATAAATATATATATATATATATATATATATAAATATTTATATTTATATATATATATATATATATATATATATATGTGTGTGTGTGCCTATTGTTATTTTCTATTCTTCCAATAATAATAATAATTATTATTATTATTTATTGTGTATTCATTTTCTCTATCTATCTTAGCGCAATGAAAACTTTTTTATTTTTATTTTAAGGATCAGCACATTGAAAACTTAAGTACGTTTCTTTAATTAAACACCATATCTTTAATTCTCCTATTAAATTCAATTAAATAATTAATTTTAGGTACCACACTTACAAATTTGTACCCTTTTTTCATTGAGAAAATACAAAATGGTACCTAATTTCAAATACAAAATGAGTGTAAGTTAAAAAAGTTTAAAACCTGTACTGTGTAGGGTCTAGGGGGGAAAAGGTTCGAATTGCAGGGTTAGCAGCATGTTGTAATTATTTCTCCAAAAAAAAAAAAAAAAAACAAACAAACATGTGCTATGTAGCCAAGAGTTAGACCATTTTAGATATACACCATTGTAAGTTTTTTTAAGACCTTTTCTCATCTCCCTGTGTATGTTTGTGTGTTAAAAATATTTATTATTCTAAAAAAAAAGATCATACTATCTTTACGCTAATTAGTAATTAGTCTCAAAGCTTAATTACCCCAGCAAACTTCGCACTACTAATTTCTCTTTCTTAAAATATGGTTAAACATGTGTATATATAATAGAACAAAATTTAGTTACAAAATTGGTTATATAGCCTAAGGCTACAAATTTACTCAATATCTTTTTATTGGAGGTAAATTTTAACAAATTCACTATTGGATTACATTTTATTCTTATATCCACCATGCTTGCAAAATTTCTATAAAATTAAAGATCAAAAACTATGTCATCAATAAATTTTTTAAATTGCAAGTTTTTGTAGTTTAAAATTATGCATAAAATATAAGCTTATAAATCATATAGTAAATAATATCCAATTTGCATAAAATTTAATATGTGTATTAAGAACATGTAAAGTTGTGATTTTCAACTATGTTTTGTTGGCTTTAATTTTGTATCAAATTTGATTGTATTTTGTTCAATCATTTCCCTGTATGTTTGTGGGATTTAATGTAAAGGTTGAGTGTGAGAGTTTGGTGAAAAATTATGAAGACAGTGAAATTCGCGACTTACTCGCAACAAGTTTGCAAGAAAACAACCTACGAAAGGTCACATGAGAAGCACATGATGGAATTTGAACAATCTTTTGATAGGCTATATTTCGCGAGTCACTTCGCAACTTAGCCAACTCGCGAGTGACCCACGAAACTCTCTACCTGGATGTTTTAAAGTGTGTCTTTCCTCATTTCTTTACACACACTATATAAGCCCACATTATCCACGAAATTGTAAGGAGATTGTAAACCCACAATCATCTATACAATTTCTCTTAATTTTCCTCTACTCCTACCTCTCCAATTACAAATCCTTGAGAGATTCTTAATCCAAACACTTACCTCACCCAATCTGAGTGTTAAGAGATGTTTTGGTGCGTGTGGGAAGTATTGGAATAAGCCATTAATTGACTGTTGCAATTTGGAGATAATTGCAAGATCCGGATAACTAGTGAAGACAAGACTCGGTGAAGTCCATTGAGAGCTAGAACTTGGAGGGTTCAAGTACAATGGGTAGATTAGGCTTGGATGGTCTTTTTGATATCCTTGTACTCCAATTTTATTCATTAGTGGATCATTTCGGCTTGGAGGGCCGCAAAGAGGTTTATCGCTGAATACTTTGGTTTCCTCTTCGATAACATATCTCAATGTTATCTTGTGTTCCAATCTCTCTTCCCTTACTCTTTGTGTTTTATGTTTATTGTTTAATGCTTATATTTATGCATTAGAACAGTTCTGGTTTATTGCGCTTCATATACTCTTGTTCCGCACTTAGATAAGTAGAGTATAAGTTATTTAGCCATAAGTTTAAAATTGGGGGTCTAAACAAGCAATAGTAGTTTTACTATTGAGCTTTCAGAACATAAAGAATATACAATTTAACAATTAAATTTTCAAGATATGTAATAATGTGAATGATATTGAGTAAGATTGTAACCTTAGGCTACAACCAATTTTGTAGCTAAATTTTGTCATAATATATATATATATATATAGAGAGAGAGAGAGAGAGAGAGAGAGAGAGAGAGAGTTAGGTTCAAGTTACACTTGGTGTAACTCTAGGCAATGTTATACCACTAAAAAAATTTTAATTGGATGCAAATATTGACAAATCCACCGTTAGATTACATTATCTTCGTATATTCTTCATGCTTGCAAAATTTCTAGGTGATCAAAGATTAATAGCCATGTCTTCAATCAATTGTTAAAATTCAAATTTTTGTAGTTTAAAATAATGCATAAAAGACGAGTTTATAAATCAAATGGTAAATAGCATCTGATTGATATGAAAATTGGCATGCATGTTAAAAACATTTAGAACATATAATTCAACGGTTGAATTTTCAAAATATTAATTCAATAACAAGTTATTGGATGGTGTAACATTAATTAGAGTTACACTAGGTGTAACTTGAACCTAACCCGTATAAATATATACACACACACATACATATTATGTGTATTTGAAATTAGGTTCAATTTTGTACATGTGGTACTTAATATTTCAATAATTTTACGTAAAGTTACTCTAAAAACCTTAGTTGTTCTTTATCTGGTCCAAAACGATTACCAATGTAAGAAAGACTAGAAGGGTTAATGATAGGTATGTCGAGAAGATCTTCTGATCCTTAATACTACATTATCGAAGTTTCAGTATTTTAAGAGAGGTGCTACGTCCACAACATTTTCACAACACTTTCATAACAAATCATATGTGGTAAGTTGTTATTGGTTCTAATTTGAATCTCACAACTTAAATTACTTTTTTTTCTACCCATAACAACCAATAACAACCTACCACTTAAAATTTGTTGTGAAAATATTGTGGACATATTATTTTCCATATTGATATATGAGCCAGTTTGGTAGAGTGGCTTGAAATTACATTTTTCCAAAGTACAATTGTATCAAAGAGTTACATAGTCATATTTGGTATAAGACAAAACTTAAGTGTAGTATATCAGATTCACTAATTAAGTTCAAATACCTAATTGCATTGATCAATAGACACAAATAATATTATCATTGTCAATAACAATTCAATTCAATGCAACTATGTGTTTAAATCATAATTATTAAACTCAGACCAGATGTTGACCTAGTTTGACCTGGTTTATAAGCCAGGTCATTAAGTCATTGATTCAACTAGTGGGTCAATGGTCAAACTGCAGAGTCAAATAAAAAGATTTAAAAAATTATATATATATATATATATATATGTATATATAAAAGTAAGTTTGAGAAATCATAACATGAATATATAATTTAAATTTTTTTAAAAAAAAAAAAAGGAATATGCCTGAATTAAACTCGCCATAATAATTCAAAATCAAGGTTTCACAAGCAATAGCATTAGAAATTCTATAAAATTCACAAGCAAAATAAATGAATGTCACAAGATTACAACAGAGTTTTTGCTAAATAAAATCTTGTTATATGTCTTAAAATTCTATATATTTAAAAAAAAAAAAAAAAAAAAGGCTAATCTCAAACTACATAAACAAAAGAAGAGGAAAAAAAAGGTTAAATACTTAAACTTAAAGAAATAAACAAAACAAAAGAAGAAAAGAAGGTTTAAGCAATAAATTATATAACATTTACTGTATTACCACACATTAAACAATAAAGATGTCAATGAGATGTAGTTATTAATTTAATTTTACACAATTCACAAACTCAGCTGGGTTATTAAAACCTAGTCGGGTCACACAGTTTACTTAGAACCCACTAGGTTTTATTGGTTTTGACTGGATCCTGTCCACATCTAATCCAATTGATGACCTGTTATGTGCTAGATTACTGATCCAACAAGCCAGGCCGAGTTTAATAACACTGGTTTAAATAATTACATTGATTTTAATTGGAAAATATAATAATATATTGTACTATAAATACTTATTTAAGTTTTATCCTTTCGTATATCACATGTCACCCTTATAACATTTGGTTAATCTAACTAATATGAAATTTTAAAACTAATTTTTCGTAATATTCTCAACCCTTAGCTTTTATGTTTTCGACTTGCAAGCCACTGACTAATTTAGGCTGAAAGGTGGATTTTATGTTGCATGAAATTTAGGAAGTAGAGTTAGAGTTACCCACATTTCCAATAGAACAAGACTTAGGTATAATACTTAGGTGTTGTTTCTTAGATTTTTCTCTTAAGATTCTATCATGTGGTTTTTTTCTCCTAGATGGAAGTGTATTTTTTAAGTTAAGTAGCCACATGACTGAATTTTAAGAGAAAAACCTAAGAAACTGCACCTAAGATACTGTATATAAGTCTTGTCATTTTCAATATGCGACCTCTGACTAGGGTTTTTATTTTATTTTAATAATGAACTCTAAATTAGTTTAATAATAATGTTTTTCAATGATATTGTAAATATTTTGCATTGTACGCTACTCAAAATCTAAGGTTTTTAAAGTTGATCTAATCAAGTTTCCATGCATTTGAACTCTTCCTAAATCCTCAATCAGCCCAAATTGTTTTTTTTTTTTTTCCTTTTTTGGAACTGATCTGATACACTGCACAAGCATAATGTTGTGAAGCAAGTAAAACAAAACAATATAAAATAAAATAAATATAAAGTTAAGGAATCTGATAAATAAGTATGGGTAGATGCTCCAAGATTGCAAGGCAGCGCGCTTGATGGTAGAGAACCGTGGCGTCAAGCCAACGAGCTAATCGACAACTGCTAACTACCATTTTCCTGCTTTTGAAATGAATTATTATATTATTAATTAACGAACTTACAACATATTTATTTATTTACGTACTCTAGTACTCTATCTTCTAATAAAAACATATTTATTTACGTACTCTCATTGATCAAGATCAACTTGCCATTACTTATCAAAAAAAAAAAAAAAAAAAAAAAAAAGATCAACTTGCCATTTATGCCCATGTCCCTGCTGCCTGCAGCTAGTCATGAGTTAAGTTAATTGGGTGGAAAGGAATAGCTGCCTCGATCAAACCATCAAATATCCATTGCCTCCAATTTGCAAACCACCATATATATAGAGTACAAATAATAATAATAAAATTTATTAGAAAAAAAAATGTTAAAATTTGATACATCAAGTTTCAAACACAAAACAAAATTTTAATTAAAAAATAGATTGAATTCAGGTATAATTTTTAAGGTTCAATATATTAAGTTCCCAAATTAAATTCAAATATCTGCAATGAATTTAACTATTATTGAAAAGGATAATATTTTTTTGTATTTTATTGATCAATAAAAACCATGTATTTGGATTTAAATGAAAATTTTAAAATATTAATCTTTAGATATTGTATTTATAATTTTGCCCGTAAGACATTGGCCAAAAGAATGTGAAATTGGTCAACAACGCATTTGACCAGAGTACTTAATTATCAAGTGTGAATTATGAACATTCTCAAAAAAAAAAAAAAAAAAAAAAAAAGTGTGAATTATGATCATCCTGCTTTATCAGCAACACTGTACTCTCCTCTCCTTTTTGAAACCCCCAACCAAATTCAAAAATGTTTTTGAGAAAAAAAAAATGTGGGCCTTATTAATTTAGAGCCGAAAGGTCTTTCCCAAAAGATATATTGAAAATATTATATCATTACATTAAATTATGACCGACTTTATTGTTTATTTTCTAAAGTTAGAAAATCTAATCAAGATATTATTATAATGTCATCTTGGCAATCGAACATGGTTTGAATTGTTGTTTAAGTGGCACCCACTAATCAAAAAAAAAAAAGTGGCACCCATGCATGGGCCACATGCCGCTCTTACATTTTTTGTTAAAGTAGTGTATTACTGCTTCATTCACAATTGTACTTTTTTTTTTTTTTTTTGTTGGTAGAATGTTGTTATAATATCGACATATTAAATTAATCAAAATTTTGATTATAGTTATAACGGTGGTTGTTTTTTTAAAATTTGAGCTGATCATGGATAGCTCTCTTCACCTCACACAGACGTAGAGATAGTAATAAGGTCCTAATAAATTAAATAATTAAAATTAATTTTTTAAAACATTATAGGTAAGATTTTTATTGATCTCAAATTGAAGCCTATGATTAGTTTATTATGTTATCTTTCTTTTCTTTTCTTTTTTCTTTTTTTCTTTTTTTGAGAAGAGAAGAGAAGAAGTTTATTATGTTATCTAAGTATGGATTTGTTATAATTTGATTCCCATAAAAAGTTATAGATGATTTGTGTTAGGGTTTAGAGATTTATTGACACATCCTAATGCAAAATTTATTAAATTTAGGTTGTATTTGTGATAGGTTTGAGTTCGGTTTAGAGACCACTCAAAAATATAAGATAATCATTTTCTCAAAGAAGATAAATTAATGATCTTTTACGCATCATTTTCTATGTGCTATTAATGAGACCGTTTGGGATTCCATTGAGAATGTTTAGGTGAGACCAATAACACCCAAGGCCAAGTGAGACAAGGCTGCCCTTGCTTTGGCAAATGCCAATAGCAAAGCTATTAGTTCAATTTTCTGTGGTGTTTCAATTGATGAATTTCACAGGATCTCTCATGTGAAGATCGTTAAAGAGGCGTGGAAAATTCTCGAGACTTCCTATGAGGGAACCAAGAAGGTCAAGGACACCAAATTGCAAATGCTCACTACTCGGTTTGAGGAAGTGAAGATGAGTCATTTGACTTATTCTATGGTAAACTCAATGAGATTGTCATTGCCAAGCTCAATCTTAGGGAAAAGATTTAGGATGCCAAAGTTATAAGGAAATTCTTAAGATCCTTACCCGAAAGCTTCCGAGCCAAAGTCACTACTATTGAGGAGAGTAAAGACTTGGATGAAATCAAGATCCAAGAGCTTGTTGATTCTCTTCAAATTTATGAGCTCAAATTGCCCTATCACAAGTCTAGCAAATCAGTTGCTCTCAAAACTATAAATAAGAGAATCGCTGATTCCTCGGATGAAGATGATGTTGAGAAAGAGGGGACTTATCTTGCAAAGAACTTTTGCAAATTTCTAAAGATGAAGAACAATGGGATGTCATTTGGCAAAGGAAAATTCTCATCTTTCAGGAATGCCAAGAAAGACTTCACGAAGAAGGATGGAAGGGAGTCATCATCATCTCAAGGGATTGTTTGTTATGAATGCAATGGACATGGGCATTCAAAGAAAGAGTGTCCGAACTATTTGAGAGGAAAGGGTAAGGTGCTAACAACTACCCTTAGTGATTTGGAGAGCTCCAATTCAAATTCTAAAGAAGGATGTAATGGTGATGGTAACTACTCTGCGTTTATGGCAATTATCTCAGTTGATTCCAAAGATGGATTGAGTGAATTGGTTGAGGAATTCAGTGTACACTCTGATGTTGAAGAAGATGAAGTTTCGAATGATGAGAAAGTGTACCTTAATGAAGGTGATGAGAAAATTCAAGATATTTATGAAACATTGCTTAAGGATTGTCGCAAGTATGCTAAAGTTGCTAAGAGTGTGGTCAAGAAGATGAAAAGAATTGAAGAAGACCATAAATCCACTCTTGCACAACTCAAGGAAGCCAAATGTGAAGTTGAAGACTTGAAAGATGCGCTACTAAATGCTTATTCAAAGATCAAGTTTCTCGAACTTGAAGTGATTCAAGCTAATGTTAAAGTGGAGCGCATTACAACCAAAAAACTTGATAATGTTCTTTCGTCTCAAAAGCCTTTCTTAAACAAAACCAAACTAGGCTACACTAGTGAAGGAAGTTTTAGTGCAGAACCAAGAAGAGAGATGAAGTTCTTATCCGCAAAGAATGTAGAAAAGCCCAAGATTAAGATCCCTATCGTTGAGAAGAAGGATATTTAGCCAAAATAAAAGGCAAAAGGAAAGTCACTACCTAAGAGTTAAAAGGGGCCTTAAGTGAAGCATTTTTTGATGGAAATATGCATGTACGCAGCGGAAAAAATAACGGATCTACTTCATTCGCAATAGATAACATATGCTATGTAAATTTCAGAATATGAGAACAAGAGAGTGTACCTTGGTGTGATGAATTTCAAAACAAAGATTGTAAGCACTTGGAAATACTTTTAATCTTCACTCCAATTCCACTAATGCCCAAGATGTGTGGTCTCTCAATCAATAATGTGAATTTGTTCAAGAGAGAATTAGAGAGTGTCCAAGACTCACATACACCATTTCATGTAAGTTGTTCATTTTAAAATTATGTATGTTTCTCTCCTTATAATTGATTATCTAATTAGGCTAGCCTTTTGGGCCTTTCCAATTGGGCTCTAGTATGTGGCTTAGAGTGGAACCAAAAGGGACCAATAAGACACTAGCTCCAATGGGCCTTGGACTTTTCTGTCAACTCTTCACAAGTCTAAAGTTACCATTAACTATATTTAATACCATTATATATCTATAGTTGCACTCTAGGCCTTATCTATAAATTATATCCCAAGACTTTATTGTACATGCAGCCCCTTCATAAAATATTCGTAGTAATACAAAGTCATAAATGTAGACTGACACTTTGTAGATTACTACATCTTAATCCTTGAGTACTCGATTTAATCTGTAAGGTTGAATTTATTCAACCATCTAATTGGCTTTATTCCGTGCCAAATTTGCTTGTAATTCAGCATTTAGTAACCCTGTATTTAGGTGGGATTGTTGTAAGGGTAGTGAGTGAGATAGAGTGAAGATTGCTCAAGAGTGTGCAAGAAAACAGAGTGTCGCGGCTGGGACTCGCGGGTGGACTCGCGGCTTCAACCCGCCAGAAACTGCACACGTGCCAAGCATGCTGGAAGATGAACAGTCATGCTAGTTGGAGCACTACAGGACAAAACAGGACAACTGGCCATACGGTTAACTCGCGACTGGAACTTGCGACTTGGTCAAGCCGCGAGGTCAAGCCGCGAGCCACCCCTGTTTTGGAAAAACCTGACGTTTCACATTCCTCTTCACTCCAGTATAAATACCCTTTTAACCCACGATTGAAGTAGAGCTTCCAGAGAGATTTTTGAGAGAGAAACCCTAAAGAAAAACCAGATTGTTTCACCCACAATCTCTACCTTAGAGTCTCATCAAAATCCCTCACTCTCTTCCTCTCCATTGTCAAATCCTTGAGAGGCATTATACCAAACTTGGTTCTCACCATTATCATCTCTGTGAGACAGACGTTTGGAGTTCTGGGAAGCAGTTAGGAAGGAGCCAATCTTCATTGGTTGATGCTACGGTGTAGTAGCGGAATCCGGAAAGCTAGAAAAGAAAAAGGTTCGGCGCAACCTCGTTGGAGCAAGAAGCTTGGAGGGCTTAGGTGCATTGGGTAGATTAGGCTTGGAGGGTCTATTGCTGTCCTTGTATCCCAACTGTATTTTCTAGTGGATTGATTACCGCTTGGAGGGCGACGGAGAGGTTTTTCGCTGAGGTCTTCGGTTTCCTCTTCGATAACACATCTGGTGTTATCTCTGTGTTTGCATCTTCCTTCCTCTCTATCTCTGCCTTTACATTATCTGCTGTGGTTTATTTTGTTATGGCTTAGATAGTTGTTTAACCAAATCCATATTATAGTATATGTTAAGTTTACGCACACTAGTTGTTTGACATATTGCTTGTGTTGGTTAAATTGGTTTTTGGGGGTCTAAACGTTCAAAAGTGTTTTTGTACACGTTTTTGAACTTTCATAATCCTTTTAAATTATTCACCATATATTTATGAAATCCAATTTCATAAATGTATACTTTAGTAATTTCTTATTAAAGTGATTAAGCCTAACTCTCTGAATAACTGAACCCATTAAACTTATCTCAAGGGAATATTTTATATCTCCATTAAGAGACTATGAATTTCATCTTGAGAATATATTTTCCATCAACACTAAATGTGGCTGCCCAACATACTGAGATTTTGACCGTTACTTTAGATCTCACTACTGATATATCAAAGCAACCTACATTCCATGATCAGGTCCATTATTGTCTCAGGATTAAGATTTCATGTTAATATAAGTCGTGAGATTTATTATTCAATTGACAGTCATTACGAGAATAATAAATCTCACAGCAGTCCAATTCAATGTCTTAACTCTTAAAACATATCAACATATCAACTAGAAGTCACCACTTCCATGATCAAGACAAATCATCTTAGTTGATATGTTTTAGTGTTCGCAGATGAAACGCCTAATTTCACACCGACTACGAACTATATTCTGAGTTTACAAAGAACTTGTGATTTATATCTTCTGTGAATTTTCACATAAACCACATACTATGCATCTCATGGACTATATGATAATGTCTGAATATTCATGTTACCATTATTTCAGATAATAATAAAGCAGCTTTATTAATTACAATATTAAGTCATACATAATGTCATACATAATATTACGTATAGCATCAAACAATAGGATTTAAAGAGCACTAATCCTAACATTTTTGTCACCAATGTGGCATTCGAGGGCACACAAAACCAAATTGCTTCAAACTTCACGTTCTCAAAAGGGCTGATTCTCTGCATGCTCAAGGAAATGAAGAAAGAATTCCAAGAGGAAAGCAAGCTAAGGGAGAAAATAATGGTCAACTCATTAGAGATTTCATGGAAATGCTTAAGAACATCTTATCATGCCTAGCTAGCTTCACCCCGCGGTTTGAAAGTTATGTTGGTCGTACCCCTCTATCTAAAGATCTCACCCAAATCACGCGTGCGGTGTGGGTGAAGATGGGTACTCATGCATGATTCATCCACTATGTCCATGCATTAATACTTCCAATGTCTTGGGGTCATACGATCATGCATAATGCCATATGCACTCTTCTTACTTCAATGCTTCTTCTCTGGCATGTTTCTTTTAATGCTTTTTGTTTAATAGTTTGTTTTGACCATTGATCTTACTTTATTGTTTTTGTTTTTAGTGAGTAAAAATCCAAAAACTCATAAAAAGTAAAAAATAAAAAAAAATTTAATCGCTTCTATTGTGTCATATCACATGTGAATTTGGACTAGTACCTTCGTACTAATGACGTAGTTTATTTACAAGCTTAGCTTGTTATGTATGCACATATTTAGTGTAAGTGAAATCTAAAAATCTATGTTTGATTGTTGTAAATAGATCTTCAAGCTTGTCATGAATATCTAGCCAATAGTCTTGATTGATTTTGATATATTCGTAGACTTGATCCTATATATCTCCTCACATTTATTTTTATGTCAAAAAACTCATAAAATGTCAATCTCTAAAATGAGAGAGAGCTAAAAAAGTCTTACTTTGAAAACTAGTTAGACTAGGAAAAGGTGGAGCAAAAATGTATTCAAATTATATGATGCCAAAGCTAAAGACTTATTCCTCAAAGAAATATCAAAAATTTCATGGCATTGTTGTGTAAAAATTGAGTTGTATTGATAAAAATGTATGAAAAATGGAAGCTAAATAAAAAGTTTTCAATCATTATAAACACTTTGGTGAGTAGTCATATATGTTCATTTCTACTAATGAGATAGGTCACTTAACTTCATGCTATTTGTGTATGACATGATTGAATTATTCATTGAAGCTTCTGAAAGCTCGAATTTGTGTAAAAATATAAGAACTTTTTTAGACCCCCAAATAAAAATTATGGCTAGATAACTTTTACTCTAACTTATACTAAGTGTGAAATAAGAGTAGATGAGCGCAAACAACCATTATCACTACCCTAAGCCATATTCATCCATTATCAGCAATAAAAGGAAAGCTTAAGAGTAGGGAAGAGAGATGCAAACACAAGATAACACCAGGACGTGTTATCGAAGAGGAAACCGAAGAACTAGGCAAAAAACCTCTCCGCAACCCTCCAAGTCGAAATCGATCCACTAGAGAATAAAGTTAGAGTACATGAATAACAAAAGACCCTCCAAACCTACTCTACCCCATGTACTTGAGCCTTCCAAGCTCCTGCTACCAACTAACTTCTTGGAGCCTTGTCTTCTCTAGCTTTTTGGATCCCGTAATATGCCTGATCGCATCCACCAAGCCTCACCGGCTTCTTTTGGCAAATCCCCAAAGTTTTCCAAGCTCCAAAACACTCTTACACTTTGAAAAGGTGTGGGTTATGTTTGGGTACAAATCTCCTCTCAAGGTATGACAATGGGAGAGGGAATGAAAAGAGACTACAATGATTTTTCACTAAAGATGAGTAGCTCTCTCTCTAAAAGGTGGGTGTGTTGTGTTGTAAAAAACCTATCTAGGGTTTTTCTCTCTAAATAACCTCTCTTACTTTTGTGGGTAATGAGGGTATATATAGTATGGGTGAAGGGTAAGAAAATCACACTTAAAATTCTCTAAGTAGAGAGTTTCGCAGGTACCTCACAAGTTGGCCCTTCTCACGAGACACTCACGAAACTGACAGCTTGGCACGACTCTTCAGCTTCCAGCATGTGCTTCTCATGTGCCCTTTTCGCAGGTTACTCTTCTCGTAAACTTCTCGTGAGCTAGTCGTGAAACTGCACTAATCTTCAATTCATGCTTGATTCTTCACTAATTTAATACTAAACCAAATATAATAAAATCCCACAAAATACAAGGAAATAATTTAATGCACTTATAACACTTTTTGTCATGGAATAAAGTCAACATAAAACATAATTGTAAACCGCAACTTTACAGCTTAATAATAGACTATGGACTAATTCATACTTGATACCCACACATAATACACAAGTCTAATGTTTAATGAAATTCTATTTCTATTGTGTGATTGTACGTGTTCAAATGTGATGTGTGTATGCTTAATTGCTTGATGATCAAACCCAAAAATATTTTTGAGTATTTTATTTGCTTCTGGAAGTGATTTTTTTCACTTTAATGTTGAAATTTTTTTTTCAAAATGTCAAATTCTTTGTGTTGAAAAACTTTGTCTTTGGTCATTTCGTGAGTGGTTCCAAGTTGTGAAATTTTTAAGGAATTCCAAGTTGAAAAACTCAAACCTGACTCGCGAAATTCTTCCATGTGCATTTGCACATTTCGCAAGTACACACGCAATTGGTTCGCAAGTCACTGACTCGTGAAATGCGTGAAAAAGACAGATTTAAAGGCCTCGAAAAATCAGTTTTCAAAATCATTGTCTTTTTGCACTCCGCGACTCCCACCCACAAAAACTCAAAATTTCATCAAATCTCAACCAATCTTCCCTTGGATTTCATCTCTAAGACTTCTCAAAGGTATTCTCTAACACATTTCCTTTATCTATTCCTTTGATTTTGTCTTAGATTACTTAAAACCTAGGGTTGGGGTTTAGTTTTGTGTTGGGTTGGGAAAACTTATTTTCTAGCAAATTTTTTCTATTTTGTTAATTGGGCTTAGTCCTATTTTGTTTGTTGATGATTATGTTGGCCCCATGTGGCATTTTGAACATGTATTTAAGCCATATTCATTATGTTCATGCATTTTTCATCATATAGGGTTAGTTCATGCATGCTAAGTGTTTGATAAAATGCTTCTTTGGCATTTTTGCACTCATTTGGACTTTGATGAGTACCAAACTTTGGGGATTGCCATGTTTACCTAATTATAACATGTTTCTATCATTGCTTGTGTGTTTTACACACTTTACCCTATGAGTGCTTGTTCATGCCTTGGTCATGTATTGCACATGCACACTTGAAGCATGCTTGATGCACACACCCTATCACGATTGACATGACATGCATATTGTCATGCTCTTTGTCTAATTAGACTTCTAGCATTGTTCTCATGTCTTTGTGTTCAAGTATATGCTCTTTTTCTTAGTTTTTGAGAGATGTTTACTTGTTTTTGTACTAACTTACATTTAATCAAGTGTGTTGCCATTTTTATGTATGGTTTGTGTTTATGTGGCTATTTTGCAAATGCCTCATCGATCTTCACATTGTAAAGAGCCATTGATTGATCTCACATCATCTCCAGTATCAAAGAGGACTCGACAATCGTCGACAAACTTTGATAACAAGAGGTTCAAGACTCTTCTGAACTCTTAATCCTTCAACAACAATTTCAAGAATGCTCCAACTATGGTAGAAAGGATTGTGATGTTTGACACGGATTGTGATGTTTAACACATTGGGATCAACTTTCATCCCTAAAATCTTTGTTGACAGAGATTGGGCTAGCTTGTTTGGCGGCTTTGAAGAACCTATTGAGGAGCTGGTCAAGGAATTCTACTCTAACGCCTAGTTTACCGGAGCTGAACTAAAATGTTGGGTTTGTGGAAAGGACTTTGTCATCACTCCGGAATATCTAGCAAAGATTCTTCAAATGAATCATCCAGTAAATATGGATACATCCCCTTATGATGACAGATCGATTCCCGTTGTCCAAATTCTTGAAACATTAGGAGCAGATCTTGAAGTTTCCTCCACTGGTACATCAATTGGCACTTCAAGATTCCGGCCGAAAATAAAGACTCTTACCTTAATTATGTACTTAAACCTGTACCCACTGACCAACGTGGGTTTCATCAGTCTTGGAAGAGCCCAATTCCTCTGTGATCTTATTAATGGAGTTCCAATCGTCATTTGTGCTCACATCTTTCAAATTGATGGACTGTAGGACGATCAGCTGCAAGGACATGTCTTCCTTTCTACAGCCTAATCATCAAGATTCTAACTCTCAAGGGCATTCATCCTCCTAAGAATGGAATGATCCTGCCTCGTCAAGGTCCGATTTCCTTGCATTCTCTTCAAAGCAGCAAGGTTCATTCCTCTGCTGAAAAGGCAAAGAAGAGCTCTTCCAAGCCTCCAAAGAGTGACTCTAGGATTTCCTCTCCTACCTTTCCCACCTCTCCCATTGGGAGAAGATCAGCTGCTCCTAGTGCCTCCCCACTTCCTGAGACATTACCTCCTCATACTCCAAAGCCTCAACCTTCTAGCACTCAATCTCGACCAAGACCATCTATCCCTCACATGGATAGGATGATGACTTTGATGGAAGGATTGCATGAGCGCATAACTATACTTACAAACATCATGTATTCTCACAATAATCATGTTCAGATTTGCCTGACTACTATTGAGACAATTGGATGAGATTCAGCACAAGCTTAAGGCAAACTTTTAGCTATTCATGCCAAAAAGGGGGAGAAAGCCTTTTTGTGTGAATATTGTGAATACACCATAAAGTAAGAGGGAGAGCATCATAGAGTAAGGCGTAGTGCATATAGAAAGGGGGAGCACAGTGGATACAAAAGGAGGAAGCTAACGTACAACCACACCACTTAGAAGTTCTAGCAGCATTTTGCCCTGTTTTGCTTAGTAGAGTTTATTTTCTTTTCTTTATTTAAAGCTTTCAGTACTTTAGTTTAAAACTCAGTTTATCATTAGTACTTGTGTATCTTGGTTTTTATAGCCGTTTCTTAATGCTTTTAGTTATCTATTGCCTATTTCTTTAGTTTCTTTAATGCATCATGTGCTTGTTGGACATGTAATTAATTTTTGCACTGCTCTTAATTTCTTGCGTGCCCGGATGTTCATTTACTCGTTAAATGTTTATTATGGTAATTTCTTAATGACTTTTCTTGTTTGATCAAGTTATGCTATATGTTCATAACTCTTTTGTTTTTTCTTGATCGCATTTTACTTGCTCTTTATACTTGTCTTGTATTTAATGAATCTATTTGTTATGTGCAAGTGTGACAGGTTCAAGTGCTTCACAGGTTTTAGATTTAGGTGTGAGTGAGTTTTGTCTCTGTTCCCATACTCTCATTTTAAGTCTAGAGTTTGTTTAGGGGTTTTGTCACGAAATAGCCAACGAGGGAAATTATAAAGTTGTTGTAAAGTTGTGATTTCCAACTAGCCTTTGTTGGCTTTAACTCCATTCCAAATTTGGTTGTATTTTTGTCAATCATTGCCCTATATTTATGTGGGTTTAATTGTAAGGGATGAGTGTGAGAGATTAGTGAAGAATCAAGCATGCAATGAAGATCAGTGTAGTTTCGCGACTAGCTCGTGAGAAGCTCACGAGTTAAGGTTTCCGCGAAAAGGCCACGCATGAAGCACATGATTAGAAGCTAATGTGTTAAGACAGCCTGTCATTTTGCGAGTACTTTGCGAGAAAAGCCATCTCGCGAGGTACTCGCGAAACTCTCTGTTTAGCAAAAATAAAGAGTGTTATTCTAAATTCTTTACACACACTATATATACCCTCATTATCCATGAAATTGTAAGGAGTCCTTTTTAGAGAGAAAACCTTAGCAAAACACTTGAGAGTTAGAGAATGTGATACCCACAATCATCTATACAAATTCTCTTGGTTTTCCTCTACTTTTACCTCTCCATCTTTATATCCTTGAGAGGTTCTTAGCCCAAACACTTACCTAACCCATCCTGAGTGTTGAGAGAAGTTTTGGTGCCTTTGG
This sequence comes from Quercus robur, assembly GCF_932294415.1. Taxonomy (NCBI): domain Eukaryota; kingdom Viridiplantae; phylum Streptophyta; class Magnoliopsida; order Fagales; family Fagaceae; genus Quercus; species Quercus robur. The sequence continues at coordinate 47,297,383 of NC_065535.1, forward strand.
AAAGCATTGGAATAAGCCATTGAGTGGCGGATGCAATCAAGTGGAATTGCGGGATCCGGATAATTAGTGAAGACAAGAATCTGAAAAGTCTATTGGTAGTAGGAGCTTGGAGGGCTCAAGTACATTGGGTAGATTACGCTTTGAGGGTCTTTTTGATATTCGTGTACTCCAACTTATTCACTAGTGGATTGATTTCAGCTTGGAGGGCTGCGGAGAGGTTTTTCGCTAAGTACTTCAATTTCCTCTTCGATAACACATCTCGGTATTATCTTGTGTTTTCATCTCTCTTCCCTACTCTTTAAGCTTTATATTTATTGCTCATTGTACTTGTTTATGGCTTAGAGTAGTGTTACCAGTTTATTGTGCGTGCTTTACTCTTGTTCCACACTTAGATAAAAGTTAGAGTAAAAGTAATTAAGCCGTAATTTAAAATTGGGGGTCTAAAAAAGCATTAGTGTTTTCACACTAATTGAGCTTTCAGTAGTGTTTTACAACTATGTTTTATGTTGGCTTTAATTCCATGTCAAATTTGATTGTAATTATGTTCAATCATTTCCCTGTATTTTTGTGGGATTTAATGTAGGGGTTGTGCGTGAGAGTTTAGTAAAGATTCTGTGAAGATAAGGATTTCGTGACTAGCTCACGACAAGCTCGCAAGTGCCAACCCACGAAATAGGCCACGTGAGAAGCACATGCGGGAAGTTGAAGAGTTTTCGATAGGCTAGATTTCACGAGTCATTTACAACTCAGGCCAAGTCGCGAGTGACCCGCGAAACTCTCTACCTGATTATTTTGAGTTTTCCTTTTTTCATACCTTTACCAACACTATATAAACCCTCATTACCCATGAAAGTGTAAAAAGAATAAGGAGTCTTTACAAGAAACTTTTGAGAGAGAAAACCCTAGCAAAACACTTAAAAGTTATAGATTGTTTACCCATAATTCTCTACATCATTTCTCTAGAGTTTCCATTACTCCTACCTCTCCATTTACACATCCTTGAGAGGTTCTTAACCCAAACACTTACCTCATCCATTCTGAGTGTTGAGAGAAGTTTTGATCCCTAAGAGAAGCATTGGAAGAAGCCATTAAATAGTGGATGCAATCGGGCAGAACTGTAGGATCCGGATAACTAGTGAAGACAAGTCTCTGAGAAGTCCGTTGGTAGCTGAAGCTTGGATGGCTCAAGTATATTAGGTAAATTAGGGTTAGAGGATCTTCTTGATATTCGTGTACTCCAACTTATTCACTAATGAATCGATTTCGACTTGAAGGGCCGCAAAGAAGTTTTTTGCCGAGTACTTCGGTTTCCTCTTCAATAACACGTCTCAGTATTATTTTGTATTTGCATTGAAAGCTCGAATTTGTATGAAAACACAAGAGCTTGTTTAGACCCTAATTAAAAACTACGGCTAGATTGCTTTTACTCTAACTTATCTAAGTGCGAAATAAGAGCAGATGAAGCGCAATAAACCGATAACTACTCTAGTACATAAACATGAATAACAAACAATAAAAGTAAAGCACAAGAGTAAAGGAAGAGATATGCAACCACAAGATAACATCAAGACGTGTTATCAAAGAGGAAACCAAAGAACTCGGCAAAAAACCTCTCCTCGCCCTCCAAGCGGTAAATCGATCCACTAGAAAATAAAATTGGAGTACACGAATAACAAAATACCCTCCAAGCCTAGTCTACCCAATGTACTTGAGCCCTCCAAGCTCCTGCTACCAACGGACTTCTCGGAGTCATGTCTTCTCTAGCTTTTCGGATTCCACAATACGCCCGATTGCATTTGCCAAGCCTCATCAGCTTCTTTTGGCAAATCCCTAAAACTTCCTAAGCTTCAAAACACACTCTACACTCTGAAAAAGTGTGGGTTGTGTTTGGATACAAATCTCCTCTCAATGTATGACAATGGGAGAGATAAGGAGAAGAGGCTAGAATAATTTCTCACTAAGGATGTGTAGCTGTCTCTCTAAAAGATGGGTGTGTGTTGTACAAAAATTTATCTAAGGTTTTTCTCTCTAAATGGCCTCCTTACAATTTCTGTGGGCAATAAGAGTATATATAATATGGGTGAAAAGTAAAAAAGTCACACTTAAAAATCCTTCAAGCAGAATGTTTTGCAAGTACCTTGCGGGAAGGTCTTACCCACGAGACACTCGTGAAATTGACAGCTTGGCACAACTCTTCAACTTCCAGTCATATGCTTCTCATGTGGCTATTTCACGGGTTAACTTCTCACGAGCTTCTCGTGAAATTCACTTGATCTTTAATTAAGTTTAAGTCTTCATCAACTTAACACTAAATCCAATACAATAAAAACCCACAAAAATACAAGGAAACAAATTTATGTAATTACAACACTTTTTTGTCATGGAATAAACCAACACTAATGTTATGAAAAAAATCATAACTTAACAATCTCCTCCTTTGGCTATTCCATGACAAAACACCCTATAACAGACTCTAGACTTAAACGTGAGTTTGGGAACAATGGCAAAACTCACTCACACCTAATTCTAGAAGTTGTGATGAACTTGGAACATATATACTTGTAACCTGAAACACTTGCACAAAACACATTAGACCCTCAAAGTAAAGTAAGTAATAAAAGAACAAGTATAATGTAACAAGTAAAAAGCAATCAAGTAAACATGTTGTGAAACATATGAGCAACTTGATCAAACACAAAACAATCATATGGAAATTACTACAATGATCATATAGCAAAACAAATGATCATCCGAATATACAACCAATAAAGCACAATAACACAAGGATGAGTGCATGTCCAACACAAAAGTATGATACGATAAGAGCAACAAAGCATATATACTAAACATAACTCAAAGCACCATAAACAATGACAAAACAAGCATAATGTAAAACAAAACAAAACAAGGTTTTCTCAAAAAGAATGTCTTTTCCCCCTTGGTATATGCATCTCCCCTATGACTTTCTTCCCCTACGAATGTGCACAAGGTAGAATTTCTCCCCCTAAGAATGTGCACATGAGTCATATAGAAATGACGAAATACACCGATATACTATCTGCTATACTCACCCCCTTTTTGTCACGAATAGACAAATGAGTCAAGAAAAATGAGGGAAAGAAAAGAAGATATGAGCAAAGGTAAAAAATGATGCTTAAGGGGTGCAGGTTGAATGAGAAAATGAAACTCAAACGAAAGACAAAAACAAAGAATGCTACAAAGTATAAAGTAAACATAACAGCTAAGGATGATAGAATAAGGTGTAGACCAAGCCTTGGCAAGGACTCAAGAACATGTTACATGTGCTAAAAGGTCGAAAAAGACTTAACTAGTATGAGTGAAGTGCAAAACATGTCAAGTGATCAAGTGTAGGCAGTAAAGCTGTATCTAATGTGTATGTGAGATGCATGACTAATGCATGAGCAAGTACTCACATAGAAAAGTGTGTAAATTACACAATCAATAATCAAAACATGATAAACATGAATAATTATAGTGATTCCCAAAGTTTGGTAATCATCGGAGTCCAAATCAACGATAAAATGTTATTTGGACATTTTATCAAACACTTAGAGTGCACACACTACACATATATGTTAAATAATGCATGAACATATGAAAATCTTGCCTAAATACATGTTATTTTTGCCATAAGGGGCCAACATCCAAAGAAAATTATAATTTAAAACAAAACCCAATCAAAAATATTGACAAAAAATAAGTTTTCCAACCCCCATTGAGAAATTTCCAACTATGAACATAAAACCCCAAAAAAAATAATCTTAGGATCAAAATTGTAAAGTTGTAATTTACAACTATGTGTTTTATTGGCTTTTATTCCGTGCCAAATTTGATTGTAATTATGTTCAATCTTTTATACCCTGTATTTCATATGGGGTTTATTTGTAAGGGTTGTGTGTGAGAGAAAGAGAGAGTGTGAAGACTCAAGGCATTGAAGACTGAAGTGTTTTCGCAGGTAGCTCATGACTTAGCATCCCGCGAAGTAATGCATGTACCCTGCACATGACTGGAATGCAAAGAGTCAAGACAAGATGGAGACAGCTAGTTTTTGCGAGCATCTCGTGGGTAAGGCCTTCTCACGAGACACCTGTGAAACATTCTATTTTGCTAGACTGTCATTTTTGATACACACTTTCTGTGCCTACACTATTTATACCTATATTACCCACAGATGTTGAGGAGTGCTTTTAAGAGAAAACCCTAGTCATAAACTGTGAGAGTTAGAAATTATTATACTCACAATTCTCTACACAATTGTTTGTAGATTTTCCTCAACTCCTACCTCTCCATTTCCATACCATTGAAAGGTTGATAGCTCAAACACTTACCACACATTTTCAGAGTGTTCAGTGAGGTTTTGGTGCTGCTAGGAAGCATTGGAAAAAGTCAGGCTTTGGCAAATGCAATCGGGCGTATTACAGGATCCGGAGAACTAGACAAGACACAGTTCCAAGAAGCCTTGTTGGAGTAGAAACTTGGAGGGCTTAGGTGCATCGGGTAGATTAGGCTTAGAGGATCTCTTGCTAACCCATGTATCTCAACTAATTGTCTAGTAGATTGATTACCGCTTAGAGGGTGGCGGAGAGGTTTTATGCCGAGTACTTTGGTTTCCTCTTCGATAACACATTGGTGTGTTATCTTGTGTTTGCATTCTTCTTCCCTACTTTTTTAGCTTTCATATTTCTGTTGTGTTATATTGAATATGGCTTAGAGTAGTTTGTTTGTTTATCCGCTCACATTTACTCTATTCCGCACTTAGTATAAGTTAAAGTAAAATCCATCGAGCCGTAATTTTTATTTAGGGGGTCTAAACAGTTCTTGTATTTTAACACATTTTCGAGCATTCAAAAATCAATGAAAAGAGTTAAAAATTACCTTAGAGATGTTAATGGAATGAAAAACACTTGAATTTAGATGGGTTTTGATGTAGAAACATGAAAACTCATTTGATCTTCAATGTTGTCTTGAGTCTTCACACACTCTCTCACACACAACCCATACAATGAAATCCCACATAAAATATAAGGTACATAAGTGAATGTTCAAATAGCGTGTAAAACACTATGAATGTTTAGACTCCCAAATTACAAATTACCAATTCAAGCTTATTATCAAACAATATATATGCGGAACATGAACATAAACTAAAACAGAATTGATAAAATAATCTAAACCAAATAAAATCACAACCACAGCAGAAATTAAATGGCAAAAATTAAGGGAAGAAAGATACAAACACAAGGACAACACAGCGATGTGTTATCGAAGAGGAAATCGAAGTTTTCAGCATAAAACCTCTCCACCGCCCTCCAAGCGGTCAATAATCCACTAAAGAATGAAGTTAGGATACATAAACCAAATAAAAGCATAACTACAACAGAAATTAAATGACAAAGATTAACGGAAGAGAAATTCAAACACAAGGACAACACAGCAATGTTTTATCGAAGAGGAAATCGAAGTTTTCGGCGTAAAACCTCTCCACTGCCCTCCAAGTGGTCAATAATCCACTAAAGAATGAAGTTAGGATACATGAACAGCGGAAGACCCTCCAAGCCTAATCTACCCAGTGTACTTAAGCCCTCCAAGCTTCTTGCTCCAACAAGGTTACGCCGAGCCTTTGTCTTCTTTAGCTTACTGGATTCCGCTATAACCCATAACATCAACCAATATCAATTGGTCCCTTCCTAACTGCTTCCCAAGTACCAAATAGCCTCCTCACAGATATGGGTATGGTGAGAAAAGATTTTGGCTAATGTACCTTTCAAGGATGTAACAATGGAGAGGGTGAGAGTAGAAGAATTTGGAGAATCAAAAGATGAAGATTGTAAATGAGTCAATCTTGTTTTTCTCTAGGGTTTCTCTCTCAAAAGTTTCTCTAGAAGCTCTCTACATTTTGGGGGTATAAGGGGTATTTATACTGGTGTGTGTATAGAATGCAAAGAGTCAGTTTTTCCCAAACAGAGTGGACTAGCAACTTGACTGAGTCACGAGTCCAAGCCGTGAGCTAACTGAATGGCCAGACTGGACTTTTTGTCCTGTAGTACTCCAGCTGGCGTGACTGTTCAGCTCTTCTGCATGCTTCACTCATGTGCATCCTTTGGCGACTTGCAAGCCGCGAGATCCAGTCGCGAGTCCCTTGCTGAGTGCACAATCTTGAACTTTTCTTCACACTCTCTCACACACTACTCTTACATGATTCCCACCTAAATACAGGATTTCTAAATGCTGAATTACAAGCAAATTTGGCACGGAATAAAGCCAACAAAATGATTGATTAAATTCAACCTTACAATAAGATTGAACAAAATTACAATCAAATTTGACACGGAATCAGAGCCAACACAAACTAGTTGTAAATCACAACTTTACATGAATAAAAATAATTAGATCCAATTTTTAATGCGAAGATTTATGAGTTTTTAATGAAAAAAATACAGATTTGGTTTTTATTACGTAGAAAACCAAAATTTTTTTAATAAAAAAAATATAGATATGGTTTTATTATGTAAAACCATGAATTTTTAGAAAAGAAAATACAAATCTGGTTTAATTATGTAAAACCATGAATTTTTAATGACAAATAAAATACAAATCTGGTTTTATTATGTAACAACATGAAATGTTAATGAAAAAAAATACATATCTAGTTTTTAATGTGAAAACCCATGAATTTTTAAGGAAAAAAAATAAAGATATGGTTTTTATTATGTTAGACCATGAATTTTAATGAAAAAAAAATACAAATCTGGTTTTTAATGTGAAAAACCATGAATTTTTAATGAAAAATACATATCTAATTTTTTATTTAAAAAAAAATAGTATAAGTTTTGCAAAAGAAACCTCATATCTAATTTTTTATATAGAAAATAAAAGAAACATTTTGTTCACGAAGTAATTGTAGATCTAAGACTTTAAACTAAAAATAGTCATAAATCTAAGATTTAAAATTTAAAATTTAAAATTTAAAATTTAAAATTTAAAATCTGTAAACAATCAAGATCTAAGAATTAAAACATGTGAAGAATCCTAGACCTATATATTTGAGCATGTGAATAAAAATAAATAAATAAAACTATATTCTATACATGTGAATCAAGATCTAGAAAAGAAAATCATGCAAACAAATAAGATCTACATACTAACATGGAATTTCAAAATCAAACATGCATTTTATTCAAAAAACATTAAAAGCAAAATTTATATTTGCATGAATCAAAGAAGACAAAAATGATCTCTTTAGAAATTAGAGAGAGGGGATCTCTTTAATCTCTAAAAAGAAAGCAATAACAATGAAGAAAGGTTTGAAGGGAGATGTCTACAGAAATTTTGGTCTAGTGAAGATCAGAATAATGGCAGAGCTTCAAAAGTCTCTACAATGTTAAAGTGGTTAAGGGTACTAAATGATAGGTGCTCCCCCTCTATTTATAGAGATGTAAATTGCAAAGAAAATAAGTTAAATCTAACTTAAGAGTCAGTAAACATGAATTGTGTAGGGTTCATCTTAAAAAAAATGGATTTGAATGAGTTTTAAGTCAGAAAAAGACCCAGGAATATTATGGACAATGTGTCAATCGACACTTTGGAAGTGTCGAATGGCACTTCGACAATTCGTCTAGTTTTGATCTTTTGCACATTTTTTTATTCTTTTTAGCATTTTTCTAAGTTTTAAAATATGCTTGGACATGTTATAGGGTTATTTTTCATGATAAAATTTATTCCAAAACGATAATTTGACTTTTAAAACAATTATTTTTATGATAATTACTTTAAAAATCTGATTATTTATCCAAGTTAATAATTATTAGCTTATTTATTATTATTCTCATGCAACAAAATCACACTTTAAGAAAAATACTTAACCAATCACAAAAATTCATTTTATTAATTTTAATTAAAAACCAATCAAAATTAATTTCAATCAATCACACCTGATAGGTTTCACCTAAATGAATGTATGCAAATCGTTAAAACTTGATCTTGCGATATCTTTCAATCTGATAGTCTGATTTGGAAAGTAAACATATCGTTGTGATCGTTAAAACATCAAGATCATTTTTATCTATGTGATGAATGATTTAGTGAATAATGTGACCATGATTTTTGGGTACATAAAATGACCGTTTTGCCCCCTTCCAAGGTTAAATTATGGGTGCGAAATAGAGTTTCTACACAATGAACCCAATATGGGGTACCTATAAGACGTTAAACCCTAACATAACCATACAATAGACCATGGTTAATTGACTTGCAATACAAGTAGTATTCTTGGCTTGCACATCAAGGATTGGACTTGGGCCTTAACTATTGGGCTTAATAAGTTTAACACCCCCGCTCAAATTCAAGGTGAAAGGTTGAAGATAACTTGAATTAGGAAAGTGATATGTCTTTAAAGATGCTGTAAGGTTGAATTTATTCAACCATCTAATTGGCTTTATTCCGTGCCAAATTTGCTTGTAATTCAGCATTTAGTAACCCTGTATTTAGGTGGGATTGTTGTAAGGGTAGTGAGTGAGATAGAGTGAAGATTGCTCAAGAGTGTGCAAGAAAACAGAGTGTCGCGGCTGGGACTCGTGGGTGGACTCGCGGCTGCAAGCCGCCAGAAACTGCACACGTGCCAAGCATGCTGGAAGATGAACAGTCATGCTAGCTGGAGCACTACAGGACAAAACAGGACAACTGGCCATACGGTTAACTCGCGACTGGATCTCGCGACTTGGTCAAGCCGCGAGCCACCCCTGTTTTGGAAAAACCTGACGTTTCACATTCCTCTTCACTCCAGTATAAATACCCTTTTAACCCACGATTGAAAGAGAGCTTCCAGAGAGAATTTTGAAAGAGAAACCCTAAAGAAAAACCAGATTGTTTCATACACAATCTCTACCTTAGAGTCTCATCAAAATCCCTCACTCTCTTCCTCTCCATTGTTAAATCCTTGAGAGGCATTATACCAAACCTGGTTCTCACCATTATCATCTCTGTGAGACAGTCGTTTGAAGTTCTGGGAAGCAGTTAGGAAGGAGCCAATCTTCATTGGTTGATGCTACGGTGTAGTAGCGGAATCCGGGAAGCTAGAAAAGAAAAAGGTTCGGCGCAACCTCGTTGGAGCAAGAAGCTTGGAGGGCTTAGGTGCATTGGGTAGATTAGGCTTGGAGGGTCTATTGCTGTCCTTGTATCCCAACTGTATTTTCTAGTGGATTGATTACCGCTTGGAGGGCGGCGGAGAGGTTTTTCGCCGAGGTCTTCGGTTTCCTCTTCGATAACACATCGGGTGTTATCTCTGTGTTTGCATCTTCCTTCCTCTCTATCTCTGCCTTTACATTATCTGCTGTGGTTTATTTTGTTATGGCTTAGATAGTTGTTTAACCAATTCCATATTATAGCATATGTTAAGTTTCCGCACACTAGTTGTTTGACATATTGCTTGTGTTGGTTAAGTTGGTTTTTGGGGGTCTAAACGTTCAAAAGTGTTTTTGTACACGTTTTTGAACTTTCAATTGGTATCAGAGCGGGTACACTGTTGTTTGGTTTCATTACCATTGTGTGATCCTTGACTCCCTTTTTGAGATGGATAGGTCTCAATCCCTTAATGCACCTCCATATTTTGATGGAAGTAATTATGCGTTTTGGAAGGTTCGTATGAGAGCTTTTCTATGCTCTATTGATGAATCCGTGTGGGATGCTGTTGAGATTGGTTGGACCAAACCTGAGGCAGCCAAATCCACATGGGATAAGACAGCACTTGCTGCATCTAATGCTAACAGTAAAGCACTAAATGCTATTTTCTGTGGTGTGTCTCCAGATGAATTTCACAGGATTTCTCACATTACCATTGCCAAAGAAGCATGGGAGATTCTGGAAACAACTTATGAAGGCACAAAGAGAGTGAAAGACACCAAGTTACAAATGCTGACCACTCGGTTTGAGGAGCTTAAAATGAGTGAGGATGAGTCTTTTGACTCTTTCTATGGGAAGCTAAATGAGGTGGTTGTTAGTAAGTTTAACTTGGGGAAGAAAACGGAGGACTCAAAGATTGTGAGGAAGATCCTTCGATCATTGCCGGAAAGTTTTCGTGCTAAGGTGACAGCTATTGAAGAGAGCAAGGATCTTGACGACATCAACGTACAGGAGCTGGTTGGTTCTCTGCAGACTTATGAAATGTCGCTGCCCAATCAACGGAAGAGTAAATCCCTTGCTCTAAAGACCATTGAAGAGAAGGTAGAAGATCAAGACTCATTGGGAGAAGATGTGGTTGACAAGGATGTAGCCTATCTTGTTAAAAATTTCAGAAAGTTTTTGAAATTCAAAAACAATGGAAAATTTGATGATAAGAGAAAATTCCAAAATTCTGGAAGGGAGAAGAGGGATTTCAAAAGGAAAGATGGAAAAGAATCCCAATCCACACAAGGTGTCACTTGTTTTGAATGCAACGGGCATGGACACTTTAAGAAGGAATGTCCGAATTATTTGAAATCGAAAGGAAAAGTATATGCCAGAACCTTGAGTGACTCAGATTCGTCTGACTCAGAATCTGAAGAAAGCTGTGATGGAGAGGGGAACTATTCAGCTTTCATGACTATTGCTCATATTGAGTCGTCGGATGAGTTGAATTTGCTTGTACAAGACCTTGGAGAACATAGTGATGATGAATCACTAGGAATTGTTGAAGAATCAGAAGCTGAAGAAGAAGAAAGCACAGCAACTCTTCAAGAAAATTACAACTCACTCTTGGAGAAGTCGGGTGAATACACAAGGGTAGCCAAGGCTGCTGTGAGAAAAATGAAGAAGGCTGAGGAGGACTACAAAAGCCTCCTAATCCGGTATAGGGAGGCCAAATGCGAGATTGAAACACTGAATGGTGAGCTGTCCGAAGCTTACACTAAAGTAAGATTTCTTGAGAATGAGGTTGTGCATGCAAATGCAAAAATAGAGAGGGTCACCACCAAGAAGCTAGATGATGTTATATCATCTCAAAAGAGCTTTTCAGACAAATCCGGACTGGGATATACCGGGGGAAGTAGTTCATCTGGAAATGTCACTAAAGAAGTGAAGTTTGTGAAGGCCAAAGATCCAGTTGTAGCTGACCCTACTGGTGTGAAGCTCGAGGTGGAGGAGAAGAAGAATGTGGTGGACCAACGGATGCTGAATCATCGTAATCAGTCTGTGGGCAGGTCTGAATCTCGTGCCAAGTCACGTCCACGACCACAAAGAGGTCCTAGAGGAACGTATGTGTGCCATTATTGCGGACTTCAAGGGCACACTCGACCAAATTGCCAAAAGCTGAGAGCAAAGAACAGTGCAACTCCTCAAAGGTCAGGAGGACCAAGAATTGATAGGAGAACTTGGGCAGGTGATCAACCTAGAGAGCAAAATGGAGATCCCGGAATGATGAACGTGATGAAGATGATTGGTGCATTCACCAACTGCTTGGAAAGCTTCTCACGAAGGTTTGAAAGCCCTAACTCCCGTACCCAATCCTTTAAGGAAATCACCCCAAACGCAAGTGACGTGTGGGTGAAAAGGGGTACTCATGCATAAGCATTACAACATGTCCATGCATTAATACTTCCTATGCTTTGTGACTATGTTTGTGTGGTATGCTTGTTGTTTTTGACTTTGGTTGTTTGATTATTCTTCTTGTGAATATTTCTTAATTGTGTTTTATCAATCTTTTTGTTTCTTGAGTCAAAAATCCAAAAATTACATAAAAAATTTGAAAATCAAAAAGCTTGATTGACTTTGTTGAGTTTTGTCTTAAAACTCGTTTTGCCTTGTACCTTTGTACTAATGGCTTTGTGCATTTTCGAGCATTGCTTGTTTTCATGTACTCATATCACTATGGGAAAAATCTTGAAATCTATGTGATTGTTGTAAATAGATCTTCAACCTTGTCATGAATGATTAGTGAATGGTTATGTTGATCTTGAGACATGCATAGACTTGTGTCTATATATCTTCCCACTTTTTATTTTTGTTTTGCTAAAAAGAGCTCACCAAATGTAAATCTCCAAATGAAAAGAGATATTGAGCTGCAAAAGCCTGTCGCACATTCTAGTATTTGACTAGGAAAAAGGGTAAGCGACCTTATATTAAAAGAGAAATTTCATTCAAAAAGGCCAAAGGCCTGTTCTTCAAAGAGAAATGTTACATATCCCTCTCACAATGAGAGATGATTGTCTCAAAAAGATCAAATGTAATGTTTGAAAGTGGAGTCAAATGAAAAGCTCCAAGTTATGTTATCAAGTTGTGTGGGAGGTCATATATACATATTTCTATAATTGAGATTGGTCACATGATCTAGTGCTAATTGTGTATGCCTTGGTTGAATTGATCATTGAAGCTTCACATTAGACAAAGGACTATCTCACTGTTGATATCCACACACAACACACAAGTTTATGTTCGATAAATGCCAGATTCATTTGTGTGATTGTACTTGATAAAATGTGTTTTCACATGCTCAATCTTTGTTAATTCAAGCACAAAAAGATTTTTGAGTGTTTTAAGTGCTTTTGGAAAGTATTTTGTTGGAAAAATCTGAAAATTTCAAAAATACAGCTTTGCCCTGTTTTAGCGGCTCAGTCGCGGGTATGTCAAGTCGCGAGCCTCAGTCGCATCTTCACTGGTCAGTTTTGGCGACTTGTTCGCGAGTGGAAGGTCCAGTCGCGAGGATCACTCAGAGATTTTCGTGGCTCAGCTCGCGACTCACTCGCGGGTAGACCTTCCAGTCGCGAAAAACACTTAGAAAAATTTTTCAAAATTTTGTTCTTGAGTGCTTTGGCGGCTTGAGCTGGCGACTATGTGGCGACTTAATCCAGTCGCGAAAATCACGTGTTTTGCAGAAACAGGAGCAGTTTTTAAACTTTTTCAGTTTTTCCCTCGAATTTTTGTGACTGTTCATCTTCTCTCTAAACTCTCTCCCTCCCAAACACTCCGTGCTCCCTTTTCCAATCTCTAGTATTGCACTCTTGTAGCTCAAAATCGTCAAGTTACAGGTATGGGTTTTCTGTTTTACACTCTTTTCTACTTGATTTTGTGCTTTTACCCTTGACTTTTCGCATATGATTGTGTTTTTGAAATGGGTTTGTGTTTCGGTCTCTGCTCCTTGTTCTTGCTTAGCTTGTGGATGCTGTTGCTATAGTTTGTGTTAAATGATTGTCATATGCTTATTGCTCTTCCTCTTGTGCTTAGCTAAGTGTTTATTTTATTTCAATCTGATCTTTGAGTTGTTGAGTGATTTCTATTGGTTCGTTCTGAGGATGTGAGTTTTACTGTGCTAGATTTGCATGTTTTAGTGTGTTAATCTGTGGAAGGCTCATGTTAGGATCTATATATTGTTTGAGTGTCATATCATTTCTTCCGTTTTCTGTCTCAATGTCATTTATCTGCCTTTAGGATAGTTTCTCCATGTTGTTCATGTATTTCCTATCCTAGGCTTGGTTTATCCATATGTTTGAACTAAGTAGCTTGTTGTCTAAGTTTTTGAAGTTCATTTGTATGGTTGATATCTCTCTCTGTTTATTACATGGTTCTGACTGGTTATGCACATATGTTGCTATATGTTGTTGTGGCCTTTTCTGATTGTTCACAGATGGCTCCCTCACCTCAGAAGAAGAAATCTACTGCAAAGAAGGCTGACAAGAGACTAAAGATGGATTCTAGATTGTTTAGGTCTGTTCACCACTTTGAGAGATACAAGGATAACTTCTTGAATGCAGGAATCATTCAAGAGAGATTTGTGGATTTGGAGGACTTAAGGCAAACTTTTATTCCCAGTTGTTTTGAAGGAAGAGGATGGGAAAAGCTTTTGGGTGGTTTCCCTGTTGTGTGTGAACCCTTAATTAGGGAATTTTACTCAAATGCTGTGATAAAGGATAATGAATTGAGTTGCTGGGTGAGGGGTAAAGAATTTGTCTTGGATGCTCATGTCATAGATGATGCATTAGGGCTTGAAGGATTAGATGATGAAAAATTTATCAATTACAAGGATAGGAGTGTGTCTATTGAAACAATTCAACAAAGGATAGGTGGGCAGAGGGAAGGGAAATGTTTGAATACCACTGCCTTTCCAGTGGACATGAGGTGCCTTACAATAATTATGATGTTTAACCTCTATCCCATTAGGAAATTGACTACAATCAACTGTGCTAGAGCAGTCTTTCTGATGGATCTCAAAGAAAAGAACTTCATAGACATAAGTTCCCACATTTATGACACCATTGTGGATGAGACTAGAACAACCTCTAGGCCTAAATTGATCTTTCCAAGTTTGCTAATGAAAATTTTTAGGAGTAAAGGTGTTCCAATCCCTCAAGACATCAGTCCCATGTCTACACCCTCTACAATCAACAAGCTTACCTGCAAAAGGATAAGTGTTAGGCTTCCAGGAGAAGAAGATGAAGGTGATGAAGGAGAGGCTGCTCCAATGGAGACTGAAGCAGAGGCAGCAGGACTTGCATCAACTTCAACACCTAGGAGAAGTGGCAAAAGACACAGAGCTTCAACCTCTGCAGACACACCTCCAGATGCTTTCCAGATCATTCTGGAAAGGCTTGATGGGATCAGGGCAGTCCAAACTGAGCACTCTGACAGGATGAGAGCCATGCAAGACCAGATTGATGTCTTGGCTGCTACACTTGACAGCTTCACAACTCAGCATGACAAGTGACCCTTTGGCCATTCCTGTCAAAAAGGGGGAGAAGTTCATTGATGATTGAGAAGCAGAAAAGCTTAAGGGGGAGTAATTAGTTGAGGGGGAGTTGCTAAAAACAGAAACTGTGTTTATATATGTTTATGTTTTTGAGTACTTTTAGTGGGTTTATGGTTTTGATACACTGTGTTTTGGTGTATTGCTGTTTCTAACTCATTTCATAGACTCTTGGTTTAATCTTTAATATATGTTGTTGATGTTATTCAGGATATTTTGTATTTTGTACCCATGTGCTTTTGTAAGCTTTTAGGGTTAATGTTTTATGCATAGTTTGTAGGCTATATGGTATGTACCTTGCTTAAGTGCAGCCTTTATGCTATGTTGAAATCAGTACCTTAATCTAAATGTTCTGCATTTTGGTTTATGTACTGTCACTCTTGTGCCCTTGTAGGATTGTTCCTAGATGCATATGCCTTGTGTGCTATGCATTGGTTGAGTGTTGAGCATACAAGTGTCTTGCCTTGTGCTTGTTAACTTGTATGTCTTTGTGTTCATTCCAAGTGTGAATGAGCACTGTGATCACTACCTTGTGGTGTTCACTTGGTTGATCAAGCCATGGTTTGTTTATTAACTCCATCTTATGCTTGATCTCATATTGCCTGTTTCATATGCATTTATAATTTTCTGCTTACAATGATCATGGTGTATTGTTGTGTTTCAGGAGTTTATGTTCATATGATTCAAGTGCTTCACAGCTTCTAGAGTTAGGTGTGAGTGAGTTTTGTTCAACTGTTCCCAACTCACATGTTAAGTCTAGAGTCTGTTTTAGGGTTTTGTCACGGAATAGCCAAAGGGGGAGATTGTAAGGTTGAATTTATTCAACCATCTAATTGGCTTTATTCCGTGCCAAATTTGTTTGTAATTCAGCATTTAGTAACCCTGTATTTAGGTGGGATTGTTGTAAGGGTAGTGAGTGAGATAGAGTGAAGATTGCTCAAGAGTGTGCAAGAAAATAGAGTGTCGCGGCTGGGACTCGCGGGTGGACTCGCGGCTGCAAGTCGCCAGAAACTACACACGTGCCAAGCATGCTGGAAGATGAACAGTCATGCTAGCTGGAGCAGTACAGGACAAAACAGGACAACTGGCCATACGGTTAACTCGCGACTGGATCTCGCGACTTGGTCAAGCCGCGAGCCACCCCTGTTTTGGAAAAACCTGACGTTTCACATTCCTCTTCACTCCAGTATAAATACCCTTTTAACCCACGATGGAAAGAGAGCTTCCAGAGAGAATTTTGAGAGAGAAACCCTAAAGAAAAACCAGATTGTTTCATACACAATCCCTACCTTAGAGTCTCATCAAAATCCCTCACTCTCTTCCTCTCCATTGTTAAATCCTTGAGAGGCATTATACCAAACCTGGTTCTCACCATTATCATCTCTGTGAGACAGTCGTTTGAAGTTCTGGGAAGCAGTTAGGAAGGAGCCAATCTTCATTGGTTGATGCTACGTTGTAGTAGCGGAATCCGGGAAGCTAGAAAAGAAAAAGGTTCGGCGCAACCTCGTTGGAGCAAGAAGCTTGGAGGGCTTAGGTGCATTGGGTAGATTAGGCTTGGAGGGTCTATTGCTGTCCTTGTATCCCAACTGTATTTTCTAGTGGATTGATTACCGCTTGGAGGGCGGCGGAGAGGTTTTTCGCCGAGGTCTTCGGTTTCCTCTTCGATAACACATCGGGTGTTATCTCTGTGTTTGCATCTTCCTTCCTCTCTATCTCTGCCTTTACATTATCTGCTGTGGTTTATTTTGTTATGGCTTAGATAGTTGTTTAACCAATTCCATATTATAGCATATGTTAAGTTTCCGCACACTAGTTGTTTGACATATTGCTTGTGTTGGTTAAGTTGGTTTTTGGGGGTCTAAACGTTCAAAAGTGTTTTTGTACACGTTTTTGAACTTTCAGATGCCTTGAAGGACAAATATGCTTAATGATTAAGGCTTGAATGAAATCCAAACACACCAATGATTGAGATTTCAACGAATGTAAAGAGTACTAATTAGATGGGTGGTTTGAGTATCGCGGCATGAAAATGACGAAGATGCATGATAATAAATAAAATAAAATAAAAGCCTATAGAAAAGGCTACAAATGATTGAGGATGTTACATCAGAAGGAAATCCAAAAAGTAGGTGTAGGAGAAAGATGCATGTACTCATTGAATATAGCCATAATCACCAAGATCAGTTGTCCATGACAAGAAATAAATATGTAACTAAGCATAAGAGTGACATAAATCATATTGTGCATAATGACACAACTTTCCTTCACACATGAAATTGCATCCGTTAAGACTTAGCTTGCACATCAAGAATTGAGTTTGGGCCTTGACTATTGGCCTTGATATCTCTAAGACTAAGGTTAAAATTTGTGTCTAGTCTACAAAGGTTTTGTGAGTATAAATTGGTGTAATTGTTAGGCATAGTTTTGTATGTTGTATAATGGGTTGTATGATGGTGTGTGGTATGGTTGTATGATAGTAAAATGGATAGTGTAAAGGCTATGATAGTGTGTTAGTAGTATAAGTGCTTAAGTGTCCATATGAGACTTGTATATTAGAATTGTAGGGTAGAGTGTTAAGGGCGCATGGATATACGAGTTGGTTAGTGATTGTGCAAGGCAGTGAGTTAGTTAAAGACTTGTAGGTCATTGATAGCTGTGACGTGTTGTATAAGAGACCAATGAGTTGTAGAATAGGCAATCAAGAGAGTGTATTCCCAATTCAATCTTTTTCTTTTATCTCTCTCTGTTTCCTTCTCTCAATTCTTGGAGGCCTAGTTGACCTCTAATCCAACTATACAACCAAACCATTGAATTCAATCCTAACAATTGGTATCAAAGCATCGTTCCTGCACTGCCATGACTGAGACTCGAGCCGCAGCCATCAATATGGTGAATGAAGCCATTGCTTCTCTTCGTACTACCTCTGATCACCATAACAAGGACATCCAAGAAATACAAAAGCTTCAGGGCATTCATACCAGAACCTTGAATGAGATGAATCAAAACATCAACGTGATCTTACAAAAGCTTAATTCCATAGATGGAAATCAAAATTCACCTTAGAGGAATGTGCAACCAAATTCAATTCCAAGTTCTTCAACCTTGTCACTTCTAAATCTGTGAAATTGGATTTCCCTCGATTTTATGGTGTTGATCCGGTAACTTGGTTTACAAGGCTAACTAGTATTTTTGGGTATTATCAAACTCCAAGTGCAAAAAAACTATTGATAGCTTCTTTCCACATGGAATTGGAGGCACTGATATGGTTCCAAGAAGCAGAGGAGGCTGGGATATTTTTTGATTGGGAGTCCTTGGTGCAAGCTTTACATGTAAGATTTGGATCAATGGCTTATGATGATCCTATAGAGGTATTGATAAGGCTGAGACAGACCACCATAGTAGCCTTATATAGAGCAGAATTTGAAGCAGTATCAAATAGGATCAAAGGGCTTTCTCCACTGCACAAGCTTGGCAATTTCCTGAGTGGGCTAAAAGATGAGATACGTTTGTCAGTGAGAATGCTAAATCCTCAATCCTTGAATGCAGCCTTTGGATTGGCCAAAATCCAAGAAGAATATGTGATGAGTTGCAGAAGGAATGTCAAGAATCAACAAGATTCAGGTAAGAACTCTATCTTGGGTTTGCCTAAAACTATTGGTGTGGTAGAAACTAAACCTAGTATACCTCTTAAGAGAATAACTCTTGTACAAATGGATGAAAGGAGGAAGAAGGGTCTTTGTTACAATTGTGATTAAAAATGAAGGCCTAGTAATAAATGTAGGAATGCTAAACTTTTCATTTTGAAAGGGATTGAATTGGTTCATGGGGAAAATTTTGGTGTGAGGATAACTGAATTGGATGAGGAGGTGGACAGTGAGGTGGTTCATAAAATTGATAGGAGTGTTCAGTCTAATCAGAATGAGGAGGTGGAGATTACCTTGTTTTCTCTTACAGGAACACCTACACCTAGTACAATGAAGGTTAAGGGAAGGGTGAATGGAGATAGGTTAGTTATTTTGATAGACACGGGTAGCACTCACAATTTTGTTGATGTATCCTTGATCAGTGGTTTACAGCTAAGGGTGGATGTTACAAAAGTGTTGGAGGTCAAGGTAGCTAATGGTGCAATTGTCAAAACTCAAGGATTTTGTAGTGAGGTGCCTGTAATAGTCCAAGGAGTGGAATTTTGCATCAATTTTCATGTTTTGGAATTAGGAGGCTATGATGCAATTTTAGGTACTCAATGGTTAAGTACCTTGGGTGAAATCTAATGGAATTTCAAGCTGATGACTATGAGCTTATGGTATAGGAATAAGCAGGTCTTGTTGCAAGGTCTAAGTTCAAATTCAGGTTCTTCTTTTGTGGATTGCAAGAAATTCTTCAATGCTTCAATGAAGAGAGGACTATTGTTACAGATTGATGGAGTGCAACCAGCTGCCTCAGTAGATAGAATTCCTGCTGAGGTGGATTCAGTGTTGCAAGAGTTTGGGCAAGTCTTTGGGACTCCTACTAAATTGCCTCCAAGGGTCATGAGCATTCCATTACTCTTAAGGAGGGTGCCCAGCATGTATGCCAAAGGCCTTATAGATACCTCTTTTATCAGAAAAATGAAATAGAGAAGATTGGGAAGGAGCTCCTATCAATGGGATCCATTAAAGACAGCAGCAGTCCATTTGCTTCATCTGTTTTGTTGGTTAGAAAAGTTGATGGTTCAAGGAGGATGTGCATTGATTATAGGGCATTGAACTCCATTACTGTCAAGGATAAGTTTCCAATCCCAGTTATTGATGAGTTGTTGGATAAATTGCATAGGGCTGCTATCTTTTCTAAGCTAGACTTGAGGTCTAGGTACCATCAAATTAGAATGAAGGATGAAGATATACCCAAGATAGCTTTTAAGACACATGAGGATCATTATGAGTTCTTGGTAATGCCTTTTGGCTTAACTAATGCTCCTTCCACCTTCCAATCCTTAATGAATCAGGTATTTAAGCCTTTCCTAAGGAGATTTGTTCTAGTTTTCTTTGATGATATCTTGGTATATAGCAAATCTGTGTCTGAACATGTCATCCACCTTAGGAGTGTTTTAGAGACTTTGGCTGCTCATCATTTATATGCTAAAAGGTCTAAGTGTATGTTTGCTTGCTTAAAAGTGGAGTATTTGGGACATGTGATTATTGTTGAGGGAGTGCACACTGACCCAAAGAAGGTTGCTACTATGCAACAGTGGCCTCTTCCTAAAGATATCAAGTCCTTAAGGGGGTTTTGGGGTCTCACAAGCAATTATAGAAGTTTTTTAAGGGGTATGGGAATATTGCAACTCCTTTGACTACCTTATTGAAGAAATACTCATTTTGTTGGTCCAAGGAAGCTGATTTGGCTTTTCAACAACTTAAGGGGGCTATGATTAAACCACCTATCTTGGCCTTGCCAGATTTTGACAAGCCTTTTGTGGTGGAGTGTGATGCTTCAAGGAGGGGAGTAGGTGCTGTTTTGATGCAGTAAGGCAAGCCTATTGCTTATCACAGACAAGCCCTTAAGGGTAAGAACTTGGTTTTATCGACATGTGAGAAGGAACTCTTAGCCTTGGTAATTGCTATTAAGAGATGGAGAGCTTATTTGGTAGGTAGACCCTTCACTGTCAAGACTGATCAACAAAGTTTAAAGTACTTGCTGGAACAGAAAATTGGGACTTCTACTCAGCAAAAGTGGTTTGCTAAGTTGTTGGGTTATAATTTTGTGGTTGAATATAAGAAGGGTAAGGATAATTTGGTAGCTGATGCCTTGTCCAGGAAGGTTGAGATTAAAGACATTAATACTGATGGTGAGGATTCTGGTGGAGTTTTATGCATGATTTCATTTCCAACTCCTGCTTGGTTTATTGAACTTAAGGCTAGTTATGCCACTGACCAACTAGTCCAGAGTATATTCCAAGCTTCTCAATTGGGAAAGGAAGTTCCTAAGGGGTTCTCAATTTAGAATGGACTTCTATTGCATAAAGGTAAAATTTATTTGGGTTCTTGTGATGCTTTAAAAGGTGTTGTTCTTCAACAGGTCCATAATAGTCCTTTGGGGGGGGGGGGGGCATTCAGGGTTTCTTAAGACCTTGCATAGGGTTAAGAGGGATTTTTCTTGGCCTGGTTTGAGGGAGGATGTGAGGAAGCATGTAAAGGAATGTGATGCTTGCCAAAGATTAAAGGCTGAGACTTGTAACATAATTGGTTTGTTGCAACCCCTACCTATACCTGATAAGCCTTGGCTTGATGTGAGCATGGATTTTGTTGAGGGTCTTCCAAAGTCTCAATCTAAGGATGTGGTTTTGGTTGTAGTGGATAGGCTGACTAAATTTGTTCACTTTGTTCCATTGTCCCATCCTTATATTGCTGCAAAAGTAGCTACCCTATACCTGCATTATGTTTTCAAGTTACATGGAATGCTAGCCTTAATTGTGAGTGATAAGGACCCTGTGTTTATTTCACATTTTTGGCAAGAGTTGATGAGATTGCAAGGGGTGCAACTAGCCATGTCCTCGGCTTACCACCCTCAATCAGATGGGCAAACTAAGGTGGTTAATAAGAACTTGGAGCACTATTTGAGAGCTTTTGCAGTTGAAAGACCCCACTCTTGGGTTGATTGGTTACCCTTGGCAGAATTTTGGTTCAATACCAACTTCCATACCTCCACCAAATTGACCCCTTTTGAAACCTTATTTGGTTGTCCTCCTCCAAGGTCATTAGACTATATACTAGGCACTACTAAGGTTGATAGTGTAGATATGCATTTAAGAACCAAACAGCAACTACTGACATTGCTAAAGCAGAATTTAGTGGCAGCTCAGGAAAGAATGAAGATCAATGCTGACAGACATAAAATTGAAAGAGACTTTGATGAGGGAGAATGGGTGTATTTAAGGCTGCAATCTTACAAGCAGAAGTCATTGTGGTAGAGCAAGATGGGGAAATTGTCTCCTAGGTACTATGGACCCTTCTAGATTTTGAAAAAGATTTGTAAGGCTTCTTACAAGTTAGGTTTGCCCTCAGATTCCAGGTTGCATCCCACATTTCATGTTTCTTATCTTAAAGCAAAATTGGGTCAACATGTGGCAGCCATTCCTACTTTTCAATCTGTGGATTTAAAGGGCATCCTTAGCCCTAAACCCATTGCTATGTTGCAAGAGAGGTCTCATCAGTTGAGAAATCGGACTGTTACTCAAGTCTTAATTCAATGGCAAAGGGAAGGTCCTAAAAATGCTACTTGGGGGAACTTGTATCAGCTGCAGCAACAATTCCCTCACCTTGTGGGCAAGTTGCTTTAATGGGGGGGGGGGGGGGTATTGTTAGGCATAGTTTTGTATGTTGTATGATGGGTTGTATGATGGTGTGTGGTATGGTTGTATGATAGTAAACTGGATAGTGTAAAGGCTACGATAGTGTGTTAGTAGTATAAGTGCCTAAGTGTCCATATGAGACTTGTATATTAGAATTGTAGGGTAGAGTGTTAAGGGAGCATGGATATACAAGTTGGTTAGTGACTGTGCAAGGCAGTTAGAGTTAGTTAGAGACTTGTGGGTCATTGACAGCTGTGAGGTGTTGTATAAGAGACCAATGAGTTGTAGAATAGGCAATCAAAAAAGTGTATTCTCAATTCAATCTTCTTCTTTTATCTCTCTCTGTTTCCTTCTCTCAATTCTTGGAGGCCTAGCTGACCTTGATTCCAGCTATACAACCAAACCATTGAATTCAATCCTAACAATAATTGTTTCTTCTATAGAGGAATTTTCTATAAATTGGTTTTTCTTTAGTTTTTCACTTCATCTTCAAAATCCTTATGTTGCTTTTCCCATTTTATTAACATCTTTGGATTGTGGTGATTATTACCATGATTGTGTTAACCGTTAAACTATTAATTGTGGGAATAAGCTATAATAAATCCATTAATTAAAATGTTGAGGTCAATATTATATTTTCTCAGTTTGATGTTGATTTATTGCTTATTTCGTATTGTTGTAGGAAGTAAAGCTTAATTGTAGAGTTTAAATGATAGAGTTTCAACATAAAAGCTCTTAAGCGTTTTGAGTGTTTGACATATTATGTTGAATAATGTTTTAAAATTTTAGATTTATAAAGTATTAGTAAATTGTAGAATCCCCCCCCCCCCCCCCCAAGAAATCTCAAATTTTCACCTGTTTTTCCTAAAAGACTACAAATTGGCATGGCTAAAATCCAAATTACTTCCTTTGAGTTTGAGTGAATTGTCTTTTTCATCTCTTACATTTAATTTTTGTCATGTTTGTCCTAAAACTTAAACACATCCCATTCAAATTGGTTATTCCTTTCATTGTCCATTATAAATCTGACACTAGTTACATATGTAATATGACGTTGTTTTACTGTAGTTAATGAAAAAGTTATAGATGTCAATTGAAGAAAGGAAAATTTGATAGAAATGTAAAAATTTAAAGACTAAAAATGAATAAATTTAGGAACAAAAACTTACAATTCACCAAAACTTAAAAGTGTATAATGTGGATTTTACGGGGCTTAAAAATCCTTTTCACCACTTTCACTAGATTTTTTTTCCCAACATCCAAACTACCCATTTTTTTAAGTTTGGGTGAACTGTGATTTTTATTATTAAATTTCAATTTTTATCATCTTAGTTTTTAAACTTTAACGTTTCTACCAAATTAGTTCTTTTTGTCCATTGCCAAGAAATTACAATTAAGTTCAATGAAACAACTTTGTATTACATATTCACATATGTATTAGTTTTATAAATGACAATGAACTCAAAGACTAACATGATAGAAATATTAGAGTTGGACTAAAATGATAAAAACTAAATTTTAGGGGTGAATGTGACAATTCAATGAAACTTAAAAATGTTGGAGTAATTTGGATTTTAGCCTCTTTCCTTTTCCCTTGAAATATATATATAAAAATTTTGACCTTTTAAAAATTTATTGATGCTTCTTCTTTTGAACGTGCAGATTAATTTAATCAATTAAGTACCCAACATCAAATACCCAATATCTAGGAGAGTACGATAGAAATCTTGAGCATATTTAAACATTTTACTATAATATATATATATATATATATATATATATATATAACTGAAGCATTTAAATTTTTATTGATCTCTCCAGAGTTTGCTACATCATTATCATTTTTTTAAATAAAATTATTTTTATTTAATCCAAACTTAACAAGGAGTGAAAATCTCTCTAACGAGTCCAACTTAAACTCAAACTCAAACATTGATAATTTATTTTTAAATTTGTGAGGTTAATCATGAACACTATAAAAGTAGTGGAAACCCTAATTTTTTTTTAAAAAAAACGAGTAGAGGGATGAGCTCTTCTTTTGTTATTTTTTTCTCCTCTACTTTGTTATAAAAAAAATTTATTATTTTATAGTTTTTCATGTATTTTTTAAAAAGTAATTTTCATACATGAACCACCAAATTATTTTTAGCAATTTTTTACAAGATAAAAAAGCATGTAATATTTGAAATTTAATATTTGAATTTTTGAGTTATTTTTTTGCAGTATCTGAAACTGTCTGACAAAATTTTTGTAAGCCATTACACGTTCAAGTAATGGGTTCTTTGTAAGGTTGAATTTAATCAACTATGTGTTGGCTTTATTCTGTGACAAATTTGCTTGTAATACAGCATTTAGAAACCTTGTATTTAGGTGGGAATCATGTAAGGATAGTGTGTGAGAAAGTGTGAAGAAATGCTCAAGATAGTGCAGTGAAGCAGAGACTTGCGGCTAGGACTCGCGGGAGGCTCGTGGCTTGCAAGCCGCCAAAAGTTGCACACGTGCAGAGCATGCAGGGGAGCTGAACAGTCATGCCAGCTGGAGCACTACAGGACAAAAATCCAGACTGGCCATTCAGCTAGCTCGCGGCTTGAACTCGCGATTCAGTCAAGTCGCAAGGTCAAGTCGCTAGCCAGCCCTGTTTTGGAAAAACTGACTCTTCGCATTCTATTCTCACACCAGTATAAATACCCCTCATTTCCCACAAAATATGTGTGGCCATTTTCAGAGAGAAAAACCCTAAGAGAGGTTTCTTCAAAACACCCACCCAATTAGAGAGAGCTACTCATTCTTAGAGAAAAACCTTTGTAATCTCTTCTCATTCCCTCTCTCATTGTCATACTTATTGAGATGATATTTCTATCCAAACACTACCCACACCAATTTAGAGTGTTGAGTGTTTTTGGAGATTTGGGAAGCATTGGAAGATGCCAAGGATGGCGGATGCTATGGTCTAGTAGCGGAATCCGGTAAGCTAGAAAAGAAAAAGGTTCGGCGCAATCTCGTTGGAGTAAGAAACTTTGAGGGCTTAGGTACATCGGGTAGATTAGGCTTGGAGGGTCTATTACTGTTCATGTATCCCAACTACATTTTCTAGTGGATTATTGACCGCTTGAAGGGCGGCGGAGAGGTTTTACGCCGAGGGCTTCGATTTCCTCTTCGATAACACATCGTGTGTTGTCCTTATGTTTGCATCTCTCTTCCCTTTATCTTTGCCTTTTATTTTCTGCTGTGGATGTGATTTATAATTGGTTTAGATTGATTTACAATTTTGTTTATAGCTTATGTTCATTTTCTGCACACTAGTTGTTTGACATAAAACTTGAATTGGTTGATTTGTAATTTGGGGGTTTAAACGTTCAAGGGTGTTTATACACATATTTGAACTTTCATTCTTCATCAAATTGTAACACAAATTAAAATCATACAATGGTGTAGTTTTTTAATCAATTTAAGATTTTAAAAAATTATTTTAGTTTACCTCATAAATAGGTAAGTTCCCTTGCGTAACATAGACTAACATCTAGTCAGTTATAAATTGACATTTTTTTTTTTAGAAAAAAAGTTATAAATTGACTTGATAATTTATGATAGTGTCCACTTTTTTTATTTATATAAAGTATAAACAATAGATGTTGTGAAGCCAACGAAATAGATAATATATATATATATATATATATATATATATTTTTTTTTTTTGGGAATAAAAATAGGTAAGCTTTAAATGAATGTGAAGTGCTTTATATAAATATAACTCTAGTAAATCGTGCAATCCAGCTTTTAGTAAGTCAATTTTTATATTCTGCTTAATTCTCAAAAAAAAAAATTATATTCTGCTCAAATAAAAAAAAAAAAAAAAAAAAAAAAAAAAAAAAAAAAAGAAGAGAGTCAATTTTATGTTAGTAAAATACTATATATAGTATCTCGAGCATTTATTTATCTTTGGCAATGTATATATAGGGGTATTCATATGTATTTGGTTTAGTATACGCGGAAAAACTTGCTCACTCAGTCAGGTGATTCGTTCAAGGTCCATTCCGTCATTTCACATCAACCGTCCGACAGCTTTCGCGCGAATGTAAACATAGAGCTTCTTACTATTAATAAAATACATTAAAAATCAAAAGAAAAAAAAAATCAATTACTAAATATCGATTGATTAGATTCCAAAGTCCACACAATCACTTCTTTTCAATGAAATTTAAAAATAAGATAAATTTTAGTATATTATATTTAAATACATTATTGTATTGAATTTGATTGTTATTAAAAATAAAAATATTATTTGTTATTAAATACGACTATATATTTGAATTTGAATTTTTAATTTTTGAAGGAAGTAAATTATTTACTCTCTACCCATAAGATATTCTATAAACTTGAAATATTGATTATGTGATATATAAAAGTTGGCTACCTCAATGTCAGACAATCATATATTTGAATATAATAAAAGAAATTAATATAGTAACTAAAACTTTGACTAATTATAATTAATTGAAGTAGTAAAATTTATTTGAATTTGAACTTTAAATCTCATTTATAGTTATAAATAATAATTAATGTTTTGATACGATGCAAAATGAGAATTACAATAAAACCAAAAAGAAAACTATAAAAATATTTTTTTGAGAAAAGAAAAAAGAAAAAAGAAGAAGGTTTAATTAATAAACAGTGTGTAGTACTAGTACTAGTAAAGAATAAAGAAATGGTAGCTAATGGTATGAATGAGAATGATTATATGAGTGGCATCTCTCTTCCATTATCTACGGTCACTTGTCTGGGCGTGTCTCACTTTCACTCTCACTTAGTCTCAGATTCAGTATTAGTATAGCAGAAACCCTAACGCTCGCTCTCTCTCTCTCTCTCTCACTCACTCTAAATCTAAACTCGGAGTCTTCTCTCCTCTCATCTGCCTGCAATGCTACGCTGACCACCCGCTAGATCTCCGATCGATCATCATTCGTCATCACAGCAATGTAATATCAACACTCTAATCCAAATCACCGCCGTCCATTTATTTATATTAGCTGCTGCTGCTGCTGCTGGATCATTGTGTTTGTGTTTGTGTTTGTGTTTGTGATTTTTTATATAAAATTAATTAATTAATTAATAATAATAATACTCTTTGCTTTGCTTTTTTCATATGAGGGATCTTCTTTAATGTCCCAACTTTTTTTCTTTATTTATTTGGCTGTGCTTTTTTAATGAATGATATTATTCTTATTCTTTGCTTAAATTCTTGATTAACTTATTCTTATTCTTTACTCTAAATAAGTCACAGCTAGCTGGATCGGATTTCACTTTGAGTTTTTAATTTTATTTTGGTATGATTGAGATTCAATGTCACAACTTACCGTCGCTTCACTTTTACTGCTTTTTTATTCACCAATCTCATTTTCTCTCAACTGGCTTATTTTTATTTTTTTAAATAAATTGTTTTGATTTTTGATACTATCATTTTTATTTTCAGTTTTTAAGGTGAGAATAGTTGTTGGTTTTTTTTATTGACTCGTTTTGGTTGCTGATGAAGTTGTGAAATATATATTTTATACTTGTTTTCCTAATCATTAATGGAACGAAATCACCTTAGCTACTTAACATATTTGTTGTTTCTATTTTTTCTTTTTAAATTTTTATGGGTTTGACTTTTTAGAAGATTTTTTTTGACACTTTTGGTTGATATTATTTTCATAATCACAATTGGAAAAATGGTATATCATAAGAGTTAAGAGAATAAAAAATATTATTATTATTATTATAATATAATTGCTATTGCCAAATCTTATTATTATTATTATTATTATTATCTTTTATGCTCATCTCAATTTGATTAAGTATTGTCTGTATTATGATGAACAGATCCTGTGGTTATTGATCATTGAAAATGCGGGTATCAGTGATTGGTTGCACGGTTCTAGTTCTATTTACAGTCCTGATTATCGGGAAGGCGGAAATTTACATAGTGACAGTTGAAGGAGAGCCTATCATAAGTTACAAAGGCGGGATTGACGGTTTTGAGGCCACAGCTGTGGAATCTGATGAGAAGATTGACACCACCAGGTATCTTTCAAAAAAAATTTGTTAGTAGTGAGAAATTATTATGTATGGAGTTCAAAATCGTGGTTGAGACTAGTAGTACCATATTCTAGTGTCATCCAGCCTCATATCATATCATATGCCTTGACAATGGAATGAATTTTGAAGCCTGCATTGTAATTGAGCACCTTTTTTCTTAAGTGGGGTCTTGACTTGTGGGCTATCTTTGTCAGAATGTGGACTTATATGGAATAACTTTTACATTATTGGGCATTCTGAATTCTTGACTTGACTTTGCACAAGGCATATGATGTGAACTAGTTTTCAAGGCTGCAGAAGTTGGTGTTAAACCTCCCACCCTTGCTGGCTTATTTTTTGTTATGTGATCCAGCTGATTTGGTTATTAATGTTTAAATGTCTTTAATTTTTTTATTTTTTTTGTAAGTAAATTTTGGATCAAGGCTATTTTAGTCATAATTTTTTTAATATATGTATATATATATGTATGTATGTATGTATGTATGTATGTATATTCTGCCTGGACCTGACCTTATACATTACCAACCTTTTAGCAGGTAGTACAAGCCTGGGTGCTCCTTTACTTATTTGACTCTTTTCTAACTTACTGCAAAATCATGACAATGACCTAACATGGAACTCAGTCTTTGCAATCAAGTGAAATAACTGAATTATGTACGCTATTTATAAACATCTGCTATGAATAGTAGAATAGAGATAAAGGCATAATTAACTAAGTAATAATTTTTTTTTTTTTTTTTTTGGGTAATGTATTTCACTTTATTTTTTGAAGTTTGAATATATTATTGTAATCGTAGCCTGTTAAGGCTGCTGTTCGCCATCATGCTCTTCGTTAGCTGAGACTGCTTATGGGATGGTAAAGATAATCTTACAGTTTGTTTAGTCATGAATTTGTTAGTTATAATGATTGCTTATCCTGAATGTTTAAAGTATGGGTGGTGCTGCTACATTTAGCCTACCTGGACAATTTCACAGATTAGAGTAGGGACATGTATGTATGTATGTGTGTTGTATGCTGACTTTCTAACAATTATAGCTATTATTCTGTTCAGGAAAAGATTGTCTTCTAATTCATCCAATTTATACGGACATCAAAAGGGAAAGATATTGTATTCTAAAATCGTTCTTGACAGTCTATATTAGGCAATTTTGTAATCCAAAGATAAGTAAATTGTTTTTATAATTCACTGGATGGGATATTTATGATCCTTATTTACCAAGGGAAAGTCAAAATACTCATCTTTCTCTGTCACTTTTTTTGTGTGTAACTGCATTTACTCTCTTTCCCCGTATCTCTAAATTTATTGTGACATATGTTAGTTTTCTTATTCATACTTTTCTCCTCATACTTTGGGCTCCTTTCAGTGAAACGGTCACATCCTATGCCCATCACCTTGAAAAGAAGCATGATATGCTTCTCGAGATGCTTTTTGAGTTTGGCACCTACAATAAACTCTACAGTTATCAGCATCTTTTAAATGGGTTTGCGGTTCACATTTCCCCTGAACAGGTGAAAAAACTGAATAACTCTTATTTTAGGACTTATATCTTATTAACATTTATGAGTAAATTTTCTTAAATTGATTCCTCTTGCATTCTCATTCTCTTATGCTATCACTTTTTATTAGTAGGCAGAAACCCTAAGACGTACACCAAGTG
Organism: Quercus robur; assembly: GCF_932294415.1. Classification (NCBI taxonomy): domain Eukaryota; kingdom Viridiplantae; phylum Streptophyta; class Magnoliopsida; order Fagales; family Fagaceae; genus Quercus; species Quercus robur. The sequence continues at coordinate 47,327,172 of NC_065535.1, forward strand.
TGAAGTCTGTGGAGAGAGATTGGAAGGTGAGGAGACTTACAACGCATACCCCACAGTTTTTGGGGCTTCCAACTGGAGTATGGCCAACAGGAGGTGGCTTTGATAAGGCTGGAGAGGACATTGTAATAGGATTTGTGGACTCAGGAATCTATCCACATCATCCAAGCTTTGCAACCCATAATACTGAACCATACGGACCTGTTCCAAAGTACAGAGGAAAATGTGAAGTTGATCCTGACACTAAGAAGGACTTCTGTAATGGGAAGATTGTTGGAGCCCAACATTTTGCTAAAGCTGCAATAGCTGCTGGGCAATTTAACCCTTCTATTGATTTTGCTTCCCCTATGGATGGAGATGGACATGGAAGGTTAGGCCTTGAATGCCTTCTACAATTTTGATGGATTATATATTCATTTTTTGTTAGTGTTGCATGACATGAAGGTAAATGTAATAGTTTTAAAAATGTCAAAACCACTTCTATGCTTGGAAGTTATTTATGGACATAATTGCAATGACTGTCATAGAAATCCAAGTAGTAAACATAAAAAGATTGATGAGTTAGAGGTTCATCACTCATTTGCATAAACTGAGAATAAGACCTTTGGGTTTGATATAATTAAATAAATAGAGCTCAATTTTTAAATGAGAGAGTGCTCACATATAGGTGGTACTGTGACAATGTCATAATGTGATTTTAATGCATGTGTAACAGCCATAGATCTTTTAATCTTATACTTCTATGTGTGCCACATAATTCATCTTATAGATTACATGTGCATTAATAAACCGTGAGTGAAAAATCTTGACAATACTTGATTTGCATTAAATAATTTGGAATGAATTGTTTCGTTTCTTAGGAGGTGATTAAGATTGCAGTATACCTCATACTCTAAAATTGTGTGGTACATATCAGACCTGTTGCATCTATGGTTTCCTGTAAGATATCTTAAACATTCTTAGATGTTGAAATCAATGGCAACTGCCCACTGATAGATCTAGAGAGATTTTACAGAAAGCAGATTAGGGAAGAAAACAACTTTGACAAGTAATTAACAGTGGCATCTATCACTTACAGTGCAGCATTCCTCCATTACTTACAAAGCACCTCAATCAATCACAATTGCTATTTTTTTTTTCCCTAAATTTTATGGATTATAAATATATTCTGCAGAATCTCTTGCATATCTTTCCTCCAAAAACTCCCCACATGATTTTTTGAAGGGAAGATTTCAAACTCCTATGTATGAGTATCTTCATTCTTTTTCCTTAAAGATTGGTAGGCCTTGAATTGGATATAAAACTTATTTTTATTAACCACTGTAGTGTGGCGGCATTTCTGATCCTTTGGCCAGTTTAAATAATTAGATTTTGACACAAAAGAGAAACTTTCAGATCAACCTGAGCTCATTTATTTACTGTACAGAAAATGAAATCTTGCCAGGGTTTTGTGATGGGAGGAAACAATGCCCATGAAAGTTACTTCTTCCAATTATTTGAAGTTGATAATGTTACCATTCCTAAACAGGAAATCTATTATTCTTTTTCTCTTTCCATTTTTTCCCTTAATTTTAACAAACAAAAAAATTCCTGATATTGGACAAGACTTGTTTATACTCTCATGTGGCTTTTCCCTCTTTCTCTGTGCTTTCGGCTACCAGTCATACAGCAGCTATTGCAGCTGGGAATAATGGAATTCCTGTTAGAATGCATGGCTATGAATTTGGGAAGGCAAGTGGAATGGCTCCCCGTGCCAGGTGAGTAACAATGACCTTCACTGGTGATAGGATATTTAAATTGGTAAATCACTATCCTTCCTTTAATAATAGATACTAAAATTATCTGTGTGCAGGATTGCTGTATACAAGGCACTCTACAGGATATTTGGAGGGTATGTAGCAGATGTGGTGGCTGCAATCGATCAGGTTTGCCATAATTCAATGTCTAACATAATACAGTACTAATGTTTCTGTTTTTCTTCCTTTTTCCTTCTTTTTCATTTCCTTTTTTTTTTGGGGGTGGGGGGGGGGAGGGAGGTTGAGCTGGGGTTTTGGGTGGAATATAGCTTATCCACATTGCTTACTGATGGTTATATTTCTTCTACCTTCTTGTTGACTTTTGAGCAACATGTTGTTGTAGGCATCCTTATGCGTGTTTTGTAGGCATCCACATTGCTTAATGTAGGTATCCATATGCATCCTTACCATTGGTAAACTTATGAATGATTTTGATTCGAGAGAACTTTTCTGAACAGGCTGTCTATGATGGGGTGGATATACTCAGCCTCTCAGTGGGACCAAACAGTCCTCCAGCAACCACCAAGACCACATATTTAAATCCTTTTGATGCTACTCTTCTTTCAGCTGTGAAAGCAGGTGTATTTGTTGCACAGGCTGCTGGAAATGGAGGTCCATTTCCAAAAACTTTGGTCTCTTACAGCCCATGGATAGTATCTGTAGCAGCGGCAATTGATGATCGCAGATACAAAAACCATTTGACCCTTGGAAACAGAAAGATCTTAGCTGGAATTGGGTTATCTCGTAAGTTTTATTATCCTTGACTTTTTTTTTTTTTTGGTATCTGTCAGCCATTGGAAAGAAACACTGGTTAACTTGTTGGCTTTGTTGTTCACACAAATGATATCTAATGTTGATCTGGAAAATTAATGCGGAGGTATTGCATCATATCAATTTCCTCAAATTGGGGTTGAGAAAGGCTGTAACTTTCTTTAGGTGAACTAGTAATACTTATCAAAAAAAAAAAAAAAAATGAACTAGTAATACTAAAAACATGTCATTGGTTTCTGCTTCAATAGATTAAGCACTAAATTTGGTCTTTCGATGAAATAAATTCATGGTCTTTTTTCATTCCTTCTATATTTTTTTCTTAAAATTCTTGTGCTATTATCCAGACTCCATTTTAAGTCCTTAATAGCTTTGTGTAGAGTCATATATACATGCATATACTGATACATGCACATTCCATTGAATTTAAGTTCAAAGGTTCGCCATGGTTAGAATTTACTTCCATAGACTGAGGACAATGAAAATGTTGACTGCTTCAGTCATTTTATTAACAAATTGTATATGAAAAATTTATTATAATGACTCTAATTTTCATGAAGTGACTTCAAAAAGCCAGTCACGTGATGTGCACTCTCATTTGAGGCTTTGTGATTGGACAATATAAAGTTAACCTTTTCATGTCATCTTCTCAAATCATTCAAAAGTGCTATTATGCTCATCCATAAACTATCCATGTTAATACAGAGTATGGAATGTTTCTTACAATCTGTAGAGTGATTTATGAAAATTAGACATCTTTTCGTGGTTCCAATGCCTTGTCAACTTAATATTAGAGAGTGGATGAAGATGTGGCTTCTTTGCTGAAGAACATGCTTGGAATCATGTTCTCTTCATTTGCAAAGGATTAAATTATCTTTTATAATTAATTTTAAATTTTATACAAATTTGGTAAAATTAGAATTTGGAAATAATGTACTTGACAATTAAAGACAAACATAAAATCCAAGAAGTTAAGAAAAATATAGTTACAACTAAATATTGTGTTCTTTGTGCCTTGGCTATGTTGAGATTGAGTTGTGTGGTTTCATGTGGATCCTATAATAAGGTTAATGGTTTTGTCCTCTGAAGACCAGTTGCAGTTATTCTTATTATTATTTTATTTAGCTCATTATACTTCATAATCTTTCTTAAAAACATTGTATCATGTTTTATACCTCTCTAAAGATAAAATACATGCTTCTATGCAGCTGCTACGCATCCAAATCAATCATATACCTTGGTTGCTGCAAATGATGTACTGCTGGATTCTTCTGCAATGAAATACAGTCCCTCTGACTGCCAAAAACCAGAGGTTTTAAACAAGAAATTGGTTCAGGGAAACATTCTTCTTTGTGGCTACTCCTTTAATTTTGTTATCGGTTCTGCATCAATCAAGAAAGTCTCAGAAACAGCCAAGAGCCTTGGTGCCATTGGCTTTGTTTTAGCTGTGGAAAATGTTTCTCCAGGGACAAAATTTGATCCTGTTCCTGTTGGTATTCCTGGGGTTCTTATCACAGATGTCAGCAAGTCAATGGTAAGTATCTTTACCTCACTCCTTGAGTGATATGGTTTTTTTCCAAAGTTTACAGCTGTCCGTGATGGGACAAATACATCACCCGAAAACATTCTGAACGTTTTGTAAATTTTAATCTAGAATCGGTGTTGTTGCTGGGTGGTTGACAAACTCTTTTGGGGAAGGGATATGTAATTTAAAGATTTTTAGTGTGATTGGAGAAGGCATGGACAAGTATAAGTTTTCATGTGCCAGAAAAAGATCAAAGTAAGAGAAGAAATTTAGGGAAGAAAAGTAAACATAAAACTTTAGATGAAACCCCAAGAGAGAGAGTGTGTGTGTAGATGAACAAGGGAAAAAAGATTAATACTACTTGCTGCTCTTTCCATAATTCACTTTTGGCATGTTCTAATTTTGTTCGAGCTTGATACTCTTTAATAATCGCTACTTGTTACCATCTTATGTTGTTTATTATTGGTACTTGTTCCCTTCCTGACCCCCATCCCTCCCCCGCAAATTAAAAAAAAAAAAAAAAATGCCCTTCTTTTATCTTTGTGCCTGCTTGTATGTGATTTGGTGTTTGGGCATCACTGTATCCAGGATCTTATAGACTATTACAACACCTCTACACCAAGAGACTGGACTGGGCGGGTGAAAAGCTTCAACGCTAATGGTAGCATTGGGAATGGTTTGATGCCTATACTCCATAAATCAGCACCTCAGGTAGCATTATTTTCTGCTCGAGGGCCCAACATAAAAGATTTCAACTTCCAAGATGCAGATCTTCTCAAGCCTGATATTCTAGCTCCTGGTTCTCTGATTTGGGCTGCTTGGTCTCCAAATGGCACAGATGAGGCTAATTACGTTGGTAAAGAACTAGTGGATCCACTCAACCCATCTTTAGATTTTGATGTTTCAAACTTTCCACTAGTGCTTTAGTCATTGCACTCACTCAAACTTTAGAATCTTAATGCACATTGAACAGGAATTTTATGTGACTCTACTGAGTAGTGTTAGCCATAGATATTTGAGATCAGTGTCAGTCTTAGCTTCAATTAGTACAGAAGCATGATTTTGGGAATTCTGCTAATTTTTGCTCCATTTTCTGCCGAGAAGATGAGGGAAAAGATTTTTTCAATTATTGACATTCATTATTTTCCCCGTCTTCTTGGCTATAAAATGAGAAAATACAAATTTTAAAGCCTGCTTAGGGAGGGGAGGGGGGAAGAAAAAGATGCTGCTAGAAATAAATAACTCTCATTTTATGCTATATTTGCTGCATACAGGAGAAGGCTTTGCAATGATATCTGGAACTAGCATGGCTGCACCACATATAGCAGGGATAGCTGCTCTTGTAAAGCAAAAGCACCCCCATTGGAGCCCTGCAGCCATCAAGTCAACCTTGATGACAACCTCAACAACGTTGGACAGAGCAGGGATGCCTCTTCAAGCACAACAATATTCTGAAACAGAAGCCATGAAGTTGGTTACTGCTACACCTTTTGATTATGGTAGTGGCCATGTTAATCCAAGAGCTGCTCTGGATCCTGGACTTATTTTTGACGCAGGTTTGTTGTGATCTTCATGTTTATTTTGGGGAAACTACAAAAAAAGCCCATAGTTTTATCATTGGGAGACATTAAACCCAGTACATATTATATTTTTTGATGATGCCCTGTACTCTTTATATGGCATACTCTAACCTCAGACTTTCATAAATGTACATAAAAAACCCCACACAAATTTCACCCTCACATATGAAACGTATATTTATAAAAGAATGGGGTTTAAAGTGTCCTATTTAATAGTTTCAAGTTTTATGTGTCCGAAGGATAAAACTATGGGGTCTTTTGGTATACTTTCCCCTAGTTTTTATTTTTTTCTTCTTCTTTTTCTTCTTCTTCTTATTAGACATTTTGGTTAGTAATTTGGCACAACTCACAAGCGTGTCTCTTTTGGGGCCATCCTGTCATGGATTGGTTATGGTATAAAAGACTAACCGGAATAGGAAGCAGAAGGAAAATAGGAAACTGGAATCAAAGCAAACATGAACATGATAAAAAAAAAACTGAAAGAGAAACCCAGTGCCCAATGAGCTATAGCTTAAATGATACCTTATTTCTACCATAAGATTGTTTAACTTTCCAACCCAAAAAAAAAAATGAAGAAAAAAGATAGGGACGGACTTTATCTGAGACAAATATGCAACACAAACAAGATATAAAGAGATCATTCCTTCATTAGTGTGGTTAAAAATTGGGTAGCTTGTTTTTTCCCAACACTGTAGATGTTTTCTCTTTGTGTTGAAACAGGATGCTGGTAATCATAATTGGCACAGCAAGTGAAATTGGAAATTAATTACTAATTTTCATTAGTTGTTTCTTGTAGGTTATGAGGATTACTTGGGGTTCCTGTGCACAACTCCTGGTATTGATGCACATGAGATAAAGAACTACACAAACTTACCCTGCAACTACACAATGGTTCACCCATGGAACCTCAACACCCCGTCAATCACGGTTGCCCATCTTGTGGGAACTCAAACTGTTACTCGCACAGCCACGAATGTTGCTGAGGAAGAAACCTATGTAATCACAACCAGAATGGCTCCAGCTATTGCTATTGAAGCAAGTCCACCAGCAATGACTCTCAGAGCTGGTGCATCACGAAAATTCTCCATAACTCTCACTGTCAGATCAGTGACTGGAACATACAGTTTTGGGGAGATTCTAATGAAAGGAAGCCGAGGGCACAAGGTAAGGATCCCAGTGGTAGCTATGGGATACCAACGATAGTTGGGTTGGTAAACTATAGATTGGATTGGTCAATCAGAAAATTATGGGGTATTGTTGTAATATTCTTTGTAATATGTGGGAATAAGAGGCTAGATGTATTTGTTTGAAATATATATATATATTGAATAGCTGTAAAGATAACTGGTATAAGGGGAGACCCCTGGTTTCTTCCACACATAAGTTTTGTTAAAATGTCATTAGTTTGGTAGAATGGTTTGAGGATTGCCCTTTTCCTTTTGTCCTGTGTATTTCTTCTCTCTCTCTCTCTCTCTCTCTCCATTCAAGCTTAAAAACAGTAATATTACATGCACACAAAATTTCACTACATTTTTCACAATAGTTGAATTGCTAGGCTTTTACAAGTTCTCATTGGAGTTTACTACTAATATTATTTTTTTACTTACCACTAATAATAAGCTACATTAACAATTGTGAAAGGTTCTGTCAAATTTTGTCTATAAATTTTCTTGCTTAAACACATACTTCAAGCTAGCACAATGCTTGTGCGAATTTAAAAATTACATATAAATTAAAACAAAATATTTCAATAGTATCATCAATGTTGAAAAATAAAATAAATAGTAAAACCAGAAGAAAAACATCATTTTAATTTATATAATGATAGCATATTGTGTATAACTATTTGAGTTTGCCCTCACTAGTTGGAAGACACAAAAATGCAAGTTTTGACTACATTAAAGAAAGAGTTTAGAGGAAACTGCAAGGTTGGAAAGAAAAATTGCTATCACAAGCAAGGAGAGAAGTGTTGATTACAGTAGTGGTCCAAGCTATCCTAACATATACAATGTATTGTTTCAAGCTTCCAATTGGCATTTGTGATGAAATTGAAAAGCTTATCTGCAGGTTTTGGGGGGGGGGGGGGGGGGTGGGGGGGAGGACAAAGAGAAGATCGTAGGAAAATTCATTGGGTCAAGTAGGAGGATATGTGTGAATCAAAATCCAAAAGTGGTATGGGTTTCAAGGAGTTATCCTTGTTCAATGATTCTCTCTTAGCAAAGAAAACTTGGAGGCTGCTGCATAACCAAAACTCTTTTGTTTTACAAAGTGTTTAAATCAAAGTTCTTTCCAAATTGTTCTATTGTAGATGCTAAGGAAGGACTTGGAGGTTCATATGCTTGGAAGAGTATTTTGAAAGGAATGGAGGTTATTCCATGATGTGCAAAATGGAGAGTTGGAAATGGGGAAACAATTAAGTTTTGGGGCGATAATTGGTTGCCTTCTTTACAAATCCCAAGACTCCAAGGATCCCTCACGACAGAGATGCAAGATGCCAATGTAAGTTCTCTTATAACTCCTTCCACTCGACAATGGGATCTAAACTTGCTGCATAATGTATTCAGTGATGAGGAAGCCGAATTGATTAAGAAAATACCAATTAGCCGAAACAACTCGGCTGATACTCTTTTCTGGCCATTTGTTCAATCCGGTGAGTACATAGCCAGGTCTGGGTATTTTTTCCTCAAAACTGAAGCATGAACAACACTTCCTTTGAGCCATAACCATGCCGAGATACTAAAACCTTTATGGAAGAAAATTTGGAAGCTGTCACTGCCGTGCAAAGCCAAAAATTTCCTATGGAGAGCTTGCAGGAATTCCATTCCAACGATGACAAACCTGCAGCGTTGTTGTGTGGTTAATGACCTGGTGTGTTCTCTCTGTTCATAGCACAATGAGGATGTACTCCATTCCCTATGGTCATGTCCGAATCTAGCACAAGTTTGGAACGAAGACCCTCAATGGAGTTTCAAAGACCGCACGAGCTTCCAAGATTTTCCTCAACTGCTTCTCCATGTCTTTAACTCAGGTTGCAGTGTTGAGTTATTTGCAATGCAGGTTTGGACGATATGGTTCTGAAGAAACAAAGCCAGAATAGCACCTCCAGGTTTCCCTTTGAACCTCATATCCTAAAGAGCCTTTGAAGCACTGATGGAGTATAGGTTTGCCCGGCCAAGGAAAATCCCAGCAACCCATTCGGTCAGACCAAGTACAAGGTGGTTACCACCTCTTGTGGATTGGTACAAAGCCAACTTCGATGCTGCAATTTTTCAGGACGATGGAAGAGAAAATATAGGTGTGATAATCCGTGACAGTAATGGCTCGGCCATGGTCTCTTTATCACAGAATATCCAGCTCTCTAATTCGGTGGTGGAAGTGGAAGCCATGGCAGCCAACCGAGCCATTGAACTCTCCTCAGAATTGGGTTTTGACAAGATTATTTTTGAAGGCGACTCTGAGATTGTTATAAAGGCTTTAACGGATTACTCACCTTCCTTAGCGTCCTTTGGTTTGCTGATTAAGGATGCCCAATTTTGGTAGATCGGTTTAATTGGGTTAGGTTTCAACATGTTGGTAGAGATGGTAACAATGTAGCTCACAACCTTACTAGACATGCACGTCATGTCATGGGTTTTTCTGTTTGGATGCAGGATGTTCCAATCCATTGTTTTGCTATTTATCAGGTAGACATGCCTTTATCTTAATAAAATTCAAAGTCTTCTTTCTCAAAAAAAAAAAAAAAAAAAAATGAAGCTTCCCATCAAAACAAAAAACCATGGCTAAATTGCATTTTCAATTTCTCAAATATAGAATTTTTGTCATATATATTTTGCTAAAAAGTTTTAATTCAATTCTTTAAATTTAAAATATGGAACAGTTTCATCCCCCATTTATATTTTGTTTATTTCTTGGTTGCATTTTTGGTCTTCTAAAATTATGAGGTCATTCAATTTTTGTCTCTTAAATATGGGTGCCCTAGCATTTCGTTAATAGATATGAATGAAAAAAAAAAAATATATATATATATATATATATATACACAAGGGATGAAATTGTCACATTTCAAAAACTTGAACAAACCCAAGATTGAAAGAGTAATTTATCTAGAAAATGTGGTAAATTATAAAATAATAATAATTCAGTAGAAATTATAAAAAATTTCTTTTAACATTTTTGGAATTTTTACCATTGGGTAAAAGGGTTACTCAATTTCCTTAAATAAAAGCAAGAGAAACTTTGACCATGGCCAAATTCACCAGCACAGAACACAAATTCACTAAAAATACACCTTCAAGTCTTCAGATTTTCACATAGACATAAACTCATTCATATCTCACCTGCAAACCCAAACCCAACAAAAAACAAATTCACACGCCACCACCTCATCCCGATTCACAAACCTTATAGCCTCCTCATAAATCTGCTACTCGCATCTCGCCTAGAGTCCCATAGGGTACCCAATCAAAGAGAGAGAGAGGAGAAAGTTCATGCGCTTTGATATGAGTTTTTGACCAAGTGAGATAGGGAATGAGACATAGTGTTTGTGCTCGAGCTTAATGAGTGAGATTCGACCTTGGAGACTCGATTTGGGCTTGATCTAGATAGAAAGCCAGAGAGAAGAAGAAATTATCAGCAAGGCCAGGGTCAAACTAGAGACTCGAGTTTCATGTGAATTTTTTATCCACATCAGCTTTACCACCTTTTAGAACTTGAGTCTTAGACATTCAAGTTCCTTTTGTGAACTTAAATATCTAAGGCCCAAAATGCTACTTAACTAATATGTTTGCTTTTTGGTCACATAACGAAATTGTTATAAAAAATTGCCCAAAGAGCGAAAAAGCCAAATTGTATGTACTTACTTTCATTTGACAAATGCAACCCAAAATTTATCATAGGACAAAACTTAGATATAGTATCTTAGGTAGTGTTCCTTGGGTAGTTAGGTTCCCTTTTAAATTTAGTGATATGTTTATTTTAAAAACTTAGCAAACCACATTTAAAAGACCGTCTCTTTTCTGTTTTCTTTTCTTTTCATTTTTTTTTTTTTTGGGTCCAGATTTGAAGAAAGTACCGAGGTTGAGAGTGAGCTTTGAAAACTCACTAGAATAAATACGAGAATGAGTTTAGACCCAAAAATTTTAATTACGGCTTGATTACCTTTAATCTGCTCTAAATAATGAGAAATAAGAGAGATAAACATGTAATCAACTAGGACTACTATCTAGTGCATGGGTAAACATAATTAACAATTAAGTAAAAGCACAAGTAGTAAGGACAGAAGGGAGCAAACACAAGATAACACCACGATGTGTTATTGAAGAGAAAAACTAGAGAACCTGATGGAATAACCTCTCCTCTCCCAACAAGCCAAAATGATCCATTAGCAAATCAGTTGGAGTACATGAATACAAAGAGACCCTCCAAACCTAATCTACTCACTGTACTTAAGCCCTTCAAGCTCCAGCTACTAACGGACTTCTCCGAGTCTTGTCTTTGTTAGCTTCCCGGATCTTGTAATTATCACCAATTGCTCCTAGCAAAGATTGGCATGAACCCAATGCTTCCAAAATGCTCCAAGTCAACTTTTTACACTTTGAATGAGTGTGGATTGTGTTTGGGCTAAGTTCCTCTCACAGGATATGGAAATTGAAAGGGAAGAGAGTGAAGAAAACTAAGAGTAATGTGTACATGATTGATGAATTACAATCTCCAACTCTCCAATGGATTTCTAGGGTTTTCTCTTTGAAACTTTTTTTACAATTTTCGCAGGTGATGTGAGTTTTTATAGTATGGGTAAGGAAAGAAAGGAAACACATAGAATTCCAATTGTCAGTGGATTTCGATAGCCCTTCATGAGTCAACCAAGTCATGAGCAAGTCGCGAGATACCTCTAACACGTCAGTTGTTCTCATGTGCTCCTCATGTGGCCTTTCACAAGTTGCAGTAGTCGTGAGCCAATCGCAAAATCCCATGTTCTTCACAATTCTTCACCAAACTAACACTATACCCATTACATTTAATCCCAAAAACATACAGGTAAATAATTGAATAAAATACAATCAAATTTGAAATGTAATTAATGCTAACATACAAGAATTGAAAATCACAACTTTACAAGCTCCTGTTCTTGGACTCACCAACAACGATATTGAACTGAAACTGTGTAAAGCTATGTTTTTCCCATAACATTTATGTTGGCTCTATTTCATAACAAATTTGTTGTAATTTCATGAATTTATTTCCTTGTATTTTGTGGGATTTATTGTTCATGGGTTTAGTCTCAAAGAGGTGAAGAATTACTAATGACAGTGGAATTCGCGACTAGCTCAGGACTACAGCACTCGTGAATGGTCACGTGAGTAGCACATGATGGAAGTTCAAATGTCTGTTATGTGTGTTTTGCAAGTAGCTCGCGACTCGACTAACTCGCAAGTGACCCACGAAATGCTCTGATAGCAAGAATTTTTTTGTGCGACTCTTCCTATCTTTCACCCACATTATATGTACCCTCACTACCCAAAATATTGTAAGAAGACTATCAAATAGAAAACCCTAGATGGATTGAGGGTTTCGTAGATTAGAAACACCCACATTTTAGAGAGAGCTACTCATCCTTAATAAATAATTATTTGTAGTCTCTTCTCCCTCCCTCTCTCATTGTCATGCCTTAAGAGGAGATTTTACCCAAATACAACATACACACAAATTAAGTGTTCAAAGTGTCTTGGTTCATTGGGAAGCATTGGAGCTTAGCCAAATTAAACTGGTAGGGCATAGAGGTGTAATCAGGCAGTATTGCAGGATTTGGAAAGCTAGTAAAGACAAGACTTCAAGAAGTCCGTTGGTAACTGGAATTTGGAGGGCTCAAGTATTTTGGATAGATTAGACTTGAAGGTTCTCTTTGGTTATCCTTGTACTCCAACTTATTTACTAGTGGATTATTTCAGTTTAGAGGGCCCTAGAGAGGTTTTTATGTGAGTTTATTGGTTTTCCTTTTCGATAACACATCTCATGTTATCTTGGGTTTGATTTTTTTTTTTTTCTCTTCTACCTTTTACATTATAATATTGTATCTTTATAATTCATCCATGCAATTGTTGAATGCAACTATTAATTAATTGACTAATTACATATATTCCGCTTTAATTGTGTTTAGCCGAAATTTGATCTAGCCATAATTAAATTTGGGGGTCTTAATTAGCTCTAGTAATTAGACTAGCAAGCTTTCAAACTACAAGCCCAAAATGCTAAGTGAGACTTTGGCTTTAAGTAGTGGCTTCTAGTCCTCCTATTTCTTTAAGGGAAGCTTTCATCTTTGTCAAAAAGCCAAAATTTATGGTTCCACTACGTTGAGAAAAGAGATTCAAAAGAGTTGGGCAGTGTAGCAGATTGATGAAGTTAGTTATATCTATATGGTTTGGTATTTTGCTTGGAGGTGTGTGAAATTTTAAATTGGGTAAAAATAGGGGTGTCATATGGGTGGGTCTGGAGTGGGCATAATTGGGTTAGGTATATAAAATTCATTTACCCATTTGTTACCCATTTAACTAATTACTTCTAATCCAAATCCAACCCAATCCAATTATTATGGGTAAACCCCAACCCACCCAATTATCTAATAATAAAAATGACCAAAATGCCCCTAAAACTTGAAAATGACCAAAGTACTCCTAAAATCCTTTAAAATTACCAAAATACCCCCTAAACCTAAAAAAAGACCAAATATGCTCAAAACCTACTAAAAATTACCAAACTAGCCCTGAAACTTGAAAATGACCAAAATATCCCCAAAAACTAAAAAATTACCAAAATACCGCTTAAACCTAAAAAATGACTGAAATACCTCATAAACCTTTATAATGGCCGAAATAACCCCGAAACCTATAAAATGACCGAAATACCTCCAAAACCTAAAAAATGACCAAAATACTCCAAAACCTAAAAAATGATCAAAACACCCTGAAACCTAAAAAATTACCAAAATACCCCCTAAACCTAAAAATAATCAAAATACCCCCGAAACCTAAAAATGACCAAAATCAACCCAAACCCTAAAAAATTACCAAAATATCCCCTAAACCTAAAAAATGATCAAAATACCCCTAAAACCTTTATAATGACCGAAATACCCTAAAAAAAAAACCCAAAATAATCCCAAAACCTAAAAATTATGAAAATACCCCCCTAAACCTAAAAAATGATCGAAATACTCCCCAAAAACCTAAAAATGACCAAAATACCCCCTAAACCTATAAAATGATGAAATACCTCTGAAACCTATATAATGACCGAAATACCTCTAAAACCTAGAAGATGACCAAAATACCCCTAAAATCTATAGAATGAAAAAAATGCTCCTGAAACCAAATAATTACCAATTTACCTCCTAAACCTAAAAAAAATGACAAAAAATAACCCCCCGAAAACTAAAAAATGACTAAAATACTTCCGAAACCTAAAAGATGACCGAAATACGCCCAAAACATAATAAAATGACCAAAATACACCCAAAACCTAAAAGATGATAAAAATATACCCTAAACCTAAAAAATGACTGAAATACCTCCAAAATTTTGGAAATGACCAAAATACCCCAAAATCTAAAAAATGACCAAAATACCCTAAAACCTTAAAAATTACCGAAATACCCTTAAAACCTAAAAAATGACCGAAATATCCCCGAAACCTGAAAATTGACTAAAATACCTCTGAAACCTATAAAATTACTAAAATAGCCCTAAAATATAAAAATTAAAAAAACCCCTAAAACCTAAAAAATTACTGGCATTCCTTCGAAACCTACAAAATGATCGAAATACTCTTAGAACCTTTAATTTGATTAAAATACCCTTGAAACATCCAAAATACCCTAAACCTTTATTTTGGTAATTTTACAGGCTTTCGGGTGTATTTTGTTCATCTTATAGGTTTAGTGGTATTTTGGTCATTTTAGATAATTTGAGAGGTATTTTGGTCATTTTAGAGGTTTAGAGCTATTTTGGTTATGTTAGAGTATTTTTGGTAATTTTAGAGGTTTCGGGTTATTTGTGGTCATTTTAGAAGATTTGGGTGTATTTTTGTCAATTTAAATGTTTAGGGGTATTTTCATCATTTTACAGGTTTGAGGGTATTTTGGTCATTTCTTTAGGTTTTGGGGGGGTATTTTGGTCATTTGTTTTAGGTTTAAGGGAGTATTTTGGTTATTTGTATTCAACAACTAAGTATGAGTTGAGTGATTTATGACTTCTCTCATATGTTCATTTGTTTGTTGTGGTTTTGTCACGGATTGCCAAAGGGGAAGATTGTTAGGATATATGTAAATCATGTTAAAAACATATGTCAATATAAAATTGGCTAATCCTTTAACAAAACGCACTTTACTTGTAATTGGGTAGATCTAGGATATGTTTAATACTTCAAGGAATAAGGTTTCAAGTTCAAGTGTTAAAGTCATGCAAGTCTGTCTAAGAATCAAGTGGAGAAGTGCTAGATTTTAAAACTCAACTGCTAGTATCTATCGAGATTTAAAAAGTTGTTTAAGCCCGATGCTCGACAATTGCTCAATAGATAGGGTATCTGTCGAGGTTTATGAAAATTAGTTTTTCAAATTTGATTTCATTCCAATCCGTGAATAGATGTTTGTGCTTTCTTTTCTCACAACCTAAACATATATAAGGATTGTTTTAAGGACCGTCACAGCTAATGCAACTCAATGCAAAAGTTTTTCACAAGCATATTGTGAACCGGAGACATATGCCCTTGTTCATCTTTCTATTCAAGAAGTTGCTGTGTTTGTACACTGTTGGGTTTTATAACCAAGGAACTTCGTGATCTTCATCGTGTTGATGAACTGAAGAACTTTGCAGCCAACATCTTTTTCAAGTTAGTGAGTAAGCCGCATACTGGGATCTGCACATCGAATTAGTTAGTCACGTACTGGGAGCCGTGCATTGAAATGAGAGATTATCACTACAGAATAAGTCCAATTGGGTATTGAGGTAAGGGTTCAATTGTAGGTTGGTATAAGGTACTGGGATTCCTTTATTTGTAACCGCTTATTGTGATAATAATGAATTCTCGGAAGTGGTGATCTTAAAATCACCCTTTTGCTATGTAAGTTTTCCCCATTCATAAACAAATCACTATGTCAATTTATTTTCCACTGCATTCTTAACTTAGTTGGTGATTTGTTTGTGCTACCAGGCTTAGTGCATGCTAACTGAATTAATTAATTAACTTGGCTAATTAATTGGTTAATTCATAATAAGGGGTCAATACATTCTTGACCTATCAAGGAAGAAAGCAAGCGTGGAGCTTTTGCCAAAATACAAATAAAATGGATTGCTTGTTAGGGTTTCTCATTTTTGTTTCAGTGTTTGGAGTCGGCTCAATTAAGTAACACTTGTGCATCAATAAAAATTCTAAGATAAAAAAAATAATATAACTAATGTGATTAAAATTGCTTGCTAAGAGATAAATATTGAATAAGAAAAACATTCCTAAGTAATGTATAGAAATAATGTGTAAATCTCATGGTGAGCTACAAAAGGGAATTGTTTACACCAAAAAATATTGGAAGCTGAGGTATGATACTAAATGTCTAATCTTTTTTTATTTTATATATATATATATATATATATATATATATATATATATATATATATATAAAAGAGCTTTGTAACTCAACTTACATTTCTGTAAAAGAGGTCTAAAGAAGAAAATTTACCAACACAAGAAATATGATATTTGTTAATGTGATAGATTGCCAACTTGATTGTTATAAAATATATTGTCAAATTTTTTTCAACTCTACTGTTGTAAAAAATAGTGTCAAATTTTTTGTGTGTGTATATAGGATATAAAAAATAAAAGAGATATTGGATAAAATTTAAAAAAAAAAACTTGGAAAAATAAATAAAATAAAAGCAGGGCTTTTTAGGTCCACACTCACAGGTTCTATTTATATTCCACTTCCACATGCTTTATTTGTTTCTACTTTACTTTCTACTTCTTTCGTTTCACAAATTTTTATTTTTCCAAATCCCCATTTGGTTGTGAAACCGAAAGAAAATAAAATTTATTGGCATTTTACTTTTACAATACCCACTAGTACTCTGTCTCAGGTATCCTATCTTTCCATTTCCTTAATGCTTTGTCTAGACTGAGGAGTGAGTAGAGGGGAAGGAGGAAGAATGATTTAATTTAAGATGTTTGGATGTTTTTTTTAGAGAGGTTTTATGTCCACAATATTTTCACAACAAATCTTAGTCGGCAAGTTTTTAATTTGAATCTACAACTGAAATTATTTTATTGCCAAATAAAATTATTTTGTTGCCCGCTAGTAATAGCAAGTAACAACCTATCACACATAATTTGTTGTAAAATGTTGTGGATCTTTTAAAGAAAGAGAGAGGAATTTAGAGGGGTTTGGAAGATGAGAGGTTCTAAGTTTTAACCCTCATTTTTATTCTTTAAATCAGAGAAATTTGGAAGGAGAGTAGAAGACATAAATTTTTGACTAACTGAGAGCCCGTTTGGTAAGAGATTTCTAGTAATGTTGTTTGTATTTTTTGGAAATACTTGTGTATAAAAAAGTGTATGAAAATATATGTAATGTTGTTTAAATTAAACAACTGTAAACGCCCTTGAATTTCCCAACTTACCCTTTACATATTAACAAAATTACATGAACTATACACCTCTGTAACGTTAAAAAAAAATCTCTCTCAACTCGTAGTCACACTAGTTCTCTCTCTCTCACACAACTTCTTCACTCTCAGACTATCTCTCATGCCTAGCTTTTTCTCTCAGAGGTAAACTCTGTTTTTCTTTCTGTTTCATGGGTTTCTTTTGAGTTGGATGAAATAACTATGTTCTTATAATTGTGATTTTATTGGGTAATAATATTTCATATTAATTGTGATTTTATGAGCGTAATAACATGCTATTTGTGAGTGGGTTTCGGATCCGAGGGCTTTTTTTACTTCAATTTTAAAGTTTCAAAGTGTTGCTCATAACGTGTTTGATAAAGTGGTAGAGTGAGCAGGGCGGCCCTAGACATTTTGGGGTTTAAGGCGAGAACTAAAAATGTATGTGTATGTTTATGTGTGTGTATGTGTATGTTTATGTTTATGTGTATGTGCATATGTGTTTATATTTATATTCATTTATGTTTATGTATGTGTGTATGTTTATGTGTGTGTATGTGTATGTGTATGAGTGTGTATGTGCATGTTTATGTTTATGTGTATGTACATGTGTGTTTATATTTATGTTTATGCATATTTATGTATGTATGTATGTTTATGTATGTTTATAAATATAAACGTAAACACACATACACATAAACATACATGAACACAAACACAAACAAATACACATAAACACACACATAAACATAAACATACATAAACATAAATACACATACAGACTGAGAAAAATTAAACCCTCATATAGACTGGAAAAAATTGCAAACTAACACCAATCCTCAAACAATTTCGTTAGTTACTTTGGTGTGCTAAATCGAGCTTTTATGTGTGTTTATGTTTATATTTAAGTTTATGTGTGTGTATATTTACGTTTATGTGAGTTTATACGTGTTTATGTGTATGTGTGTTTATGTTTATGTATATGTATATTTATGTATATGTGTATGTATGTTTTATGTGTATGTGTATGTGTATGTATGTATATGTATGTGTATATTTATGTATGTGTCTGTATGTGTGCTTATGTATGTGTATGTGTATATGTGCTTATGTATGTATATGTATATGTGTTTATGCGTGCTTATATTTATGTATATTTATGTGTATGTGTATGTGTATGTGTTTATGCGTGCTTATGTATGTGTATGTGTATGTGTATGTGTATTTGTATGTGTATGTTTCATTGTCTTTTTCAGATTCAGGTGCAATATCCTGATGCAATTGTAATTAATGGCTGAGATTAAAAGTTGAAAAAACTACTTTCAATCTCAACCATTAAATAAAATATATTAAAGGAGAGTTAAAAAGTTTTTTTAAAAAAGTAAAAAATGTAAAAAATACCTACGACAATGCACCTGATCTTAGTCTGTCTTTCTTCTCTCACAATTTTTCTTTTCTTCTTTTTTACATAGTGCTTTGTTCTTCTTCTTTTTATTTTTCTTTATACATCGCCTAGGCTGATAGGAGAGGAGCGAGTAAAAGCCACGTCAAGAAAGGAAATCGAAAATTGTGCTGTCAAGCCAAAGACTATGAAAATCTCTTCCTCTCAACTCAAACGATCCTCTTAGGTGAAATTGTGGCTCACGAGGATTCACCGGATTATGGTGTGTGATTTTTGGTTATTTATTTATTTATTTGAGATTATGAAGAAAATAGTTTTTATATTTTGCTTACCCTTTCTATTTTCTGAAAACACTTTTCTGGAAAATACCATTTTTTTTGCTTTGCTTTCAGTCTATCATTCTTACTTATGGTATGTGTTTGATTAGTTTGGATTTAAAATTAGTTCAACAAGATGATTCTTTTTCTAAAATATAATAATAAAACCAATATATGTTTTTTTAACGGTGGGTTCACTTTCAGTGTTTTCATTTTGTGATTTTAGTTGTTTTGTGGGTTTTGCGCTTTAATTTCGGTAGGTGTGATTTGATTTTGTGATTTGGTGGGCTTTTGGGTTTTTGTTGCAATTTGATTTTGGCCGGGTTTTGGCCGTGATGGTGATGGTGATTTGATTTTAGCTGGGTTTCGGCAGTGGTGCATGGTTGGAGGTGATGAGCTTGAAAAGCTCCGGTCATAGAGGTTTAGAAGGAGAGCTTGGTGGTTAGCCATGGAGCATGGTGTGACGTGGGTTGAGGCAGAAAGAGGATGAAAGGGAAACAAGGGCGGCCATAAACATTTTGGGACCTAAGGCGAGAACTAAAAATGAGACATTTTTTATACTTATATATTAATTAAATTAATGTTTATTTAATATTTTTATATTATATTTTTCATCATTATTTTCATTTTCTTCTAAATTATTTTGGTGAATTTCTTGCTTATTTGTGATATTTTCATATAAATTTTGTGTTATATTTTGTTTATTACTAATAACAAATTTATCCATTGATCCTTTTTGAGATTCAATTAAATTTTATTTATTTTTTTTCATATCCAGATGCATATTTTCTAGTAGATATTTCTAATCAAATAATATATTTATAAAGACTAAAATAAAAAATAACTTTCAAGTGTAGAGAAAATGAGAAATAGAATTTGATTTATATAAAAAGTATTATTGTAGTTTCACTTAACAATAACAAGTTTTTAGCAATCTCAACCTGCATAAATTAAAAAAAAAAAAATTAAGCACAAACATAACAAAAATTTAAGCACAACCATAACACTGACACAAGACTTATTAATAAGACCCACCAAAAAAATAAAAAAAAAACCCTTGAAGTTCCAAACTTAACGCTCATTCCAGGGAGGGTCCAGGCAGCCATAATGATAAACTGATAAGTGATAAACAAAGTTACAAAACCAGCCGGGAGGGCCCAAATAAACAAAGTTATCTTAAGTTCTTAACAAATAAAATGGAGTGCCCTGTGCCCAAATATTTATAATTTTTATACCTGATTCCCGAACCTCAGAACCTGATACGGTGAGGTGAGCAGTTGAGACTTGAGAGAGGCGGAGAGCAGAGACTAGAGAGAAAGGTAAAATTTTTAGGGTTTTGAGTGTTTTGATTTGTGATTGTTTTGTGATTAATCTCTTAGACCGGATTGTAGTTTATCTGGTTGTTTTTTGGTCAATGATTTTGTTTAGAACCAATGTTTAATAGGATTTACCAAAATTTTTGTTTTTTTGGTTAAAAGGATGTGCCAGATTATTTTTTTAATTCATTTGAAACTACCCGGTTCTTTTCTAAAATTTTGGGGGCCTTAGGCAATTGCCTAACTCGCCTAAGGGAAGGGCCGGCCCTGAGAGTGAGTCTAGATTATGAACTTGCATAAATTTTTATCTCAATGGTGATTATAGCTATATATGGATCTGTGTTTCTGGTTTATTTTTCTCTAAACACTTGCAATCCTGTTATTGTGTATACTGTGCAAGTTTGATTTTGTGGTCAGGTCTTTTTTTTTTTTTTCATAGCCTGGCATAAATGTGTACAACCCCTCTTCATATTATGCTGCAGAATGAGTTGTTCTAGTTTGTTTGGTTGACTTGGTACCAGCCTCTGCTTAAGATGATTGAAAATTTCTTTATTCTTGTTTTAATATTTACAGTGTGTGGATGTTGCAATTTGCAAATAGATCAATATTGCAAGTCTATTTTCAAATAGGGGTAAAATTATCTATTTAAATATATTTAATCATTCTCTCTCCTTCCTATTTTAATTTTTAAAATACCCAAACGAGGGAGGAAGGGCTAATTATTCTCCTCCCCCTTGTTTAATTTTAAAAATATCCAAACATAGCATAACTCTCTTTGCAACCAAACATACCATACTTTTGTGCGTGCCAATTGTTTGCTTTGGTGTTTGTAAGAATTTTTTTTTCCCTCAAAAGTTTTTTTGTTTGTTTGTTTTCATTCTTCTTCAAAGATTTAGACAGTCATGGAAATACATATATACTCATGCATATGTCTGTAATGAAAGTCTTTGCAAGAAGCACTCGACATGTTTGATAAAATGTTTCATCGAAATATCGTCTTAAATTGTTAGTACATCCAATGCATTTAGTATTCCACTTTGGTGTAATGTGTGGACTTGTTTGATATAATATGTCAAAAGTAATTTGTGTGGAATTGGGGGAAGGAGAAATAAGTTGAAAGCAATAGGATAATGTCAGCAACATGTTCTGTGCCATGCTTAGTTTCTCAATTGTCAATAGCTTTTTTGTTTTAATTAGATTTCGTGATCTGAAACACTAGGAAGGGAACACGGGCTGTGTTTCAGTGGGTTAGCTTATCCTATGAACCAGTTACTGACATATACAATGAATTTAAAATTGCAGGATACTGAAAAGGGCATCCTGTGCATCACTATTTGAAATGGCAGATCCTTCATTTTTTGATCGAATGATCACCCATTTCCGTGCAACGTGCAAGTATGAGCATCATCAATTTGTCAATGATTTTTTATTTTATTTTATTTTATTATATGAACTTATTAGGATTGCTGAAGTGAAATAAAGTGCTAAGCATATTTGAGAGCTGAATTGTGGTGGTGGGATGCACCCAATGCTGACATGGGCTTTTCTCACAAATTGTCTTGTAGCACTCTTATCTTCCTGTTGTTTGTCATAAAAGCACCTCCTCTTACTCCATTTCTAACATGTTACTTTGTGAACAAATTTAAGGTATTATACTGGTTATCCAAAGGATCTTGGGCCATCACGGGTTATTCATTTTACATCGGAGCGAGAGTTTGTTCAACTCCTTCATGAAGGTTATCCTGTAGTTGTGGCTTTTACCATCAGGTCATTTGGAGTTTATACCCATTCATTTTGGTACCTATTCGTCATTTGACACCATTCCTTATCTTCTTGCTTTGGATAGTGCAGGGGTAATTACACAAAACATCTTGACAAAATGCTAGAGGAAGCTTCAGCTGAATTTTATCCGCATGTTAAATTTATGCGTGTAAGTTATATGTGCACGATGCTCTGTCATATATATCTATTCAAAATTATAAATTTCATCACAACCTTATAATTACATGGTTTGCACCATGTCACAACCCTATTCGAAACATACTCATGCATCAAAGTCCATGTCATCAATGAATGCTTCATTTCAATAGTTTTATTAATGAATGCTTCGTTTCAATAATTTTAAGACTTCATTTTGGGGTTTGTGAAAAAATTAAAATATTCGTCTGATTGTCGCCCTCCCTTGGGTTTCAATCTTTGGTTCTTGTGCTGCTGGTTTCAGGTTGAGTGTCCAAAATATCCTGGGTTCTGCATTACACGGCAGAGGAAGGAATATCCATTCATTGAAATTTTTCATAGTCCAGAACAGGTAGGAATTATCTTTCTTTTCCCCCACCCCCCCTATATTTGTTCCTTATGGTTTTGTCATCACCATAATATATTAGTGCCTTCATCACAATAATTAATGATTCAATTTATTTTATTTTATTTTTATTTTTATGTATGTATGATGCAAATATGTAACGCGTGATACAATCAAGCACCTACTTCTTTTGTTCCATTATGAAGATCCTTGTCAAACAATAAAATAAACAATCTAGCACATTTCATTTTCTGTCTTCATCCACAGGAGTATCTCTTTGGATTATAGTGTGAAAAGGAAATTTTCAGGTTGTTATTCTTCTTTTGATTTTATCTATATAATATAAAATTATTCTTTTGATTTAATTTTTTTTTTGGCAATTATGTCACTCAAATCATGTTTAGGCAATACTGACAGACTGCATGTGTTTCCTGATGCAAACTATTTGTTTATTTTGAACCTTGAGGATTATCTGGATATCTCTGATAATAAATTCTACTACCTTGTCTTATCCAAAGCATTTCAAATTAGTCTTGGAGATATGGTCTTGTTGATTGATTTTTTGTTGTTGTTAGTTTGGTAATTCTATATTGCATAATTTCCTTTCAGAAAGGAATCTTGGCCACATGAAAAAGTCTGTAATGCATTGATCATTTAACTCTATCAAGTGTTTCTGCTAAGGAAATTCAGTACTTTGTGTCTTTTGGGTGCAGGCATCAAACCAGGGCAGGGTGGCTGATCCAAATATTACAAAGTACGCTGTGAAGGTTCTACCTGTAAGTTTTTATAGCTTATTTTCCATTTATTATGTTGGAATAAAAGTTGGCTTCTTTGACACATTTAAACCTGAAATTAATACTTTTCCTATGGGTAGTGAATACTTCAGGCAGATTTATGAGCAATTGTCTTCTTCTCATAGTAAATTGTATTTGGCATTTTTTATTCTGAAATATTTCTAGGGTTTTCTTGCTAAAAGGCTGATTGTTTACATAGGTTGCAAATCTTTAATAAAGTAACAAGACCAGTAGAACTTCATAAATAAATAATATGAGATTTTGTTCAAATTCAGTTTTTTTAATTTTTTATTTGTCCTTCTATCTGCCCATATCCAGTTCAATTATGACCTCAGTGCCTATGGATTTAGAGAATTCTTCAAGCGCTATGGAATATGGTCAACAGAGCCGAAGTAAAAATCAGGTGGGAAAATGTTCAATATTAGTTTATTTAAGAGTCACCCCCTTCTGCATAATGTCTGCTGTAGATTACTCTGCATAATGTCTGCTGTAGATTTGACATTAAAGGGCATAACTCCAAAACTTTGATCCTGATTTGTTTTGGATCATGTCTATGATCACCATTTTCATCTTGTGAATGGAAGTGGAAGATTATTTCCTGGGATGTAGAAGTTACAAACCCCTTGGAAGGCCAATAAAAACTTTATTGATAAGGCTTTTCTCCAATATATTTGACATTTAAAATTATCGTCATAGATGAGGAAAGACTTTTAGGATTAGAATTGAGAAGTCACTTGCATTTAAAGAGTTGCTCTATGGATCAAGTAGCTTGTACACATATTGTTGTTAATTAAAATTTTTCATTGTCTAGAAATTTTCATTGAGCATGTTCATTAGGCATTATATTCCATGGCGCTTCAATATTGCCCATCTTATGGTTGAAAAAAATTGGTCCCCATTTTAATTGAATGGCTTGATATTATAAGGAAAATTTGATTATGAATTGTGGAAAATATGAAATGGACTTCTTTCCTTCTTTCCTTCATTTCTTTTTTATTTATAACATTTTAAGCCATGTAGTATCTTAAGGGCAGCAGGAGATAGAATCTTGCTATATGTATTATCATCTATCCTTTTTTGTTTTGTATTACAAATTTGCGATCTCACAAGCTTCCTTTCTTTTTTTTTTTTTTTTTTTTTTTTTGTGTGTGGATAAATTCAATATTTACAATGGGGGATGTGGGGATTTAAACCTTGGACATTTCTGTTGGAAACACTGAGAGATGCCAATTGAGCTACAAAGCTTTTGGCGGGATCTCACAAGCTTTATTCCACGGAAATGGTAACTATGAGATGAAACCGGATGTCTTTATAGTGACACTAAAACACATTGAATTTCTATTGAGAAGTGTTATTTGAAGTTTAGGGATGAACATGTGTTTCTATACTATATGAATTCAATCAATAAATAGTGATACAATTTATTTAAAATAATGGCAAAATTACCTTTTGCCCTATCAATTTGGTCCCTCAACTATAAAAACTTAGATCAATGTTAATATCATCCTTCCATCAACTTCCACCACAATTTGGCTGTTAATACGCCTATTTTTTTTAAATGGAAAAATTAGAAAAAAAAAATTATATAGAAAATAAATACAGAAAAATATTAAATTATTTATATAAAAAAATAATCAAGTTGAGTATTGGGTTTCCTATATGGAAATCCGGCAAACTTGACTTTTTTGAAGAGCATTGCCCAGTACTAGCTTCCTTGGTCATTGTTGTTCCTCTCTAGTGTGTTCTTCAAGTTGTCATTCCGCTTCGTATGTTGCATTCCTCTTTGATGGAGTTCTTGAGATCTCTATTTGATTCGGTGAAGATCTTAAGGGAATGGAATGGAATAATCATAAAGGAGTGGAAAGAAATTGAATGAGATGAAATGAAATGTATTTAAGTAAGGGAAATGAATGGAATGGAACCTTGTCTAGATGTTTTAAAATAAATAAATAAAGTATAAGTAACCTTGTTTGAGAGTAAGATAAAGGGAAATGAAAAAAATCATTATGTGACAATATTACTATTAGATCTCTATTTTATATAGGGGTATTTTGGGAATTTTAGTAAAAAATTTATTAAATTTAATTCTATTCTCTTCAATTGCTCCTAATTTTTGAGAGAATGAAAATTTGAGGGAATAGAGAGGAGTGAGTGCTACTTCTTACTAATTTTATTCTCTCTCACTTAAACTTCCAAATAATAGAATGAATTTTTCATTTCTTTCATTAAAAATTTCAAATAATGGAAGAAAAATATATTTTAAAATTATTATTTTTATTCATTTCTTTCCTAAACGAGTTGTAAGATTTCCACCAAATCCTCCGTTATCTCATGGCGTCTCCACCCGGTCTGTAGATCGCCAGCATCTCAAGGTGACTTCACGTTTGATAAATCTGATGGTTGCTTTAAGCTTATTGGAACAGTTGACAACACGTGTGTTGATGGTTGGCAGTGGATTGAACTTTTCCACACCTGACATGATTTGGTCGACTAGCAAGTTGACACTTGACATTAACCCTTAGTCCGATCAACCCGTCACTTTCCCTAAGAAAAGAGCTTCTTTTACATATATTACAAATGGGTCCTATGGTTTTTCCTTTCTTTATCTTTCAACCTATTACTTCATCGCCAGCAATAACCATGGAACAAACCCATGGTTTGGTACTTTGGTTTACCCTATAGCTAACAATAACCCACGAGAGTATGGTGAGTTTGAGCTCAATAACCCACAAGAGTGGTGAGTTTGAGCTCTTTTGTAGGAGCATCCACAGCAATGGATTTATAATTTTAACTATTTAGCACCACTAATACTTACTTTATCTATTTTACCTACACACATGATGCAGTAGTGAATCTATTTTAGCTTTCAATACAATAAAATAATATATTCACTCCAAAAAAATAATACATACTACTACAAAAAAAACACCACAATCCACAACCACTGCCAAAGAACAACCACCCAACAACAATTACACAAACGACATAATCCACTTTTCAACTGCCAAAGAATAACCACCCACCAACAACTACACAAACCCAGACCACCATCAAACCCACCATCTGAGCTTGATCGAGAGAGAGAAGACCAGCCATCGCCATCGCCGTCGCTGTTGCTGATCACGCCATCGTTGACCCACTAACCCATGCCATCCACGAAGCCCATCCACGAAACCCATCGACCCAATCGCCGATC
The DNA here is from genome assembly GCF_932294415.1 of Quercus robur. Taxonomy (NCBI): domain Eukaryota; kingdom Viridiplantae; phylum Streptophyta; class Magnoliopsida; order Fagales; family Fagaceae; genus Quercus; species Quercus robur. The sequence continues at coordinate 47,353,813 of NC_065535.1, forward strand.
ACGCCATCCACAAAACCCACCGACCCAATTGTCGATCACGCCATCCACGAAACCCACTGACCCAATCGTTGATCACGCCATCCACGAAACCCACGCCACACCAATCACGCGAAAAGAAGAGAGAAAAGAGAGCGAAGAGGTAGAGAAGAAAGAGAGAGGCTGAGACTCTTGAGTCTGAGACGAAAAGAGAGAGAGAGAGAGAGAGAGAGAGAGAGAGAGAGAGAGAGAAGAATATCTTAATGGAAAAGGGGGAGAGAAGTTAAATAATATATATATATATATATATATATATTTTTTTTTAGCTTTGTGCTACAGTGCACATCTATCACATCTATAGATAGATGTGCACTGTAGCTGAACATCTAAATTTTTTGCTTATGTCTCCACTGTTGCAGTGTGATTTTTGTGATTAGTGGTGCTAAAAAATAGCAATATAATTATTTAGAACTACTGCTGTGAGTGCTCTAATGACATTGAAACTTATTGCAGCACTCAGAGGTAGACCGATGAGGCATTTAGTAACATATTAGGGCCGACACTACCATATTTACCACTTTCAAATCATGGACTTGTTCACCCTGGCGACGTCAGTTGGCCGTTGGACATTGACTTGGGTTCCACTGGTGAGCCTATTCAAGATGAACTACAATGATCGAAGTATGTGCCAGCCACTATACACATGATTGATGTAGATTGAGAAATGGGACATCTTGTTATGGTCAGAGAGTATGTTAGTTGGGCGATGGGGGAAAAGCGCGTGGCTTTTAATCACGTGGTCGTGGGTTTGATCCCCACAGACGGCGTTCTCATTTATTTATAATTATCATTTTACCTATAATAAAAAAAAGGGAGAATCACAGTGGTGCGGTGATGTCGGCATTTTGTATTAGCGTATTTTTTGGGTTACAAGGATGGCTTGCAATATTGATTGGGTGTTTTGTCCTTTTGGGGGACTTTGGGACCCATACATTGTGAGGAAGAGGCCTCATGAAATTGTATCATAAGATACTTTTTCGTTCTAAGAATTTAATGTAATTTGATGCATTCCTTTGAGTAGGAATATATAAATGGGATTTGAACACCATAAGGAATTTGATATATATTTTCCAATAATTTTCATTTTTTACTAGTTTCCACAGGTACAGCTGCTAAACCCACATTCACATTGTGCAAAATATCACTACAAACAACAGCCACATCCCATAAATCTGATGAATTATGAAGTGTCCCCACCCCCCTCCCCCCTCCTCTTTCTTGAATAGACTACTAACACGGGCATATGAGTTTTATTGATGTGAGTAGTGTCCATTCAAGATAACGTATCTCTTAATTTCAATCGCTTGTTCTTTGATTCAAACCATGTTGCCTTTGTACATAAGTCTACTTATTTGTTTTATGTTTGAGGGGATATGTTTTATTTATTTATTTGTGGTTGCACCTAATCACATTTATTTAGGTTGTCTACGTACCCTTGGTGGGGTTCAAGTCAATTCGTAGTTCTTAAACTGAGGTTTTAGATTAAAAATTCTCGAATATGATTTTGTCCATTTTAAGAGATGAACATTTAAGTCAAATACTTGTTACTTGATTAAGCATTGACTTAATTTTATTTTTGGGTGAGATAATTGATTTTAATCTCAAGGATAAGTCAAGGACCCATGTTTTTATGGAAATTGTACCAAGGATTCTCTTTTTGAGAAGTTGAATGTCCGAGCAAATTTCCCTTTCTTTCATTTACTTCTTTGTAGGAATTTTAACAAGCAATGATGCTTTGATTGAAGTTCCCAAATTTAATTAAGGGAAAGAAAACTCCTCTGAAGCAATTTTATTTTTATGAATATATTTTAGAAATTGGGAATTGGGAAATTTCCTCGAATCAATTTTGTAGTCATTTTATTTTATGAATTGGAAACTCTAATTTTGATTAAGGAATTAGGAATCTCAAAGAATTAGGGCTTGTTTAGTTTGGTGCTAACTCAATTTTCATATCTCAACACTTAAATCTCATCTTTCAAACTCATTACTCAATTCTCATATTTCTAACTCAATTTTCCCATAACTCTATTGGTAGTGTGTTTGGCTGAAAATTCTCAATAGTATTTCAATTCAAAAACTCAATTTTAAGTAAAGTTGTGGAACCCACAAAAATAAATGCTAAGCAAAGTACATCCTCTCCAATTCACATCTTCATCTCTTTAAACAAAACCCAACGGCTACAACTTGAAGATAAAAGTAGATGTAAAGTGAAAAAAAAAAAAAAAAAAAAGCTTTGATCTCATAAAATAAACCCTGAAAATGAGGCCAAAAGATCTCAATTTTAAGGGTTTGGTGTTGATATTTAAAGCTCTGATCTCATGTCATAAACCTAGTAAGTAGAACAAACATCACAAACCCAGAAAATACCCAAAAAATAAACTAAAACAATCTAGTCCGAAAATCAAAGCCAAAAATGCCTAGAAAAGACTATAACAACCCATCAAGAAAAAAGAATGAAAAAAAAAAAAAAAATCGGTGTGAAGAAAGAAAGAAAAAAAAAAAGCAGCAACTGTAATATTTGTCAATCTTTTTTTTTTTTGTGACTCACGTGATCTTTTTTTTTTTTTTTTTTTTTTCTTTTTAATATATGTCAATCTTTTTTATTTGGGTAAGGTTTAGCTACAAAACTAATTATAGTATAAAGTTACAACCTTAGTTTAAAGTTACAACCTTACTCAATATCTTTTTATTAGAGGCGAATTTTGACAAATTTACCATTGGATTACATCTTCTTCTTATACTCTTTGTGTTTGTAAAATTTCTAGAAAATTTAAGGGTTTGGTGTTGATATTTAAAGCTCTGATCTCATGTCATAAACCTAGTAAGTAGCACAAACATCACAAACCCAGAAAATACCCAAAAAATAAACTAAAACAATCTAGTCCGAAAATCAAAGCCAAAAATGCCTAGAAAAGACTATAACAACCCATCAAGAAAAAAGAATGAAAAAAAAAAAAATCGGTGTGAAGAAAGAAAGAAAAAAAAAAAGAAAAAAAAGAGAGAAAAAAAGCAGCAACTGTAAGGAAGAAAGAAAGAAAATTAAAAAAAAAAATAGAAAGAAAGAGAGAACCAAGCGTGTGATTTGAAAAAGAAAGGAAGAAAGAAAAATAGGAAAGAGAATTGATGTGACAAGACTTTAGATTGGTCTCATTATTTTTATGTATTTACTAAAATGCCATGTAACTCATAACTTAGAAATGTGAAAACACAAAAAAATTGTTTTCAATTCTCATCAGTCTAACTCATTTTTTTGAGTTTTGAGTGATGAGAACAAGACTCAAAAATCTTGCCATTGTGGGCTCCATGTGTTTTGGATTATGGGTAATGAAAACTGAGTTATATAACTCAATTTTCACCCAATCCAAACACCCCCTTAGTCATATTGAAATTTGAAGGAATTAGAAACTCCACTTTATTTAATATAATTTTGAGAGTCAAGGACTCTATTGAAGCATATTATTTTAAATTGGTAGAGTCAAAGATTCCATTAACTATTTTAATGGTGGAAAGTCAAAGACTCCAATTTTTAAATTGGTAGAGTCAAGGACTTAATATAATGGTAAAATCAAGGATTCCATAAATTTAATTCATCATGGTAGAGTCAAAGACTTTATTTGTTTGTTTGATTTGTAAAGGCAATGACTCTAATATTTAAATTGGTAGAGTCAAAAACTCTAATATTTAAATTGGTAGAGTCAAGAACTCCATTAAATTAATTCATGATGGTAGAGCAAGAACTCCATTAAAATTTGATCTGGTAGAGTCAAGGACTTTGATTGAGAAAATATTAGACCAAAACTTGAGAGAATTTTTATTTAGTAATCCACAAATAGGATATGTGAGTTAGGGACTCCTACTCCAAGATTTTCATATATAGAGTTAGAAACTCCTCATGAAACTTGACCTTATTTGTTTTACCGAACAAAACTTTAGTTGAGAGAGAGAGAGAGAGAGAGAGAGAGAGAGAGAGAGAGAGAGAGAGAGAGAGAGAGAGAGAGAGAGAGAGGTGAAATCCCACATACAAACCTATTGTTAAATTGTTTTTAAAGCCCGACTTGTTCCTCTATGCTCTTTTTGTGTGTGTGTGTGTGCCCTCGTGCTCTGTGCTTGCTGTGTTTTCTCCTCCTTTATTCTTTGTGCTAAAGCTTCTTTAATTTATAGAGGAATTGAAGAAATTGTTCCCACATTTTTTTCTCAACTAACCAGTTAACAGGTAGTTAACCTTTTTCATGCTATCAAGTTCCTTAATTGTTGTTTGTGCTGTCCCCACCATTCAACTTTTTTTTGCCCGTGGTTTTTTTGTTTGTGTCGACTAGGAGTATGCATGGGTCGAGTTAGGTCGATTTGAGAAGTTTTTTCAACCCAACCCACTATAGTGGGTTAAAAAAAGTCCAACTTAACTCCACCCATCATAGGGGTCCAACCCAACCTAAGTAGATCGAGTTGGGTTGGGTTAGACCCATGGGTTGGACTTTTTAAATTTTTTTTTTTTTTTTTTTGTAATTACAATTATTATTATTAAATTGAGCATTAAAACAACACAACCACAAATAAGAGCAAATTTATAACCAAATAATCATGAGTATAACACCAAACAAACACATACTATATGAGAAGAACTTAGGGTTTGGATTTTATTTAGGAAAATGGACAAAAAAGCAAATAACAAAATCATATAATATATATTTTTTAAAATTTAAAAACATATCAAATATAGATGGGTCGGATCAAGTTAGGCAGATTTGTAAATCTCATGACCCGAACCCAATCCGATCCAATGTAATTAAAAAAAAAATCATGTCCTAACCCAATCCATCAATCTTTAAAAACGACCCAACTTGGTGAGTTGGGTTGGGTCGGGTTGGTTTTGACAAGTTCGCTGCACACCCCTAACTGCTAACCTACACTTCAACTTTTGTTCCTATATCATAAATAGTGGCAAACAACTCAAAAGAGGTTTGATATATTGCTTTTTTTTTTTTTCCTTCTTTTTTTTTTTTTTTTGTGACTCACGTGATCCTTTTTTTTTTTTCTTTTTCTTTTTTAATATATGTCAATCTTTTTTATTATTTTTTTTTGAGATGAAATCTTTTTTATTTGGGTAAGGTTTAGCTACAAAACTAATTATAGTATAAAGTTACAACCTTAGTTTAAAGTTACAACCTTACTCAATATCTTTTTATTAGAGGCGAATTTTGACAAATTTACCATTGGATTACATCTTCTTCTTATACTCTTTGTGTTTGTAAAATTTCTAGAAAATTAAAGATCAATAGTTATGTCATCAATAAATTGTTTAAATTGCAAGTTTTTGTAATTTAAAATTATGCATAAAATAAATTTATAGATTATATAGTAAATAATGTCATATTAACATAAAATTTGACATATGTATTAAAAGCGTAAAGAACATACAATTGAACATTTAGTTTTTCAAAATATATAGTAATGTTTATTTTATTAAGTAGGGTTGTAACCTCATGCTATAACTAATTTTGTAATTAATTATTATTTTTTATGGAATTTTTGTAGCTAAATTGTCTCTTTATTTTTAGGTGACGTGTTGCAAGTGCAAATAACAATTTCCAATTTCCAGATTGCTTTCATTCCTTCATTTCTTGATTGTGGTGGTTGTGTGGCAGGAGGCATCTTATTTAGCCACATGTCCCACCCTTCGACATCTTGTCATTTTTTTTTTTTTCCTTTTTTCTTAAGAGGACATATTTCTGACCCCATAAACTTGTCCAAAACTTTTATATTTTTTTTTTTGATAAATTTTGCTTGGCAATTCTTAAGTAACTACTTTTTTTTGTTGTTGAAAATTTCATATTTCAACAATGGCATTCTCTAGTAACACATTTTAAAAGAAATCACTATCCTTCTCTCCATTAATATTAAGAAACTTGTCACCAATATATCTAACTTAAAGTAAAAAAAGTGAGATTTTATTTCTCTTTTTTTCTTATCATTTTCATTTATTTATTTTGACAAGTCTCTATCTATTAATTATAGAGTAGAGATTGTTTGTTTATGTTTATGTTTATTTATTTATTTTGGGGGGGGGGGGGGGGGGGGGGGGGGGGGGAATAAGATACAACAAAGTACAGTTGAGCATATGGAGTTGATAAATTGAAAGAGAAAAGTATGAAGAAAATCTCCGTCCTTTTCCAGTGTCCTCTTAAATATGCCATATTGCCATTATTACTGAGTCCATACTGTTCGTATCTGTACTTTTCTGGTCATACAGCCCGTAGTCCCTTATATTTAGTATCCCCCCCGGGTCCCCCCACTATTATTGTTCAGTGTTAAAAGATTCATGCATATCAAATTAAATGCGAGCTACTATCAATACTGTCACAATATTGGTTGTCTCATTTATTAAGTAACGAGAGAGTCATTAAAGACTCTACCTGATTTGAGGAAATTTGTATATGTATATATGGCGAGGTCTTCACTTGACACCTAAATTTAGAAAAATATATTGGGACACATGGCTTAAAATTAGACTCTAATTTCATATTAAAATTGGTGTGATCCTCACATGAATCTAAACACATGTCACAGAATTAGAGTTCTAATTTGGAATTGCAATTTGGACACATGGCACAAAATTAGAGTTCTAATTTGAAATTGCAATTTGAGTTTCTCTCTGTTTCACCTATTATTTTATATATAGATGAGGTGTACATGGGAAAAATGAAGAAGAAAAGAAAAAACTTAAAAAGAAAAAGAAATTGTTGTCTCAAGCGGCGAAACAAGGCGACATGTTATGAAAGAAAACCATGCTTTTTAATTTATTTATTGATAGTTTGATAATTATGGGAGCTAAAAGCTCTTGGTGTGCTTTTTTGATCGAATAATTTTCTTTTTAATTGTTCAAGATTAAAACACCAACTTTTTATATAACACATAATGTTCTGTTCATGGATGAACATAATTTTATTCAATCAATGAAAAAAAATGCAGCCAATGGTGACCCTGCAGGTTGGTTGAGTGGTCAGGCGTTGGGATTGCTCATTGCTCCCCAGGGGTCAACACTCCTCACATTTTTATCGCACTTTGTGTGGGAGGGAATTAGTCTTGACTGAAGGCCTGAGATACCCCCCCAAATTGTTTTAAAAAAAAAAAATTAATAAAAGAAAACCTATATTCTGCCAATGATTTTTGGACCAAATGTTATCTCTTTATTTCTCACAAATAAGGGGTGAAATGTAACACACACATTTTATGCTCATATGTTTTCAATTTAATTATAGCTAACTGCGACTATAGATCAAGAAAACGCGGCTTTAGATGCATTCTATGGCCGCATGTTTAAAATGCAGCTTTTGTTGTTTTCTTTAAGCCGCGTTTTTTAAAAACGGGGCTTTAGTTCGTCTGTGACCACGTTTTTACAAACGCAACCTAAGACCTACGTGTTTTGTAATGCTAGGGATTTAGAGAGAGAGAGAGAGAGATAGAAAGCTTCCTTGCATAGCATAAATGAGAGAGAAAGAGAAGCTCTCCTCTTTTGAGAATGTCTTGCATAATATAAAAGCGGAAAACAAGCTCTCCAAAATAATGTGTATTTTTACTTGAGTTTTCCGTTACTAATTTTGGTTTTCCTTTAGATACTGCCAAATATAGAAAAACTTGGAAAACTATTTTCACAAAATGTTTTCCTGTGAAACAAATGAAGCATAAATCTTTTTTGATAAAATGAATTTTACTCTCTCTTAAAAAAAAGAAAAAAGAACAGAAAATTTACATTATTCATGGACTGAAGTCCATATGATATATTATTGAAGTATGCGTCTCATAAACGAAACGAAGAGACCGAAGTTTTTCAAGTTGGGCTATAGATTCTCTAATGTCAAGCTACGAACAAGTACATCCCAAAATCTTATAAAAAATTGTGGGGATTAAATTAAATCCCTTTTTTTAATGAAATTATAAATCCCATTTGATAGACCAAATGTACAAAAAGTACATTATTAAAGCAAATGATTAGAATAAGATTCATTTAATTGAATTGAAGGGTTTAAAAAAAAAAAAATATATATATATATATATATATATGAGTAATTAATTAATTATTTTTTTTTTGAGAATCTTAAAAGTAATTAGATTGAATACTAATCACATGTTTCTTTCCCCAAAAAGAAGACAATAAAAATGATATGAAGAAGTGTGTACCCAGACCAAAGTTTGCTTCCACGAATGAATAAATACACCCATCTCGGCAGGCATCGCTCTCTCCGTAGCCGATATAAGAAGGTCTATTGGACATGATTAACAAAGTCATCAACATACAGTCGGTCCCGAGTCTTAAACCTCACGAGTACAATACAAATATTCATCTACCAGGAAAACCTCTTCAATTCAATCAGTGCCTCTCTCTCTCTCTCTCTCTAGATCTCCATATATATATATATCATCACCCAAAGGCTCCTCAAATGGTACGCATACCTCTCTCTCTCTCTCTCTCTCTCTAAAAATGGTATTCGAATCTGATAAAATTAAGTGTATGTACTGTATACATGTAATTGTTCACTTCGGTTTCTAAGAAAAGTGGTAACAAAACAAAACCCGGCCACTAGGGATTTTTAATCTTTTGAAATTTGATGGTTTTGAGCGCTGGAAGGAACACAATATTAACACTTTTTTTTGTATTAAAATAGGCATGTGTCAATCTTGTATTCCCTTTTCGTTTCGTTTCATTTCGTGCTCCTCTTCTGTCCAGAAGCTAGAGAATTAATGGCTTAAGTCATTGACATGTTTCCAAGGTAGCTGTTTTCCGATATGTAAAACTGGTTTGCCGGCCTTTTCTTGTTTGTTGACTGCAATTTTATATATGGAAATGGAATAGGAAAAGGTTGATGATTCCAAGTAGTTTTTGGCCTATATCTTTTTTTTTTTTTTTTTTTGAGAATGAGTTTTTGGCCTATATCAGTTGGCTTGGCTGGCTACTTTATTAATTAATTAGTATTATATTATTTAAAGCTATTCTTTTTTTTCTTTTGCAAATGCTTGTAAGTTAAGATAAGAAGACAACATGCACCGATTCGTGTACTAAAAGTATGTATCATGTTTTCAAACACGTAATTACTGCCCAGTTTCCATAATGGATCGGACAAAATTCAAAACCCCCCTCGGTTCTTGTCTCATGGTCATTCGTCTTTTCATGTTTATCTAAAGGTATAGAATGAATGTTCATTTAATTTTATTGCTTTTTATTTTTCCTTAGAATATAATTTGGGTAAAAAAACTAAAAAATATATTTATATTTCATTTGTGAAAGAAATTGTAAATTTTTTTATTGTTTATATATATATTGCTAATGTTATCTTATTCATTTTTGTATACTTGGTAAGGGTGGTATCAAAACCGTTTACGTAAATAATCTATAACTATAATAGAATATAAATAAATATCTTCTATATATTTGGTTTAAATTAAATACTATTTTTTTGGAAAATTATTGTATATTCTTCGAGTACTATAAATGCGTATTTCCTCTTCTCTTATGAATAGTAGGTTCCACTAATTAAATTCATGGTAGGATCTACTATTTATGTGAGAGAAAGAGTATGCATTTATGATACTCAAGGAATATTTAATAATTTTCCTTTTTTTATAAGAAAATTAAATATTATCTAAATGACATTCTTTTATTTTTTTTTAGACGGTGGGTAACAATAACAATAACCATAGGGCAAAACTTGAATACTTTTTTATACAAAAAATATAGTAGTTTTCTTGTAAAAAAAATTCTTAATCTATTGAAAATAATTAATAGTATTAAAATTACAACAATATAAAGGAAATGGATGAAACACTATCAGGAATAATTCAGGATTCACTGTGTTTTTTTTTCGCCTTTTTTTTTTTTTTTTCCTTTTTTAAATTGGCTCAGCCATGCCTATCTATCTACCAATTTTAAAGCCCTGCGATTTGGATCGGTTATTTTTTAAAAGTTCCAATCAAAACACTAAATAGGATTCGTCCATAAGTTTCATTTTGTTAATTTGGAAACAACAAATTTCCCGAATTCTTGCAATTATTTATTCTCATTTCTCCTTATATCAATGCTTTGAGATGCTTGTGCTACATGGCAAACATCCTTGGCCTTTACGTTTCTAACTTTTGACATTAATTTTATTTTTTTTACTTCTGCAATTTAAAGTAGTATTACAATGCAACGTGTTCCCTCCTAATTAATTGATATAATTAATTTTCCAATTCAGTATTTTAGATCAAATTTGTAGATACTTTATTCTAAATCCAGCACATTCAAAAATGTTCTTATCCATCTGTGTCCGGTCATGGATAATTGGCTCCTCCTATTAATATTAATTTGTTCCGATGTGGTCAATTTTTTTTTTTTTTTTTTTTTTTTTTTTTTTTTTGAGGTAGTGGTCAATTTATTTGATTCATACCAAATTGGAGGAAGTAAATAAAGGTAGATGAGATGTTGGCTCCTCCTATTAAATACAATCTTTTTGTTCTCAGTGATGTCACATCGATGTAGCTGGTTGTTGCAAATTTTATTTATTTAAAAAAGACAGGTGAATTTTGTCCTATTTATTTATTTAAAAAGACAGGTGAATAATTTTGTCTTATTTATTTATATCGATGTAGTTGGATGTTGCAAATTTTATTTATTTATTTATTTTAAAAGACAGGTGAATAATTTTGTCTTTGTGTGTTGTTTTTTTCTCTCGCGCTAGTCACGCTCACAGTTTGAAACTTTACAATGTGGTATACACTATACAGTTTACTGAAGGGATGGAAGAGACGAGGCTTGTTCTTACCAAGCCATTGACAATAGATGGGGAATCAAATACTGATTACGCAGCTCCTAATCCTCTCCAACTTGTTTTAAGCCTCTTTAAAAATGTTATGCCAGGATCAGATCTCACACGCCTTCAGGCAAGTCAAACTGCCTTATTTTAAAGTTCTCTAGAAATTAGGGGTGTTTGGTAGAGTAGTTTAAAAATTGTTGTTTGGAATTTTTTGAAATACGTATGGGTAAAAAAGTGTGTGAAAATATGTGTAATATTGCTTAAAATGTGAAAATGTGAGTTTGAACTCACTCACCAAACAGGCCCTTTATTTATTTATATTTTTTTAAATATATCTCATTTTCCTATCAACCTTAAAATGAGTTGGAAAATTATTTTTTAACTTCTTTTATTTAGCTTTGTGTGAGATAGATCAAGTTGTTTTCTTTATTTAGCTTCACATAAAATAGAGTTGTTTTTCAGAAAATTTTAGCGGAAAATAACTCTATCTCACGACGAGTTAAATAAAGGAAGTTAAAAGATAATTTTACTATAACCAATTTTTTCTAATACTACCAAGCACAGAAAAATACAAAAATTATCTTCACAAGAAGTTTTTCGTTGAAATAATGGGAGTAGTATAACTTTAAGTTATGTTACAAAATTCAATATTTTTTTTTTACAGAATGCAAACATTTACTCTTTTACATGCTTGCAAAATTTTAAGAAGATCTAAAATCAATAACTATGTCATTAATTAAATATTTAAATTTGAAGTGTTTTTTTTTTTTTTTTTTTTTTTTAAATTGCGCATAAAATATGAGTTTCTAGATTGAATAGTAAATGATACCCGATTGACATAAAACTTGATATAAAGGTTAAAAATATATAAGGATTATGAAATTAAGCAATGCAATTCTGAAATATTAATTCAATAAAAAGTTATTACTTAGAGTCACTTGTGGGTTATAGTTGCAATATGTGCCTATGAGTCATAAGTGTGGAATGTTTACCTAGTCGTATCACATCTATCATTTGGGGTATAGTTGCAAATTGCAATATGTGTCTTTATCAATTTGCATTTTATTTCCTTAGTATCAGTAATATGCATTTAATATGTTTGACTTTTTCGGAAATCAAGTTTTGAACTTATGATCTTGTCCCCCCAAAAAAAAAAAGTTATTAACTTATGATGTTGATATGCACTCAAAGAATTAATGGGCATTACATATTTTTTCGATAATCAACTTAATCTTTTTCTTCCTTCTCAAAAAAAAAAAAAAATTTTTTTCTTGAAATTTGGAAATGGGACCACTTTTTTATGAATTCTTATAATGGAGAAGTGGAGAACTATTGCCTGTTTGGTACGTGCGATTAAACAACAGTTTTCAATTTTGTTAAAAATGCGTGTGGGTGAAAAGTGTATTAAAATACGTGTAATGTTATTTAAAAATTGAAAACATGTGTTTAAATACATATACCAAACGGGCAGTTAATATTGCAGTTGAAGCCATCATGTTCTCCCATTTTCTTCACTACTTAAGTCTAGAAGGTTTTTTTTTTTTTTTTTTTGAGTGGAAGTCTAGAAGATTTCATACATTAAAAAAGACAAACTTTTCCTCTAAACAATCTATTATGTGCAGTCTATAACAATATTTACATTTATTTTAATTAGATAATTCATTATTCATTAAATCATTTAAAGAAATTATATAATGTAATTATTAATGGGGAAAAGTTAACAGATGTCTTAAGGGCATTGGGCATTGATTTTTTTTTTTTTTGAAAAAGAAATATTTTTAAAAATTTTTATATGAAAAGAAAAAGGAAATTAATTTATTTAATAGTTTTTTATATACCCATGAAAGTGGTGCCAAACTTTCTTAAAATGGTTTATTAATAATTGTTTTAAGGGCACTCATTAACTGGTGATTAATAATTTCCCGAATTAGTAAGTTATGTGATTAAAAATACAGGTGTATACTCATTTCAATTGCTAGGTAATAAGTTTGAGGAACTCCCCTCTAAATTGGTTTGAAGAAATCCTACATTTAGGTGGCGTTTGGATTCAGCATTTATGAGTTGCGTTTGCGTTTTTTGCATTTTTTTTTTTTTTTTTTGGAGCCGTGATTGTTAACTTTTCTGTGTAAACAGTGCACACCAATGGGTCCAGTGTACTGTTCACAGGACCCACAAACCTCACTTTTAAGCAACTTTTTCATTAAAAATGAGTCCTACGGTACTATTCATGCATTTAATAATTATTTTGTTACAGTGTTTTCAGTTTTTAGTTGTATCCAAACGGACCCTTAGTGTGTGTTTGGCAAAAATTATTTTTGCCAATTTATTTTACTATTCAGCTTATTTTGCTACTATTCATGGGCCCCATTGCACTTTTTGGTACTATTCATAGGTCTCATTTGTACTATTTTAACTAACTTTCATCTTTATCTACAATACTTTCAGCAAAAAATTTCCAGTTTCAGCAAAATAACCGAATCTCAAACAGACCTTTAATTAGCCAAAAAAAAAAAAAAAAAATCTTACAAGTGAACTTTTAAAAACTTGTATGAAGTTTTCTAGCATAAAAACTAGTACTCTTTGTGGGTTCCAGTTAGTTCAATTAGTAAAATTTCTAATGATTGAATAAGAGTCATGGGGTTCAATCTCCGCTTACACCAAAAACTGATTGGTGTCTTGGTCTGATGATAAAAAGATATTGTCGGAAGCAGATACCATAAGTTGGAACTCTTTTTAAAAAAAATTTAAAATTTAAAAAAAAAAACCTAGTACTCTCTAGTACTTCAAACTCCAAACACAAAAGTCTACATAATTATAATTGTCAATAAATATTAATAGATAAATTGGTTGTTGGAAGGTGTTCAAGATGGTGTAATTTGCAACCATTTCCATTGAGTGTTAGCATATCATATCAGTTCTCGTTCTTCTATCCTTTTGGTAATAAAGGAATTATCAAAAGCTAAAATATAGTAAGTACATAGACGAATAAATCTAGGTGCAACATAGGCACCAACTGAAAAGGAGGATCAAGACAAACAACCAAGTCCATAGACAGCAACATTTAGGGTTGCCCAGATCATATTAATAATCTCAGGGGATATTAAAGGTAAGAGAATCAAGGTACCAAATGGATTATAGTGAGTTGGCCAGGTTATTGTGTCTGGCAGTTTGGATCGCCAAGCCACCAGATGGCTTTAGGTGAGGAATAGTGTTAAAGAACACAATAATGGTTTAGGTGCTTTTAATGGCCTGTTTGGATGGAGGGGGAGAGATGAAAAGGAGAGTAGAGTTGATCGGAAATTGGCTACAATTTATGGCTGACTCTACTCTATTCTCCCTCCATCCAAAATTGGCAAATCAAGTAGAATCTTAAACAGAAATAATGAGGGATTAGGGTTGCTTGGATCTTTATGCTAGATTATGGTTGGATGTGGAAGTATCAATATTGTCAATAGTTGATTGCTTGTAGACTACATGAGGGATTTAAAGCATGGTATGGTAGGGTAAGGGTTAGGGGCAGCAAGTGTATAATGGGTTTGGGAATTTTTTTTTTTTGGAAGAGGGAAATGACTTAGGGTTAACGGTGAACCAACTAGGGTTTGGGATTGGGAAGTTTGAATGGATGGTGATCGAGATTTTATGAAGAATTGGATTTATGTGTTCAGCCTTAGGCTTATGTTCACAGGCAGCAGTGTGGAGAAAATTTCAATTAGAAATTTGGGAGATTACAATTGTGGTACAAAGACACTGCCACAATACCCAAACCCCAAATGCAACCAAAGAATCCTCAATTACAAATACAAAGATTAGGGCTTTGGGTGAATAAAGAGCTAACGACATTTTCAAGTTACAAAGTGCAAGTGTAGAGGGAAAAGGAGTTATAATCTTAATCATAGTAGAAAATTAATTCTCCCATAGAAATCAAAGCCCCTTTATACTTTGATTTTCTTCTTCTTCTTCTTCTTCTTTTTTGATACATCTCTAGCTTTTATGTCAAACTTCATGGAAAAATAAAAGAAAATGTTTTATATTTTATCAAGGTTTTGTAAGGTCTAAAAGTTATAAAAGAAAAATAAGGGTACAAAAAGAAAATAAAGAAGTAAAATTTTTAATTATGGGCAAAAATAATTTTGTTACCTTTCAAAAGTGTTAAGAGTTCAAATTTTTTATGCAATAATTTATTATTCTTCATAAAAATACCTGTATAAGTAATAAAATATGGGAAAAATTTTATAATAAAAATCCATAATTAGATATTGTTTTCAAGTTGAACTCCAAGGCTTTAGATGCCTAAATGGTTACTATATGATTGAAATTTTGTTAGAATGAAATCATCTTATCTGTTTAACAAAAGTTTCAAAACCATCATAAGTTGTTTATTTAATGACTAAAAAACAACTATATGATAATTATTAGTGGAATTTTGATAATGAAAAAAAATTGCAATATTCCCTCAAAAAATAATAATTGCAATACGACTTTATTAATATATAAAATATTGTAACAAACACAATATATTGGATATGCAACTTTTTATTATTATCTATTTTCTAATGTTAAAATACTATTTAGTATTCACATGAGTGATTTTGGATTGATCTTAAGTAGGGACGGACCCAAGGTTTTAAGTTAGTGGCGGGCGGAATATGAAGGAAAAAAAAAAAAAAAACTCCAAATAGGCATCCATATAGTATTAAAAAATTATAAATACTCAAAATTGTTGTTTCTAAATACATTAAGATGCAATCATTTACCAACAAAGACAAAAATCTTAATCTTTGTAAAAAATTTACTAATAGTTGTAAAAAATTTAGCTTTAACTTCTCCAATAACACATGATTTTTTGGTTCTTCGGTAATAAAATAGTTTTTTTTTTTTTTTACTAAAATACAATCACCATTGTGAATGTTTTATTGTTTTTGTTAAGTTTTTGAGTTGAATAGTTGCTACGTGGCAAGGTTTTGAAAATTGGACTGGACCAGACTAGCCGAACCGGCTAGTTGAATCGAGAACTGGCCAACAATCCCGTCCGGAAAAAATGCCTAAACCTAGTGAAAACCAATCAAAAACCAGGAAAATCCGGAAAAAAAGGTAAAAAAAATTGGGAACTGGAGGCAAATCTAGTTTTGACCAGACTATTTGAGTGAGGCTAGCTAGGCTTATTGAGGAAAAATGGAGCTAAGGTTTTGGAAAAAAAGCCCAACTACAAAAATGAAATATATAATAACTAAAAAAAAAAAGGACCCAAGAGGGCCTAGGCCCACTTGGGCCCCCACCTTGGTCCGTCCCTGCTTTTTTTTTTTTTTTTTTCCTAAGCAAAAAAATGACCTTAAGTATTCATATGAGTGGCACTCTCATAAACACACAAATACACATACATATAATTTATGTGAGAAGTGCTTGTGGACAAACATACCTATGTTCATATGTTTGTGAATGTATGAAGACAAATAAGTATTAGTTATAAATTTTGCCTCTATGAAGTTAAATCACCTAGTGTAATAAATTTTTTTTATTTTTTTTTTATTTTTTTAATGTGTTGGTAATTTGGAAAGTTCAGTTGCCACCTCTCTTCAACATCCCAAAGTCCCACCTTCAGTGCTTTGGTGAATCAGTGTATTGCGTTGCTAGTGATATAATAAGCAGGTGCAACAGTGGTGAGAGCCCGCTAGACAGATTCATTGCTGTTGTAACATGGAGCATTTCTACTGTGCGTCCTGTGATCTTTGGTGTTACTCCATACAATCCTATTCTTGGAGAAACCCACCATGTTTCAAGGGGAAATCTCAATGTTCTACTTGAACAGGTACTTTTTCTTTTTTGCATTTCTGGATAGCTTTCTACTACTTACAACCCTAAATAATAATAGTCTAAAATCCTTCTAAATGAAGCCATTTATTACAAGCCTTTCTGTGCCAAGATTGGTTCATCTTTTCATTGATATAATGCATGAGAAGATCTTGATTAGGCACTTAAGTAATATCACACATTCCAAAATTTGGCCATATTGTTTGAAACTTGAGATCAAACTGGGTTCCAAGCTTGTTCTTGATACAATTACAGCCTAGTCTGGCTTGAACAGCAGACTTATTTATTTTCTACCTTACTTTGGCTAAGTTCATATAAATATTCCTTCTGCAGGTTTCACATCACCCACCAGTATCTGCCCTCCATGCAACTGATGAGGGTGAAAATGTTGAGATGATCTGGTGTCATCATCTTACTCCAAAATTCTATGGTACTTATGAATTTTAATTAATTTTTTTTTAGTTTACCCTTAGAAACTCCACCTTATTAATGCAGTGTAAATGGAATTTGATTGTTCAAAGCAAAAACTTGATAATATCTCAAGAGATACATGCTTTCATTTGTGTTGCATATATAGCTTTCATTCATATCTATAAAGAAAGGCATTGCAAGTGTGGACCAGTAATTGGCTATATATATATATATATATATATATACACAGAACTTAAGTACAGTTCTTTAAGTGCTATAGCTTAGGTTCTTCAAGTAAATTCAACCATGTTGTTGCATAGGCCAATGAGCCATATAATTGAATTTAACCTTGGGGGAAGATAACACCTTTGTGTTGTATTGATCAATATAATTACATAGTTGAATTTAATTACGAAACTTAATGTACAACACCTAAAAAATTGTACCTAAATTTTGTCATATATATCGCCCTATTTAGTTATTACAAGGGCTATGTTATATGTGAGAAAGTGCTATTATGCACCTAGGACTTCTAATGTATTCTCAAATACTGAAAATACCACAATTATTTTTATGGATGCCAACTTGTATTTAGGAGCCCAGCAGTTCTTAAAGCTTTGGCATAACCAATACAGTAGAACCAGCTTCACACACATCCTATTGAACATCAATTTAACATGTGTGTCTTCCCAATTCAGCAAATTGTTCTCTCAGTTTCCTGTTTTAAGTTCATTTCTGGCAGTTTGTCCTACTAGTAACTCAAGAAAATTTGATTGCACTAGAATAGAGTGGATGCGAAGCCTCTTTCCTGTTGACTAAGAGGCAGAGCTTTTTATGCTGGATGATATTTGTTGGAGCTTGATATGAGTGTGTTAGTCCCTTGAGATGAGTTCCAAACTTTGTATTTCCATTTATTTTTTATTGGTAATTTATATGTTAGGAACCCATAAAATCCACTCATGCTACTCCTGTTGAATTGCTGTATCACTGCTCTTAATACTGTTGCATCGTTGGTGCTGCTAGTACTTGGTTGCCTATGCTGCTGTACTTGGTTGCTTATGCTGCTGTGCTATCCTGTAAGGGTGAAGGTTGGATGACAAAAGGGTGCTGCTGCCAGCGGTTAGTGACTACAGCTCTGCAACTTAACTGATAAGTACTATGAGATGGTAAAGGTTGTTAGGAGCTGGGATACGATTGCCAGGCCTTGTCACAGCTGGGATATTAGCTTCTTTTTTTGGATAAGTACAAAAAAAAATTCAGATGAAAGGAATGCTTGAGAAAGGAGCATTCTCGTATTACAAACGGACACTCATAAGAACTAAGAAATTGACACTAGAGTTACAAGATAACCCCCTAAATCATAGTACAAACCTAAAACAAAGATTGCAGAAAATGATTGTTAATATCCTCCATGGATTTCTCTTCAAATGGTCCACATGATGCAATGAGGGTTGGCTTGCAAAACAACCCTGTTTTGGCAACAGCCAAACACTGCTCTCCACACAAAAAACAAGTTAACAACACTGTAAGTCCACTCGGTACCACCCATAATCATGATTATTAGCTTGTAATAGTAGTTAGAGTGGTTACTAATTAGGCTTAGACCATGTTTGTAATTAAGGCATGTGCTTAATTGGAAGGTAGTTAGTTGGTTATAGGCAGCTATGCCAGCTGACAGAGTTAGATAGGAGAATCAGTTAGGCTCTTAGCTTGTCAAAGTACCACATAAATGGCCTGTACCTTGTAATGAGATTCATTCCAAAAGAAGACATCTCTTTTCTTGGAAACTCTCAATTCTTCCCTCAATTACATTTTCTTCTCTAAGGAGGTCCTTGCTGCCCTCGATGTTGGCCAGTACATTCAAACCTCCAACTCTTAAATTCTTATGATTACACATGCACTTGATGGTAAATCCATGACCTCCCCCTCCATATGTCTATTTTCATTCACTTACTGTTTTCTATATATATGACAGTAGTTTAGCATTACCTATAACCATGTTTACCTTTAGTTGAATCACTTAAAAATGAATGCTCACCAGTGATGAAATTCAGTTCATCATAACTTTTAATTGTCTCTAGGCTATAAATTGAGTTCACCTTATTATCTTTTAACTGTCTCTAGGATACAAAGCTATAAGATTTTATAACTAGTAGACATTCATTTGCACTGATCTAATCACATTTGAACTTGCATACTACTTTGGCCTTAATATATATCATAATCACTGCTCTATTGGGTTATACTCTAATTACTTGC
Source organism: Quercus robur (assembly GCF_932294415.1). Classification (NCBI taxonomy): domain Eukaryota; kingdom Viridiplantae; phylum Streptophyta; class Magnoliopsida; order Fagales; family Fagaceae; genus Quercus; species Quercus robur. The sequence continues at coordinate 47,373,111 of NC_065535.1, forward strand.
GCTCTTAATCAGTTTTTGTCACTACTTTTTTTGAAAAACCAATCTAGGTACTTCTGTGGAAGCTGAGTTGCATGGCAAAAGGCTGCTTAAGCTCCAAAATCATGGAGAAACTTATGTAATGAACTCTCCAAAGGTCTTGATTAGATTTCTTCCATTTCCTTGGGCTGATTGGGTTGGCAATGTCAGAATTCAATGTCAAGAAAGTGGCCTTGAAGCTGAATTATGTTACAGAAACACTTCGTTTCTAGGGCGCAGGGGAAATCAACGGTCTATTAATGGGAAGGTCTTTGAGTCCTCTTCATTGAAGACTCTCTATGAGATCGATGGTCAATGGGATAGGTATATAATTTTAAGTTTCTTTCCAAAATCATTATTCCTCCTCCTTATCATTAAAATTCAGTTGCTCTGGACCACTTAAATACGGTATGCATTTCTCGTCCTACATTTTTTGGTTGGAAGTGGAAGCTCTTAGGCAAAATTAATTTTCAGGTTCTTAGTAACCAATAAATTTCTGAAGGAAAATATATCTTCTCTTCCAATGGCACCAAGCAGCTTTTGATTGTACCTGGTTTATTTTTTAATGTCGAAATATTTGTTTGGTTTTTGAACAGAACATATGTTAGTTGTATAATAAAACAGAACTTCTCTTATTTCCTATTGCAGAACTGTCAGGATGAAGAACATAAATAATGGGAAAGTTACAGTTATACATAATGCAAAAGAAGTAATTTCAGGGCTGAGAGCTCCTATTGTCAAGGATACTAGGGTAATTTATTTTTAACCCTCATCTATCCTTGTTTTCCTCTGTTTCTCCTTTTTGTGTTGAGGTCTTATTTCATAAAATAGAATCGAAATTAATGGTATTCCAGTTTAAATATTTTCTTCTTTTTTTCGCTATATTTTACCATGTGAATGTGGCAGTCGCATTGTTTTTTTTTTTTTTTTTTCCTTTGCATTATGACTTTAACTCATATGGAGAATGAAATAGCTTCATTTGTCTTTCTTAAGTAACTATATATATATATAAATAAATAATCCCAAATGACTATCTGTGCACATTTAGCCAAAAAAAAAGTCTATCTATGCACAAACAATGTGTATCCTAAATCATGGATGGCTATCTATGCACAAATATATAAAATACTCATCCATATTTGCAAATGAATTGAGGGGTTCCCTTTTACTTTTTTACAATAGGAAATATGGGCAAGTGAATCTGCTCTGGTGTGGAGCGACGTAAGCCGAGGCATCCTGAGTAAGAACTGGGAGAAAGCAAAAGAAGCGAAGAAAGCTGTTGAGGAAAAACAAAGGGAGCTCCAGAGAGAAAGAGAGTCAAGAGGGGAGAATTGGGTTCCTAAGCATTTTACTGTGTCTCATAGCAAGGAAGGTGGGTGGGAATGCTCACCAATTCAGAAGTGGGTCCCAGAAGCACCCATAATTGTGCCCCTTTGATTTGTGATTTGTGATAGACATATAATAGCAATTCAGTTTGTTTATTTCCACAAAGTGTTCTTAGGATTATTAAACTAAAATATCACCTATTTTAGTTGTAGAATGTTTTTGTGTTAAAACCATTTTCCCTCTCCCTTGTGTGTGTGCTTATTTCTAAAAAAAAAAAAAAAAAAATGTCACCTATTTTTGGATTAGGATGATGTTCCTAGTTATGTCACCTATTTTTTCTGTTTGTTGAGATTCTTGAGAATTCATTTTGTTTTCCTTAATTAAAATCTTGTCACCTTTTACGTGATTGATCTAATTTGGGGCATCCATCCCAGAATATCTCAATAATTGTACCCAAAAAATCAAAAAATATAAAAAATATTGGGGACTACCCTCACTCATACAGAGAATTAAGACACAAATTGTCTTATAGGCAATCAAGGTTAAAATTTGGGATGGTAGTTACTTACCAACAAGTATACAAAATAATTTCCCCTAGAAGAAACTTACTTGAGGGTAGACGTGGCGAAATATGTAGGTTGGGTCAATCAAGTTGCGGTATTTTCTGCATGATTTAAAAAAAAAAAAAAGTATTTGCCACTTGGTAAGTTATGTAGCAAACTACTTTGTATAAAAAGGGTTACTTTGAATTCACTACTCATATTAAGAAAAAGCTCAGCTCAACAAATTGATATTTGTTCAATAATTATAAAACTGGTCGCAAACTTATGCATTGCGTGTGATGATTTTTTTATGGTAATCTCATTATTATTATTATTTTTTTTTTTTGCAAATTAGTCTAATTTAATAAAGAGTAATATATTTTATAATCATGCTTTCATTTATTATAGGAACAATAAAATATGTAATATATATAATTTATGTCGCATCAAAATGAGAACAATAAAATTTTTTAGGAATTCAAAAGGCAAGTTAGAGAACATATTCATTTTTTAATAAAATCTATTTATAACATTTTGTGTATCATTAAAAAGTATATAAAATTTGAAAATTATTCTTTTAGTTTTAAACAAACTTTCTCAAACCCTATTTTTTCTACCCTTCAATCCAAAACTCCAAAAAAACGTATCTAAAAAAATTAATAAAACTTAACAATGATTAATTGGACCAATTACGAAAACAATTTGTTGTTGATAATCAATTGAGGTCATTTTCTCTGTGGAAATTACAAATTCATCCACCAAAAGAGATTATCAAATAAACAATTAGAATTAAGTTTCTATATATGCATAGTTAGGGGTGTCCAGACCTGACCGCAACCCGCCGGACTAACCAACCTGCCCAATCTCCACCCAATTTCAACCCGAACCGTCTTCACCGTTGGTCAGTTTCAGGTTTCTACGCCCAAGGCTTGACTCTGGAGGGTCAAGTGGCAGGTTCTCTTCTCCAAAACCCGAGCCACCCAACCCAATGGAGGTTATATACAAATTTGGCGAAATCGAGCTCAAATCCGAGAAGATCCAGCAAGTTCTCAACCATATTTGGTGAGATTTAGCCAGATCCAGCCATTCCTTGCAAATTTTAGCTATTTTGAGAAGAGGCTTGGCAATTTTGATGCAGATCTGGTGAGTTTTTACATTTTCCGATGATGATTTTGCAGTGCTTTTTTTTTTTTTTTTTTTTTTTTTTTTTTTTTTTTTTTTTTTTTTTTTTTCCAGATGTCGGTGACTATTGAAGCTCCGGCGATGACCTAAAATCAATCGACAAACCCGTTCTCCACCCGAGCCCAAAACCAAACCGACTGATTGACGCTAGTGGTCGTTTTCGGGTCACTCTTCTTTCTACCCGACGACCGGCGGGTCAGGTTCGGGCTGGGTCTAAAACCGACCCGGCTCGACCCGTGGACAGCCCTATGCATAGTTGTAAAATAATAATAATAATAATAATTGAGGGGATAAATGAGCCAAGTAGGAGTATTGGGCTGTGGGCCATGCCCGAGGCTGTAGGGTAGCTGAAGGATGGTCGGACAATAAGATAAGCATGGGGAACAATGGGACGAGGACAAGGACAGGTAATGACGAACAAAGGTTGTCTCCTGAGGATCCAAACTTCCTCAGGAAGCATTGTGGGGGGTTGGAGCCCGGTCATCTAAAGAATACCATGCAAGAGGGTACCATATTTCTAAGGATAAGCTTTAGATAAAGGAGTCCACAGTAAACCAGGAAATATTTGAGAAGAAGGCTGCTACCACCACATTAAATGTTCTGCACCTAACCAACTGGCTACATTTATGTGGAAATGACCTTTGAGCAAACATATCTCAGCTCATAGCTACCCATAAAGCTTCTAAGATGTTTTTGATGGGACAAGCATCCAAAAAATCACCTACATGATCAACAAGTGGAAGGTTGTGATTGAAAAGAATAGGATTATATAAAGAAATGGACCCCGTGAAAAATGGGGTACGAAATATGAGAAAAAAATGAGAAAAAGAATAGAACATCTTGTACTTAGATAAACTTGAGTGAATATAAGAACACTACTATGGCCCGAATCTAATCTACTATGGCCCATACTTGATTTACTATAAAATCCACTCTTTAACAAATATATTGTTTTGGGCTTGTTCAACCATCATTCATCTTCGTTGGGCTAAGGGTCTAATTCCAGTCCATACAATAATAATAATGAAAAATATAATTGCAAAAGCTAAAATATGTCATTCATCCGATTATTTTCGTTTGACTAATCTTTACTTTTCGTTGAATAAGTGGCATTATAAAGTATTTCTAATACAACTATTAAGAATACTTTCTCTACAAAAACAACAAAATTTTCACCCAAAAAGATTAAAAAATAAACAAAATTTAGTAAAGTTTCATAGTTTAACATTTAAATGGATCACTAAAAAAAAAAAAAAATCAAATTTTAACTTACAAAACAACTAATTATTGACCCAAATCAAACCAAACCAATAGGATAAAGAAAAAAAAACTTTTGATCAGGAATTGGAATACCAAAATACCTAAATATGCATAAAAGTCTATACAAATTATCAAAAAGAGAAACAAATGTAATGTGACAATTAAATCAACAATAACAAAAAGAACCATTAGTAGAAAATATACAAAAAGAAACTCCAGATATTTGATATCTATGATTTCATTATTAGATATCTTACAACTGGAATCCTAAAAATAAGTGGTTGAAACAAAAAAACAAAAACAAAAACAAACAAAAAAAATCCACCGATAGAGACAAAATTGGAGAGAGAGAGAGTATTGACCTATTTTGTCATGGACAACTTGGAAGGAATAGAGGAGAGGGGTGGAAGTGAAATAATAAGAAATTTATATAAAAATTAAGATGAAAGAGGAATGGTGGAAGTAGATGAAAGGTTGAACAAAATGAAACTATAGAGTTTAAGAAGATATAAATGATAAAATTTAAAAATCTATAGAGAATCAAATGAATTTTTTTAAAAACAATGATTGGAGGAGATGAATGATTGAATTAAGAAGACAATAGTTGAAGAAAATGAAAAGTTGAACTAAGTAAAAATTGCAAATAATAATAATAATTTATATCATATACTATATATAATACCAAAAGCTGAGAGAAAGTTGATTCCTACAATTAAGGAGGTGCTGACATATAGGATAACTGCCTACATAAAATTCAAACATGTATAACTTAAAAAGCAATACATTATATTGTTTTACCAGGTTAACACTGTTTGACAGTGGTTGTGTATATTAAAAATAAAAACCTAGTTAAAATAAAATATAAAAAAAGTAGAAACTAAAAAAACCCTAGAGATCTCTTCAGACTCTGCTTAACATTTTCTCTCTCTAAAAAAAACCCCTAGCGATACTGTGATACAGAGAAAAGGAAGAAGAAAAAAAAACCCTAGCAATCTTTTCCCATTAGACTCTGCAATCCAGTGGAGATTCTACGGCCGGCCATCGCCATACCCTGCCAGACCTAGACCACCACAATCAACACTCGTGATATATAATAATAGGTGAAACTGAGATAAACTTAAATTAGAATTCCAAATTAGAGTTCCAATTTTGCGCCATCAGTTATAAATTATTTATTCTTAAAGAATTTTATTTCTTAATTTTAGAATCAAATATGGGACCACATCATAAATATTCATTTAAGTGAGTTATTAAGAACAAAAACCAAATAGTTTAGAATAAATAAATCATAAAAATAAAAATAAAAATTGCTTCCCAATAATAATAAAAAAAATGGACAATTTACATTTTATACCTAATAATATCTTTACAAATTTTTTTAAGGAGTTAACAAAATATAAAAGTGACTATCAATAATATTTAAATTATATATATATAGGAATTATTTTATGCATCTTATTATATATACAAGCTATTAATAATAATAAAGGATGCTAAAGATAGTAAATAAAATACTAATTGTAGAAACCTTGACTAAAAATAAGGAGATTACATACAAGAGTTTAGTTGTATATTGCATATATAGCTTAGGCCTTGGACGTTGAGGTCAACTTTAATTCTCTTCCCATATACCCTAGGCTCTATATATTCAATTATGACTCCCATGTGCGTGTATAACCCTTTTGGTGCTAAGTTTTATAAACTAAGTTAACCACGCAACGCAACACTCCCTTATTTTAAAATGAACAATTGCCAAATGTGTTTTTCGTAATAGATTCAAATTTGTTACTCTCTCTCTCTCTCTCTCTCTCTCTCTCTCTCTCTCTCTCTCGCATTCTACAAATTACAAATATTGTATATTTAAAATAAAAAAATAAAAAAAGATTTCTACAAGTATTTCTTTTATCTTTTAATCTCTATAAATATATCATTCTTTTTTTATTAATATTTTTTTAAGATGAACCATATTCTTCTAACTTCTGTTGTAGTGTGTTATATTTGTCTAATATACAATCAAAATTTATAAAATTTCAAATTTATTATTCAAATTTCTCATCTCTTAAGGAATAATGAAATTATAATAATAACAAAATTCACCACAAAATTACAATGTTATCTTATCCAAAATTAAAATGAAACCATAGGAATAAAAAATAGACTTAATAATAATTTATTACTCAAACAATTGGTAGGAATATTCAAATTCATAGCCATGTAGATTGTGTTTTGATATACTCTCAAATTCTTATTTCCAAAAAAAATCTAAGTATTAACCAAAACCAAAATTCAATCAAAGCTATAAAAGGGAAAGAGAAGACTTTTTCTGATGGGAAATGAAAAAAAAAAAAACACACACACACACACAAACACACAATACCAAAACACATAATAAAAAATAAAAAGGAACCATCAACCTTAATTAGAGTTATAAGGAAAAACAAAAATCTACCAAAAGAAAGGAGGGAGAGAGAGAGAGAGAGAGAGAGAGAGAGAAAACTCACATTTTTGCGTGGGAAAAAAATAGATTGAATGGGAGAAATGATATCAAATTTATATAGAATTTGAAAGCTCAAAATTGTGTAAAAACACGAGCTATTTAGACCCCCAAATTAAAATTACGGCTCGGTTAATTTTACTCTAATTTAAACTAAGTGCGGAATAGAGTAAATACAAGCAGATAAACAAAATAACTACTCTAAACCATATTCAATAAAACAAAATAGGGAAGAAGAATGCAAACACAAGATAACACTCTGATGTGTTATCGAAGAGGAAACAGAAGACCTCGGCGAAAAACCTCTCCGCTGCCCTCTAAGCGGTAAATTGATCCACTAGAGAATAAGTTGGAGTACACGAATAACAAAAAACCCTCCAAGCCTAGTCTACCCCATGTACTCAAGCCTTTCAAGCTCCTGCTACCGACTGACTTTGCCAAGCCTTATCTTCTCTAGCTCTCCGGATCACGCAATTCAGCCCGATTGCATCCACGAAACATATGGCTTCTTCCAATGCTTCCCAGCAATACCAAAATCTCACTTTACACTTAGAATGGGTGTGGTAAGTGTTTGGGCTATCAACCTCTCAAGGATTTGGAAATAGAGAGGTAGGAGTTGAGGAAAACCACAATGGATTGTGTGGAGAATTGTGGGTATAACAATCTCTAACTCTCAAGGGTTGTGGCTAGGGTTTCCGCTCTGAAAGCACTCCTCTCAATATGTGGGTAATATGAGTATATATATATAGTGTGTAAAGACCTAGTGTATCAGATATGACAAATTGGAAAAACAGAATGTTTCTTAGGTATCTCGCGGGAAGGCCTTACCCGCGAGACACTCACGAAAACCAGCTATCACCATCTATCACAACTCTTCGCATTCTAATCATGTGCTGAGCACATGCTTCACTTCGCGGGAAGGCTTCTCGCAAGCTACCCGCAAAAACTTCTTTGCTCTTCACTTTGCCTTGAGCCTTCACACTTTCTCTCACACACAACCCTTACAAAGAAATCCCACATAAAATACAGGGTACATAAAATTGAACATAATTATAATCAAATTTGGCATGGAATTAAAGCCAACACAAAATAGTTGTAAATCACAACTTTACATAATTAAATAGGGAGAAGAAGAGTCAAAATATAAGAAAGATAAAAAGATGAAGAAGTGTAATGGTAAAGTATAAAGTAGTGAGGAGATAAAGAGGCAAAAAGAGAGGAGAAATGTTGGAAGAAGTGTAACAGTAGGTGTGAACTAATAAGGAGAAGAATAGTTTTTTTTTTTTTTTTAATTATTGAGAGAAGAAAATTTTAAAAAGAGAAAAGAAAAGATTAAAAATAAGTGGATGGTGTGGCTCAGCAGGAGCGTAGCAACAATAAATGTTATACTTTAAATTTTATATATATATAGATAGATTATACAAATCCCAACATTGTTAATCAAAATAAATACATAAGTACAAAGGAGTCTAGTCTACCATTTGAAAATCAAATTAAAAAAATACGCAAGTTTCACTATTGCACAATATCAACATCCCACCAAAATATAAAACAAAATTACAAATACCCAATTGGATTGCTAATTTGACAAAGAATAAAAACATAGAATATTTTTTGTAAATCTTGAAAACTAATTTCATAATCTAATAGTTATGTTTAATTTTACATACACTGTAGTTGGTACTCTATTTTGATTTGGGAATATACATTAGAATAGGAGATGGAGATGTGATTCTTTTGGTCTTATTAATCTTGTTCACTTATAAATTGTAATTTTAATTTATCGGCAAACACTTTATATAGCTGATTAAAGGTTCGTGCGTGTCCAAATACCGATAGCTTCTTTCTTTCTTTCTTTTGAGGATTCGTTGTGTACTTCCTCAGTATGTTGAAGTTTATGACAAAATGAATGAAAATGAAAATAAATAATAAATAAATATAATTTTACCATTATAACTTCATCTTTTACTTATCTCTTTTTTTTTTTAAGAATAAAGATATAATCTAAATTTACCTCCAATTTATTAAATGAATGAGTGTTTCTTCTTTGCATAAGAAACACTTAAAGGGTAAGTTTTGCATGTTAACCTTTTTATATTATTTTTTTCCTTCACTGTAAGATAGATACATGTTATAGGCAAAAATGACCCATTACCATCAATTTTGGAAATAATTTGCCCAGAAACACTGTTTCTGAACTATATAGCAATGTACCACTTTTTCTGGTACTCGAGCTTAGTGAGCTCGAGTACCATCTTTTCATTGGTCAAACATCTTCTCAAAAAAAAAAAACGCCGCTATAGGGCCCGAAAACGCCGCTATAGGGCCCAAAAACGTCACTATAGGGCCCCTTGAACCTGTTATGGGGACTTATAAAAAAATTTTGCAGGAAAACGCCGCTATAGGACCCAAAAACGTCACTATAGGGCTTAAAAACGCCACTATAGGGCCCCTTGAACCTGTTATGGGGACTTATAAAAAAAAATTTGTAGGAAAACGCCGCTATAGGGCCCGAAAACGTCACTATAGGGCCCCTTAACCTGGTATGGGGGCTTAAAAACGCCGCTATAGGGTCCGAAAACGTCACTATAGGGCTTAAAAACGCCACTATAGGGCTCCTTGAATATGGGGCGACAGTGGATTAAAAAAACATGGTACTCGAGCTCGCCAAGCTCGAGTACCAGAAAAAGTGGTACATTGCTATATAGTTCAGAAACAGTGTTTCTGGGCAAATTATTTCCAAAATTGATGGTAATGGGCCATTTTTGCCACATGTTATATATACTATTTTTTATTGTATAAAGGGCCTTCTTCCATTTGGAGCTTTAGGCCATTGTTTAAATGGCCCATAGGTTGAGCCGGCCCTCAAGCTTAAAGTTTACTAACTCTTTATGGTTGTGTTGGTTTTGTTAGATTGATTGAGGGGAGTTGTCAAGAATCAAGCTTGCTCTTAATTGAGGTATGCCTTGTTTTTAGTTTCTTTCAATTTCTTTTTCTTTCTTTTTTAATTTTTTGTTCTCTTTAATTTAGTTTATTGCTTTTATTAGTAGTTTATTTTTGTAGATAGTAGCTTCAATTAGGTTAGAAATTTGTTCCAGGTTAAAGTAATTAAAATTTGTGGTTTCTGCCTCAGGTTGCATGCGTAGACTCAATCCTGCCTAGTAACTTAAGGAGCCTAATGTGAGAGACCCCAACCTCAACTAACAGAATCTCACCGAGCCTAACCCACAGTGGGTGAGATTGTGATTGTCATCCCTCAAAGTGGGAAGCCAACGTTAAATACATTATCCCCTTAAATCAGGGGTTTTACAATGGAGTCTCCAGTTATTTAATTACAGGAAAGATAAGTAAACCTTATGAATAATACACATTTTATGAATAACTTTGAGTATGGATTTCCATTTAAATAGAAAATTACAAGGCTTTTTTCCCCAAGTACAATCTAGAAAAGTACATGTCTTTAGTCCTAATTACAAACTATTAAAATGTAAAATTACATGGATAATTAACTAATATGTAACCCTTGATCTAAGTTCGAACCCACCTTGCCCAGTAATACCTATCTTCTAAACTATGGTGGCCAATTACACATCCCATCAAACATGTCATAAAGCATATACACAAAGCATACAATTACATTGCGTCACATTGAATTGAATTTGAACATGGAAATTTGAATGGAAAGTATGCTTTGAGTTTTGCATCATATATTGTCATTGAATTAATTTATATCATCACGAATATTTACAAAATCAAGATTGTATTTTAGAATTTACATCACCACATTAAACAGATCGAAAACTATTTTTGATATTAAGTGTAATTGTTAGATCTAAAATCAAATTTAACCTCTTTGAAAACAAGTTTAGATTTTAGAAAAGAGTCTTCATTTTGATTTTGAAGACAATTCTGATTCTTGAAAAATATTTGGAATCTGCTAAGTCGAATGATTGTAATTGAAACATAAACTTTTGTAGAAGAAACATGTAAAACAGAAAGTTTACTAAAAAATAAGGCTGTAATTTTATTTATACAAAAGTGTAGGAAACTTGTTTTAAGAAAAACCACGTAAGAATTTATTTTATTTTATTTTAAAACAGCACAGAAACTTATTCTAAAACATTGCGGAAGCTTAATTTAAAAATAGTGCAGAAACTGTCTTTTTGAAACAGTGCAGGAATTGTGTTCTAAAACAGTGCAAAAGTCATATTTTTGAAACAGTGCAGGAACTTTGGCCAAATCATGGCCAAATATCACTGTTTGGGAAAATTTGTATGGGTCTATCATTATTTGCAAAATATTTAGTAATCTTCCACCTTTTTGAAACTCGAGTTTGTGAAACTCAAGTTTGCTGTGTAACTCAAGTTCCAGAAACTCAAGTTTTTTTTAAAAAATAGCCTTCAAATTTACCATACTAATTTTTATGGAACTTGAGTTACATAAAAAAAATTTCAAAATTTTTCCATGGTACTCGAGTTCCATGAATTCAAGTACCATGGAAAACTCGAGTTCCCCAAACTCGAATTCCCAATTATTGGTAGATTCCTACATATTTTCAAAAACAGTGATAGATTGCAAAATATTTTCAAAAACAGTGGTATTTGGCCACTTTGGCTTAATGCAGAAAATTATTTCAATGTAGAAATTTATTCTGAAAATAACAAGAAATGGATTTTTTAAGACATCGAATTGGTTTTGAAAATTGATTTATTTGAAAACAGATATAAGAATCAATCTTAATCAATAATTTTATGATTTCATGAACAAAGAAAAACAAACTTTTCTCCAATTTTAACCATTTTTGCGGATCCATAACCAAAAGGTCAAAAACCTACTCTATATAAAATTCCAAGAACAAATAAATTTAGAAATGATATTGATGATGTACAAAATTGTCAGTAAGTCAACCGTCCACACATGAAACGACTAAAGGTACCTGAAGAATGAAATGTGAAGAACCTATAAAGAGCACAGGTGGGGTGAAGGCCAAAGACCCTCTGAAGGATAAGTTAGTGGCTGAATGATCTCCAATAACTCAAAACATAAGAACTAAGAAATTCAGCATAGCTTGGAGAAGAAGAGACTTGGTGCTTATATAGTGATATAGAGCTAACCAAGATCCCGTGAATGTAGTCTCTTCCCTTATAAGGAGTATATGGAGTTATTGCTTTGAGATATTCGGGCTTAGCTTCCCATTTTTGGAGAATATGAATATGTAGAAGGATCTTTGGACATGGCGTGCAAGTTCTTTCCATACGAAGGTACTGGAGTGGAGGACACAAAAACGGCGTTGAGCTAAGCATGAAGGTTCTTCGGTTAGGGGATTGGTTCGTCGACCACATGAGGTACTGGATGAGTAGGTATTTGATAGCCATCATTGGTATCACAAAGGCATGGGATATCGGAGTGGAGGACACGCAAACCAAATGGAGCTAAGTATGAAGGGTCTTCGATCAGGGGATTGATTCGTCAACCACATGAGGTACCAGATGAGTAGGCGTCTGATAGCCATCATTGGTATCACTAGAGGCATGGGATACTGGAGTGGAGGACACACAAACAGTGTGGAGCTAAATATAAAGGGTCTTTAGTCATGGGATTGGTTCATCAACCACATGAGGTACCAAACGAGTAGGCATCTGAGGGCCATCATTGGTAGCACTAGAGGCATGGGAGGCCTGATGCTTCTTTGGGGGCCTGACAATGCCACTAAGCTTGATGATAAACATGAGACCAGCTGATCCATTATTTCCTAACTAAGCTTATGCTCCTTTAGGTGCCTGACTATGCCAAGGAGGCGTTAGGCTCCTTTAGTTGCTTGATGATGATATGGGGTCTGACAATGCCTTAGTACCCGAAGACCCTAGGGTGTTAGCCAAATTTTTGAGATGGTGAAAATATTTCCAATCAAAATATTATTTGAGAATCAAGATCTTACATAAGATTTCAATTGAAGAAGCATGTATTCTTTCTTAGTTAGATCCTAATTATCATAATAAGATTATAACTAGACTAGTTTACAAAAAGCATGTATTCTTTCTTAGGTTTTTTTTTTTTTTTAAAGCATGGCATTAATCATAGAATTTCATATCTACAAGAGCATTATAAGCAAACAAGCGTCACATATATATACAAACTAGAAACGAAATAACAAGAAAAATTACTTGCATATAATATCCAAAACAATGGAAAAATTCCTTTAAAGTTGTAGAAGAGTGATGCAAGAAGGTATATTAGGCCTACATGATCACTTTGGAAAATGATCAGAAGTTCCTAACCTCTCTAGAACTTTTAAGAAACTGATTCTAATATCTTAGAGATGAACTAGAAGGATTACTTTTGCTTCATTGCACTAAACATCTTGGCAGACCCTACTACAAAAGCAACTTCTATTTATAGAGGGATTGGAAGACTCTAGAAGATGGTAAAACTGCTGGATATGGACTGAATCAAATTCTAATTTAAAATAGAGTTGAAATTGGAGGGAAAATCAAGAGCCAAAACTTGAAATTCTAGATTTCAAATCAGAACACTGGTTGGTATTTTGGCCATAACTTTCTACTCAAAATTTTGATTGACTTGAAAATTTGTGTTATTTGAAATAAAATTCGATTCTCTACAACTTTTTCCAAAAGTAAAGAAGACCAAATTCCAACATTTATTCGGCCAAAAATGCGATTCAAAGTGCTAATGGAAATTGTGATGTTTTTTTAACATTTTTTAGGGAAAAATTTTGACTCTTTCAACGTATCTTTTCTGTGTGAAAATTCCAACTCTTTTTTTGGGTTGTTCTAATGAGAAGATTTAATAGAATTTAATGCCAGAAGTCAGATTATTACAACCAAATTTAAATTTCAAATTTTGCCTTATACTTGTCAAATTTATTACATGTTGTATGGTGCATGTATCTGTATGCAATCCAACCAGATTTTAAAAACTTATTAATTTTAATTAATTCTTATTGGAGCCAATCAAAATTAAGTGCTTAAAATCAAATGTGATTGGGGCTTGATTGTGTGGGTGCATCACGACTGTTTGAAAATTGTGTTGACAATATATTTTGATTTAGTGGTTCGATAGAGGCTCGTGACGTATTTTATTTTATTGTTAAACTCTCAATATTTATTTTGTGAAAAGAAATTGACATTTTAAATGTTCAAATTACAATTTTACCTTTTGACACACGAAATGACCAATTTACCCTTGAAGTTAAATTAGGGTTGTGAAATGGGGTGTCTACAACTGCATATGCAACCTCAGTCATGTGTAAGTAAGCTTACCCAGCCCAAAACTCTATATTCAATTTTTAGGAATATGATTTGGGTTATGTATGCCTATAGTAACATGTCTAGGGTTCCACAAGGTTAATTAGGAGCGTGATTAGGGTTTGCATTCGGATGTAGATCTTCACATGAATATGCATAAGAACATGTCGTGTTGAGAAGATATTGCAAGGTTATAAGTGCCCGTTGATAACATGACCATGCATACATATGATGAATGATATGAACATGATCAACATGATGAATGACATGAACATTGAAAGTTCACTTGGTATGTAAAACACTAGTGAATGTTTAGACCCCAATTTCAATATAACCAACACAAGCTTATACCCAAACAATATATGTGCAGAATGATAAGTACAAGCTATACCCAAATAAACAAACTACTCTAAACCATAATTAATCACATCTACAGCAACAATTAAAAGGCAAGAGTAAGGGTTAGAGAAATGCAAACACAAAGATAACACCGGCACCTGTTATTGAAGAGGAAACTGAAGAACTCGGCGAAAAACCTCTCCGCCACCCTCCAAGCAGATTTGATTACTCTATATCTCAGTTTTTTACTCACATTCGAGGTATATGCATGGTAGTTACTTTGGAGATTGTTTTTGAGGTACTACACGTGCCTAGGGTAGCGCATCCTGACTACCCTGGCTGTGCACGTCTGAGGACAGTGTCCAAAGACGAACTTGTCTTTGTTTTGTGAGACACCATCATTTTGGGGTGATCGTCAAAACACCCCTTGCTCAGCCTTTGCTAAAGGTCCAAGATTTCTAAACATGGTGATGACATTTGTTCCTCATCCATTGTCTCACTATAACACTATCACAGAGCCTCGTGCTCGATTTTTGTTGTCCCTCATTGAGGATATCTCTATTGACTTTCCTTCAAACTTTATACTCTCCCCTATAGATGTCTATAAGGACACGGCGACTCATGATAAGCTCATTTTTCCTTCCGCTATCACGAGACTCATTCACCACTTTTCTGTCTCCTATCTCGAGTCTCCCCACTTCACATTCATATGTGCCATTGACGCTGCTACCGTTCAGCGAAGTTTTGCACAGCTTCACTCGAGGCAGCCCCAGATTGAGATGGTCGCACCTCTAGCTTCTACTGCTCCATCCACCTCTGCTCCTTTTTCTTCAGTGGGTGGAGTGACACTTGAGGCCATCATGGCATAGCTTGTGCGCATGGATGCTCGCCTTGACACTCTCAGTGATGAGTTGTGTCAGGTGAACACTTGTGTTAGTCGTATCGTGCGACGACAAGCTGTGATGGGTGGTTACACAATGGCTTCCTCTCTCGAGGCATCTGAGGATGAAAGTGATGGCTCCGGCAATGCTGATGATGCTAAGGATGATGATGATGGCTTGCCTAGTAATGATGAGATGTCAACTTGATTTACTTGCCCTTTGTCACTCGTGACAAAAAGGGGAAGTAGTTTTGATATGAGAGTAGTCATACTTATAGGGGGAGGGTAGTTTAGGAGATAGGGGGGAGTGTTTATATTGAGGGATGTAGTGAGGACTTTATATATCTTTTTCTTTTCTTTCTATTTTAGATACATTGTTCATGTACCTTAGATCTTGTGATCATGTTGTGATAGCAAACCTTGTACTTATTGATATATATACATTTGAGGTTGTTATTACAATTCTTTCACTTATCTTTACATGTGTTATTTCTTTTCTTTCTTAATACACATGTTTCTTATTGAATGTATGCAATCTTATATTTCTGTTTCACACTAAGATGGCGTGATGAGTTTTGTTTAAAGTGTTTTAGAAATACAGGTTGTCAAAGTCTTCTTGCCATAAACTCTCTTCTTACAAAGTTTTTCAAGAGTTTGTGTTAGGATAGATTTTATTATATTCAACAACTGAGTATGAGTTGAGTGATTTATAACTTCTCTCATATGTTCATTTGTTTGTTATGGTTTCGTCACGGATTGCCAAAGGGGGAGATTATTAGGACATATGTGATTCAATGTTAGGAACATATGTCAACCTTTTATGTAATTGGCTAATCCCTTGACAAAATGCACTTTAGTTGTAATTGGGTAGATTTAGGATGTGTTTAATGCTTCAAGAAATAAGGTTCCAAGTTCAAGTGTTAAAGCCATACAAGTCTGTCCAAGAATCAAGTAATGAAGTACCAGATTTTAAAGCTCTACAACTAGCATCTATCAAGGTTTAAAAGCTGCTGAAGCCTGTGGCTCGACAGCTAGCTATATAAATGGCTATCTATCGAGGTTTATGAAGTTCAGTTTTTCAAGCTGATTTTCATCCAATTCGTGAATGTATATTTGAGCTTTTTTTTTTCTCACAACCCTAAACATATATAAGGATTATTTTGAGGGCCATAAAAGGTGACACAAGTTGCACAAGAGTACAATTCCACAAGTGTGAAGAAGAGTGTGACCGGAAACCTAGTTTGCCCTAATTCTTGAAGAAGCTGCTATGTTTGAACACCATAGGGTTTTATGACCAAGCAACTTCATGATCTTCATTGTGTGATGAATTGAAGAACTTTGCAGCCAACATTCTTCTCAAGTTGGTGATCAAGTCACGTACTAGGATCTGCGCAATTGGTTAGTCACGTACTGGGAGCCATGCATTGAAAATGAGAGATTGTCACTACAGAACAAGTCCAATTAGGTATTAGGATAAAGGTTCAACGGTAGGTTGGTATAAGGTATTGGGATTCCTTTACTTGTAATCGCTTGTTGTGATAATAGTGGATTCTCGGGAGTGATGACCTTAAAATCACACAGTGGGGATTTTGCCATGTAGGTTTTCCCCATTCGTAAAGAAAGCACCATGTCAATTTATTTTCCGCTGCATACTTTAGTTAATTGGTGATTTGTTTGTGCTACCACGTACACAATCGCATGTTAATTTGATTAATTGATAAACTTAGCTAATTAATCTATCACAATGGGTCAATACATTCTTGGCCTATCAAATTGGGCTTTGCATAGGATGAGGGTACTCATCATCCAATGTGTACTCCTTTGAGCTTCAATATCTTTAAAATGAGGCAACAAAAAGGAAGGTAGTTCCTTGAGGCCGTCCTCTCAGCAGTCTTGCTCAAAATGTGGAAGATATGTGAACATATGTCAATTTATTCATCAGTGATCATGTCATGAAGAAAAAAAGCCCAACCAAGATTCACGTACCCGATGCTTGAGAGAGGATAGAGATTGTGAAACATAATTGTTGTGAGCAGCCTTAATTCGGGAGATAGTGATGACACATCGATTGATTTCCCATTTGAAGATATCTCCAAGTTCTCTCCAAGAGCATCGCGAAGCATGTCAAGATCTGGTTCCAAATCATCATACACTGGTGGTTTGACACACTGGCCAATTGATGTTCGAAATGAGAGCAAGATAGGAAGGTGTAACCGTGAAGTCCTTTCCTCTTACCCAACATCTTAGCTCATCCCCATCAAAGATGACATTTGCATAAAATTTCTTCACCAACTCTTCATAAGGATCTTCAAGATTGGACAGAAGGTAGTTCCAATCTTTAGAGGCAAACCATTTCTGAATGTTCATATTGAGAAGAGACCCTTGCTCAACAACCCTTTCCTTCAACATGGGGCACCCTTGAAGTGATTCAGATATGCTTGATATGCAGCATGTGATCTAAAGCGAGTGTTGTCATAAATTCTAGTCGAAGATCGAGTCTTCTTCAACTTAGGGATAACCTGTCAAGATCAATTACCGGTTCATTTCCCTTGCTACTACCTCCTTTCACAGCTGATTTCATGAAGGGAGACATCTTTAAGCAAAGATCATGTAATAATAAAGAGCAAGATGAAATACAAATGGCAACAAACTTGATTAGCAACAAGTTAGAACCAAAACATAAACTTTGAATTAAAACCATAAAAACTGGAATTTAAAGAGTAATTCAAAGACATATTGACATGAGAGGATGCTAAACATCACATCATGATAGAATCATGGAATTAATCACTCAACATGTCAAAGGGTGTATGTGTGTACATCATATGCAAAAGTGTGCAAACTAGGGCAAAGTGTAAAAACACATAATCATTTGATGTTTCAAAATCAAGAAAACATGATTATCCCCACAATCTTTGTACTCAATGGAGTCTAAAGAAACACAAAAAAACATCTAAGAGACATTTTATCATAAATATGGTATGCACAACATAACACAAATTATAGTACAAAGCATAAATATGAAGAACAAACATGTAAAACATGTATAACAAGCATTATACCAACAAAACTGATAGGCCACAAACTGAATGACCCCTTGTGATAGAAATTAATTAATTAATTAGTCAAGTTATTAACGGCAAAAACCCCACCGGGTGATTTTCAGGTCACCACTCTCGAAACTCCACTATTATCACAACAAGTGGTTACAAGTAAAGGAATCCCAAGTACCTTACCAACCTACAGTTGAACCCTTACCCCAATACCCAATTGAACTTGTTCTGTAGTGACAGTTCCCCTTTCTGATGCACGACTCCTATGTACGTGACTAACCAATTGCGCGGATCCCAGTACGCGACTTCAATCACCAACTAAGAAGATTGTTGGTTGCAAAGTTCTTCAGTTCATCCATACGATGAAGATCAAGAAGATGCTTGGTCACAAAACCCTACGGTGCACATACACAGCAACTTCTTCAAGAGAAAGAGATGAACTAGGGCAAGAACTTCGTCTCCGGTCACAATTTGCTTGAACAGAGTTTGCTCAAAGCTTGTGTAACTTGTGAACTGTTTGATGGCCCTTAAAACAATCCTTTTATATGTCTAGGGTTAGGAAAAAAGAAAGCCCAAAGACAAATTCACGGATCCCAAGAAAATCAGATTTAAATTCTGAAAATCTTAAACCTTGACAGATAGGAGGTGTCGAGCAGATGTCGAGCACACCGAACTTTGAACAGCTTTCTTAAGCTCGATAGATGCAACTGTCGAGCTTTAAAGAATTTTCACTATTAACTTGATTTCTTGAACAGACTTGAAGGCTTCAATACTTGATCTTGAAACATGGTTTCTTGAAATATTTAAACACATCCTAAATCTACCCAAATACAAGTAAAGTGCGTTTTGTCAAAGGATAAGCCAATTACATAAAATCATGACATGTTCTTAATGTGAAACACATATGTCCTAACAATCTCCCCCTTTGGTAATCCGTGACAAAACCACAATAAACAAATGAACATATGAGAGAAGTCATAAATCACTCAACTCATATTCACTTGTTGAATACAATAAAATCTATTCTAACACAAACTCTTGAAAAACTTTGCAAGAAGAGAGTTTATGGCAAGTAGACTTTGACAACCTGTATTTCTGAAACACTTTAAACAAAACTTATCAAGGCATCTTTGTGTGAAACAGAAATAATAGATTGCATACAAGTATAAGAAACATGTGTATTAAGGAAGAAAAGAAACAACACATGAAGAGGTAGGTGAAAGAAAGACATACATCAACATAAATAAGGAGATAAGTACAAAGTATGTCTATAAATGGTCACAAGACCTCATGTACAAGAATAATGTATCTAAAAAGAAAGAAAATAAAAGATACATACTATCCTCACTACATCCCTCAAAACATATCAACACTCCCCCTAACAAAATGGTTCTATACAAACTCTCCCCCTAAGATAGACTACTCTCATATCCAAAACTACTCCCTCTTTTTGTCACGAGTGACAAAGGGTAAGAGTGTCAAGTAGACATCTCATCGGTAGAGCTAGCATCTCCATCAGTATCATCCGAAGCATCATCTTCATCACCATCATCATCATCCTCATCCTCAAAAGCAGAAGCCACGTGAGTAAGTGGTGAAGGAGTAGCCTCAGGAGCAAAACCACCCATGGACGCCTATTGCCGTGCAGTACGACCGACACGAACGTTCACCTGATACAACTCCGTAGAGAGTGTATCTAGGCGAGCATCCATGCGTTACAGCTGCGCCATGATGTCTCCTAAAGTCACATCGCCCGAAGAAGAGGGAGGAATGGATGTGGATGGAGCAAAACGGGATGGAGCTGAACGGAAGGGAGGAGCTACTGAATCCGACTGCTGTGATCGAAGCTAGGCCTCGCTACATTTAACGGTAGCGTAATCTATGGCACATATAACAGTGAAATGGTCAGAAGAGGGAAAAGGAACGGAAAAATGGCGTAAGATCCTCATGATAGTGGAAGGAAATATGAGCTTATTACGGGACGTCGAATCTAGATGAACATCTATAATAGACAGAATGATATGAGAAGGAAAATCTATAGTAAGATGCTCAAGAAGAGATAACAAAAATCGAGCACGAGGCTCTGTAATGGAGTTATAGTGAGAAAGTGGATGCAAAACAAAGGTCATCACCATGTTCATGAATCTAGGACCTTTAGCAAAAGGTCGACATGGTGTAAACAGACGCTTACCCCAAGCAGAAGGGCGCTCACAGAAAGCAAACATGAGTTCATCCTTGGACACAGTCCTCAGATGCTCACAACTAGAATAGTTAGGAAACTCTATCCTAGGGACCCGAAGCACATCCGCAACAAGTTGCGGTGTGATAGGAATGCGTGTACCTCGAACGCAAGTGAAGAAAAGTGGTACTGACCGATCAATCTCGTGCATGTTGGAGTAAAACTCCTGGATAAGCATAAGAAGACAGGTGACCGAGACGTCGCATAGTGACTCCCATCCCCTACTGTGAATGACAGAGGGAAGGTCAGTGTCGGCAAAGTCCAACAGAACGACTTGGCGTTCTGAATGAATGCCGCGTCTAGAAAAGTTCTCTGAAAATGCCTTGAAGGAATCATCATCACGAAACCGGATATGAGATAGAGTAGGATCAGATGATGAAGAAGCTCCGGAACGAAGAGGGTTCTAGACTGGAGTGGATTTACGCTTAGGTACCATAGACACGACTAATGTAAACAGAAAGAAAGGGAGAGAAAAGAAAGACAATCAGAAAATTCCTAAGCAATTTCAAATATAACAAGTATAATGAAAAAGAGTACGTATGCATGGGAAATGCATGAACATGTGACATGCAAAAGAAATTGCATCATGAGCTCAACCCAATCCAACCTATCAGCACACAAATAGATAGCACACATCTAAATGCATGACAATACCATTATAATGCTAATGTGATGCAATGTATGAGGTTTTAAATTCATTTAAGTGAAAACCCATCCTAAAATTTCAATAATAACTCATCAATTTTGAAAAACCCCAAAATTTTTCAAAAACCCCAAAACCTAGGTTTCAAAACATGAAATGCATGAATATGAAAGGATTAGAAGCTTACCAAGTAAAGAAATTCTTGAAAAAGCTTCCTTGAGGAACAAAGATTGGAGTGAGATGAGAACGTTTGGGAGAGAAAAGTGAGAAGTATCGAGAGAGAGATTGAGTGAAATGAGGGACGGATCGCACAGGATGTTTAAATAGTACCAGCAGTAAATCTCGATAGATGCAGGTATCAAGAGGTATCGAGATATCTGTCAAGGAGGTGTCGAGAAAAATGGTCGTCGACAGCTGAGGTATCGAGGAGGTGTCAAGGAACAACTCAACAGAACCAAGAACAGAAGCTCGATCGATCCACCAAGTGTCGAGAAGCTATCGAGGATGCAGAACCATTCTTGATCGATCCACCAGGTATCGAGGAGCTGTCAGGATTGCGATTAGAAAAAGCTGAAAAAGCTCAACAGCATGGTATCGAGGAGGTGTCGAGCCAACATTTAAAACCAGTTTTTTGAGATGAGAAAAACACAGACATGAATGCAATCTAACATGTGTTGAGGGCCATCTGTGGAAGCCCAGCAGACAGAAAAGCCCAATAATGAGGGCCACAAAGAATTGACAAGATAAATAGCAAAGAACCCATTAGGCCCAAGCGGCAGGAATAATGGATCACAGGCCCAACAAATGAATAAATGGGTCTTGAGAAGGCAAGCAGGCTCAAAGAAGCTAGGAAAGAAAGAAGTAGCATCCCATGAGCAGAGTATGAGGTAGAAAAGTGAGAAAGGGCCGCCGCAGGCCCAAGGCAATTGTAAACTAAGAGAGTAAGGAGTTTATGGCAGGCCTATGAACTCCAAAGATAAGGATAAGGTTATTGGGCCAGGGAAGTCCAATGAAGTTAGTAAAAAGCCCATGGGAGTGTGGAATTAGCAAACGGGCCGAGGAAGCCCAAGGAAAGCAATTGGACCACGGATGTCCAAAGGAAAAGCCCAAAGGGACATAGGAGCCCATGAGTAAAAGCAAAACAGTGCCCACAATAGGCCACTGAGAAAAGGGATAAACGGCTGGCCCAAAAGGAGGTCCAGCAGGATTAAGTTATTACGACAGGAATAACAGTTCAACGTGGCGGGCAGTAAAGAAAATCAAAAGTGGGCCAAGGAAATGCGAAGCCCGTTATCATACGAGGCCCAGCTCCTGAATGGAGCGAAAAACCAAAGGAAAGCCCACATGAAAGGCCAGGAAAACGCAGACGGAGAGTCTCCAGGTCACAGCAGACGCATGAGCAGCAGACAGACTCTTGGACAAATTTGAAAAGGAAGCACGCGCAAGGCCCAAGCACCACCAGCCTGTACCCAGCCAATATAGGACATGGTGGGGCCATGGGCCAGAGGTAAGAGGTAAAGGGGGTGTGGTTTGGTGGTGGGGGGAGGGGAAAAGATCTATTTACGGCTCCTGCCCAAGCCTCTTTCGGGAGGTACGTCCTACTGGGATGACAGATCACCCAAAAGAGGCAAGTTTGAGGGGGAACCGTTGGTGCATGCTCTGAAAGTAAAGAGGGAAAGCATTTATACCATGGCAGGAAAGAAGCGCTACGGCAGGGGGAGAATTGAAACCTGCCTCTGTCTGGCAAGGGTGAGTGGCACACACCTCTGATGGTCGGCAAGTACACCCAGACCAGACAGAGGTGGTTAAGGGGCAAAACGGTAAAACCATGGTCACGGCAGGCACTATAAAAAGGCTCTTGTCGTGCCCTGTAGAGGGGGATCGAAAACAGAGCATATTTTGGAGAGTAAAAGGAAAAAACAGAGCAAGAAGAAAAGAAAAAGATAAGAAAGAAAACAGAAAAGAAAAGAAAAGAAAACTAAGAAAAATGAGAGTTGGTTCAATAGGGCATGCACCCATAGATCGATTTCTCTCTCTCCCCCTTCAAATCTTACCTTCTTCTAAAACGCAAACAAGGATTTTTTCTTTTGGGCAACAACCATTCAGGGCCGACTCCCTCAAAGCCTTTAATCTCCACGGCAAGATCCTTTTCTTGGGGAGGTTATTTGCATTGAGAAGAGGCGTTCTCTCCTCTTTGGCTTTGCCGTAGCAGACTAAGCCTAAAACTTAATTTATGACCATTTAAATTAGCCAGTATTATTTTCTTCATTCTTCTCTGTAATTGATATCATTATGACTGTAATCATGCTTTATTAGTAGGGAATACATAGCCGCTTATTTAAATAAGTCAAAATACTCTGTTTAGTTATTATTATATCTGCCTGTCGTAACTCGTCTGCAGCAATTCCGCCTGCCGTAACTCGTCTGCAGCAGTTCCGCCTACCGTAATTCGTCTGCAACAGTTCTGCTTGCCGTAAACTTGCTCTTGGCAGACAAGGCATAAGTTTGTACACAAACCGGCCCAAGTTGAGTTACAATTGGACTGGCCCTAGCTCCCTTACTCAGAAACACTAGGGCCCATCACCGCAGAAGGCAGCCCAACATACCATATCACACAGAAAAGGCCCCTACATTAAATTGGCGACTCCGCTGGGGAGTTGGGAAGCAGATAGGGGCAAAGGAAAAGAAAACAGAGCCCCTCGCAAACAATGCCACTCAAGTCCAGGACGACACGGAATATGAGTGCCGTACCCTCACAAGCAGAATCCAGGCCGACAACGCCTCACCAAGAGCAACTTAACCAAACGGAAGGTGCCAACAGAACGGGGGCTGATCCTCAGCCTCAGACAAGAGTCCCCGTGGACAATGTTAACACCTTTGTCGAAGTATTGCAATCACTGCAGCACTCGCAGCAACAGATGATGGAAGAGATCCGTCAACTGAAGGCAGACAAAACAAAAGAAAAAGGCAGCCAGCATGACCCGGATCATGCGGCAGACAGAGAAGAGACACTGGTAGGAGGTGTCCCTCGGAATGCAGGACAGCGTTTCATCACCATGGCTGAGGTAGCGGCTCTCTTGAAGCAAGAGAGAGCCAGAACACCAAAAGAGAGATTTTACGCAAGGAGACCTCCCTATCCTCTAAAAGTACTTAGCAAGCCGTACCCCGAGAGGTATGAACCAAGGGCCTTTGCCCAGTACGATGGTAGGAAGGGAAGTGCAGTAGAGCATGTGAGCAAATTCATTGACACCCTTGGCCCTTATGCAGCAGACGAAGACTTATGTCTGCGGGAGTTTTCAAAGTCACTATGTGACCGGGCATACACCTGGTACATTGGTTTAAAGCCAGGGTCAATCCCAACCTGGGATGACATGGTGGACGTATTTTGCACTAAATACTTTCACGGGGAAGAAACGGTGACACTTGCAACTCTGCAGGCAACGAAGCAAAGGAATGGAGAGGATCTAATGGAGTACATCAAACGATTCAGGGACATAGCACTTGACTGCTATGACCACTGTGAAGAAAGGACATTGGTGGAAATGTGCATGACCAACATGATTCGGGAGTTCAGAGCTGTCCTGGAGAACCTGGAGATTTCCCAGTTTGCACAGCTATTGCAGAAGGCTAGAAAGACAGCTCAGTCTGTGAAACCCAGTTCAGACAAGAGGAATGCACCGCAGGCTATGGTGGTGTCCACTGGAAACCAGAGAAGAAAAACAGAGGGGAGGGAGTATGATACGCCCCCACCCCTACCATGCACTCCTAAGGAGCTGGATGTACTACTTGACAAATGGATAGCGGACGGGATCTTTAAACCCAACCAGGCTTCTAGAGAGCCTACGGAGGAAGAAAGGAGGGATCCTCGCTTCTGCCGCTTGCACGACTATGTACAACACCTCACCGCAGAATGCTAGGCGCTCCGCAGGCTGGTGCACCGAAGGATCAAAGAAGGCACATTAGAACTAACCGAGCAGGAAGTCCAAAGAAACCCACTCCCAAATCACAAGAGAAAGGGTGTAGCAGCAGTGGTGATATGTGCAGACCCAGGAGAAGACGAGGAAGAAATCTTGGCCCTGCCTGCCGCGACGATTACCACTCTTCAGCAGAGTGCCAAGTTCAAAAATCTATTTGACCAGTTGGGACTTACAGCAAAAGAAAGAAAAATAGCCACGGAGACTTTGGTTAGCATCGCCTCCGGAGCAGGGGTGGAATGCCTGTCAGCAGAGATGCCAGAACACAGGGCCCTCCTACAGGAATCAACAAAAATCACATTTAGCAGTGAGGATATGGAAGTGGGGCACCCAGATCATAGGAGGTCTCTCTATTTAGCAGCATCTATCAACCAAATCCCCATTAAGAGAGCCCTGGTGGATACAGGTGCTTCCGTAAATCTCATTCCATTAAGCACCCTGCAAGCCGCAGGAATTTCAGAGAAAAATATCCAAGGATGCTCGATGGAAGTAACAGGATTCGGTGGGAGAGGTGAGTACACCGCAGGCCACATTCAGTTATGGTTGAAAGTAGGCCCTATAGCCTCTCTAGCTCACTTCCGCGTGGTCAGAACGGAACTATCTTACCATGTGCTTTTGGGAAGGCCTTGGTTACACAAACACTGACTAGTCCCATCCACCTACCACCAATGTGTGAAGGGAAGATTGAATGGCAGGATGATACGTATAGCGGCGAACCCTTCGCCGTTCGAGCAGGCAGAAGCCCATTTAATGGAAACCATGTTTTATGATCAATGGGCTCCATCTGGAGAAAATGTGGTCGCAAAGCCACGAGGCACCTTTGTGCCTAGGTGGGAAGATGTTCAAGATGACCTAGAACCTGATTTAAAAGAGCTACTGGCGCGAAAGAAGAAAAGGAAAGAAGCGCTTGCCGCAGAGCCAAACGAAGTACCTCAGTGCATCAGGGTCCGGGGCCTTGATGGCAAGATTGTCTATAAACTATGAAGGTGCGTGGGGCCCACGGGTGAGATGCAAGTGGGTCCCACCCAAAAAGGGCAACACAAGAGTTTGGCGTGTTGCGTTGCTGAAGGAAGTTTGGAAAAAGAAGAAGAAAAGGATGAGGCAATTACGGCAGAAAGAGACATCCAGGT
Source organism: Quercus robur (assembly GCF_932294415.1). Classification (NCBI taxonomy): domain Eukaryota; kingdom Viridiplantae; phylum Streptophyta; class Magnoliopsida; order Fagales; family Fagaceae; genus Quercus; species Quercus robur. The sequence continues at coordinate 47,399,453 of NC_065535.1, forward strand.
TATGGTAGAAGAAGAATTGGAAGAGGTTGACTTGGGGTCTGACTCGCAAGAACCAAGGCCCATCTCAATTAGTGCAAGCCCAACAGAAAAGGAGAAGTCAGAGCTCATACTGCTGCTAAAAGAATTCAAAGACGTTTTTGCTTGGGATTATAATGAAATGCCAGGGCTCGATCCCGGGCTTGTTGCGCATACGTTGAATGTAGACCTAGAGGCTAAACCGGTGGCCCAGCCTGCCAGGATATTTCACACAGAAATAGAAGGGCAAATAGTCAAAGAAGTACAGAAGTTGCTAGCCGCAGGATTCATCAAGCCTATCCAGCATCCCCGCTGGCTATCCAACATAGTACCAGTAAAGAAGAAGAACGGGCAGATAAGATGCTGTGTAGATTTCAGGAATCTCAACAAAGCTTGTCCAAAAGACGAATTCCCATTGCCAAACATGGATTTACTGATAGATTCTGCGGCAGGAAACGCCATGTTCTCATTCATGGATGGTTTCAGTGGGTACAATCAGATCAAGATGGTGCCAAAGGATGCAGAGAAAACTGCCTTCAGAACACCCATGGGCAATTTCTATTATACGGTGATGCCCTTCGGGCTGAAAAATGCGGGCGCAACTTATCAATGAGCAATGACGGCCATATTTCACGACATGATGCACCAGGAGCTAGAAGACTATGTGGATGACATAGTGGTTAAGTCAAGGAAGAGGGAAGAACACTTTCGAGTGTTAAAAAGAGTATTTGAAAGATGCAGAGCTTTTAAGCTGAGAATGAATCCCCTCAAGTGCGCGTTTGGAGTGTCCTCTGGGAAATTTTTGGGTTTCCTGGTTCACAGCAGAGGCATAGACGTGGGTCCGGCCGAAGCCACGGCCATAGCAACTATGAGACCTCCTGCCACAGTAAAAGAACTGAAGAGCTTCTTAGGGAAAGTCTCATATATCTGGAGATTCATCCCTGGGTTAGCATCAATTACCTCTACTTTTACCAAGTTGCTTAAGAAGGGGCAAAGTTTTGAATGGGGGGAAGTGCAGCAGACGGCCTTCAAGAGGCTACAACAGATAATGATGAACCTCCCCACGGTGCAGGCCCCTATTCACAAAAAACCACTGCTACTCTATCTGGCCACCAACTCATACGCCATTGGCACACTAATCGCTCAGGAAGACGGAGGTGGTACTGAGCAGCCAATATACTATATCAGCCGCGCCTTAAAAGATGCCAAAATTCGTTACCCAAGGGCAGAGAGAGCGTGCCTAGCCATTGTGTACGCTTCGTAGAGGTTGCGTCACTATTTCTTAGCATATGAAGTGTGGCTGATGACTAAGTCACATGCCATTAAAGCTCTGTTACAACAGTCAATTCTCTCCGGCAGGATATCCCAGTGGTTGCTACAATTATCACAATACGACTTGAGAATGGGGACACCTAGGGCAGTGAAAAGTCAGGCTATAGCGGATTTATTGGCGCAGTTTCCAGGAGAGGAAGAATTCTCGCTGGATGATGAAGTTCTAGGGGAAGTAGCCATGGCAGAGGAGGTCAGGGAACAGTGGGTAATGAAATTCGATGGGTCTTCTACTACCCATTCCGGAGGGGTGGGTGTAGTTCTGTATCATGAAGAAGACAAGGCAGTGGCACTGTTGTTTAAGTTGGAATTCCCCTGTTCAAACAACACGGCGGAATACGAGGCCTATCTAACTGGGCTTGCCACAGCTCTCAAAATGGGAGTCAAACATTTGAAAGTACTAGGAGACTCTAACTTGGTCGTCTGCCAGGCCAATGGAAGTTTTTCCTTGAAGGAGCCCAGCCTAGCTCCGAACAGAGCAATGGCCCAGAAGATGGAAGAGAAATTCTCAACCTTTGAGATAGGACATGCCCCGAGAAATGAAAATCGGTTTGCGGACGCTTTGGCCGCATTGGGTTCGCAAATAATCTTTGAAGGAAGTAGCGCCAACATAGAAGTCAGCAAAAGGGAAGAATCCATCATTGAAGTGTTGAAGGAAAAATTCTGGGAAGAACAGGGCGAAGGGGATTGGCGAATCCCCATAAAGGAAACCTTGGTGAAGGGAGACGACGTAGCAGAATTGAAGATATTGAAAGACTATGCTTTGGTAAAAGAAGAGCTGTACCGCAGGATGCCAGGTGGGATTTTATCCAGATGTGTGGGCCAGAAAGAAGCCCAGAGAAAATTGAAGGATATACACGACAAGACTTGTGGGTCCTGCGGGGAAGTCAGTCTTTACCGCAGACTTCAGAGAGCAGGCTCCTATTGGCCAAGCATGGGCAAAGACGCAAATCAAGTCCAAACCCAGTGTGGGACCTGCCAACTTGCGGCAGACAGGGAGGAGAGTTATGCTGTGTTCATCAGCGAGGATTGGAGAAGCCCTTTCATGCAGTACCTAACAGAAGGCGTCCTGCCACAAAGGCACAGTGAAAGGTACAAGCTTAAGAGGCTGGCAACACGTTACTTCCTGCATAACACGGTCCTTTTCAAAAAAGGATATGATGGAGACCCTTTGAGGTGTTTGGGTCCTGAAGAGGCTAAAGAAATGATAAAAGAAGTGCATTCTGGGGAATGTGGTGAACATCAGGGGAAGAAAAAGCTTTACAGATGCCTGCTGCAGATAGGCTACTACTGGCCAACCATGAAGAAAGAGGCGGCAGAATTTGTAAAGAAGTGTCACAGTTGTCAGGTACAAGCCAACTTAATTCATACCCATCCACAAGGCTTGCACAGCATGGTCACCCCATGGCCCTTCCACACTTGGGGGCTAGATTTGGTAGGGCCAGTCAATCCACCATCACGTGGGTACATATGGATATTGGTAGCTAAAGAATATTTTATCAAGTGGGCGGAGGCAGTACCACTCCGCAAGGCTACAGGAGGAGCAGTGGCAAACTTCATCAAAGAAAATATAATTGTGAGGTTTGGGGTGCCCCTCAAGATCATCAGCGACAATGGCACACCATTTGTCAACAGTGAGGTGAGGAGAATGCTAGAGTTCTACCAAGTCAAGCACCACAGGTCATCACCCTACCCTCAAGGGAACGGGCAGGCAGAGGCAACAAACAAAATTCTTATAAAGATCATCAGCAAGATAAGCCAGGAGTATGCGGGAGGAGGGCAATGCACCTGCCAGATGCTTTCTGGGCATACAGAAAATCACCAAAGTCAACCACAGGCTTTTCACCCTTTTCCTTAGTCTACGGAACTGAAGTAGTGAGTCCGGCAGAAATAATGACACCATCCCTAAGGGTTATGCAGATGCGAGAAAAAGAAAAAAAGGGAGAAGTCTTCGCGGCTGAAAGGTTTGAGGACCTGGAAGGACTTGATGAAAAGAGGGAAGAAGCCCAAGAATGTAGCCGGAGATACAGGCAGAAGATGACTGAAGCCTACGGCAGGATGACCAAGGAAAGAGTGTTTGTGGAAGGACAATTAGTGTTAAAAGTGGCAGACTACGTCAGGCGAGGTCTGGCAGGACCATCCAAGTTTGCACCTAAATGGGAGGGACCCCTTGTGATAAGAGAAGCGCATCAAAGTGGGTATTATCGCCTAACTCAAATGGACGGCAAGGACTTGATGGACCCCATCAATGGAAAATGGCTAAAGCGTTATTTTGCTTAGAGAAGAAAGTTGTATGGTTGACCCCCTTTCCTTAGTTGTTTGTCTATGTTTCCTTTACTAAATTTTTTCTTTTATTCCTCCAGGTGATTATGTCACAAAAGAAATTGTAACGTGATTTCATGAGTATGTAATGAAAAAGTACGAAGTATTAGCATCATATCATAGCAATAGTAAAGAAAAAGTAGCAAAGTGTAGCATTATTACAAACCCAAACTGTGGCAAACACAAGCCAAGTAACTACGGCAGGAAACATAAGAGTGCTCTGTCTGACATAACAAAAACAGAGAAACAAAGAAATGGAAAGGAAACGTTGCTATCATCAATGAAGTCCAGTAATGAGACTCTGATCTCCAAAGCGACTGGGTCCACCAACGCCTGAAAGAAGACGCTCACGGCGACCCTCCAAATCAGCCACCTCCTTCTTCAAAAGCTCAATGCGAGTGTCTATGGCCTCAACAGCTGGCTGGACTCTCCTCATGAAAAGGGCCCGGGCGATCTCATGTAGATGCTCAAGAATAAACTCCACAGCGAATCCCACACTGATGAGCTCCTATATGACAGCCTTCCACTACAGGATCTTCCCGGCAGAAATAGAGTCGATGAAGTTATGTTCGATGTCATTTAGCACACATCCCAGCATCTGCAAGAAATGCTCCCTAGAAGAGCGACCAAGGCGAAACCCTCGCATAAAATTGCCTTGACGACTATAGAGCATCACCAAGTGTGAGACGTAGTCCTCAAGGACTCGGAAGCCATAGAAGTCCACATAGGGAGGATCGGAGACCCAGAAATCTGCCGGACCAAGGTCGTTAACCTCCAGCTCGTCAAACGGACAAAGAAAGATGCAACATCATCCGGGACGGCAGCAGAACTACTACCCGCCTCAAACTGAGAAGGGATAGTAGGAAGTGGACCTACAACAAAAAAGGAGGGGAACGCAAGGCAAAATGAAAAAAATGGTACGGGAAGAAAAGACTTGCAAAAGAAAGAGGGCTGAAATAGGAAGAGAAAGAAAGAGTGCCAAAATTACCAAGAATGGGGGCTACGGGTGCAGCAGAAACGGGTACTGTAGGCACAAAAGAAACAGGGGTAGTAGGTACGGCTGAAATAGGTACTGAGGGTGCGGCAGGAATAGGCACTACAGGTGCGGCAGGAGCAGTCATTCCCACACCTGCTGCAATTTCTGGCCCCTCAGAAGTTTCTGCAAGTGTGGAGATAAGTATGCAAATGAAACGCAAATGTAGAAAGAAGAAAAAAGGGAAAGGAAGATACATACCCATGAAGTCAGGCTCGGGTGAAGCACTACCCTCTTCATCAGAGTCAGAAATTCTCTTTTTCAACACGGGTGCATCATCAGGATCCTCAAAAATGTCATCGGATCCCTCTGAGGATAAGTCCGGATCAGGACCACGGGTAACGAAGCCGGGTATAGAGGAAGGAGTAACAACAAGTGAAGCACTACCCTTCGCAGCCTGGGAAATAGCTGCAAAAGGATCACTAGTCGAAATCACTAACGGCAGAACGGGAGAAGTAGTTTTGGCTTGAACAGTGGCAGGAGGAATGGCTCCCTCTGAAGGAGTGGGTCTCTCAGCAGGCAAGGGTGTGGTCTCACCAACCCCTTCAACATGAGTACCCTCTCTAGGTACCAGCTCAGCAGAAGGGGTGGGAGTTTTGGCAGGAGTCTTGTGTGCAGCAGGAGGGGCAGGCGTCGCTAATACCGCCTCGGCCCCATCAAAAAAGCCTTCCATAGGCACACCCATGGAGGCGGAAACCTCCTTGGCGGTGGGGCGATATATGGACAGAGGCTCAGGCTCCTCCTAAAAAGAAATTTTTTGTTAAGTAAAAACAAAAAAAAAGGGCAGAAGACCCGTGGCAGATGCATGTGAAAAAGAAAGAAGAAAGAAGTGGAGAAAAGGGACTCACCTCAGACTCAAGATCATCAAGCAAAATGGGGCGGGTAACTGATGAGTCTTCCTTGTGCTTAGACTAAAAGGAAAGAGGCAGAAGAAATTGACAAGTTAGCTGCAAGACAATTAAGAAATTTTGTTGAAAAAGGAAAAAGGGGAGAAATGACTTACCCTCCGTTCAGTGGCAGAAGCAGGGTGAGGAGTAGTTTTCCTTTTGCTACCACGAGTCCTGCTAGCCAGCAGAGCACCTGCAGGAGGCAGTGGTGTGGCAGGCTTGGTTTTGCCAGCAGACTTGGTTTTGGCAGGCGTTTTCTTGCTCGGTACAGAAAGATTGATTACCTTAACTTTTTTCTCCCAACTAGGGGGGTAGTCGCCAACATGCCAAAACCATCCTTTCTTCTCTGCGTCCCATTCAAAAATGGCTGACCGGCTCTGTTTTCTAGCATACGCCATAACGGATTTGGAGGGAAGCAACAGGCGAGGGTTAACTGAGGCAACCATCCCTAACCCTTCAGGAGGAATAAGGGAGAAGCCACGACTCCCCGCTAACTCAGCCACAAATGAATCCATCACTGCATGCCAGTAGTCGTGCATGGGAAAAGTGCAGACACCCTCCCTTAGCGAACCGGGGACTGTAATGGCGTTGAAACGCTTCTTCCAAAAGTCAAAGGCAGTCTGCTGCAGTAAAGGACGGACTGAAGTAGGAGCTCCCATGAGGGAAGAAATGTCCTCAAGGATGTCTTGATCTAGTCCAAACTGCCTCCTCACCTGGTTGGCAGGATAGTGAACAAATCTAATGCCTTCATCGGCTAGATAGGGCAGCCATTCGGCATTGGTAGCGGCAAGATAGGTAATTCCAGTTTCATCAAAGCAGACCAATGAGGTTGTAGTCCCAACGTTGTCAACAAATGGACCCATAATAGAATCCGCATAAGTATAATCATTGCCCAAATTTCTATAGGCTCTCCAAGAGAAGCCCACACTCCCATCAAAAGACTCGACCACAGAATAGCCAATCGGCTTCAAACCAGACCAACTAAAAGCAAGCGGAAAATCAGATTCAAACCTGCCACAAAAATCGGCATACGCATGACCAACAGGCAGACTCTTGGACAAATTTGAAAGGGAAGTACGCGCAAGGCCCAGGCACCACCAGCCTGTACCCAGCCAATATAGGACATGGTGGGGCCATGGGCCAGAGGTAAGAGGTAAAGGGGGTGTGGTTTGGTGGTGGGGGGAGGGGAAAAGATCTATTTACGGCTCCTGCCCAAGGCTCTTTCGAGAAGTACGTCCTGTTGGGATGACAGATCACCCAAAAGAGGCAAGTTTGAGGGGGAACCGTTGGTGCATCCTCTGAGAGTAGAGAGGGAAAGCATTTATACCATGGCAGGAAAGAAGTGCTACAGCAGGGGGAGAACTGAAACCTGCCTCTGTCTGGCAAGGGTGAGTGGCACACACCTCTGGTGGTCGGCAAGTACGCCCAAACCAGACAGAGGTGGTTAAGGGGCAAAATGGTAAAACCATGGTCATGGCAAGCACTATAAAAAGGCTCTTGCCATGCCCTGTAGAGGGGGATCGAAAACAGAGCATATTTTGGAGAGTAAAAGGAAAAAACAGAGCAAGAAGAAAAGAAAAAGATAAGAAAGAAAACAGAAAAGAAAAGAAAAGAAAACTAAGAAAAACGAGAGTTGGTTCAATAAGGCATGCACCCATAGATCGATTTCTCTCTCTCCCCCTTCAAATCTTACCTTCTTCTAAAACGCAAACAAGGATTTTTTCTTTTGGGCAACAACCATTCAGGGCCGACTCCCTCAAAGCCTTTAATATCCATGGCAGGATCCTTTTCCTGGGGAGGTTATTTGCATTGAGAAGAGACGTTCTCTCCTCTTTGGCTTTGCCGCAGCAAACTAAGCCTAAAACTTAATTTATGACCATTTAAATTAGCCAGTATTATTATCTTCATTCTTCTCTGTGATTGATATCATTATGACTGTAATCATGCTTTATTAGCAGGGAATACATAGCCGCTTATTTAAATAAGTCAAAATACTCTGTTTAGTTATTATTATATCTGCCTGCCGTAACTCGTCTGCAGCAGTTCCGCCTGCCGTAACTCGTCTACAGCAGTTCCGCCTGCCGTAACTCGTCTGCAACAGTTCTGCTTGCCGTAAACTTGCTCCTGGCAGACAAGGCATAAGTTTGTGCACAAACCGGCCCAAGTTGAGTTACAATTGGACCGGCCCCAACTCCCTTACTCAGAAACACTAGGGCCCATCACCGTAGGAGGCAGCCCAACATACCATATCACACAGAAAAGGCCCCTACAACATGCAACTCAACCAATGATCCAATCAACATATTTAGCTCTCAAAATCATTTCTCAATAAAAATTTTAAGCACATGGATCTTCAAAAAGAAACGCACACACGCACACAACAAGTCTAACCAATTTTATATTTCAAAAATAAGTCAAGACAGTTTAGTGAGCATACATTAACACATGTAAAACCATGTGATGACCAAATCACATTGTACCTGTACATGTATCAAGAATGGCAAAGAATATTGCGTGTTGTGTGTGAAAAACATCGCAAGATAGAATAAGTGTATACATATTATGACAATTTGAGATATGAGAAAATCACTTTAACTCACACATAATCATAACTGCTTGATGGGGACTATCACTATCGAGGTACATCCTATAATTCCCACATCTCCTACAATACGTGCTTGCAATCAAATTTAAAGTATTTTTGATCTTTTTACTTTTGATTTTTTTTTTTTTTTTTTTTTTTTTTTTGCATATTTTTCTTTTAAGCATATCATACATGGACATATTAGAGAGAGAAAAGAAATACCCAATGATATTTGACATTCCAATTTTGCTATGCCTAAGCACACAAATGTCATTGATACTGCACTTTTGCTATGCCGAAGCATACAGGTGTCATATTATGATTGACAGGTGTCATATTATGATTGGCAGGTGTCATATTATGATTGGCGGGCAACAGTGGTAAGATGGTTATTTATGTCTTTCTCTTAGGATTTTCTAGTCCTTCCTGTCAAAAAGAGTGATATGAGTGTTAAGTATAAGAGACAACTTAATCTTACTCATCACAAACACGAGCCACAAAGCTCACTTGCTTAGTTGTGCATAGAGATGCTCATCTAAGTTACAAAAGATACAAAGTTTAGAAGATTTTGTGTCAATGGCCATCCAAGGTACACAAGTACCAATGTACACAAAACACACACTGTTTTTGTATTTTTCTGATTTTTCAATTTTTTTTAATATGAAAAAAAAAATAAAGCAAAACTGAGAAATAACCAAACAAAAACATGTTAAACAACCAAAGCATAAAAACTAGACTGACTCAAAACTTGAAAGCAAAACACAAAAGTAATGCACACACAAAAACAAAAAGAGAGAGAGAGAAAAGTGACAGAATCACTTGAAGCCCTTTTCCTTCCACACCCTAGAAGAACCTTTCCTTTGATTAAACTCTTGAACTGACGGTGAGGGAGAAAAACTGTTCAAGTTTGAAAGAAACATGAGGGCTTTGAGAAGATCTCCAAGGCGAGCAAGAGAGGATTGAAGCTGATTTTGGTTCCTAGATGCTATCATGCCGTTGCTCTGTTGAGTGGCAAGCCACTTGTAGCAATTTGGTCGAATATGACTGGCAGCTCCACAATGATGACAGAGATACTGCTTCTTTTGTTTAGGCTTTTAAGAGTTAGCCTTCTTAGCCTTAGGGTTTTTAACATCTTTCTTCTCAAGCTTAGGGGGTGCTCCTAAGATAGATTTACCCTTGTCTATGTTCTCACTAGCTAATTCAGTTTTAATCTCATTATTCTCAATTTTAACATTACTAGCAGGAGGAACAAAAACAATAGTACTAGTAGAAGCAGTATTAGAGGAAGAAAGACCATACCCTAATCCTGTTTGATCTGAAGCAGATTTTTGAATGCTGAGCATATCATCAAGCTTTGCACTTGAGGTCTTCTCCAATTGAGCTCTGACTTGAAACAGCTCCGCTTCAAGCTTCTTGGTCTTTTCAGCCAAGAAATTGTTCTCAAACCTCAATGCTCCAATAGTCTGATTAGCTTCATCAAACTTTGTGAAAAGCTCTTCACGATCAAGTTCCACATCACTAAGCTTCTTGGTGGTTAGCCTATACAGTTTCTCATGCTTCTCAGAAAGCTTGTACAACTTCTCATAGGCTGTATGGATGTCATCTTGATCATCCATCTTCTCAAATTTTGATTCCACCAATTCCTCCTCTTCAACCACATCTTCAACAATCCCATCAGTAGGATCAACAGTGGCCGTAAAGGCATTTAAGATTCCGTCATCCTCATTGTCGGAATCATCCTCAAGCTCGGTGTCACTCAGGGTAACAGTAAGTGCCTTGCTCTTCCTAATGCTCTTGAGATATGTAGGACACTCATTTTTCATGTGACCGAAGCCTTGACAGCCAAAGCACTTAGGTCTTGCCGGAACAGTGTACTGACCACCTTCCTTAGCATCCTTCTTTCCTTTGTCTTGTTATTTAAACTGAGAAGAACTGGATTGCCTGCAATCCTTGTCGAAACCCTTTCCATTGGCGTTCTTCATAAACTTCTTGAATTGCCTGGTGACGTAGGACTTCATCTTGGAATCTTCATCATCAGCAGACTCATCTGTCTCACTGCTCTTGGCTTTCAGTGCCATGCTCTTGCCTTTACTCATCTTGTCAATCCTTGTTAACCCTAGCTCGTAGGTCTGCAAGTTTCTAACCAACTCAATCAAAGGAATCTTATCAATATCCTTTGATTCCTCTATAGCCGTGATCTTGGCATGAAATCTCTCAAGTAGAGATCTGAGCACCTTCCTTATAATCTTGGGTTCAGAAATGGTTTCCCCAAGATTGAAGGTTGAGTTCACTATGTCCTTTAGCTTGGTATAGAGCTCATCGAAAGACTCATCCTCCTCCATTTTTATCTCTTCAAAGCTTGTAGTGAGCCTCTGAAACTTTGAATCTTTTACAGCCTTTGTACCCTTATAGGTTGTTTGAAGGATGGTCCAAGCATCCTTGGCAGTTTCAGTTGAGGATATCTTCTTGAATTTCTCAATAGTGACTGCACTGAACAATGCATTCAATGCTCTGCTGTTGAAGTTTGCCGCCTTAATCTTGGCATCATCCCAGTCGGCTAGCGCTTCTGTAGGCTTAGTCTAGCCTATCTCCACAGCTTGCCACACTTTCTCATCTAGAAACTGCAAGAAAGCTCTCATGCATACTTTCCGGTATGCATAGTTAGTGCCATTAAATAAAGGAGGTATGATTAAAGACTGTCCTCTATCCATGACAAACAGGGGTTAATGGATCAACACAGCAAAGATTAAACACTAATCAAAGTGTGTCTGCTCTGATACCACTTAATAGGCCACAAACTGAATGACCCCTTATGATAGAAATTAATTAATTAATTAGTCAAGTTATTAATTAATCAATTTATCATGCAAACGCGTGGTAGCATAAACAAATCACCAATAAACTAATAATGCAACGGAGAATAAATAACACGGTGATTTATTTACGAATGGGGAAAACCTAACGGCAAAAACCCCATCGGGTGATTTTCAGGTCACCACTCCCGAAACTCCACTATTATCACAACAAGTGGTTACAAGTAAAGGAATCTCAAGTACCTTACCAACCTACAGTTGAATCCTTACCCCAATACCCAATTGGACTTATTCTGTAGTGACAGTTCCCCTTTCTGATGCACGACTCCCAAGTACGTGACTAACCAATTGCGCGAATCCCAGTACGCGACTTCAATCACCAACTAAGAAGATTGTTGGTTGCAAAATTCTTCAGTTCATCCACACGATGAAGATCAAGAAGATGCTTGGTCACAAAACCCTACGGTGCACATACACAGCAGCTTCTTCAAGAGAAAGAGATGAACTAGGGCAAGAACTTCATCTCCGGTCACAATTTGCTTGAATAGAGTTTGCTCAAAGCTTATGCAACTTGTGAACTGTTTAACGACCCTTAAAACAATCCTTTTATATGTCTAGGGTTAGTAGAAAAGAAAGCCCAAAGACAAATTCATGGATCCCAAGAAAATCATATTTGAATTCTAAAAATCTTAAACCTCGACAGATAGGAGGTGTCGAGAAGCTGTCGAGCAAGTGTTGAGCACACCAAACTTTGAACAGCTTTCTTAAGCTCGATAAATGCAGCTGTCGAGCCAGTTGTCAAGTTTTAAAGAATTTGCACTATCAACTTGATTTCTTGAACAGACTTGAAGGCTTCAATACTTGATCTTGAAACATGGTTTCTTGAAATATTTAAACACATCCTAAATCTATCCAAATACAAGTAAAGTGTGTTTTGTCAAAGGATAAGTCAATTACATAAAATCATGACATATGTTCTTAATGTGAAACACATATGTCCTAACAAAAACCAACAAAACGCATATATCAAACTCATCAAAAACCCATATTCAACAACCATATTTCAATATCTCAACATAAACACAAAATCTAGGAAAACGAGGGCTAGAAACTTGAAATAGAGTGAAAATAAGAGAAAACTCACACCTTTTCTTGAAGATTTATGAAGGATTGAAGAAGAAAATGGAGGTTTTGAGAGCAAGAATGGCGGTTTTGGGAGAGGGAGAGGCGGAGAAGATAAAAGGTTATGCACGTGATGCGGGGGAAAACTGTCTAAGATTTAACCCTATTCGTGCAAAACACGCAATTTTCTGATATAACCCACGAGCAAGTCGCCAAAAACCCTTGTAGAAATTTTGAAAATTTTGTCTAAGTCTTTTTTGCTACTAGGGCATCCACTCACCAATGAGTTGCGAACCTCTCTGTGTAAGATTGCGACTGGACTTCCACTCGTGAAGTAGTCGCGAAAATGACCAAAACCTAGAAATTTTAAAAAAATTTCTAAGTGTTTTTTGCGACTGGAAGCCTCACTCGCTAGGGAATTACGAAACCTTCTAAGTAGGGTTGAAAATTTTTTTGATTTTCAAAAAATTTTCAAAACAAAAACAACTAAAATACTCAAAAATCTTTTTGTGTTTGATCAACATCTGATTGAGAATGTACAACGCATTTAATCAAGTACAATCACACAAATGAATAAGGCATTCATTGAACATAGACATGTGTGATGTATGTGGGTACCAAATGTGAGATAGTCCTTAGTCTAACATGAAGCTTCAATGATCAATTCAACCAAGACATACACAATTAGCACTAAGTAGAGTGACCAATCTCAATTATAGAAATGAGCATATATGACCCCCCACAAAAACTTGATTATATAATTTTGAAACTTTTCATTTGACTTCTTATATTTCATAACATTTGATCATTTTAGAACAATACATCTCTTTTTGAGATTGATACCTGAAATTTTTGATATTTCAATTTGAGAGTAAGCCTTTGACTTTTGGGCACCATACATTTTCAAAACAAGTCGCTTTCCCTTTTTCTAGGAAAATACTAATATGTGCAACAGGCTTTGCAGCTCAATATCTCTTTTCGAGATACTACATTGGTTGAGCTCTTTAAGCAAAAACATAAAAGAGTGGGAAGATATATAGGCACAAGTCAATGCATGTCTCAAGATCAACAAAACTATTGGCTAATCATTCATGACAAGTTTGAAGATCTATTTACAACAATCACATAGATGTCAAGATTTTTCCCACAATGATACAAGTGCATAAAGAACAAGCTAAGCTCGTAAATGCGTAAAGCCATTTGTACAAAGGTACAAGGATAAACATGCGTGTGACAAAACACAATAATGCCGATCAAACTTTTTGGATTTTCTACTTTTTACGTGTTTTTGGATTTTTAACACAAAGCAAGTGAAGGTTGATCAAAAACAACAAACATTCAAAGCTTTTAAAAAAAAAAAAAAAAAAAAAAAAAAAAAAAAAAAAAAAAAAAAAAAAAAAACAAAACAAAACAAAACAAAAAAAAAAAAAAACAAAAACAAAAAAAGGGTAAAAAAGTAAAAACATGCTAGAATAAAAAATAAATAAAAAATAAAAAGCAAACAACCAACAATGTCACAACATATCGAAACAATTGATGCATGGACATGTTCTAATGCTTATGCATGGGTACCCTTCTTCACCCACATGGCACGCTCATTTGCGGTGATATCCTTAGAAGATTGGGTACTCGAGTTATGATTCTTAAACCTTAAGGTGAAGTTTTCCAAACAAGAAGTGATGGTGTCTATAATCTTCATCACATCACCAATACCAGGATCTACTTCTTGCCCTTTAGATTGCTTGGGGTTCCAATTCCCCTTTTCTTGCTTTCTTTGCCTTTAATGACCTGCATTCTTCAAGGCTTGAAGCTTGTGGCAATTTGGCCTAGTATGTCCTCGGACTCCATAATGATGGCAAAAATGTTGAGTTTGAGGACCTCTTTGTGACTTCGGAAGAGACTTCCCTTTCACCTTGGGTTTGGCCTCAAAAGGATTTTGAGGCTTTGTCAAAACCTTTTGAGTAATCACATTTGGCTTCTTCTCAACCTTCACATTCTTAACAAGTGGAGCTGGTTCCTTGGCTTTAACAAACTTCATCTCCTTGGACAAATTAATGCTTGAGCTACTTTCTCTGGTGTATCCCAAACTGCTTCTATCGGAAAAGGGCTTTTGATAGGCAAGCACCTCATCAAGTTTCTTTAATGCAACCCACTCCACTTTAGCATTAGCTTGAATAACCTCAAGCTCAAGAAACTTGATCCTAGAATAGGCATTCATTAGCTCTTCATTCATCGCTTCAACTTCACATTTTGTCTCTTTATACCTCACGAGTATGCTCTTGTAGTCCTGTTCTGCTTTCTTCATTTTTCTAATGGCTGCCTTAGCCACTCTAACATATCTAGTCTTCTCAAGAAGAAAACTATAGGATTCTTGCAATCCCTTTACTCCTTCATAGATGCATTCTTCATCTTCATCATCGGATTCCTCTCCAACCCCCATAAACTCCGCTTTGGTGTGCTCGCTGAGCTCTTCCACGAGAGTGCTCAAATCTTCCAAAGAGTCCACGGGTACGATGGTCATAAAGGCGAAGTAGTTTCCTTCTCTACCACAACTTCTGAATCCGAATTGGAGCTGTCCGAGTCCCTAAGGGTAGTAGCAAAGACTTTACCATTTGCCTTCAAATAAGTGGGGCATTCTTTCTTCATATGGCCATGCCCTTTGCACTCATAGCACGTGATTGCTTGAGATGGAGAAGAATCTTTGGAATCTTTCTTCTTGAAATCTTTCTTGTCCTTCTTGAAATTTGAGAATTTCCCCTTCTCAAATGACTTCCCATCCTTTTTAAATTTTAAGAACTTGTGAAAGTTCTTTGCAAGGTACGCCACCTCCTTTTCCACCTCATCCTCATCCGAGGAGTCTTAAGCTTCAACTCTCTCATTGATTGTCTTAAGAGCAAGATATTTGCTCTTCCTTTATGATGGTAGAGATAGCTCATAAGTTTGAAGAGAACCGATGAGTTCTTGAATCTTTATCTCATCAAGGTCTTTGCTCTTTTCAATGGCGGTGACCTTGGCAGGGAAGCTCTCCGGCAATGATTGTAGGATCTTCCTAACAACCTTGGAGTCCTCTATCTTTTCACCCAAGTTGAATTTTCCAATCACCACTTCATTCAACTTCCCATAGAAGGAGTCGAATGATTCATCTTCACTCATCTTCAATTCTTCGAAGCGAGTGGTGAGCATTTGTAGCTTGGTGTCTTTCACCTTCTTGGTGCCTTCGTATGTGGTCTCCAAAATTTTCCATGCCTCCTTAGCGATTGTCACATGTGAAATCTTGTGAAATTCATCGGGTGAGACACCACAAAATATAGCATTCAAAGCTTTACTATTGGCATTGGCCGCTGCAAGGGCTGCCTTATCCTAAGTAAATTTGCCAGCTTCCGACCTAATCCAACCATTCTCAACCGCATCCCATACACTCTCATCAATAAAGCATAAGAATTCACATACGAACTTTCAAAAAGGCGTAATTGCTTCCATCAAAGAATGGAGGTGCATTTAGGGATTTAGACCTATCCATCGTAGGGTCAAGGATCACACTTAGGATATAGAAATCCAATAAAGCATACCCGCTTTGATACCAATTGAAAGTTCACTTGGTGTGTAAAACACTAGTGAATGTTTAGACCCCAATTTCAATATAACCAACACAAGCTTATACCTAAACAATATATGTGTGGAATGATAAGTACAAGCTATACCCAAATAAATAAACTACTCTAAACCATAATTAAACACATCTACAACAGCAATTAAAAGGCAAGAGTAAGAGTTAGAGTTAGAGAGATGCAAACACAAAGATAACACCGACACGTGTTATCAAAGAGGAAACTGAAGAACTCGGCGAAAAACTTCTCCGCCGCCCTCCAAGCGGTAAAATGATCCACTAGAAAATCAATTGGGGTACATGAATAACAATAGACCCTCCAAGCCTAATCTACTCGATGCACCTAAGCTCTTCAAGCTTCTTACTCCAACAAGGTTAAGCCTAATCGTGTCTTCTTTAACTTTTCGGATCCCACAATAAGCCCATTGCATCAACCAAATGAATTGGTCCTCTTTGAATTGCTTTCCAAGCACCAAATAACCTTCTCACTGATATGAGTATGGTGAGGTAAGGATTTGGCTAAGTATCCTCTTAAGGGTATGACAATGGAGAGGGTGAGGGTAGAAGAATTTGGAGAATCAAATGTCTAAGATTGTGGATGAGCCAGTCTTGTTTTTCTCTATGATTTATCTCTCAAAATTCTCTCTAGAAGCTCTCTACATTTTGTGGGTATAAGGGTATTTATAGTAGGGTATGTGAGGAGCAAGCAAAATTTGATTTTCCCATAGCTACTGCAATAGCTTGTAGAGCCAACATCAAAAAATAAAATCATATCTTACTCAATTCTAATTGGAATTGTCTCGTTCTTATGCTTAAATTGAAGCCCCAGATGTCTAGTTTCTATGAAAATTAACCTCATTCACAGATTCAAAATATTCTGAGAGATATCAACGAAATGGTGTGTAAAGGTCATTTGTTAGAAAACAATTTTAGCACAATTAACATTAATAGGTCCCAAATTAGTTTCCAATTAACATTAATGGGCTCCAATCACTCCCATTTCAGACCTAATTAGCTCCAAATTTACCCTAATTAAAATATAATTGCACAAATTACTCATTGAATGATTAATGTTTAACTATCTAGTTAATTAGGTGTGTGCAACCCTATCATAAAATGTAGTCCTAACTAATCAAATTATGACACATCATCGATCTCAAATTGATTATACTTATAACCAATTGAAATCAATTGTTCATAATCACATATAGTCAGACTCAATTTGTGATAGTGCATCTTAGCCATTAAAACTTGATTTGATGATAACTTTCAATTTGGTAATCCGATTAGGGCTTATAACCAATCGATTTGATCATTATAACATCAAGATCATTTTGGTGAAATGAGATTAAGATTCTAATGAGCAGAATCAAGATGCATATTTCCAAGGCAAAATTACCCTTTTACCCTCCAGGTAAGGTTAAATGTGGGTTGCAAAATGAGGTGTCAACAGTATGATGCATGATGATTGACGTTGTGCATGATGAATATATGAATATAATGTATGTGATGGCATGCATGTATCTGATTGATGAATGTGATGGCTAGGGTTTGTGTTAGTGTGATTCTTTAATCTTATGTTGCATGCTTAGGATAGGCCCATTGGGAGACTCCTAGATAGACTTAGGCTATGGAACATAACAATAGAGGTTGGCCCATGGGCTAGGTAGTCTTGGGTGCCTAGGTTTTCTTTTATAGCTTAACTTTGGAGGCATGAAACCCTAGAAGCTTGATTGGTTGAATGGGCTAGATCTTTCTGTCAACAAGATTTTTGATCTATTGACTTTGTGGCATGAATTGGGATACTCGTTCTATTGACTATGTATCAATGGAGGATGTAACCAGAAAACTAAATTTGTAGTTTTTCTTAAGAAATCTTAAGCATATACGTTGGATTTCAAACACTTACAGAAAAATACTTATAAGACATTTAATTTGTTCATAGTTTAACAATTTGACACTATTTCAACCAATGCACTTATATGTATGAATTTATTTAATTGAGAAACTTAATGTATTACACTTAAGGAGCTAAGATCCCTTACAAAAAATCTGAAACTAAGCAAGTCCATATTCTAGTTCATCTATATATATATATATATACACATATATAAAACCGAAGCCTCTGCTGGCACCACAATTTTCCACATCAGCACAACACAATATTTAAAAAATTAAAAACACTATTTTCAAAACCTAATACTTATCGCTTCTTCTTTTTTTTTTTTTTTTTTGAAACCTAATACTTATATCTCTCTTCACGCTGCCCCTCATTCGTTTCTCTTTGGCTTAAACGTAGATCTCTTCCCCTTTTTTTTTTGAAACCTAATACTTATCTCTCTCTTCATGCTACCCCTCATTTGTTTCTCTTTGGCTTAAACGCAGAGCATCCCTCTTCTCTCAGTCTGGCTCTCTCTATTCATAGCCATTGCTAGCTCAAGTCTTGACCTCTAAAGCTTGGTATGTTTTTGTGATCCTATTTGGTTCTGGAGAACATGTTGATTTCATATGATTTTGTTTGTCTCTTTTTGTATTCAAGTCAAGCTATTTTATAGATTACGAAAATTACAAAAAAGATTGCGTAAAGATTTGGATCTTGTGGAATTACTAATTTTCTGCCCCAATTTTGTTTTAGGCCCTTTTGTTTTGTTATGGTTTTGCAGCAATTTAATTTTTATTTTTTGTTTGCTCTGTAATGAATATGTGTTGTTCATTCTGTTATGCATGTTTAATTTTTGGTTTTTTTGGGTTCAATGTTATGGTTTTATGGTGAGATTTAAGTTTTGTTTTAATTGGTTTTGTTATGGTTTGATGTGTTGTTGAATCCATAAATCAGACTTTGGTTCTCTTCCATTTGATTTGTTTTAATTTTTTGATATCTTAGGTTTTATTTTAAACAAAAAACTTGGGTCTTCTTCGTTAAGAAAAGCACTTTGTGTTTGCGCAGACCAGCAATCCCAAAGCAAAGCAAAGACTCAGAGACACAGTGATAGAGAGAGAATCCAAAGCACTGAAAATAACCCAGAAAGCATCAATCAGCAAAAAAGAGGCAGATGATGCGGCGATGGAGGTCTCCGTACCCGAACACACCACCATTCCCTCTGGCAACAGCCCGGTCTGGGCTAACGTGTTGCCTCTTACTGAATCCGCATGCTAAGGGTTCTTTCCTTCTTGTCCTAAGTCACTTTCTCTCTCTCGCTTTCCATCTCTATTTGTTTCCTGAGAAAGTTGTGATTATATATGCTTTGTTATTTGTTATTTTCTTTAAAGAGTATAACTCAAGGGGATTATTCAGTTTGCGTAATTAGAAAGGTGAAGTTTTTGATTGGTTGCTGAGAAAATAGAGGATTAAGTGAGGGAATGATGAGGGAAATTGGAATTTATTTTTGGTTCAATTGGGAACTGATTGAATGAGCAAAGTTTGAGTTTTTGGTTTTGTTAGAAACTAAATAGTAAAAAATGTGTGGAAAGGTTATTAATTTGATGCTTCATTTGTTGCTGGAATTGTCCTGGAAAAGAAATAAATGTGAACAATATTAACGCTTTTACTATTGTTCTTATTTTAAATTTTGTTCTATTTAAGCTTATCAGTTATCACGTTTAAACTTAAGCTTATCCCTTCAAAGTATTTGCAATGTAAAAAATTGCTTTCAATGTTACTCCACCCTTTTGTTTTTTTGGATCATCTTATTCTAATCCCACCTATTACCAAAATAAATTTAACAAAATAACTTTAAATTTTTTATAACAATCCAATCTATCAAATTTTAAAGAATAATGTATTAGATAAGTTTAACCCAAACACAAAGTTTGGATTAATACATAATTCTCTCTTTTCTTATCTAATAAAGAAATTTAAAATCACTATTCTATATAAAACCAATCACAAAGTTTAGATTAACATATAACTCTCGCTTTTCTTTTCTTATCTAATAAAGAATTTTTCTTTTTCTTTTTTTGAGAAACCTCTAATAAAGAAATTTAAATCAACTAATAAAGATTTTTTTTTTTTTTTGACTGAAATGATAGAACTAATAAAGAAATTTAAACTAATTACATTCTACTGATAACTGCTAAACCAAAAAAAAATTGTTCAGTATAAAACTATTATTGTTATAAATTATTCCCTTTACATATTAATAACTTAATATACTTATTTTATAGGTCCTACTCTCATCTTTATTAGATAATAAAGATTGTGCCCAAATCTGGCTTTGAAGCTATGACTTATGAGCTATTGGAATGTTGGTAATAATGTTTTCATTGCCATAAAGCAACCAAGGTGTGGCCTTTATGTGTTATGTGGAATATCTTACATTTGTAATCAAAGAATGTATTTTTTTTTTAACTATTTATAATAATTATTTAATTGATTATTCCGTGCATCTCACATGTTAACAACTAGTTATTATTATGACCGTGCACGCTGCTACACCAAAGAGAGAGAGAGAGAGAGAGAGAGAGAGAGAGAGATCTTAATATCAGATAATTCAAGTTGGACTAGTCAACACGTTTCTAGGGTAAAGGTGAAGTTGAAGTTCCAATTTTGATTTGACAGGTCTACTAATAACTCTAAGCCAATGATACTTCTTAGTAAAAATGGTGATTCATATCAATGTGACATCGAATATTCGTAGCAAAAATATAAGTTAGACAAAGAAATCAAAGTAGGAGTCTGGAACATCACATAATGCACGTCATACTAGAGGTGAAAGCACATCTTTGGATGTTATTCCTTCTAAGCACCAAAAGTCTTCCGGGTCAAGCTTTTGTCATTATATTCACTTATACGTAAATTAGAAGCAACCCGCTATATGTTCCAAGCCCCACGCTCACGACATTTTCAAAAGGACATCATTATTCACAAAGAAATTTATGTTTTCAAAACCAAATGCTAGGTCATTGAATGTTGAAACAGAAAAGTGTATATAGATTTATTGATTGACTGGTTCAAACCCAAACCCAAACCCAAGTCAACCCAAGTCAGTTCACTTATAAAGGTAACAACAACAAATTGTTGAAATACTAGTCTTTTTTTTTTTTTTTTTAAATTTAATAAAGTAACAATTATGAGGGACTTTTTTTTTTTTGGTGTGTAAGTGTGAAGTTTCGAGTAAACTTTCTATACTTTATTACGTGGAGGCTAATTAGCTACTATATATAGGTGTATAAATACTAATACAGCAATCACAATAAATTAGGTTAACAATTGTAAAAAAAAAGGTTGTGTTTGTATCGGTAGGCTTATTGTTTGATGGCTTTGCTATCCTAAGTCCTAACAATAACCTTGGACCAAAAATTATGTCTGAAATTTCATTGTGAAAGGGACTGATGAAGTGATGAGTGACGACCCATTCCATACGGTTTGATTGCGAAATTCAGTGGGGGGGGGGGGGGGGGGGGGGAGGGGACTGAACCCTCTTCACACGGCTTGATATTCTAATAATTTGGTCAAAAATTAGGAAAGAAAGAAAAAAAATGAAACCCTACAAAATCATTGCTTTCTTGTTGATCCGAGCCACCTGGCTGTAATAGTTGTCACTACAAAGTTGGACTCATAATTTCCATGGACCATGGCCCCAAGGATTTTTCTATAAAATCCAACAGTCAACAGAACAAGTTTGTAAATCAAAGAAAAGAATAGACAGTCATTGTGTTTCTTATATATAAGCCAATACTGATATCCAATTCTATATTCCTGCATAGATAGTTAGATATACCTCTCCTACTTTGCATATCTATCTAATATAGAAAGATGGGTGCTTGTTTTTCTTGCAGATCTTCACAACCATTCAAGAGCATAAGAGTTGTTCACTTTAATGGTTATGTGGAGGACTTTGAACATCCTGTTTCTGTTAATGAAGTCACAGCCAAGTCCCCAAAGCACTTTGTCTGCACCCCAGCTCAGCTTCTATCCAATGGCTCCAAACCACTAAAGCCTGACACTCAACTTGAACTAGGCAAAATCTATTTCTTGCTACCATTCTCAACATTACAAGCTGATGTTTCTCCTATGGACTTGGCCTCTATAGTGAGGAAGCTAACCACAGTAGCAAAAACTAGTCCTTTGTGGAGCCAACAACATGGTTCAAACCCAGCTACAAGTCCTAACCGGTTTATGGAGACAGAAAAGCCTGTGGTGGCATATGGTGCACCAAGGTCTGCCAGAGCACGATCGTGGAGGCCTATTTTGGACACCATTAGAGAGAGGTCATTCAATCGTAGAAGTGAATCAGATTTGCAAGAAATGCATTCTGAGACTGTGAAATAGCTTGAATTTGACGTAGGTTGTGTTCTTGTACAAAAAAAATATATATTAAGATAAAAAGAATAGAATCACTAAGAAAATCATCTTGTGTTAGTATGTATGTGATTTAGCTGGATAAGAAATGAAATAGCTAGCATTTGAGGTAGGTTGTGCTCTATTCTATTCCCATGTAATTGAATATTTTTGGGAAATTTTCAATTTCATTTTTTTGAGTGCTTAGCTCATATTTGACATTTTTTAAGGCATACGAGATTTTCACCGACTTAAAGTCATTCACAGAAGAGTAACAGGAATAACATTACTTGGGGGAGATATCTTTCTTCTAATGGATCTCTCACCTGGGTTGTCTTTAAATGTTTTATAATGTTAGCAGAGGTCTTATTGTATTGCTGTTAAATATTAGCATTAATACACTATGTTGAATATGCTAGTATGGATGCGGAAGCGAAAGCATAAAGTATAGAACACAATAATAAACAAAGGTTACGCGGTTCAGTCTAACGGCCTACATCCACGGAGAAAACCCTAAAAGTCTACATCAATAATATATTATAGGGTAGTACAAATCCTGTGTTACAATGAATCATAACATGTGTATATATAGTAGACTAAACCCTAGACTAATAGACTTCTAGTACAAGTAGGAGACTTAACTTGCACACAAAGTAGAATTAGGCTTAGGCCTATACTAATGGGCTAATATATATTTAACAATTGCAATTGCAGCTATATGGATGTTTGTCCAAACCCAGGCTATAATTAAATTTGGGTTCGTTGCTAAATTAGTGATTATTTCAATATCAGTATTTACCATTCCTGGTGTGGCTTGTTGTATAAAGTAGCTCATAGTTTTCTAAAGATAGAAATGGCTGATATATATATATATATATATATATAAATTTGAATGAGTGAGTTAATGTATTTCAATTACAACAGGCCTGATTCTGATAACTGCAAAGAATTCATTAGCCGCACTTCAACTAAATTGATCAAAGCTTAAGAAGAAGATCTGTGTAGTCACACTTCACAGTGATGGCAGGGAAAATCAACTGAGGAAAGTAAAATGCTTTCTCAGGAATTTCAACACGCAGCAATAGTATCTGGTGGATTTATGTACCCACTAATAAGTAGGAACTTCCTAATCTAAACATATAAACATAGGTGACATTTAGTTGTTTACAGTTGGGTTGGTCCAGCTACAAACAAATTTGACAAATTCATAATCCTTAGAATAGTTTGCAGGAAACTGATTTACTATGATCTATACAATCAACGAGGCACAAATATGGGACCTGGTGGGACCCACTTTTGAATTGGTATGAGAAACAGTAAAGTGCTTAGGAACTCAAAATTCCCCTCTTGACTCTCTCTCTCTCTCAACAGCTCCCTCTGTTTTTCCTTAACAGCTTTCTTTGCTTCTTTTGCTTTCTCCCAGTTTTTGCTCATGATGCCTCGGCTCACCTCACTCCACACAATAGCTGATTCACTTGGCCATATTTCCTATTGTAAAACAGAAACTCAATTCTAAGTCAGGGACATAGACAGAGAAACTCTACTCTTACTGTGAAACAGGGACGAACGCAGGATTTTAAGCCGGGGGGGGGCTAGAGATAAGCAAAATTTTTTTTTTTTCAAATACGCATCCATATAGTATTAATAAATGATCAACCAAGACAAATACCCAAAAATCATTGTTTCTTAGTATATTAAGATACAATCTACTAACAAAAACAAAAGATGCGAAACACTATTGTTTCTTAATATATTAAGATACAATCTACTAACAAAAACAAAAGATGCGAAACACTATTGTTTCTTTATACAATCATCTATGAAAAGGGAACTCGACGCTCTTTCAAATCTTCAAAATCATCTACTATTGAATCCAAACTAAATGTCGAAGCTATATCCTTTTCAATGTATAACATCAAAGAGTCATTCAAAAAGTCATCTTCCATTTTGTTTCGAAGTTCAGTTTTGACAAGTTTCATAGCTGAAAATGCGCGCTCTGTAGTAGCAGTAGAAACTGGAAGAGTAAGCACAAGTATCACCATTCTATAAACAAGTTTGTAGTGTTCTGAATTTCCAGTTCTCACTAACCATTGAGATAACTCAGATAAACTTTTCAATTTTTTGAACTCTGGATCTTGGACTACATTATGCTCAAAATGATAAAGCTCCTTCTCCAACACTTGTTTGTCATAATCTGTGAAATCTTGTGGATAGAAATTCTTTACCAACAAACAAAGATCACTAATTCTGAAAGATTTTAATGCCTCTCGAGGTTCTAAAGCTGAGCTAAGCCTAAGCAACTCCATTGCATCTTCATTAAACCGATAATTTAGTTCCTGTAGTTGAGAATCTATTGTAGCATAAAAAATATTTACTCGATAATGATGCTCATTTGTAACGTTATCTGGTTGATTACGAGCTCGACCTCGCCTCGCAACATAACGAGCATTCATATCCAGGACATCAATGCGATGCTTCTCACAAAATGATATCACAGTGGTGAGTAAGCCATCCCATCCATCATCTCTAAATTTTTGGATAAGTGCTTTAGTAGATGAAACTAAATGCATAGCATTTAAAATGTCTTGAGATTGGCTTTGCAAAGCTTGACAAAGTTTATCAGTGATCTCCATAGTTTCCTTCTCAAGATGCAAGATGAAAACAAATTCAAATGAAGTTAAACCTTCATAAGCTGACTCTCCTTCTGCCCGATTTTCTCCATCAATTGCACCATCAATTATATTTTGTAAAACTTCAACAGTTGAACTAAACATCCTTAATAAGCTAGAAACTGATCTAAAATGTGAACTCCAACGTGTTTCTCCAGGTCGTTGTAAAGTGCCAATTTGATTAAGTCCACTTCCAGTCTCAAGCTCTTCAAGATCAATCAAACGTGCTATTTCATTAGCATTGGCAACTTTCAATTGCTCATTGCGCTTGCATGAAGCACTAACAATTTTGATCAGAAAAAGCAATGTAAGAAAAAAATGACTAATGGGAACAACTTGTTTTGATGCTTTTACTAATGCCAATTGTAAGCGATGTGCAAAACAATGGATATAGTAAGCATATGGGCAATCATTCAAAATCAAAGCTTGTAATCCATTCCACATACCTCGCATGTTGCTTGCTCCATCATATCCTTGCCCTCGAATATTTTGTATATCTAAGCAATATTGAGATAACAAAGAATATATCCCCTTCTTTAGAGTCAAAGCTGCAGTGTCAACAACATGAATAAGCCCAAAAAAGCGTTCTTTCACAAAACCTTCTGCATCAACATATCTAAACACCACAGCCATTTGCTCTTTCATGGACTCATCACGAGCTTCATCAACCATTATGCAAAACTTTGCATCACCAATTTCTTCCCGAATGGCCTTCTTCACTTTGGCTGAGAAAACATGTAGAATTTCCTTTTGAATCCTAGGTGATGTGTAGGTTGCATTTTTTGGAGCTTTTTCTATTATTTCAGCAACCTTCTCATTCCAAAAAGTCACAATACCCAATGATTCATGAAAGTTCCCACGATTTAACGAACTAAAACTTTCATCTCGACCTCTAAAAGCTATAGCTTGAAAGGCAAGATATCGCACAATAAAAATTGTGGCCTTCAATTGCAACCGATTATTTGCAATTTGTTCAGTAGTGAAATGATCAACTACTCTTTGCAAATGCTGCGATTGGTTCATCAAATCCTTACACATTTGCTCAGCAACTCTATGAGCTGAGTTAGGATCTTTTCCTATATGAACTTGAAAAGAACAATCTTTGCCCCCAACCTTTTTCCAATTTCTAAATCCACCAACAATAAATGTATTTTGTCCCACAACCACATTTGGATTATGAAAGACAAAGCAGGGTAGACAATAAGCTGCATCTGTTGTAGGAGAATATTCAAGCCATTTTGAATTATTTCTATACCAAGAAGCTTGAAAACTACGATTCTGCTTTCCACTTTTTTTGAATGTCTCTAGAGGAGGTTGGTGCGGACCTTTTTTAATGTAAGCCCGTCGAATTTCATCACGTTGATTAACATGATATTCCCATATCTGTTTGCGTGTTCCAGGATCATAATCCAAAGAATCAAGGTCAATTCTTTGAAATTGTGTTTGAGAGATTGGAACATTCGCATTTTCCGGAATTGGAACTTCCGCATTTTCCGGAATTGGAATAGCAACATTAGTTGTTGGCAATTCCACGTCAACTTCAGAAGAATTTGAAGTTGAACCCTTTCTTTTGAAAAAATCAAGCATTGTACTTGATTTTTTCATGATCTACAAATAAAATAAAAATTATATAAGAATTACCGTTATTTTTTTAAATTTGTGTGATAATTTCTTATATTATATGATTTATTTTTTTTTCTTTTTGTCTTTTGTCTTCCTTTAATATCTTTGTGTTTAAACTGCCTTTATTTATGTCTATGTGTTGTCTCTTCCTTTATTTATATAATTATATCTTTTATGTTTTTTGTATCTTTGTATTGTCTCTTGTCTTCATCTTCATCTTCCTAATTTTGACCCACTAACCCAAATATCCAATAAATCCCACTACAGTCAAGCACTACTCACAAAAACTTTTTTTAAATTTACTTTTTTGTTTTTTTTTTTTTTTTGTTTTCTCCCCTGTCGCTTGTCTTTGCCCAACAGCAACTCCACACCACTTTTCCCTATTCCCTATTATTATGTCCAACTAATGTCCAACACTTCAACTACCGGTCAACAAAGGCACAAAGCCACAAAGCATCTGACTCTATCTCTTTTCTATTTCTTTTATCTATATAATGCAAGGCAGCAAGAGCCACAGCCCATAAACACAGTCACAAAGCCAAAAACCCAAAACAAAAAAAAAAAAAAAACACACAGTTCAGTTCAGCGGCTTCAGCCGCAGCACAACACAAGCACCAAATCAGTTATCAGTATAAACACAAGCACCAAATCAGCACAACACAAGCACCAAATCAGCACAACACAAGCACTCAAACACCACAAGCAGTAGCACAGCTGCACAGTTTCTTAATTTCTTTGATTCTCAGAATCTCAGATCACAGATTCACAACACAAGGTTTTGAAATTTGAAGGAAAAGATAAGAGTTAAAGCTCAAATACCTGTGATTCTGTGAAGCTGGGCTGGGCAGATCGGGAAACGGCAACCGGCGGCAGCAGCAGCAAGTTGATCTCGTCTCGCGTGGCGGCGTGGCCCGCGTGGGTCTCGCTCTCGCCGGCGTGGGTCTCGCTCGAAGCAGCTGGGTTCGCTCTCGCCGGCGTGGGTCTCGACTCTCGACTCTCGCTCGAAGGCCGAAGCAGCTGGGTTCGCTCTCGAGTCTCGTCGGCGTGGGTCTCGCTGGAAGCAGCTGGGTTCGCTCTCGTCGGCGTGGGTCTCGCCGGCGTGGGTCTCGCTCTCGCCGCGTGACTCAGCGTCTCTCTCGCTCTCGTCTCGCTCGTCTCTCTCGCTCTCGTCTCGCTCCGTCACGGTCTCACTTTCCTTTCTTTTTTTTTTTTTTCTTTTTTTTCCTTTGGTTTTTGCATTCTCCGTTTGGTTTTGGACTGCTGAGGTTGAGATTTTTCTCTAATTTTTTTTTTTTTTTTTTATTTTGTTGTGGATTGGGTTATGGCCTTATGGGCTCTGCTCTGCTCTGAGCTGGCCGGATTATGGGCTAGGGGGCCGGATTATGGGCTAGGGGAACTGGGGAAGGGGGTTCATGCCGGATGATGGGCTAGGGGAAGGGGGGCCGGAGCAAAAATTTCAGGGGGGCCCAAGCCCCTATTTTTTTATTTTGAAAAAATTTTACTTGCTAAAAAATTTTTTTTTTGGGCCCAGGGGGGGCTCGGGCCCCCTTTGCCTTGTACCTGGGTCCGTCCCTGCTGTGAAATATGAACTTAAAAACAAAATTAAGAAATGAGGGGAAAGAGATATAGGTGAAGATTACAGGTGAATTACCCTAGAATCCTTGACAATAGGAGCTCTCAGCCCTGTAATGATCGGTGTGAATCACGAACTCCTTAGGCCATAGGTAGTGCTGCCACTTCTCTAAAGCCCGAACCAATGCATACAACTCATTGTCATAAGTTGGGTAGTTTAAGGCTGCCCCGCTGAGTTTCTCACTGAAGTAAGCAATTGGTCATCCTTCTTGCATAAGAACGACTTCTATACCAATACCTGAAGCATCACATTCAATTTCAAACATTTTAGAAAAGTTGGGCAAAGACAACAAAGGTGCGTTAGTCAGCTTCTCTTTGATTAATTGAAATGCCTTCTCTTGTTCTTCTCCCCACCGAAATCCAACGTTCTTCTTGATCACTTCGGTAAGCGGTGCGGCTAAGTTACTGAAGTCCTTCACGAACCGCCGGTAGAAACTAGCAAGTCCATGAAAACTATGAACATTACCTACACTTGTGAGTCTCGACCAATCTTGGATTGCACATACCTTCTCTTCATCAACCTGTACACCTTGTGCACTAACAACAAATCCCAAAAATACAAGCTTATCGGTGAAAAAAGTGCACTTCTTTAAATTAGCAAACAACCTTTCTTTCCTTAGCACATCTAAAACGGATTTCAAATGTACTACATGATCGTCTATGTTTTTGCTATAAATGAGTATATCATCAAAATAGAAAATAACAAATCTGCCTATAAATGCACGCAAAACATGGTTCATAAGTCTCATAAAGGTGCTCGAAGCATTAGTCAAACCAAAAGGCATAACTAACCATTCATACAAACCATATTTTGTTTTAAAGGCGGTTTTCCATTCATCTCCTTCTTTTATCCTAATTTGATGATAACCACTTTTTAAATCAATCTTAGAAAATATGCAAGAACCATGCAGCTCATCTAACATATCATCTAAGTGTGGGCTAGGATGACGATACTTTACCGTTATGTTGTTGATGGCTCGGCAATCAACGCACATTCTCCACGTCTCATCCTTCTTAGGTACAAGTAAGACCGGAACTGCACATGGGCTCATGCTCTCCCTCACGTGCCCTTTCTCCAACAATTCATTTACCTGCCGTTAAAGCTCTTTTGTCTCCTCGGGATTGCTCCTATAAGCTGGTCGATTTGGAATGGTTGCATCGGGAACAAAATCAATTTGATGTTCAATCCCTCAGATTGAAGGTAACCCATGTGGTGTTTCCTCGGGGAAGACATCCTCGTACTCTTGCAAAAGAGAAACAATAGAACTAGGCAAAGCAAGGTCAAGTTCATTAGTGTTTAAAAGTGCCTCTTTGTACAAAAGTACAATCATCGGCTTATTTGAAAACATTGCTCGCTTGATCTCACTCACTTTTGCATAGAAATTCTTTTGTTTTCTCTCTGATTTTCTCTCAAGGGCCGAACTTTGATTTTCTTTTTCTCCCTCATTTTTCTCGGCCTCTCTCTGATTTTCACTCCTTTTCTTTTGCTCACTCTCTTTCTTTTGATCACTCTCCTTTTGTAATCTTACTTGATCCTCGTATACTTGCTGCGGTGTCAATGGTACAAGAGTGATTGATCGTTGATTAAGTACAAAAGAGTACTTGTTCGTAAAGCCATCATATTTCACTTGCCTATCGAACTGCCATGGACGCCCTAGCAATAAGTGTCTCGCTTGCATCGGTACTACATCACACAACACTTCATCTTCGTATTTACCGATTCGAAATGCAACTAACACTTGCTTGCTCACCCTGATCTCACCACTATCATTTAGCCATTGCAACTTGTACGGTCTAGGGTGCTTTACCATGGGCAATCCCAATTTCTCCACCATAATTGTGCTTGCAACATTAGTACAACTACCACCACCAATAATCACACTACATACCTTGTCTTTAACGTAACACCATGACTTGCTTGTTTAGACATTGACTTGCTATGTGGCCCCTGCCTTGACATCTAAAACATTTAATATCACAATTCCTAGAGGTAGAGGCTTCGGTTTTACCTTGAGGAACGTGGCTGGTGGTCGCGGACTTGGGCTCGGGTTTGGGCGTTTGTGACTTGTCCAGCGGCTTAGCATGACTCGATTTCCAAGAGGTAGAACTAGAGTTATGGCCTGCACGTGTCCCACTCCCTCTCTTGAGTTGTTGTTCCACTTTGATAGCCATATGCACCATATCTTCCAATTCCACATAATGCTTCATCTCTACCTTATCATGGATCTCCCGATTTAAGCCAAGCAAAAATCTAGCCATTGTAGCCTCCCAATCCTCCTCTACATTAGTGCGGATCATAGCAATCTCCATCTCCTTGTAGTAGTCCTCTACGCTTCGACTCCCTTGTCTAAGACCTTGTAGCTTTTTGTACAACTCTCGGTAGTAGTAACTTGGAACGAATCGCTTTCTCATCACTACTTTCATCTCCTCCCATGTGTCTATTGGGTGTTCTCTATTCCGCCTCCTGTTTATCACAAGTTGATCCCACCAAGTAATAGCATATTCAGAAAATTCAATTACGGCTAATTTTACCTTCTTTGTCTCGGAGTAATTGTGGCAATCAAACACGAACTCCATCTTCTTCTCCCACTCAAGATATGCCTCAAGATCAGACCTACCTTGAAAGGACGGAATCTTCATCTTAATACCACCCAAGTTGTTATCTTCGCAATTCCTAACTTCTCTAAATCTTCCTCTAGGTCTCCTATTGCTAACAATGGAATCCCGATCTTCTTCTTCATCAAAACCAGACCCATAACGCTCTTCATCCTCCTCCCTCGGTGGAACTCTTTCCCTTCTATGCAAATTACGACCGTTTTGTGGTTGCTCCTCACGTCTATTCTCCATCTGATCTATCCGTTCGTGAACCTGCACCATCTCCATCTTCATCACACGCCTTATCTCACTCATCATGGCCTCCAAAAACATTTTCGGACCATCCAATTTTGTATCATTTTCGCAATGTTCTTACCACTATCGTGAGACATGATTGCTGCAAAACAAAGGTTAGAAGAAAAAAAAAAAAAAAAAGGAACCTCACGAATCACTCCCTTACGTGTTTACACTCAAGAATGTGGATCACTCTCCACTCGTGTTTCACTCAAAATAATATGGCTTTTACCCTTTGATGTTCTCACCACTCTTGCCTTTTTCCACTCGATAATTCTCTTTCAGTTCTTTTGAAACTAAACAAATAACTCAAAATTTCTAGCAACAATTCACCAAGAACTAATCAAGGAATCTCAGATTTGAACATAAGGAATATGGAAATTTTCATATTAGAATTAGAAGGAATATGGCAGTTTTGGAATTTTGGAAGCACAGAATAGTGAATTTTTTTTTTTTTTTTCGAACTCCTTTCTGTCTTCTTCTTCGAGTCTTTTTTTTTTTTCCGGAATAACTAATAGATGTGAGACCAGACCAATAGTTTAGACATCAACAAGACAAACAAAGATTTGAATAGATAGGGTAAAGGAAATTCAGCTAAGAAGAGATAAATATGTTAAAGGATAGGCAAACCTGAACTAGAAACCTGGCTCTGATACCAAATGATGTGAACCCCGTCAAGAATAACGAGACCCAACAACGAAAGGGAACCCAAGATCGTTCTATGGACAGATTCAAATGGGAGACATCAACCCGTTGTTTATGACAAACAAGAACCTCGGTATAAGGAAAACGCCACAAACGGTGGTGGAAACTCCATTTGATAAGTCGAGATGAACGCCACGAGAATTCCCGATAAGTTCGAGTAGTTCTTCAAAGAACCAAAGAGAATAAACCTCACAAGTTTTATCAATAATGTCTGAAAAAACGTTTACAGACTTAGATGACTATTTAAGGGCTCCTCAAAACTTGACAGACAAAAAAATATATTCTAAAATAACTCCTAATTGATACCTAACCATATTAGGAATAAAGTTTGACCTAAAAAATATTAAATGCACCTAAAAACAAGGAAATAAATCACCTAAACCTAGAATAACGTTTTTTTACATAGACCCAAAATATTTCATGCCAATTCTTAGCCTTAACCGGATCCTTCTAGAACTTGAATCAAGGTGATGATTTTTTTGTTGCCCACGTGGATCATGCTCAATGGGCCTCCACAAATTTGCTTGAGCCCATAACTCTTGGATGAGTCCGTTGAGTACATCCTTGAACTTCTTTGCTCGTGCTCTTGTAACCGGCCCAATTGGTACTTGAACGAGATCCTTCGAAGCGGTGCCTTGATCTCCATCAGTAAACATGGTTTAAGTTCAATGATTTTGGGATGAAGAGGAAGAGAAGCTTTTGAGTGCTATAATTGTTTGTGGAATTGCTCCCAAAGGGATGTCTGATTTGAAGAAGAGAATTCAAAAGGAGAATGTGTTAAATGTTACTAGGAGTGAGAAACACTACAAGCCATCTTTCTTGGAGTAAGATCACCCCAGTAGGAACATGGGAGAAGGACAAAAACCTATTGGACTTGATGGAAAAGAAGAGAGAAAAAGATAGGGCTTTAGCCCAAATGCAAAGGACTCAAGCTCATGTGTTCGTTCGGGGATTGTTAATGGATTCTTGGAAGTATTATTTGGAAAAGAAGTGCCCATAGAGACAACACCTGAAGAAGTTTTGGCCATCATTGGAGTAAAGGTTGTATAACACCATTCTCTCACTTTTTCCGATGAAGATTTCCCTTAAGAGGGAATCACTCATACAAGGTCTTTGCAAATCACTATTAAGTGCATGGGTGCTAAAGTCTCAATGGTGCTTATTGATAATGGGTCCGCATTGAATGTATGCTCATTTAGGATTGCTCTTTAGATTGGCCTAGACATGGAGACCATTATCCCTTCTCCTTTGACTGTCAAGAATATGACAACACTTCAAGACCGCTTGCAAGATTGGCCCATTGGATTCTATTGTGGAATTTCATGTGATGGATATCACTCCTAGCTACAACCTTCTTCTAGGAAGAGCATGGCTTCATCCCATGATGTTTTGAAATGCGTAGATACTGCATCAAGTTGGAGGATATGACAAAAGAAACATTATTATTTCAAACTCTTTGATGTACAATCGGTATAAACAATGTACAAACTTTTATATCAGACGTCCACATTTTTAAAATTTTCCACTTAATATATTATGACACATAACGTGTATGAAGAATGCATAATAATGTTAGAAAAAAAAAATTTAATGTTAGCATTGTTTACTTGTGAAAAATTGCAATGAATGATTGAGAAATAAAGTAAATATTTTTTGTGTATACAATTAACGAAATAAATTTTTTTGTGATACAAGGCTGCAATAAATAAAAGGAAATAATACCCTCTTATAAACCTTGAATACATATGACTTTAAGTGACTTTTTCTTTTTTTGACAAAGTTTAGTTCCAAATTAGTTTGGAATTATCTCTTCCACTCTACATGATAATTTATAAGACTATTTATGTGTAATATTTATACAGTTTACATGATTCATTTAAAAATTCATGTCCTATGACTAAAACTAACATGGATGATTTTTGTAATTCCCATATAATGGGTTTGAAGAAAGATAATTTCAATCCGGATTAGAGCTAAACTATTTTTTTTCAGTTGGTAACCCTCAAAGTTTCTCTCTTTGCTATTTGAAATTAAGCAACAAATTATCAAGTGGACACCCAATACAAAAATTGAAAAGATTCAAAGGAAAACCAAACCCAAGGAAAGAAATCCAGGGAAAAAAATTGGAAGCAAATCGAAATATTCAAATAGTAAGGAATATATAGATAAATCAATTTAGATGATGAATTTCTTCACTAAAACCAAAAGATTCAAGTGTCCCACATGGCTTAAGTACAAGCTTAATCATTTTTATATAAGCATTTGAGCACCTTCTGTTTGCAAGTCGGTTTTCATGGGTGAGTTTTGTCTATGACTTTGTATCATAATATATGTAAATTCCCTGTGGATATTCTCACCAAGGAACAATCATTGTACTAAACGACTACATGGAAAGATACCAAAACTTCAAAGCCCCCCCCCCCCCCCCCTCTCTCAGTGTCCATGGCCTCTTTAAGATCACATGCTGGGGCTACCAGTGGATGTGGCTCTTCTCTTTCCTTTAGCCTACTTCTCTCTCCCTTATCAACATAGTCTCTCTTTCTATCTTAGCTCTAAGCCTAAACCCCAACATTCGAGCTCCTCCTTGCTAAGCTACTGCTCGCCGCATCATGTCACCACATCACGGCAGTGGTCCTCTCGTTTCTTAGTGTGAATATCTCTCTCTCCTGTCTCAATGTTGTTTGGCAATGGCTTTGTATTGCAATTGTAGGTAGGTGTGTGTGTATTTAGGCGGATATGCGTCTATGGTATTCATGGGAAAATTGGTTTGTTCATCAGGTTTTGAATTTGAGGGATGCTATGTCCACAATATTTTAATAACATTTTCACAACAAATCAGGTGATTAGTTGTTATTCTTACACACACACACAGATCAATCTCTCAATTTTTCATATTCGCTAAAAGTCAATTAGATCCATTCTTCCCCTCAAATCTTTTCATTTCATTTTTTTTTTCCTCCAACCTTTTCGATTCATTCTTTTTTTCTTTTTTCTTTTTTGATTCTTTCTTTTGCCCATTCCCAACTAGAAAATTCGTATTAGATTTCAAACCCAAAACCTATTCTTTTATTGGTTCCTTTGGTACTTAGACTTGAATAATTCAATCCCAAATAATTTCCAGTATTGCGGGCAACGTTCATGTTTCCACTTTGCATACCCACTTTCTTCCTACATGTGAGCTCTCAATGGTTTTATCAAAACCTCATTCACAGTGTAAAGAAGAAGAACAAAGAGTGAACAATGGAGAGAGAGAGAGAGAGAGAGAGAGAGAGAGAGAGAGAGAGAGAGAGAGAGAGAGAGAGAGAGAGAGAGAGAGAGAGAGAGAGAGAGAGAGAGAGAGAGAGAGAAGCGGGAATTTTTTTTTTTTTTTAAGCTGACATGGCATTTTATAATGCTAATTAAATTTTTTTTTAAATTATTTTTGTGACAACATAAGCATGAAGTGTGCCAGCAGTGCACACTGTTTGCCATGTATACCATTTTCCGTTAGTAAGTTAATGACAATGATCAAATTGATTGCAAGTTGAAAATAATAAAGACCAAATTTACTGCTACCAAAACATAGAGACAAAATTGAATGAGCCCCTAAATATAGGAAACAAAATGGTATTTTCGCCATAAAATAAACATCAAAGTAGATATTAGCCAAAGCTTATTTTTATTCTAATATACAATTTCAAGAGAATCAAGTGGATATCAGATCAACAAAATTTGCTTTGAGTTGTACAAAACTTGAAATCAGTAATCTCCTCTCCTACTGCTGACAAGATCACTAACAAAAACATCCTTGTCATTTTCACACTGTTCCAAGTACTCTTTGTATGCAGGATTATAAGCAGCAGCATAACGCAGATAGTTTGCTGCTTCAGTTTTTCGACCTTCGTTATATAATGCACTGTAAAGCAAATTCTCAGGTTCAACATTTCAATGTTGAAATCAATCGTGATAAAGAAATGGGAATTATATGAACTAATTCAAGTAACTGCTCTAACTCATACCTTGCCAGCAATACCAAACCATCAAAATAATGGGCTTTGCTCTTTGGATCATCTGGCTCTTTCAAGCTTGCAACCCTTTCTAGGTGTATGATCCCTTCAGCCCACTTCCCCTGCCAAGTAAAAAAACAAAGAAAGTAGAAATCAGATGAAAAAGGGATAAAAGCAATCAGTCCATGAGCATACGGACCCAACTATGAAATTTATAAGAACTAGTTGGGTGATAGCATTAAACTGAAGGAGAAAACTTAGGTACAGCTCTTTAGGTGCTATACTTTAGTTTCTCCATTCAAACACATGGCTGTTTTGTCCAATGCAGTACAAATAGTATTACAATAAAGCCAAGGTGACAACAACAACTTCACAACATGTCAACACCACCTAAGTTGCCTGCCACCTCACACCTGGACCCACAACAATTTACAATTTAAAAACATTTTTTATGGCCCGAATATGGAGATGTGAAATTGTGAATTTTTGTTGTGACCTTAACTTTATTGATAATGTTATCTTTCCCAAGCACAATCAAAATTATCACAACCATGTGTTGAAATTTAATTGGAAAATGCAAGGTATAGCGCCTAAAGAACTATACCTAAATTTTTCCCTAAACAAAAAACAAAAAGCATGAGGACCAAAAAAAACAAGTTACACTGTTGTATTAGCATGTTCCTTAAAAATGTGCCTTAATATTCCTTGCAATTTATATGCTGTTTACAAGTAAAATGAAAGAGAATTTACTGAGCTTCACCTGGCGTATACAAGCAACACCGGCCCACTGAGATGAAAGAATTATAAGATCAGTATTCTCGACGTCTGTTGGATTTCCAGCAAGGAAAAGCTGATAAGGAGTAAAAATAAAATCTGTGATTTATTAAGTGAAGAAGGCATATTCATACACAAATTAAAAGTACAACAAAAAAGAATAAAAATGCAAGCAACAGGGACTCCTCAGTAATTATTCCCAAATGCGTCCTTTTTGAGTAAAGCAAAAATATATATGGCTTCTACATGCCATTCCGATCTCTTGATGATCATCTCAGATTGCAGATATGAACCAAGCATTTTACCAAGGATAAACAAACCTTGAAAGTAAAAAGGAGCATAACAAACAAAAACAATGTAAGACCTTGGAGATAGCACGCTCAAAGTATCCGGTAGCCTCTGCAAGCTGTCCATTCTGCAATAATGTCTGCCCCATAACAAGCAAAGCTCTTAAGTAATCAGGATCCTTCTCAAGTGCCAGCCTGTAAATCAAAAGTTACTAACGCAATTCAACAAGGGACATAGCTACCCCTAGCAGCAAAACATAAATCTTAAAAAGGGAACAGAAGAAAACCAAAGAGAAGGGTTAGTTACCACAGCAAAGGAACTGCTCTTTCTCTTTTCCCATTTGATAAAAGTTGGACAGAGAGCTGTCAACAATAGCACCCATGAACATTGAAAAAAATTGTAACATCTTTCACGTTAATATTAATATAATTTACCAAGGTTTGTGCTCATAGCCACTCACAGCTAGCAGTTCTTTAGGGGATAAGTTCTGTACAGAAATTTTCTGCTTCTTTGTGGGAGAATCACTAATTGTTAGTTGAGCAGTAAAATTTTCCCCCGAATTTGCTGCTGTAGTTGGAGCAGCCTTGTCAGGCAAACCCAACTTTGCACGAACAACGGGATGTTTGAGACATAATTGCTGCACAGTTGATTGCATGTAAGCTGTCTTGAAAAATTATTTGATACAACTTGTCTACAGATTAATGGCCTCAAAACATTTTATAATGAATCATAGTTGTTACATTAAATAATTAAATTCACAATTTCCTAATAGCTTAAACTTTTTGGACAATCGGTAATTTAACATGGTATAAGAATAAAAGATCCTGAGTTCAATCCTGGCTTTACTCTACCATCTTCCATTGAAAATATTAAAAGTCCCACATGTTGGGCCCCACTTATTAAGAAATTTTTAGACCCACAAATGAGGGGGAGTGTTAGATTAAATGATTAAATTCACTATTTCCTAATTGCTTATACTTTTGGGACAATCAGTAATTTAACAATAGTATTTGGATATTAGCCCTACAACAAGCAATGATTAATCTCAAAATAACCCAGAAAACTTGACAAATATTTACCAATTAATATATCTATCCAAGAACAATGCATCAAAGATCAGTAAATTAACATAAAGAATCATTTTCAAATCAAATCATAGGTAGAATTCAATTGATTCTTTTAGTGAAACTCAGTTGAAATGGTTCATAAATTGAATTCTATTGTTTTTGAGCAAACTGAAAAATAAATTAAATGAAACCTGTTGTGTAGTTTGGAACATGGAAGAAACAAAATTTAATCCATTAATTTTTTAATATTGTCCTTAATGAAAAATTAAGAGACACCACATGTGAATTTATGATACTTATACAATTAATAATGTATATAGTGTAATACTAATTTTTCTTTTTATATTGGCATAAACTAAAAAAGCTGCAAACACAATAAAATAAGAAACAAGTTGCATACAATTTAAAGCTGGCCACAGGCACAAGTCTACCATTCCACACCACAATGCAAAGGTTCATCTGATTGTCCTCATTCAAAATAAATCTCCACCCCAAGCCCTCACCACCATAATCTCTAAAACCCCACAGCCCATTTTGCCATGTTTGTGCCTCCTAGATCTTAGCCCAAGTTTCTCTGAGACAAGAGACTCTTCAAGGGTACAAGTAACACTGTCACTTCTCTTTTTATTTATTTACTTAATTTTTAAAGTTTTTTTTCATGTAAATTACCTATTTGGTCCCTAACTTTTACGCTAACTGTGAATTTGGTCCTCTAAACTTTCAAACGTGTATTTTAATGTGATGAGCTCCATGCCCCGCCCCCCCCACCCGCCACAACTCACAGTCACCACCATTCCCACCTCTGCTCCCCTTTCTACCACCCTCTTTCAACCAGCCACCTCCTCAATTTCCTAGTTTCTTCCCAACACAATTTCCATCACCTTTTGGCTTATTTCCATCTCACCTTTTTTGTCCACCTTCTCTTCACTGACCATCCCACCCCCATCTAACCTGCCTTTACAACCAGCGTTAGTGCCTAGATCAACCACTACTATATCACCCACACCATTTAATCCTATCAAATTGCCTCCCTATAACACAACTTCTAAATCTTTTCCTGGGGGCAGATGGGGCAGTAAAGGTTCTTTTTGCATAGATACTAAAGTTTTTTCTCCCTCTTTTGATGGTGGGCAGGCTGATTTTTATGCTATTCATGAGAGTCACTGGAATATCAAAAGTTCCATTTGGATGGGGCATAAAGGTGGGGCGTAAAGGATTGGAATGGATTCTCTCTTGTTTTGCCAATATTCGAGATTGGGTTCCAGGAAAGGATTATTTGTGCAAACATCATAGAGAAAACAATAAGTTTTTCAAATTCCGGGGAAGATCAAATAAGGCTGGTCTTTTTGTGGATATAGTTGTGTATTATGGTGGAGCTCATCGTGGTTGTGTTATGATACCAGCTAGCTCAAATCGTTCTGGGTGGTGTTTGTTTATAAAAGAATTAGACAGGTTCTTAACAGGTGAGAATACTGTATTGGTGGAAGGGATGACTTCCGATGGTGTTGTTGGTGGTGGTTCAAGGGCTGGCAGTGGACAAAATGGGAAGAAAATGATCAATTATGGTAACCAGCGGAAGACAAGGAATTTTCAAATTTCTGGAGTTATTTTGAAGCATAACGTGATTATGAGTGATTCGACCATTACTGTTTCTAATATAAATGGCAGACCGACACGTGAGTTTACTTTTAAGTTGACTTTTGCCAACTTGGTTTTGAGAGTGTTTAAATCAAATGAGGGAAAACGTGTTGTATCCTAGATGGAAGCAAATGTTTCTCACAAGCCCACTAAAGGTGGGCCTGAGGTTTTAAAAAGCCTGTTTGGGCAAGACAAAGCCCAAGTGGCTAACCCGAAAGGAAAGGCCCATTTGGAGGAGAATAAGTTTTCCTATCCGAGTGGGTTGGGCAAGAGTTTGCATAGCGATCAGAGTATGAGTGGGTTGAGCGAGAGTTCAAGGTTACTGGTGGTGGCAGCGGCATCGGTGGTGTCTGTGGCTCCAATGGGCGTTAAATTGCCGATTCTTAGTACAAATCCTCTTCCCGGTCAAGTCACGGAGCTTCTCGCCTCCATCTCGGTGGTTTCTCATCCCGATAGGGAAGTCAAAAGGCATTTTGGGGACGATTCGAGAATCACCATGGAGCCGCAACAACCTGGGCTTCTTGAAGTTGTGGGTTTAGGGTCAAACTCGGTGATGTCGACGCTAGAAGTCATGCCTTTGACTAGCAATTATCAACAGTCTCTTCATCGTTCTCAGTGGGAAGCTTCGAATATCCCTTGTCTAACTTGGATAAGGAGGTGGATCCTTGGTCCAAGGAAGAGGAGGAGGAGGAAGTATTTACGGGGGCCCATCCCAAGAGTGTCAAACCAAACAGGTATGATGTTATTGGGTGCTGAGTTTGTAGATGGGTTGCAAAATGGTGAGTGAGCTTCTATTTCTTCCATGGGAACAAAGAAGGGTTGACACCAGTGCTTCTATTAGTGGGGAGAAGCAACGTTGTCCTCTGGACTGTGTACCGCTGTCTCGGTGGGATCCTAGGGCAATCAAGGATAAGGTGTTGACTATGGTTGATGAAGAGTGAGTTTGAGGCGACTAAGGTGGATTAATCGAAATGGGTGTCTACAATGATGAATAGTTTTTGCAAAATGGTGGGTTTTCCTATTGTAAGACATGAAGCTCAGTGTGTGGTTTTATTTCGTTTACTGGAACAAGAATGTCTTGAGGTTGTAAATGATGGGTGTATTCGGAGACCTATTAAATCTAGTCAGAAAGGTCTTAGAGAACTTCGGGGTCTAGTATCCACAGTAAATTATGACAGGTCCTCTCGTAATAGAGGTTCGTCGAAGGGTTTGGGGGCTATTGGTAGTTATAAATGACTTTAAGACTCCTTTCTTGGAATGTTAGGGGATCGAATAATCCTCAAAAGAGGGAGGTTTCTAAGAATCTTCTTAAGGAATGGCGGTGTGATATAGTATGTCTCTAGGAAACTAAACTTTCTTCATTAAATTCTACTGTTGTGCAAAGCTTATGGGGTAGTCCCTTCATCGATTGGGCTATCCTAGATGCGGTTTAAACATCCCCCCGCCGGGGGGGGGGGGGGGGGGGGGGGGGGGGGTTCTGCTGCTTTGGGATAAGCAGGTGGTTGAGAAAATTGATGTTTATTGTTGGTCAGTTCTCAATCAGTTACTTCTTAGAGGAGTATTGGATAGTTTTGAATGGGTCTTTACTAGTATTTATGGTCCAAATGTAGACCAACATAGGGCTGCTTTGTGGGAGGAGTTATCCAAGGTACATGTTCGGTGGACCACGGCTTGGTTATTATTTGGAGACTTCAACATCATTAGATATCCTTGTGAGAGGCTTGGTTGTGAGTCTTTCAGCCCAGCCATGTTTGGATTTTCGGATTTTATAGAGAATAATTACCTAGTGGATTTACCATTAGATGGGGCTTCTTTCACCTAGAATAGGGATTCTAAGCCAAAGTCTTTGTCTCGTATTGACAGGACTTTGGTATTTGGGGATTGAGTGGATCATTTAGGAAATGTGTCTCAAAGGATGCTTCCTCATGTTATTTCTGATCATTGTCCGCTTTTGGTGGAAGCTGATGAGGTTAGAAGGGGGCGTTGTGCTTTTAAGTTTGAGAATATGTGGCTAAAAGTTGAGGGTTTTGTTGAGAAAGTTCAACAATGGTGGAATGGGTATTGCTTTATGGGCTCTCCAAGTTTTGTTCTGGCTCAAAAATTAATGGCTCTTAAAGAAGACCTAAAGAAGTGGAATAAGGAGGAATTTGGAGATTTGGCTTTTAAGAAGAAGAGGTTGTTGACTGAATTATTGGGTCTGGATGCTAAGGAAGAACTACTAGGCCTTTCGAATCAAGAACAATCTCGCGGAACACAGTTAAAGGTGATATTGAAGTTTTAGCTAATTTGGAAGACTTTCTGGAGACAAAAGTCCCGTGCTCTGTATGTGAAGGAGGGAGATAACAACACACACTTCTTTCATAGCTTAGCGAATTCTCATGGAAGAGCTAATCACATTAGGAGCATAGAGGTAGATGGTGTTTTATACGAGGATGAATCTGTTGTACATTCTCAGGTGGTCCAATTCTATCAGGATCTTTATACATAGACAAATACGTAGCATCCAACTGTGGATGGGTTGGATTTTGCTTGTATTGGGGAGGATGAAAGGCTGTCCCTTGAGAGGGAGTTCTCGAAAGAAGAAGTTACCCAGGTTCTGACGGAGATGGAGGGGGATAATGCCCCTGGTCCGGATGGTTTCACCATGGCTTTTTTTCACAAATGTTGGAAGGTTGTGGAGGTTGATGTTATGGCTGTATTTAAGTACTTTCACGGGTATTTTGTGTTTGAACAGTCTCTAAATGCTTCTTTTCTCTCTTTAATTCCCAAAAAAATAATGCTATAAATATTAAGGACTTTAGGCCTATCAGCTTGGTGGGCAGTGTGTACAAGTTGCTATCTAAGGTGTTGGCGAATAGGTTGAGGGTAGTGTTAGACAGTTTGATCTTGGAGTCTCAAAATTCCTTTGTTGGTGGAAGACAAATTTTGGACTCAGTGCTTATTGCAAATGAGTGCCTAGATAGCAGATTGAAGTGTCATTCAGCAGGTGTAGTTTGTAAGTTGGACATAGAAAAAACCTATGATCATGTAAATTAGGATGCCTTTTTCTATTTGTTGAATAGGATGGGTTTTGGGTTGAAGTGGAGGGGGTGGATTAAGGCTTTCATAACAACTGTTCGTTTCTTTGTTCTTGTGAATGGATCCCGACAGGTTTTTTCTGGAAGTTCTCGTGGTTTGAGACAAGGTGATCCGTTGTCCCCTCTTCTTTTCCTTTTGATTATGGAAGTTTTAAGTCGGATTCTGAAGAAAATTGAGGACCGCTTCGTGGTTTTCATGTGGGACCGGTTAACCTTATTGGGGTACGCATATCACATTTGTTGTTTGCAAATGATACCATTTTGTTATGTGATGCTTCTAGAGAACAGTTATTGTCCATTAGGCTGGATTTGTATTGTTTTCAAGCTTTTACTAGATTGAAAGTAAATGCAGGGAAGAGTGAGATTGTCCCAGTTGGGGAGGTTGGTAATATAGGTGTTTTGGCTAACATTCTCCATTATAGGGTGGGTAGCTTGCCTATGAAATATTTGGGAATGCCGTTGGGTACTCCGTATAAGATAGCATCCATTTGGAATTCTATTTTGGAGAAGATGGAGAAGAAACTTTCAGATTGGAAGCATCTGTATTTGTCTAAGAGAGGTAGACTTACTCTTTTGAAGAGTAACCTTTCTAGTCTTCCTACATACTACCTATCCTTGTTTACCATCCCTGTAGCTATGGCTGATAGGTTGGAATGTATTTAGAGAAATTTTTTATGTGGGTCTTTAGAGGATTGTTTCAAATATTATTTGGTGGCTTGGGAGAAGGTGTGTTCACCTTTAGAGATGGGCAGTTAGGGGATTAGGAAGTTAGTGCATTTCAATTAAGCCCTATTAGGAAAATGGTTATGGAGATTTGGACAAGAACCCATCTCTAGCAGAGGGTTGTTGCCACTAAATATGGAGAGGGTCAAGGGGGGTGGAATACTAAAGTATGCAGAAGGGCCCATGGGTGTGGTCTTTGGCGTGGTATTAATGATGGTTGGGAGAGATTCTCCAAACATTTGGCCCTAGTAGTGGGTGATGGCTCTCGTATTCTTTTTTGGCATGATAGGTGGGTTAGGGATATCTCTCTTAAAATGCTCTATCATATGCGTGTTCAAATGACAAGGAAGCTTGCATTTCTAATGTATTGTGCCATCAGGAGGGTAGAAATGATAGATTTTGGAATTTGAGATTTTATAGGAACTTTCACAAGAGGGTATTAGAAGCCACCTTCTCTTTCCTTGATTTTATTCAATCTCGAATTCCTAGGGGTGTTGGGTGTGATACTTCCCATTGGTGTCTTAATAGGAATGGTAAGTTTGATATTCGGTCCTATTACAATAAGATCCGGGGTGGTTCTATTCCTAGTTTCCCTTGGAAGAGTATTTGGAAAGTTAAGATTCCTAAAAAGGTGGCTTTCTTCATATGGACAATAGCTAATGGTCGGACACTTACCTTGGATAATCTGATGTTCTGGAGTCTCTCTTTGGTGAATCGGTGTTGTATGTGCTACTATAATGAGAAATCAATGAATCATCTTCTCCTACATAGTCCTATAGCTCACTCATGGGTGCAAATGTTACAGGTATTCAGGATCCAATGGGTCATGCCAGGTTCTATGGAGAGTTTGGTGTTTTGTTGGAGTTATTGGCTGGGGAAATTTACTTCGGACATATGGAATATGGTTCCTGGCTGTTTGATGTGGGTTGTTTGGATGGAAAGAAATCAATGCTCTTTTGAGGCTAAAGAGAAATCGCTTGTTCAATTACAAGCTCTATGCCAGAGTACTCTTTTTGATTCGTCTAGGTGCTAGGGTTCTTCGAATTGTTCTTCCATCATTGAGTTTCTTTCTTCCCTTAGAATTGTCCCTTAAGTTGCTTTTTTTTTATCTTTGTTGTTGTTTGTTGTTTTTCTTGTGTTCACCATCATGAACACCTTGTATTTGCTTTACTCTTTTTTTCTTCATGATTAATACCATTCTTATTACTTATTAAAGA
Organism: Quercus robur; assembly: GCF_932294415.1. NCBI lineage: Eukaryota > Viridiplantae > Streptophyta > Magnoliopsida > Fagales > Fagaceae > Quercus > Quercus robur. The sequence continues at coordinate 47,443,733 of NC_065535.1, forward strand.
TAAAAATAATAAAAAAAATAATAACAAAAAAACCTTTCAAACATGTTTTGGTATTGTGTCAAAATAGTGGTCCCTACCGATAAGCAATGGATAGAAAATGTTGACGTGACTAATGGCCAAAATAAAATATTATTTTCATGCTACATAGACCGCCACGTGTATTGCCACATCAGCTATTAAAACACTCCATTTACACATCAGATATTAGGTTGAAAAATTCAATATATAATCAGATATTAGGTTGAAAATTTCAATATATAATTTCTTAAAAGTTAAAACACCAAATCTGCTCCACCAAAATAAAAACACCAAAACTGTAATCAAAAAGAAAAACCCATTTGATAGATCATCTCTCTCACGCCACTAGAATCTCTGCCTGTCCAGTGAAGAACACCCACCCAAATCCATGCCGTTTCATATCAACCTGTCCAAGCCTCCACATCTCTTGAATCTTCCATGCCCGACAAAGGCCTCCGCCCCTGAAGCAAGCTGAACTCTTCCACCTTCTCCTTCTGACAGAATCACAGTTTATGGCGGCATATAGAGGTTTTTTTTTCCCTTAATTTTTTCAGTTCTAATTGTGTTATTTTCAAATTTGCATCTTATCTGAATCTCCCATTTTTCAATTTCAATAGGATTTCAAAACTAAATCTCCCATGGCTACACACGATGCACGTTGACACTGTTTTTTCTATGCAACTAGGATCACTCTTAATCGTGGAATACATTATGAGGCCCATTCAAATATGCTCCCTTTTTTTCCAAGTCTTCTCCGCAATTAAATAGAGATAATAAAAAGATTGGGTAGCTATTTTACTCGCCTACAGTCTTTAACTTGTCAATATATTGAATTTTGGTTTTCCTTGAGATTTGATTAATGATTTGGTGTTTTAACGTTCAAGAAATTATATATTGAATTTTTCAACCTAATATCTAACATGTAAATGGAGTGTTTTAATTGTCAATGTGGCAAAACATGTGATTGATTATGTAGCATGAAAATAATATTTTATTTTGGACGTTAACCACACCAGCATTTTCCATCCATCACTTCATGGCAAGGACCGTTTTGACACAATACCAAAATATTATGGACTAAACTGACACATTTGAAAGATCAATGACCAAATTGACAAACAGTGTAAAGCTCAGGGACCAAATAGGTAATTTACCCCTTTCTTGTTCTTCTTTTTGATAAATGCGAGTTGAGGGGGGGGGGGGGGGGGGTCTATATAAATAAGCAAGCCGTCATTTAAAAGAGCCAAGAAAGTGCAATATAGTACAAAAGAATTTTATATAATTCACATAATAAGCATATTGATTGTCCTTTTTCTAATCACATAATCTTTCTTTCCCATACAGTTCTTTCCTACATTACTCATTTTTTATTTTAACGGGACAGCTTTGGAAAAAAATAATGAAAGTGTGAGTTGTACTTTCTTAAGTGCATCTCCTTTCAAAAAAAAAAAAAAAATGATTAGTAAGCTACACATTCACACACACTTGATGGGTCTTGTTTTAGTTATATAACCCTTACAAAGAGAAATGACAGAAAAGAACAGTAAAGGAAAAATCAAGTATCCAACCACAAATTTGGATAACATTTTATTCAAATTTCAAGAATGCAATGCAACAAACTCTTTTATATTCATAGAAAGACAGTACAGTGACTCACCTGAATGACACTGAATGAACTATTGGTAACCCAATAGACTAGACTTCCCTGCAAAACCAATATAGAGTAATAAATTTGTATTTTAAACAAAATAAGGGGAAGAGGAATAGGAGCAGGGAATTTTGCCAGTAGATAAAGTGGTAGCAGTAAGAAAGAACAAGAATACAACAGGGAAGCTTTAACCAATCCACAGTAGGTGGCCCAAACAAGAACAGCTTTTAGCCCTAAATAAGGATGTACAGCGACTTAATTGCCATTGTTCCTTGACATATTTATTCTAAGTAGGAAATTAAAGCGTGCCATGGAAACCACTTCATTGTACAGGACAGCATACTTTTCAAATGACAGCTATGCAAAATGCCTCAAATAACATCAATTATCCCCCCATAAAAATTGTTATATGCCTCACAAGATTTATACCATAGAACACATTTTAATGCTCCATAGTCACAATACGGCTCCAAACCATGCCAATTTAATTGATACCACACACTTATACCTTTTAAAGCAGGTCAACCTACAAAATTTTTGACAAGATGACATGGACTTCAATGGACATTGTAGCATATAGTTTTTTTTTTTTTTTTTTTTTTTGATACGAAAGAAAAATTATATTAAAAAAACTACAGTATGCATGTAAAGCACAAAGTAGTAGATAAGTACACAAAGAGGAAAGAAAAAACAGAAAACTAATTATAGAAAAGAAGAGAGCTAATGAACAATGGGATGGAGTCACAAGAAGTGAGTCCCCAAGCCCGAGAACAATCAAACCAATAACCACTAAAAGAAGCAAGCAACTAATCATCAGAACTGTCCACATCCTCAAACGTGTGGCGATTACGTTCCCTCCAAATGCACCACAATAAACACAAAGGTACTAAATTCCAAATGTCTGACAAGTGTTTCCCCAACCAATTCCTCCATCCAAACATAAGATCGAACCCCGCTCTTGGTAAGACCAAAGAAACTCCAAAAGATCGAAGTACACCAGAACTGTTGAGCCTTCTCACAATTTATCAACAAATGGTCCACAGTCTCCCCACAATGTCGACACATGCAACACCAATCAACAAAATCAAACCCATTATTCTTCGTATTAACCCCAGTGAGTATCTTATTCCAAGCCGCAGTCCAAACAAAAAAGGAAACTCGTCTAGGAGCCTTCACTCCCCAAATACCTTTCCTAGGAAAAGTGATAGAGGAAGAGTCTCGTAGAACATTATAATGCGAGCAAATGTCAAAATTCCCATTGTTCTTCAAAGTCCACCTCAATCGATCATCATCTTCATTTAAAGGGACAATATTATCCCAAAAAAAAAGAAAAAAATCATCCATAGAACTCACCTCCCAATCATTTACACAACCCAAGTCCTCCTTTCCCCTTCCCTCAGCCTAGTCAAGGATAAAGCAACAAAAGCCTCTTTATTAACAGCTAGTCTATACAAAACTGGAATATTATTTGAAGAGGTTGATCCCCACACCAACAATTATGCCAAAATTTCACTCTATTCCCCACCCCAATCTCCAACCTAGCATATGGTCCAACGTGAGTTCCTGCATTCCTAAACTCACCACTACTAATGAAATAATTGAAACCCTATAATAGACGGAAAGCTCAAGTGAGCGGTTACTTATCCTTTGCATAAAAATAGTAACTAGTCAGTTTTAAGTTGATCTAAATTTACCTGGCAATGACCTCCAACTAAAATAACTTCCTTCTCCCATAAAAATCAGGTGGAGGGTTAGGTCATAGGATGACTGGGATAGTAATTGGCAGCCCTTTCAGAGACTTACAATAGATGAGGGAAAGCTGGTTCTGGTGCTCAAGCATTAATTTGGGATGTTTCAGATGATGGAGAGCTCTCTTTGAACCTTTCTTATTTAGTCTAAAGTTGAATTGAGTCTTATTTTATTGTTGATTTTGTTTATTTAATCCCGGATCAGTTTTAATTAAGTTTTACTAGATTCCATATTTCTGGAATGGGCTGTCCTTGACTGTACCTAAGCCCACTGTTTTGTGTTTTGAGTCCTTTTCCTATTTGTTTCTTATGTATTTTTTTCTTTGTTATTAGTAATCCTAGTCTAGTCTTTCAAGGACTAGCTTATTTAGAAGTCCTAGTCCTTCTAAGAAAGGATTTAACAATAGCCTGTATAAAGGATTTATTGTAGTCAGATAATATTCATAGTCAGATTAATTTTAATAAAATTCTAGCAGCTTGTTTTAAAGGTTTGAGGGTGTGATTGTCTTCCACCTAAGTGTGATTGCTTAGGATAACCTAGGTGTGATTGCCTAGTATTTTATCTTCCTTTATTTTATGTTCTATTCATTGTTTTAATACCAAACAGCCAAAAAGGAAGATAATTGGGAACAAAAAAAAAAAAATGGATTTCACTATCAATCACAGACAATTAAGAAACTTCCATGAAGGCAAGCTAAGACAATACTTATGTTATCCAATTTAGCACGCGTAACATTGCAGAGGTTGTAAGTATAACCTAGTTTTACCTGAGGAATGCAGTAACCAATAAAAAATAGAGGCAGCGTTAAAAAATCCAAGTAGAATTTGTAGAACTGCAACAAGAAAGAGAATTCCAATTAGTTATATGACATTAAAACTAGAAAAAATAGACTCCTTCAAGATTCAATTAAACCAAGGACAAAGTCTAGATACAAAATTAGTTGTAGATTAAAGCTACAACTTTACTCTATTTTTTATTGAGTGTGAATTTTGACAAACTCGCCATTAGATTACATTTCCTTTTTATATCCTCCATGCTTGCAAATTTTCAAAAGATTAAAGATCAATAATTATGTCATCAATCAATTGTTTATATTGATGTGTGTTAAGAGCGTAAAAAACATGCAATCCATCAGTTAGATTTTTAAAATATGTAGCAATGTTAATTCTTTTAAAGAAAGTTGTAGTCTTAAGCTACAACTAATTTTGTAACCAAACTTTGTCCTTAAACCAATTATCAAAAATATAAATTCTAGAAAACCAATATATTCAAGTGCAATAAGATAGCAATATCAATGGAATTTGTACATAATTTTTCTACTTACTTTTGCTAATAAGTCAAGTGGGCCAGTCAAATTTCGAACTGAAGATGTCCCAAAAGAAATCTGGGGAATCCATCAAGCAGAAGTCAGCTTATATTTTTTTTTTTATTAACAAGATTCACATATCAAAATTCGGTACAAGCATATGATGTCACAAGAAATTTAACACATTTTTAGAGGATATGACAAGATTATCCTGACACCAACTATTGAAATAAGAAACATCTTTGAGTGGCATTGGTACATTAGGTTATCCACAATTTATAGATTTGTAGACATTGAACATTTTTTTGGGATAGGTAATGAAAGACTTTTATTAAAAATGCATCATATTATGAGGTCCTTTAAGGCGCCAATGCTATATCCTTCCCGTGGAAGAATATTTGGCACATCAAGGCCCCTAAAAAGGTCTTTTTTTGTTTGGAAAGTGGCTTGGGGGAGGATTCTGACCTATTATAATGTTCTCAAGAGAGCTTTCTCTTTATTTGGTTGGTGTTTCATGTGCCGTTATAGTGGGAAAACAATGGATCATTTACTGCTCAATTGTGATGTTGCTCAGGTTATCTGGAGCGTAGTTTTAGATCCGTTGGGATTCATTAAGTGCTACCAAAAAGGTTTCTGATCTTTTAATTGGATTATCAAAGTGGTTTGGGAAGACCTCTTCAGATATTTGGAACCTTGTTTCTTATGTTTGAAGTGGATCTTGTAGAGGGAACATAATAGTTGCACTTTTAAAGATACTGAGAGCTCAGAGTGTAAGTAGGAATCCTTGTTATTTAGGACTATGTTTGATTGGTCTCAGGTCCCAAAAAAATGTAGAAAAAGAACTTGCCCCGTGTACACATGCATTGTACAAGGGATGCTACAAAATCATCTAAAGTTACATAAGTCTATAAATTCAAGTAAAGTAAAACATTTAAGGTTTGAAGCATCAATGGTTGAACTACTGGCCAGGGTAATCAATAAGCATACAAGCAACAACAATTAGAACTTAAATGTCCTTGGGTGGGCTAAGATGTTTGGAAACTTTATACCATAAACATAATGAGGAACATAAACAAGGTAGCAAGCAATTTTTTTTTTCATGGCAATTACCAGTGTTGGCAGGGGCAGACCTAGGATTTCAAGCTAGGGGAGCCGAAGTATAAGAAAAAAAAAAAAAAACCAAATAGATATCCATATAGTATTAACAAACTATCAACCAAAATAAATACACAAAATCATTGTTTCTTAATACATTAAGATGCAATTATCTACTAACAATGACAAAAAAACACAAAATAATATTATTTCTTTAGCTATTGCAAATATATATATATATATATATATATTTTCACAAACCAAAAATTACTTTTGCTACTTTAATATAGCATTTAATATGTCTCATACAGTAGTGTTTTTGGTATTTGGTGTTCTAAATACTAAATGTTTAGTATTTAGAACACCTGATGCTAGTATTCTAATACTGGGCTAACTAGGATTTTTTATTTTTTATTTTAAAGTTTTGTTTTTGTTAAGTTTTTGAGTTAAGTAGTTGCTAGTTGGGCTAGGCTAATTAAAAGGGAGGGAGTCTAAGTTTTTGGAAGAGAGAGATGGGTGGTTTGGGGTTTAGGAAGTTAGTGCATTTCAATCAAGTCCTATTAGGAAAGTGGTTATGGAGGTTTGGACAAGAAGGAACCCATCTTTGGCAGAGGGTTGTTGCCACTAAATATGGAGAGAGTCACGGGGGGTGGAATACTAAAGTATGTAGAAAGGCCCATGAGTTTGATCTTTGGCGTGGTATTAATGAAGGTTGGGAGAGATTCTTCAAACACTTGGCCGTAGTGGTGGGTGATGGCTCTCGTATTCTTTTTTGGCATGATAGGTGGGTTGGGGATATCTCAGTTAAAATAATCTACCCTCAGTTATATGCGAGTTCAAATGACAAGGAAGCTTGCATTTCTGATGTATTGTGTCATCAGGAGGGTGGAAATGATAGATTTTGGAATTTGAGATTTTATAGGGACTTTCACGAGAGGGAATTAGAAGTTGCCTTCTCTTTCCTCCATTTCATTCAAGCTCGGATTCCTAGGGGTGTTAGATGTGACAATTCCCATTGGTGTCTTAATGGGAATGGCAAGTTTGATATTCGGTCCTATTACAATGAGATCCGAGGTGGTTCTATCCCTAGTTTCCCTTGGAAGGGTAAGGTTCCTAAAAGGGTGTCTTTTTTCATGTGGACAGCAACTTATGGTTGGATACTTACCTTAGATAATCTGATGCTCCGGGGTCTCTCTTTGGCGAATCAGTGTTGTATGTGCTGCTGTAAAGAGGAATCTATGGATCATCTTCTCCTACACTGTCCTATAGCTCACTCATTGTGGGTACAAATGTTACACGTATTTGGGATCCAATGAGTCATGCCAAGTTCTACGGAGAGTTTGGCATCTTGTTGGAGTTTTTGGCTGGTAAAATTTACTTCGGACATTTGGAATATGGTTTATGGTTGTTTGATGTAGGTTGTTTGGCTGGAAAAAAATCGGCGCTCTTTTGAGGCTAAAGAGAAATCGATTGTTCAGTTACAAGCTCTATGCCAAAGTACTCTGTTTGATTGGTTTAGGTGCTGGGGTTCTTCGACTTGTTCTTCCATCATTGAGTTTCTTTCTTCCCTTAGTATTATCCCCTAAGCTGCTTTTACTATCTTTGTTGTTGTTTGTTGCTTTCTCTTGTGTTCATCATGAACACCCTATACTTGTTTTATTCACTCTTTCTTCATGATTAATACTATTCTTATTACTTATCAAAAAAAAAATATATATATATATATATATATAACCTATAAAAAAAATTTCTTTGGGCAGGGGCTTAAGATTTTTTTTATTTTTTTTCTTTGGGCCTAGGGCCCGGGCCCCCCCGGGTCCATCCCTAAGTGTTGGTAAAAGTGTCAAATACACTTTACTGCACAGGCCTCCAATAATTTATAAGCAAAGTAAAAACAAAGCACATACTTTTTTTTTTTTTGATAAATAACAAAATATCATTAATCAGGACCCGGCACCAAGAGTGTACATGGAAAGGAGTACATCAAGATCGTAAATTACAATGATCAAGCATAAAAAAACGATTAGAACAAGAAAAAGAAGAAAAAACAGAACAGCAATCAAACAAAGAGTGGAGGAGGAGAGATTTAATCTCAAGAATCGACCGTTCCGTTCCCTTAAAGCATCTAGTGTTCTTTTTTTCTTTTCTTTTTTTGGATAAGTATAAGAATGATATATATTCAAAAAACTGCTTTATGCAAATAAGCACAAAGCATATCAAAGATAACAAAAAAAGAGAGAAGCAAAAAAGGATAAAAGGAACTAATTAAAAAGAAAAAGAGAGCTAAGGAACAAAGGGAGAGATTCACAAGATGTGAGTCCCCAAGCCCTAAACCAATCAAAAAGTGAACCAGTAAAGAAAGCAAGCAACTGGTCATCAGATCTATCTAAGCCCTCAAAAATTCGTCAATTTCGTTCCTTCCAAATACACCATAACACACAATGTGGGACAGCCCTCCACAAGTCTATGTTGCAACAAAAGCACATACTTGATTGAAGTAAAACGTACATTTTTTCAAACATAGTGTCTGTTTGGCAAAGATTATTTTTGTCAACTTATTTTACTATTCAGCTTATTTTTGCTACTATCCATAGGTCTCATTATACTATTTCAACTAATTTTTACCTTTATTTACAGTATTTTCAGCAAAAAGTTTTCAGTTTCAGCAAAATAAACGGACCTCAAACAGACTCATAATATATAATAACCTCTAATAAAAAGATTCATAATAATAATAATATAAGTACACAAACTAAAAATAGTAAATCTATTAGATCAAATATATAGTGCAATTGCACAAAGAATGCAAGTTAAATTTAACATGAGTTATTTCAATTTCTTTAATTTTTTATATAAAAAATTCAAAATAATTACCAATGGCTAATAGGATAAAAATCTAGTCACATCAAGTGTTCGTTTAGAACAGTTTATTTGGTTGAAACTGAAAGCTTTTTTATGAAAGTATAGAAAAAATGTTAAAAAATAAGCTGAATAGTACAATGAGACCCATGAATAGTATCAAAAAGTACAGTGAGACCGATGAATAGTAGCAAAAATAAACAGAAAGTGAAGATAAGTTGAAAAATTCAACTCATCCCAAATGCACACTAAGTTTAAACACGACATTTTTTATTTAATTCTATGGTGTTTAATAAAAAATACATAACTATGATAATTATGATCAAAATGAAGCATACAGTTCAATCAAAATATATCCAGAAGGAAAAGACTAAAACGCACAAGAATAGTAAATATCCTTGTTCATGGGCCTTTTGATATAATGTAATTTTTTTTTTTTTTTGGTGTAATACAAGTGTACCCTAAGAAAAGTGTTTGTATAATAAATCAATGGTCCATGTTATTTTCTTCAATATGGAGTTTTTAGCAAAAAACTTAAAAAGTGCGGGTTGCTCAATACATGAACTTCACTTCAGCCAAGCAAAGTGCTTAGACCTGGAGCTTTGAGCTTTGAAGCATGCCTCAGGTGTGCTTTTAAGAACACTGGTAATTACATCTAAATCAACATACAATTAGTAATATGTAAGTCAACGACCAAGAAGAGTTTCATTCTGTCACATGCTATATTAAAGAACAAATAAGAGAAACGTGTCACAAGACTTCCTAAAAATCTACATATATATGTGTGTGTGCATGTGTAAAGGTGATACTTTGAAGAACAAGAAACTATGATATATGATCAGATTTCCAAGCATTGACAAACAACTACAATAAACTTACCCTGGGCCAAAGCTATGACTTCCATTTACATGTGCTAGCCCATATTAGCCCTTTAGGACAACAAAGTTTTGCTGCTAAATAAAAATTTTACTTATACAAATCGCTACTGATTGCTAGTTCAGACAAAAGGAAAAAAGGTACATATACATTGAAAAGTGTAACCAAAACTATACTCAAGTTGTAAAAAGCGCAAGCACATACACCCATGTGGCCATGTAGGGATAGATTTGTGAAGGAACCAAAAATATGACTCACTGAACCAACACACCAAAGCTAAACCAGGATGGTGCCTGGAATTATTTGTGGCATCAATAAGACGACAGTGTCTTGAACCTTTATACATAGTATTTTCCATTTTGGAAAGCACATAAAACTTGGAACATAACGTGCATTTGTTTTTTCTTTAGGAAGATTCTTTTTACTATACATAAAAATTAGAACACAGTCATGTAACAAGAAAAAAGCATGATTCAGTCTATAAGCACCAACTGAGCTGAGTCAATAAGAATGACATCTCTTTGCAATAAAAGGTTGTCCTTGGAGATTCAACCCCATGATCACTAAGAAAAGTGGGGTATAACTGCATGTTATGATAACTAGTGCACACCGACTAGAGAGCCAAATACCTGAACATTAATATAGTGCAAGCCAGCAATCAACAAAGGAAAGATGGGGCCCGAAACACCTTGTGAGAATTCAGTCAAATTTTGGAACCATAAAGCACCACCCTGTAATGAATGTGAGAGATTTATTTCCAGTAAAGTTAAAAAGTCATAATAAATATCAGCAATTCAAAACTGCAACATGGTCAAACATTCTCTACAGCACTATAAATTTTCCAGAATACAAAGATGGCAAAGATGAGCATCACATGTGGCAAGAAATAAATTTCCAATGTACTCTAGATTTCCAGTAATGTAAATTATATTTATGAGGAAAAACAAAAGATGCTGTATGAGTTTCAGCTATAACTGCATTTAAGATGCAACTTGAGATTAGGAGCTTTGGTAATTTTACCATCACAGGACCAAGACTTAAGATACTCAAGAAATAATTAAATAATTCTTATATGTGCTACATAGCCTTATAGTTATAAAATTGTATACTATGACAAGTGACAACATCCCAAATAAATGTGCCAAACTTATATGAAGTTGTTTTCTGGAATTCTTCTACAATGCTATATAATCTTTTCAGTTTTTTGCAATAAACACAATCTAAGATAGAAAGATTATATACATCTATTCTATATCATCAAAAGAAGCATGCCTGACTTCAGAAAATTTTAGTGAAAAACCATGCCCAAGCGGAACGCAATGTATACAAAAGGCATCCTGACTGGTTTTCAAGGACAGAAGCATGAGTGTGAATAATAAGGAAATTTCTAGTTGAAGCTTCTTAAGAAAGTTTATTGCACCTTGCATACAGGTTCTTTACAAAAATAATGGACCAATCTAAATTCATGTCAGGTCAATTCTTAATTTGACCTATACTAGCCTTTTCTCCATCCATCATCTGTAATTTTTTTTACCCACTGGAGTGTCATGTGCGTAAAACATATCCTGATGGTCATTTTCAGGGATAAAGGAGAAATATAATCAATGGAAAATTTTCAAGAAAGGTAGCAGCTTAATAAGAAAGTTTATTTTTACTCTCAATTAAATAAAATACAAGGTCTTCAGCTATGAATATATGAAAGCTGTAGATCATGATATCACTACTTACAATAAAATGAAACTAATATTTTTGAAACATAATTGTTTAAATTTATCTATCTCGTATGTCAGTTACTTACACAATCAAACCCAGGATGATGATCCAGCGACATTCTTCTAATGCTAGTCATCCACAAGAAAAAGCATGGTACCTGCAGATAATTTTAAATACAAGCAAGATCAATTATTACAGAAACTTCGTCTATGTAGCTACATATTCAGGCTAATATGGTTTTCATAATTCAGTAGGAATACAAATTTTATTTAATTTGTCTCCTCACCGCATCAATCATTCATGGACTCCCCACTTTTGGTGCTTTCATTTTATTTATACGAAGTAAGTAAACACAAACTGGGATTGGCTCAATACAAATACAAAAGAACCAAGATCACCCAGAGTTTGCTTGCAGCAGTTAATTTGTTATTAAAAGGCTAGAATATTAACTCAAAGACAATCAAGCTATCTGTAATTACAAGGAGAATGGGGAAAAATGCTGTTTATATAATGGACAAAACTATTCCAACAATTAAGGCAGATGTATCACCTGGATAGAAAAGTATGCAAGGAACCATAAAAATGAAGGGCATCCAATTGCTCTTCTTTCCTTTCGGAAGAGTGAAATTTGATCAATATAACTCTTTCCTGACAGAGGTGGTGGAAATGGAGGAGGCACTTTGAGAAATGCATATGAGAGTCAAACAAAAATTAATTGTAAGTTAAATAGATGAACAACACTGAAAAGGAAGAGGATTCCATGGTAAGAGAACCAAAAAAATGATATAAAACAGATCCTCCTCATAATAGATGTTAATAAAATTAAAAGGTAGAGTGCTGATAATGATAATGTCCACTAGTCAAGGTTTATCAATTAGCAAAATAATGCCATGCTACTATAAATAATAACGGCTTGGAACAAAACATTATGGCAAGGAATAATTGAAATTAATAATCTCTAGCATGAAAAATGAAAAAAAAAAAAATTACACAAGAATTTTTGAGCTCATTCCTTTCTCTCAGCTTTCCTTTTGTTGGATACGTGGAGTAAAATGGCAAGAGACAACATGAGCTAATGGAAAAATAATGGATAAAACAAAACAAAAAAACATATTAAAAAAAAAATTTTTATTGGTATATTAAAAATAATATTAATAACAACAAACAGGTCAAACAAGATATTAAGGATATTGAAAGACCCACAATACTTGAAACATAGGTATTGACCAAAAAAAAACCCTAACCAAAGTAAAGACAGCATTATTCTTCTCACGTAACTTTCATTTGGCAACCTTTCTTAAATTAATATCTTGGGGCTATCTTAACAAACTATTATCACCATTCTTGTAGAATAATCATAGAATCCAATTTTGGCATATATATGACTAATATAGCAGACTACATTGCAACTACAGGAACAGACAGGCTTCACATGCCCACTGCTTCCATACAAACTTGTTCTTTCCTCATTGGTAAGTTACACACGCACCTAGTGGGTCCCAAACCCATGCCCTCACATTCCACCCAGCACTTGCAAGGGGAGGAGGTACCAATTAAGCTAGAGCTTATTGCCTTTGTATTAGGTTGCACCTCTTTGTCACTTTTCCACCTAGCACTTGTAAGGGGAGGAGGTTCCAGTTAAGCTAGAACTTATTGCCTTCCATACAAACTGTTTGTTCTCACAACAGTAACCCCACGATGAAGTACTCTTTTTGATTTGTATTAGGTTGCACCACTTTGTCACTTTTTTAATATAGTTCTTTTCCTTATCAAAAAATAAAATAAAATGAAAAGAAGTTCAAAGCAATAACAAAGACTCCCACGCCAACTGACAATGCTCATTGGGGTTTTGTTTTTATGACAAGAAACACATGCTCCATAGATCATACTGAATCAATAATGCACATGAATTTTATAAGTGGCAATCAAATTTGAGCTAAGCAACAGCAATCAAAGGCAAACTAAACAAATGTACTCAAACAACACATCATAACACAATTTTCAGCTTCGGAAGTTGGCTGTATGAGGCTGAAAGCTAGATCTATCAACTCCTACTACGCTTCTCGTGTTCCTGACTTTCATTGATAAGTAGAACACAGACAGTAAAAGATCGCTGGGTGATTTATCCGTGCCTTTGAAACAAGTTACAGAAAATTAAGTTCAACAATAACCAAGCCTTGGTTCTAAAACTTTTGCGGTCAGCTCTGGAGTCTCAACAGACTAATTCAGGTCTAGCTTTTTTTTTTTTTTTTTTTTTTTTTTTATAAGTAAGAAGAAAATATTATTGAAAAAGGAATAGCAAGAAAAATACAAAGAGTTCATGTTAGTGAACAAAGAGTAATAAGAAACAAAAAGACACAAGCAGCCACTAAGCTATTCTAATAGACAAAAGAAAATCCATAAGAGTAGAACAATCCAAGAGACCCCAACAGTGAGACCAATCAAAGAGGGTCCATTGGCATAAATCTAATAACTAAACCACAGATTTCCCATTATCCTCAAAAGAACGCTGATTCCGTTCAGTCCAAATAGTCCACATTAAACAGTTTGAAACCAAATTCCAAATATCAAAACTATGCTTCCCAAGCCAATGATACCAACAAAATAATAAATCCACAACTGAACCTAGCATAACCCAATCGATCCCAAACAACCAAAGCATATACGTCCACAAAGAATGAGCTCGGACAAAAAAGTAACAAGTGATCCACAGATTCCTCATTACAACAACACATACAACAACAATTCGCCAAAGGACAACCACGAAGTATAAGGTTATCCAAAGTTAGAATCTAACCATAAGCTTCTGTCCACATAAAGAATGCCACCCTTTTAGGAACCTTAACTTTCCAAATGCCCATCCAAGGGAAAGTAGAAGGAGCTGCATTTCGAATCTTATGATAAAAAAACCGAATATCAAACTTCCCGCTTCTATTAAGACCCCAACAAAGACTGTCACACCCTCCACCCCTAGGAATCCAGGTTTGAATGAAATGAAGTAAGGAGTAGGAAGCCGCTAACTCCCAATCATTGAATTCCCTATAAAAACTAATTCAGGTCTAGCACATCTATTAACCATTATATCCTATCCAAAATAATGTGCTCTTTATATGACTGGATGAAATCTTAGATTCTTTGAATCTCAATTTGTAATTAAACCAATGTGCAATTGTGCTATCCAACAACTTTTTTTCTAATAGATTATTGTACCTCTTTTTCCATTTTCATCAATACGCAAGAAAAATCAACATGAATAGGAGTTCAAATGACATTATAGAGTGAACCAAAAAAGTAATTAAAAAGAAAATAATAGAAACAACTTAGAAGAATGAATGCAACAAAAAGCAACAAAGACATAGTTAACAAATATCAAAAACTCACATTTAGGAAATAACTCTCCAATCCTTTTCAACTTGTTAAGTTGCAAAATCAGTACTGGGAACAGTACAACTCTCAGTGCCAAAGTAGAGGAAGCAATAACTATCCACCTACAAGGTCATAATAAATTCATAAACTAAAATAGTGAATATATGTAAATAATTAGTAAAACACAAAAGGGAAAAAAAATAATAATAAAACATAAAAAAATTACCTAGCTCCTTGACACATAGATTATCAAAAAGCTCACTTTATAATTACTTTGTGTTTGGATTAGCTTATTTTGCATAAAAAATAGATGGGTGTAAAAGTAAAGTTGTACTTAGGCAAAAGTTGATTCACTATTTTAGTGTATTAGCAGTTGGTTCTAAGCTTATTAGTGTATGTACAGCTTTTTAAAAGGCTCACATTTTCAACACTTTGCCCATTTCAACAAGAAGCTAATCGAGACACACAATTCAAATAATAGCAAGTACTCAGATTTATTTACTTATATCTAAAATATAAAATAAAATACAATAAGCTAAAATACTTTTTGGTGTTATTTTGGTTCCTTGAGTATCAAAATTGAAAATAATACTCTCAACTATAAGATCATCGACAAAGTAACTCTTCAACCTTAAGCCATTTAATACCCAAAAACAATATATATAATATATATATATATATATATATTTTTTTTTTTTTTTTTTTCTATTTTAGTTTAGAGCAATTTACGACTTCGACTTTAAGCAAAATTACACCGATCAATATTTTTTAATTAGATGACAAATCCAGTGTTAGATTACATTACATTATTTTCGTATATTCTCCCTATTTCCAAAATCGAATACATAAAAAATAGAGAAATTAGTTTAACAATGAGTTGAAAATAGAACATAAAAGATAAGTTTACAAATCCGCCGTTTTCCAACATATTCTAGGGAGAGAGAGAACATAATGAATTCAAGTTTGAACTAATTTTCCTGACATTTTGTAGGGAAAGAAACAGAGAGAGAAGAAAAAATGAAATAAAGTTTGCAGGTATTTTCGAACAATTAAATGGTATGGGGAAAGAGAAAGATTACCAAGGCAATCCAGTGAGGTCGTGGTAGGCATCGAGCAACGAAATCAGGTGACGAACAGGAAGAATCGAATCTTCTTGGAGGGGAACATCTCCGCCTCCGCCTCCGCCTCCGCCGCCAAGTGGAGTGGAGAAAGCGCGGGAATGGAAGAGGAGTGGGTTCACGCGGGGAGTGAAGCGCGTGTGGGAGAGAGGGTTTGGGTTTGGGTTTGGGTTTGGGTTTGATTGATGCGCTGAGAAGAGAGTGGGGAGAAGGGAGTAGTAAGGACGAGAGCGACGGAGGTGGGACAAGAGTATGGAAGTTGTTGTCATCATCTCATCACAGATCTTCACTCTTCAACCAACAACCTAGCTAGCTAGCTAGCTGTAAAGTGTAAGTGTAAGTGTAAGTGTGAGACTCCCCCTAAAATCTTCTTTTATCTCTCTCTCTCTCTCTCTTCTTCCAGTTTTTAGAATTTTAGTTTGAAGATAAATTATTGAAACCGAGCAATATCTTTTGGATTTGGATTTGGATTTGAATTAGGGTTTAGAGTCCAATAAAACAACAGTGATTATGAATAAGAAGAAGGCCACTCGTCTCGTACAAGTTTGGGTCCTTTCACCAACATACGGGTGACCTAGTTGATAAGGCACCGATCCGGCAAGTCCCAGGGCTTAGGTTCAAGTCTCCTTATATTTCATCTTAATCCCAAATGGTCCAAAAGAAATAATAAGTAAGTTCCTTGTAAACCGAAGTATAAGGTCTCACTTGAAAGCGGGTAGAGTTCTATTATAATCACACCTAAATAAGAAAGTCACACTAATCACCTCCTCTATCCATTTTTTTATCCAAAAAAAAAAGTTTGGGTCCTTTCAGTTCATCCATATCATTCGGGTTAGGCAAGACATACGTACGGATTCCACGTGGACTTATACTTGTAGAGTAATCATTATGCTAAGCTACACGATGGTTCTAATTAAAACTCTTATTGCTAAAAGTTTCAAGACATTTAAAAAGGGTTTTATTTCTTCATTTTTTTTTTTTTTAAATTTGATAAACCAACGCTAATATAGATTAAGTGTACGTTTGGATACCGCTAATTTTGCTGAAAACTGAAAATAATAAAAAAAATATATTTTCTGGTTACTGTTTACTACTATTCATTTGCCTATTTGCACTGTTTATATCCCATGAAAAAAAAAAAAAAAAAAAAAAAAAAAAAAAAAAAAAAAAAAAAAAAGGGGCAAAAATGCAAACGCAAATGCCAATCCAAACAAACACTAACTACTAATAAGTCTATTACAAAATAAAAAATAAAAATAAAAAACTCGGTAAATTGTTTTATAGCCTATAATGAGATTTGGTTGTTGATAAAACTTGGACTTACACAAAGTGGATTCATCATGTAAATCTAATTTTTATTATTTTATATTTACAATCTATTTTTGTTATTTAATTTTAATTATATTATTGAAATTTTTTTTTTAATTTACCTATGATTCTTAATTTTTATTAAGAGTCTTTTTGTCTAACTTTTTGTTAAAACTACTGTAAGTAAAAACTAAAAATTAAATAAAGTAAGTTAGTTATTTTTAAGTACAATAGTAAAAAAAAAAAAAAGAAAGAAGGTAGAGTATGACCTACAATAATTAAAAAGTAACTACTATTTGTGCAAAAACTATAGCATGGGACTCGCAAACAATCTACTTTACTTCACTTTTTGAACAAAACAGTGGGATCTCTACAATGTGCCAAGCCACTTAGCAATTAAGCTCACTTAAGCCAACAAAAAACTTTTTCTTTATGGGACCTGCAAATAGTAGAAACCATAACAATAAGTTAACACTTTTTAACAATTTAAGTGCATTCCAAATGCACACCAAGTCATACATCACAAGGACATTAACTTAATAAAATCAAGTCCTACATTCCACAGAGATTTATTTAATAAAAATATACTAAAAAAATGTAAAATTATACTTTACCACACTAAATTATATCAATTTTTACACTTATCACCTTAAATTATCATTTGCATGACACTTGCTCTCCTAAATTATGAAAGTGCATACTTACAACTATTACCCATATAACACTTTGCAACCCATCCAATGGATAATAGTTTTGGGAAGTAAGTGTGCATTCTCATAGTTTAGGAGGAATAAGTGTAAAAAGTAGTAAAGTTTAAGAGGGTAAAATGTGCATTATCATAGTTTAGAAGAGTAAGTGTAAAATAGGTACTACATCCATATTGGTGGAGCTAAAAATTTTAGCATTTAACACCTTAAAAATCTACTTTATCTATTTTAACACACAATTTCACAACACATCCTGCATCAATGGCCTTATTTTTACCATTAGCCAAACATTATTCATTTTTTTATTAATTTCTTTCTCACTTCCTCTTTGCCTTTAGCTCCACTGATTTTGGGCGCTAAATTGGAGTTTAAGTTGGTAAAATTTTTGCTATTTTACCACCACCAATGGTGATGCTCTAAGGGGTAAGTCAAGTGTACATTTTCATATTTTATGAGGTAAGTGTAAAAGATGATATAATTTAGGGAGTAAAATGTAATTTCCAAAAAAAAAAAAAACACTATTACAAGCAACTGGAGGAGTAAGACTTAAACTATTGTGGAAATCATCAAATAAATAAATTATCATTTCCATTCCACTTTGATCGAAAATGTTGGTACCGATAGTTAACTTGTTCAAATCACCGTTAGTTCCCTCCTAGCTCCATGTCAGCTTGAATCTTACGCTGCGTTTGGTTGGGTGTAAAATATTTTCAGGTGAAAATATTTTAAAGTGTTTGGCTACATTATGAAAATTGTTTTGGAAAATATTTTCAAGTGTTTGGTTGCATTCTAAAAATGCTATTTTCCTACTAGTTCCTCACATTTTATCAGTCATTTTCTCAGCTTCCAAACAAATTTTATAATAAAAAATTTCAATAAGTAAACTTAAAGAAACAAAAATCAAAACAATAACATTCGTTAAACTCAAAAATTCGGTCAAACTAAGAGAGGGAGGAGGAAGAGAGAATGATCTCAAATTGAGGGAAAGGGAGAGGGAGATTGAGAAAGAGAGAGATCGATCATGGGTGGGTCATGGGTGACAAGACCGGTCAAGCGGAGGTAGGCTTCATGCGGCGCGATCTCGGCGAGATGATCTTGACAGCGTGATCTCGCCAGTGCGTCTGGGGTTGGGGTGGTGGTTCGATGGCTTGTTTGTTCTTCTAGCTCACTCTCTCTACTCTTTCTTCTTACTGTTTCTCTCTCTCTCTTTGGGTGTTTGTGAGTCCGGAAATTATTTGAAGGTAAAACAGAAGCGTAAATGATTTTTCGGGTCAAGTGGCTTATTTTACGGTCAAAGTTTAAGATTTTATGAAAAACTTTATTTTACATGTACACCCAAACATGTTGTTGGGTGTAAAATACTTTCCGAAAATCATTTACACCCGAAACAAACACAGCCTTAACCTAACCAATTCCAATCCATTCTGCTGTTTTGGAATATTTTGTTAAATTTTGACCAAAATGGTGATTTCGACCAATACATGAAGAAACATTTTGATTTAATTTTTTTATTTTTTTATTTTTTATCCTCGTTTATTCATTCTTGGAATATGAAATTTGAGTCTGGTTATTTGTTTGACACTACTGCTATTAAAAATTGAGCAATTTGAGCTAATGATTTGATTCAACATCTTTTTGCTTCATAATTTGAAATTTGAAAGGGTAGCTTTTGATTCATCCTAAATTAATGACCTTTTTGTTATGTAATGATTAAGTTAAGAATGCGTATTATTTGATTTTGTTTTGATAATTTGATATGATATAAAAAAATATGATGAGATGTTAGCTAATTTTCATTGGGAAAATATTTTCTTAAGCTCACTTTACTTAAACATCCAGTATTTTATATAACATAACATCCATAATTGATGCACTGAAGTATACATTTAAAAAAGCCAAAGAAATATTAGCAATTATACTAAAATTGTACGTTATTGTAACACCGAAACATTATGTTCCAGCAAACCAAAAAGATCACTCTTATAAAAAAAATAAATTAAAAAAAATATATATATATCACTAGAACAGAATTGACTGCTTAGGATGGGCCTGTATCTTCTAAACAATAAGACTTGGGGAAAAAAGAAATACAGTAGCTCAAAAATCTGTCCTTGGTTTACATTCTACCATTCATACCCATATCCTGGAATTTCTGACTATCAAAATTCTTAAAAGATTTTTTTCTCTTTCTTAAAATAGAAAAGAAATGGGTAGATACAGAATCAAAAAAAGATAACATACAAACTTTTTAACTAAATTAAAATTAATGCTACCGTCATTTGATTTAATAATATTTAGTATGTAGGCATATCATATAAACATTTATTTTCTACTAACATGCGGGCACAACTTGATAGGAATATACTAATATTTAAAAGTAGTTCTACTCGCGTAATTACTGTTTCCTCTGTTTGACTTGAATGAAGGATGAATTTCAGAGCTCCGTTGATATGTTTTGTATTCAGAACTTCAACTTGTAATCATCTTTTACAAAAATTAACCATAAAAAATTAAAAAAAAAATGCCCAGAAATATTCCCCCAAAATTTTCTGCTGCATAAGTAGATCAACATTTATAGCCCAAATTATAGGGGAAAAAATAGACAACAATTCACCCATCCCCAAGGAAATGACACTTACAACCTCTTAGCCTCCTGCTCTACTCACGTCACCCTAATTGCTAAGCCAGTTGCCCTTGCACTCAAGAATTGTGGTTTGGGGTCATTCAAGCCTAATAATGCGACAATTTACAACTTCATAAGCTATATGGGAAACCAAAGATTGAGCGAAAGGGTCAAATGCAACAATTGATTCGACCAAAGAATTTTAAGAGTCAAAAATATCTTGCTCAAATTGTTGTATCTTGCTCAAATTGTCGTGTAATTTGAGAAAAGATGCAACAAGTTGTCCAGAGCATCTGGGGAGAATTTCCTGGCAAATAGGTAACACGGCCGTCGTATACCATTCCATAAGCAAGGCCACATCTGCACTTCTTTCTGTAGATATTGCCCAATAAAGGAAAATTGTTTTTAGATATTGCCTAACCCATCTGCTCGTGAAAGATTGAATAATGAAGCATTATGGAAAGCATACCTTCTCATCACTGGTTACATGCACACTCGCATCAATTGACTGCAAATACAACAACAAAGTGTCCATCAAAATCCATGACTTTTAATTGAAATAGCAACAATTTGTAATATATGAAACTTCTTTTTTTTTTTTTTTTACAAGTACAGCCGCAAGGGAAGGGTTAGGGGATGTTCAAACTAGTGACCTCTACATCATGAGGTGGTCTCCAACTGATCGTCCATCAAAATTCATGACATTTAATTGAAATAGCTACAACTTGTAATATGACATGTTCAAACATTTTTTTTTTGGACAAGTTTGGCCTCAAGGGAAGGGTTAGGGGGATATTCAAACTAGCGACCTCTACTTCATGAGGTCTCCAACCAATTGTGCTACTCCTTGGGGTTTTATGATATCTTCAATTGGATATGGCAACAAAACAAGGATACTATCATTGGGGGCAGAACAACCAAACGCCCACCGTGAAACCCAAAAAAGGCCACTCTCAGTAATACATATATACCAATTTGATAAGGGCACCGGTTTTTCACCACTCAGATGGGCACCGTTATCTTTAATTTAAAAGCAACAGCAGTCAGTCACTAAAAATTCATCCTCTTTTTTTCCTACTCATGGAGTCCCACATGAATATGTCACATAATAGGTAGCAGGATGAATGAAGGAGGACTGCAATGGGGATGAGCTGAATTTTAAATATAAAAGGCCATAACGATAAATTTTTGTGATAGTGTTCACATGTTGGGCTGTTTTGTCTGAAATATTTTACAGATCAAGCGGAAACATACCGTAATATTCATCCGAAGCTCTTCAGTAATATCCTGAGCTCTATATGATTTTGGATGCCACTTTCTCTCAGACCAATCAACATGTGTAACCGACCAGTTAGCAATTCCACCAGGATCAGTCATCTGAAAATACATTTGGAAGATTCATCAGACGTGCTGAAAATAATTAAAAGCTGAAAATGCAATGCTGACAGAAATTTCTTACATGGAAAAAGGTCGGCAGGTAATGTTCATCAGCAATGCAATTGCGCCCCTCCAAACCTGGCTGTAATATCCAAGAACATCCACATTAATGCCTATTGGTGCCTTCAACCACATCTACAAAATTTCATAGTTTCAAAGATCCCACAAACATATCTTTACAATGTTTCCCATACACATTTAATGAATTTAGCAACCAACTATTTTTTGCAAGTAAACTTAGCAACCCAATTATAAGTGTAATTGCTTAGAGAAATACATCTTGCCAAGGAGTTAGAAACAAAAAGGGCAGGGGGAATGTGGTACCTCGCAACTTATTACAAGTCAATGCAATGACCAAAACCATGAAGCCAAATCAGCAAAAAAACCAAATGTAGGTCCTAGTGTACAATCGTGAAGAAAAAATAAAACAAGAAATATTACAAAACCATATTCTCACATAACCTGCCTTGGAACTCAAAACCATCTAATGCAAAACCAAATTTCCTAACATATATACAAGTATCACAGTGATAAGATTCACAGCACAAATCAGGTCTATGACTCAGATTGCATTACAAATTTATAGAAATATTCAATCTCCCGGCTTACTATGCAATTCAAGAGCAACAAATAATGTTCTAGGTTCACCAATCAAACCAAAGGCTAACATATCAAGCTTCAAAGTAGGAACACTGACAACATAGGTACAAAAAGTTTAGGTAATCAAGCTCAATGGTCCATCAACTTCTATTATGTGCACATTCTGGTGTCCTAGTACAATTAAAGGAGAAACACACAATTGATACATCCTCAAAAGCAGCATCCATTTATCAATGAGATAAGTCAGTGCTGTCCCAAAACTACTCCAATAATGCAAGTACATGAATAATGGAAGAGAACAGGCACAAACTTGTGGGCCAAGTAAATAGGGTGAGTTCATGAGTTTGAGACTTAAAGGCTTTGTTTGTTTAGAAGGATAGAACAGTGAGGAAATAAAGTGATAGTCCATTAAGCATCTTGTTTTAAATTTTCTTTTACATCCTTCTGTTGATTACTGTCAAATCGTCCATACATTATATTTTTTTCTTTTTTCCCTCCCATTTTGAGAAGATTGAACATGATGGGCCTTGATGGAGAATACCCATCACTCCTACTGCTTCCTACCACTTTTCAACTCAACCAAACAAGAGAAAGTAGCAATCCATCTTCCATTCCACCCCCCCCCCCCCCACCCCCCCAAAACAAAAACTTTTCCCCCTTACCAAACACACTTATATGAAATGAAAATATACAACTTCAGTATATATTGAGTAATGGTGCAAAACACATTTATTGCATATGCCTTATAAAATTTTCTGCCATACAAAAATCATGCGATTTTAAATAATATGAGTAAATTAAAAACCAAGCAATAAATGAACCAAAAGAACACAATAAATTTCCAAACCATGGATGCATAAGATCTTCATGAAGTGCCAAAAAATATATAAAAGTACCTAAGGGAGGGATAGAAGATTACACAACGATGATGATGATGATCTTGAAATCAACAGAGCATCAAAATTCCACATGTTACCATCTAAATTTGCATAAGGAACAACTGGAAATCAATGGTACAATATGAACAAGCATCTTTTTTTAATTAGCATCTCGGAGAACATTCATAAGAAGTATCAAGGAAGAAAATATTGCACAACATATAAATATATATATAGACAAAGTTTGGCTACAAACTTGGCTAGAGCCTAAGATTACAACTCCTGCTAAAAAAATTAATATGACTATATATTTTGAAAATCTAACCATTGAATTGCATGTTCTTTATGTTCTCAACACATGTCAAATTTCATGCCAATCGGATATTATTAACTATTTGATTCATAAACTTATTTTTTATGCAAAATTTAAGACCACAAAAACTTAAAATTAAAACATTTGATTTATGATATAGTTATTGATCTTTGATCTTCTAGAAATTTTATAAGCATGGAGGATATAAAAAGAAAAAGTGATCTAATGGTGGATTTTTTAGAATTCACATTTAATAAAAAGATATTGAGTGGAGTTGTAGCTTTAGGCTACAACCAAATTTGTTGCCAAACTTTGTCCAATATATATATATACATATATATATATACCCAGACACACATTACTATTTTGAGAAACCACAAAGATTGAAGATGCAATTCAAAATCACCTTGCAGTAATCACGGAATTTAGAGTAGTAAAGATTGTCAGCCACAACTATCACAGCATGCTGCCGCTTCATTGAGAACCACTGAACAGAAATTAAAGCATTAATGGTTACATATATAAGATACCAATAGAAGTTCAGATTCTAGCATGTTAGTATATCTAAACCAAGAACTCATCACCACCAACCCTGTCCTATTTATGTGGGGTAAAAAAGAGCAAAGCTCTTACAGCAGGATGAAAAAAAATGCATCTCTCTTATAACCTATAGACATTGGTTTGACTCCATACACTAGAATGTAGACAAAATAGCCAACAGAGATTGGATGACATTTGATACTGAGATTATTGTGCCAAAAGTACTAGTAAAAGTATTAATAAGGTCCTAATTATAAGATATACTATTTCTCCCAACTAGTAATATATTTAAATAACAAGCTACAAAAGGTCATGGAAAGATGGAGGACACTGTTTATTCAATCATTTTTTTTTTTTTTGGGATATCCCATCTGGAAAACGGCTACATTAGCCACATGTTTTGTCCAAATAACTATCCTAACAACAACAATGCACATCAAGTATTTCATGTTTTGCCAACTACATCCCCAGCCTCATTATCATCTTAGTTGAATGTATACCTGTGCACCCTTTCTAAAGTCTTTCTTTTCAATTTCAGGTAACATGTGTTCTGAGTACCTTCCATTTCCATGTGGACCAGGATCCTGAAAGCTGAAGGAAAAAAATACAACAAAATTAAAAAGGGGCTGGGGAAGGAAGGAGTGCATCAACAACAGACAAGGCATCCTTATAATAGGCCGTTATACAAAAAGGGTTCACATACCAGTCAACAAAGCTGATATTTGTATGCATCAGATAGTCGTATATATACTCAAAACGGTGTAACGGTACACAACTGCAATGCCAGAAATAGTTAAGCAGAATTGATAATAGCAAAATTAATTAAAATTAGTTGGCAAAAAGTAATTCCACATAGCTATAAAAGCTCATCACCTATCAGAAAGTAAAACAAAATGCTGGTTATCAGGATCTTGGAGTGCATATGCCAACAATCGCCTCTCTGCATCAACCATCGAAATTTTCCCCCATATGACCTGCAAACATGATAAACCAACTAATTTTATTAATTTAAATACTCATCAATCTCTATCTCATTAAACAACAATAATAACTACAAATTAATAACATTTATTTTCTTTCTTTACAAATGTAACTGTTGTTCTTTGAAACTCTTTAGGACTACAGCATGTATATATCCTTTGAATGTGAGATAGTGCCTCTTCATCAACAAAGATTATTACTTCTCAAATAATAATAATAATATAATAAAAACAAACTAATATTATAACAACAACTACTGCCAAAGCAATATAAGATCTTTACGAACAACTAACATTTTAAAAAGAATTATCTAACAAAGCAGCACGTCAGAACTTCTACAAACAATTATGGATTTGACAGAATTCAATAAATATATTCAGGAGGAAGAGGGGAGAAAATTGATAACTTATGTAGATCATGTCATGAGTGTTACCCTTCTTTTCTTACAAATTACAATAGAGGTAATTGTTGCTTTAACCTTCATATCAGCAGATTTGAACATTTAAGTGCACAACTTAAACTTCTTGAAACGACTGAAAAAAGGTTATGTAAATCTAGACTGCAAAAAAACTAAACCGTGTCTACCCAAGTGGCCAAAAACAGAAAGAAACAAACATTTTCCACTGGGTTAAGGACTGAATAAGGTAGGCAAACACAAATTACATAATACAGGATTAAACCCAAGACTTAATTGGTTAATCCTCCAGCCCTTGTTTACATCAGACGAGATTCCATCTGGTTAAAAAACTGGCTAATAGATGTAAATATTGTTCTTAAATGGCATCATTGTCATCAATTTTGAAAAGTCAATTTTCCGATTAGTTATGCCAAACAATAGATGCCAATAAGCACTTTCCTCCCTCCCATTATAATGGAATAGATGCTGAAGACGGGTTCAAAACCCTATGGATTCATATGTAACTTTTTGGCTAGTCCTTGACATGTAAGTAATTTCTTGGTCATATCTTCTTCTTTGTCATACTTAGGATTTTCCTTATCAATCTATATAGATTATCTTACTCATTTCCTATATCTATATTTGTGAATCATAGCTCATAACAGTCTTAGTAGTTAGTATATCAAATTTAATTAATCATATTACCTCAAATAGATAAGTTTCCAATAAAGGGATAAAGGAACCATGCCCAGCCCAACTAAAATTAATAATTAGAGAACTAAACCAAAATACTATTAATCAATTCATTCGAGCAGTGGCACATCTTCATCAGACACCTGTACAAATATAATTCATGCCTATTGATAACCTTATCAAGAGGGGTTTATAATTAGTAAGTTGGTATGTGTCAGTGTAGTGGGAAAAAGGTGCATGGTGCACCATCTTTTACTCCATTCCGAGGTTGCTTATGCTTTGCGGAGTGAAGTGTTTAGGATGTTTGGGATCCAGTGAGAGATGTCATTGACTGTAGAAACTCTTCTATTTGTATGGAGAATTGGTTTGTAAAACACTCCTCAGCTGTATGGAATCTGGTGCCAGCATGCGTTATGTGGCTATGTGGAAGGCATGGGATAGTAGTATGTTTGGGGATGTTGAGAGACCTCTTGAGCAATTGAAATCTTTGTTGATTCGTACTTTGTTTGATTGGTCTTGGGCATGGGGTTTTACCATGTTTGAGTTCCAAAACTCTTTTACATCTTCTATTTGATCTTCTTGTAATTTTTTAAGTTAAATTTGTATTCATCACCATGAACATAAAGTATTTTTCATCTTCAGCAAAACTTTTATTACTTATCAAAAAAACAAAGGAGAGATCTGAGAT
Source organism: Quercus robur (assembly GCF_932294415.1). Taxonomy (NCBI): domain Eukaryota; kingdom Viridiplantae; phylum Streptophyta; class Magnoliopsida; order Fagales; family Fagaceae; genus Quercus; species Quercus robur. The sequence goes on from NC_065535.1 coordinate 47,470,646, forward strand.
TATGCCCACTTTTTAAGCAAATGAAGTTGTCTTTTCCTGATGGAGCAATAATTTCTATTTTTCACGCTGGGAGTTAATATCTAACAAAAACAGAAATGCCAATTTTAAAAATAAGATAAAAGAAACTGTATAATGAGTGCAGCAAACAGTTTGTTCATAGTTTTTTTCTGAAAAATACCCATTTCAATATATAATCTAACCATGAAGAAACATAAACCAAGAGTACACTTTGAAATTAAATTTGTGAACCTGATCACTGCGTATGTCCCGATTAACAAAATAACGGCTCACATGTACTGGTTTTTCCTTAGATGCATGCACATAAACAGAGAATTTTCCTTCATGACCCTGCCAAAAATGATGGAAAAGCTTCAGCTAAATATATGAATTTACCAACGATAAAACAGGCTTTATCAATAAAAATGATGGTCTGAGAGAAACAATCAAACAATAACAGGTTGCACATTTAGTACTAGTCTTAGAATCTATTTTGTTGACAGAATTTTCCTGGAAAGTTCTTCCTACCCACTACATAGTGATTTAAATGACAATCCACATGTAGTTTTAAGTCACAAGACCTATTTGAAAGTAATGAGACTTGTTCATCTAAATAAAATACATGCCAATGGTCGTTTGGAATGCCACAAAATGGGTTGGTGGAAATTCTTGCAAAACCCAGATGTAGGAAAATTTTGTCCTTGTGCCATACTTACATGGAAAAACTTCTCCCACAGTTTCTCAAATGGTAAAGAACCAGGAGTCAGGAACATGAAGGCAATTTTAGACTTGTGAGACAGAATAGGAGGTGAATTCAGGATATCTTTAATCACAACATGAGATGCAAGTTCTTCATCTGTAAATTCCCGTGCAGGTGCAGGTGGAAGCCAATCAGTAATTGACATGCATCCCCGAGAAGAAAATACATAACATGCTGCACTGCTTTGGGGTGGATACATATATGCACAAATCAGAAACAATGTGACCAACAAAACCAAGATTATGATCCACATGGGCCGCCTTAAAGGAGGGCGGTGGCGAGGCCCCGGCAATATCTGCATATCAGCCATGCCAACACGCCACGCCTGACTGGTCTTCATTTACAATAAACTCATCAATCAAATCTTCATCTCCAAATGATCTCTCCCTCGTCCTTTGTCCTCCCCATCCACCAAAACACCCTTTCCTCTCACCTAATTAACCCCAAATAATAAGGAGATAGAAACAGAAACACAGAGAGAGAGAGAGAGAGTAGTTTGATCAAGCCCCCAACCCTGAAATTTTGAAAGAAAAAAAACAACAAAATCAAATGGTTAAAGATCATAAACATCCAGTTTATACATATAACAGTTAAAGATTTAACTTTCTAAATAAAGACTCAGCTGGACCTTACCTAAAGTATTATCTTTCTCACTAATCAAACAGAGCAAAAGTGCATACAATTAAACATCAATAATTATCAATCCCATTGAATTCAACGAGTTTGATAAGCAAACCCTTTGAATTCAATAACTAATTAAACCAACCAATACAGAAAATTCCCATTTCTTCAAGTATATATAAAACATAAAATTCCAACGAAAGCGTTTAAAAAGTCAAACCCAAAATCCAGCGCCCACCACAGTTTCAACTTTCAACCTACCTACCTCCCCCAACAAAAAAAATAAATAAATAAATAACTAAGACTTGCTCAAAGCCCAAAAAATGAAAACTCCATGTCCCAAATGCACACTCTATCGAAAACATTAGTCAACCCCCTCAACAAGAATTTCCCATTATTCCCTGTTTGGTTGCTGAGAAAACACGTAAAAAAAAAAATATATATATATATATATATATTTATATATATATATATATATATATATATATATATATATATATATATATTAAGAAACACACTTGTAAACAATAACATAACAGAGAAAAATTGTCAGAAATGATGAATTGAAATGAACCAAGAGAGATACCTAATTGACGCAAATCTGTGAGGGATCTGGAAGCTGAAGCTTTTGACCAAATGGGTATTCAAGATCTAGGTCAGAAAATATTAACAAAAAAAAAAAAAAAAAAAAAAATCAGACACAACCAAACTCAAAGAGTCAGAGGGAGAGAGAGAGAGAGAGGTTTTTTATATTTATGCGTTTATGTATAGTTGTTTGATTATGATTTGATTCCTTAGACGATTCGTTTCTGCGTCTGTAGTGGATTTTTCTTTTTTCTCTCTCTAACCAAAAAAAAAAAAAAACAAAAACAAATTCTCTGACCTGACTTTTAGAGAGAGAAAGAAAGAATAGTCGAAGAAGAAGTCATTGTTGTTATTAATCTCTTTTTCTTCTCCTTTTTCTTGCTGTGCTCATCCAAACAAAATAAGCCATTTCAGCCTGCTTTTTTTTAATAATGCTATAGATCCAGATTATTTTATAATATTTTTATGAACAGTTGATGTAACTTTAGAATTTTTGAAATAATTATAACAAAACTGTCAAAAAAAAAAGAAATAATTATAACAAATAAAAATGTGATGTTAGTAATAGACCTATATTAAAACTAATAAAAATTTACTATATCATTAATTTATTTATAAAAACATTGTAAAATAGTTTGTGTAAATAATATTACTCTTTTTTAATTAGTTAGTATTTAAAAAAAATGCTTATTTTATGCGCATTCCTAGTGCGTGTCCTCATGGCCATTTAATTTGTTATTCCTTTACCAAAAAAATGCTTATTCTTACCTAGCTAGTTTTGTTGTATTTAAATTACATATTATTCCCTCTTCCCACATTTGTGACACCAAATCCAATAGTGGTCTCATTTGAAAAGTCAAGTGTAAGTTGTTTTTCCTTAAATTTTTCTATTATAAGTTAATAATATGGTATGCACTTTTTTTTTTTTTTTTTTAGGAAAAAGAAAACTTAGGAAATTGTTGAAGGCTAACCAACAAGGGAATTTCCAATGCCTAACTCAATAAAGAGTCTCTTAATTTATTTCATAAAACTCAAAGAGCTTTATACTCTGTTTGTTTCATTGTTAAGATATTTTCAAATGTTTGGTGTGATCTAAAATATCTAAGCTTAAACCATCAAATTTTTCAAGCACAAACTGATGGATCAACACTAAACTTGACCGAATTCACACCCTTAAGCACCAGATCAGCACAACCTTGATGAATCAATGCCCTTAATCACCTAATCCAAGCCCCAAACCACTAAATCAGCGCCTTAGACACTGGATCAACACCCTAATCACTTAATTGCCACCTTTAGCCACCAAATCGTGCCTCTCAATTCCGAATCATCACCCTGATTTCAAGTCTCCTAGCTACGATTCATTGCCAACCACCACTAACAACCATCTCTGTGGGTTTCAGACAAGTGGGGGTGTACAACGAGTTTCACATATATTAGGAAAAAGGGTTGTGCAAGCTCCCCAAATTGTAGTATGTTTTAACGAAATTTTGTTGGTAAAACATTGTTGCCGAGGGGGGGGGGGGTTGTTGCAAGGATGATTTTAGGGAGGTAGCTCGAAACTCAATGTTGGGCCAAAGAGGAAACCCAATGACTATCGATGTAATCTAATAGATCCAATTATGCCTAAGAGAGGTTCCACTACAAATAGATGTTTAATAATAATCTAGCTATAAAATATGATAAATATCCAATGAGTAGTTGTTAGGTGGCAGTTTTTTTGTTGCCAATATGATATTTGGAAAGCCAAGACCGAGACTTAACTTTGGGCTTGAAATATGGCCCAAAGGCTATCAGTAAAGCGAGGAAGGCCCATTTTTGCTTAAGGTCCGGGTTGCATCCAACAAAGATTATAATAAGGCCCCAAAAATACCTCCTGCAAAAATAAGCTAGCACAAAGAATGACCCATCACAATAAGTGCTTAAATAATTGTCCAGTGGTAAACAAGAGAAACATCCAACAATAGATTTCTGGAAAATTAATAAATATAATTGCATAGTAAAAATTATGCATTTCTTCCATAGTTGATTAATATAAAAGTGGGCTCGTTGTAACAAGTACACAAAAGGAAAATGGTCCAACAGTGAATATGATAGACCTTCAGCGGTAACGTCTAATTAGTTAATAAATGTGTTTACATGATAAAAATTATATATTTTCCTCATTATTATTAAGTCAACATGAGGAAAAACTTACATAGTATTCAAGAAATTATAGCCTTCATTATAATATCAATAAACAGGGATTAAAAACTTCATAATTACAAGTAAAAGAGGAAAATTAGGATGGAATGATGGGAAGAGAAAGACCCCCGGCTTAGTGTAGCAAATATTTAACCAAGTTTCTTATGCCCATGATGGAATATGTGGAAGGATGTATGGTAAATGATGGAAACTATTCTTATATGAATGGGTGAGTAGATATATGGTGATGTAGGAATAAAATGGTAAAGGAACTTGGCTATTTTTGGCCATGGTGGTGAGAGACTGATTGTAGCTAATCACGAGACCTTTATGGTGCTGGGTTTTGTTAAAAAATAGAAGAAATGTTTGTGAGTTGATGGGTATGGGCCTTTATGAACTAAAAAAGGAACTTATTTCTGAATTAAGGACTGAAAATAAGAAGATAGATGGAGACTTTAAGAGGATTTCGCCCCCTTTGATGAGTAGATGGTGCTTTCATTTAATAGTAAAGCTTAGGGAGCAATTAGCAAAGGCCAAAAACGTTGGGCCTAATTAGCAAGAGAATTTTTAGAATATCCATCATGAGATTTGGCCAAAAGTGGTATGAACTCCTTTTTGAGTGCTTGTCTCCTTTGGGTAATATTAGGTGGAGCTGAAATTCAGAATATTTAACCTAGGATTTGGCCAAAAATAGTGTGATTTGCTTTTGAGTATTTTATCTTTTTTGGGTAATGTCATTAAGTGCAGAGATTTGGAGATTGATCATAGCCAATAAGATCATGACATACATGGGGCTAGAACTTGGTTATTGCAACTAAGATTTGAACTTCAAAGAGTAGGAGCTATCACCCTAAGCTAGGTGTCAAGCTTTTAGCCTACTTCAGGGAGCTCCGCTAGAGATCTTTTTATGCACTCCAAACCACATATCCCTATATTTCCCCTTTAGGAATTCATAGGCTTGGTTCATGAATTAGTTTTTAGACATTTTTAGTACTTCAGAAACTAGTTTGCTAAAGTTTAGATGATTTGGTCATCGCTTCCTTCAGTGATAACTGAAACTTAGGGAGGAAGAATGGCATTTATTGCATTTTAGCTTTTTGGTGTTAGCCTTGCCCCTGAGTACTATTCACGTCAGAAATGGTAGTGGCAGAGAGGTTGATGGGACAGGTGGCCAACTTCTTTTTTGGTTTGAGAGCTTAGTTGCTTCTTGAAGTACTCTCTAGCGGATGACAGAACTGAATGGAGTTCTCCAACTAGGTTAGTTTGTACATATGGGTTGTTTTGGATGAGACTTCATGTTAGGCTTGCCCATGAGGGCTAAGTCGTTTGGTAGGCCTCTGACTTGGTGGTTCTCTCTACTTGGGCCTATCCTTTTGCTTTCTTATTGTGAGCCCTACAAAATGGACAAAGCTACCATATATTGCCATGAATTTTTATTCCATATGGGCTTTAGTTGTTAGTAAAAATGAAATGTATTCATGAGTGTTGGAAATAAATATTATGAATGTTGTGATATAAAATAAATAGTGATCATGGGTTCTTATTATATAAATTCCATGGGTTTATTATATGATATGAAATAAATAAATGTCATGGTTTTAAGATAAATAATCATAACTTTCCATGAGTTTTTATAAGATTATTGCTATGGGTTTTCAGAATAGATAATTGTCATAGATTCCATGGGCTTGTAATATTACAGTAACAGATTTAAAAACTTAAAACATTGTTCATCATTAGACTTTTAAGTGAAATACTTATGATATAGTATTTCGCTAAGTATTAATAACCTTGGCCTTTTGATAAAATAATGTCAAGTAGTTAGCTTGGGTTTTTAATAGTGCCAATGAAAATTAGGCTTTTGATATTGCCAATGAGAATTGAGCTTTTGATATTGCCAATGTAAATTGGGTTTTTAATATTGCCAATGAGAATTGAGCTTTTGATGTTGCCAATGTGAATTGGGTTTTTAATATTGCCAATGAAAATTGGGCTTTTGATATTGTCAATATGAATTGGGTTTTTGATAAATAAATTGCCATGGGTTTAAACCATAGGCTTTGATTATGGATTTGAATTCCATTGATAAAGTTGCCATGGGTTTTGATTATGGATTTGAATTTCATTGATAAAATTGCTTTGCCATGGACTTGAATCATGAGCTTTAGAAATATTACCAAGCATAAGTAGTCTTGGGCTTTAAAAAGAATGGGATGTGTGCATTGGGTTGTAGGGCCGGCCGGTTTTGGGCTTAGCTAAATAATGATAATGAAATTGGATAAGATATGAGTTTTTTAGGCTTTTGTGATGGTTTATAGCATGGCCCAATTTAGATAATGAGATATCAAATATTTGTTGGCCAATAGGATGAGAAATATCCATAGAGGCTCAAAATAATTTATGGGTGATATTTTGGTATTTTTTGGTGAATAAATAAATGTGATTAAATAGGATTGGGGCACGTGGCATGAGTGAAAAATTTGTACCTCAACAGTAGTTATAGAAAAAAGAGCTAGTAATAAATAAATCAAAACATATTTTGACAACCAGTGTATTTCTTTTTCTATTAATAAATCTGTTCGAGAGATAAACTCAATAATGATAAAGACATCATATCCTTCAATCGTAAAATAATAAAACTTGTATAATGGTCTCATAATAATAATCACAAGTAAAAGAGGAAAACTTAGTGCAGTTGAGAGAGAGAGAGAGATTGTATACAGCCATGTGCAACAATGACTTAAGCAAGATCCCTCTTTATGACATGGTAATAAAAGATGAATAAGTGAGGGCATTTTTGAAGATTTTTTTACGAGGATCGGTGAATGTATGAATGAATATATGAGAGAATGTATGAGAAGAGTGATGTGTTTAGAGCTAGTTTTAATTGTAGTAAGTAGATGAGGTTTCTTTGCTCTATTTCTAGTTTTTAGGAAGGTGTGTGTTGCTAAGATATTAGGATTTTTTGAGTTGGTGACGATATGAGTAATTATTGGCATTTTAGTGCTACCCTTTTATAGTGGGATGTTTAGTGGGTAAGTAGAAAAAGACAAGAAAGGACTTGAGCTAATCTACAATGTTGTTTTAGTGAAAGATTTGAGCTAGTAATGAAGAAAAGCATAAGCTTGAAGCTCTGGCCATGGCTTCGCTGCTCTTGGACCAAAAAATTGAATGAGCGAGATATTTGCTTTTTTCTTGGTTGAGAAGCCAACATAGCTCATAGGTCTTGTCCAAGTCAGTAGTATCAAATGGTGGGAGAGAGATTTAACTTTAGTGTGCCATGTTTCAAGCTCAGATCTTGATTTGAAAACCTAGTCGCACTTGCTGATTGGTCCAATTATCATTTGGTTAAGTTTGGACTAAAAGAGAATTTGCTTGGCTATAGTTAGTTACATATGTGGGATTCAATTATGAGCTATTTGTATTAGCTTTGGCACATTGGTTGAAGTTCTTACCCAACTGTTAGTGGCCTTGTTACACATGTTGATTTAGCTTATTGGGCCTTTGCAAGACTTGAATACTTGTCATGGGTCTTGCATATATAATGAAATAAGTATAACTATCATGGGCTTTACCATGAGCTTTGATAAGATGATTTTCCATGGGCTTTGTAATAATTTGTCATAGGCTTTTGAAAGAAATGAAGTGAAAGTAATTTGTCATAGGCTTTAACCATAGGCTTTATAGTTATTTTCCATAGGCTTTTTAAATAAATTGGGCTTTGGATCCAATTTTGGGCTTGGCCAAATGGTGAGATAAAATGAGGTAGAGGATGACATTTTGGCTTTTGGCTAAATGATGTGGTTGTGGATTTTTGTTCCAACTTTGTAGTGAAGTCAAAAGATACTTGTAGAGGACCAAAATGATTTGTAGAGTGTGTTTTTGTATTTTTTGGTGATTAGGTAAGTGAAATCCAATAAGGTTGGGACATGTGGCATGTGGATAAACTTCTCCCTCAACAAACATTTTACAAAGGGTTTTCTAGTCAACAGAAATCATTTTTAGAGTTAACTAAATTTTATAATAAAGCAAACACTTGAAAATACTAAAAATGTTTTTTTGAAAAATATTTTACAACAAACCCAATGGAGCAACATAGATTTTTTGTTGTTGTTGTTGTAAGGATGATGGAACATTTTGTGTGATATAGGGCCCATTTTTTTATATGATTTGATGAGGAGTCGAACTTAGTATATTTTAAGGTTGGCTATAAATATAAACTCAAATTTCCAAGCCTTTTTAATTACTAGATCAATATAACATGATATGTTATACATAAGTGTGTTGTAATATGTTAGTTGATCCTATTTTAAGGCCTCGTTTGGTTGGAGTGATTATAGGGACAATGGAGAATGGAAGAAAGAAAAATGAGAAGAAGAAAGTGATGTTTGTAGTTGTTTGGTTGAGGGTGGAAAAGGGGAGAGAATTTAGTGGTGCCTAGGAGTTTTCTCTCTTAGCCTACCAAAACACAATCTCCCCAAATTGGGGTGAAAATGGGATAGAAAAGGGAGGCAAAAATATTTGGACAAAAATGCCCACATCACAAGCTTCTTAGTCCACTCTGTTGTGTGTACACGTTGGTTTTTGTTTTTGTTTTTTTAATAGAACTGTTTATTTTTTATTATTTTTATGATAAGATAGAACTGTTTACTATGTACACATTCCGTGCATCTTTTTTTTTTTTTCTTTTAGACATTTGTCTTTTGTTGTTTTGGTGGTTGGCTGGCTATTTCTTTTTTGCTTTTTTGTCTACTTAGGTGTAAATCCTTATATTTTGTGTTTTTTTTTTTTTTTTGTGTCATCCTTTTTTTTTCTCTCACTTGTTTTTGGTTTTTGTGCTAATCTATTTTTTTTTTTTTTGATGAAGTGTCCATTTATATACAAATTTTTAATCAAAATATTATGTGCAAATTTTTTTTTATCTATGAGGGACATGAGAGTAAATTTATACAAACTCTATTTTTTATTTTCTCACTTTTCTCCTCAACCAAATAAAAGAGTTTTCCCTCCCTCCAATTGTCGACACTTAGCCCAGAATGGAGAATCATTGGGCCTTTGTTTGAACACTCGTCGTGGCGACGCTCCTGCGCGCGCAGGGCTCGTTGGAGGCCCCTCTCGATGATTTTGCGTGGTTTGTGTAGAGCTTCGGGTGCTCTCTCTCTCTCTCTCTCTTGGTGGAGGAAGGTAGGTCTACCTTTAGGGGTGTGGCAGGAATCTTGGCCAAATTTTAAGGGAATTACTAAAGGTAAGTGAAGTCGCCACCAATCATTGGGTTTTTCTAAGGTGTGATTGGTTACCTGTTTCTAGTTGATTTTATTACCAATCCTAGGCTAAGAAAAATGGAATTTTTCCTAATCTAATGTGGATGGCAAAAAATTCTTGATTTTTGAGTTCGGAAGTTTGGTTATGTGTGGGGAAGGTGTTAGGCACCCCACAACGCCTGTCCAAGGACAGTCCTTTGTTTTGATAAAACCTTAATTTTCGGAGATTGACAGTAAAAAACATGATTTTGGCATTGGCTTTTGGAGATTTGCATGCATGGGGGCTTTGAGGTTTGGCTTTTGAATGGGTGTGGTCCCAATCTATGCTTTCTTAAGGCATTCGGGTAAAGTATTAGATTTCCATGGTGAAAATCCGGCGACATGTCACCTTATTTTCGCGACGGAAATTAGCTATTGCTTCGCAGTAGATGACATGGACTGTGACAATCACACAAAAAGGGGCGAGTAGTTATATATATACATACATCATGCACAATGCTAGCACACAAAGCAGGAAAGTAAATGCTTACATCCTTAGAGCATGACCCAAAATATAGGTGCAGGAAAGTAAACAGGGGTCATCGTACTCTAGAGATGAGGACGAATGGTACACAACATGATATACCCAATACAACCCATCTAAGAGAGAAATGAGGGAGGAAGGAAAGGGATTTAAAAGAGTACATAACCAAATGGGAGAGGCTAGACCCCTAAACCTACTGAACATAACTGCTTGGCTTATATCCACATGCTTACATCCTCGCCCTTTTTGCTTGCGCTTAGGAGACCGTCCCCTAATTCCATGCATCCTCGCTCCGTGTGTGTACATGCAAAGGCAAAGACAAGAAACTAGTAGATAAGCAATGGAAGGAAAAGATGCAAAGAGCATATGAAAAAGGCGTAAAACAATAAGCTTGATGGATATGGCAAGCAAAGAAACAAGAAAGCAAGCAAACAAGAAAGAAGACAAAACATGCAAAAAGCAAACAAAAGGTGGTGTCCACAAGGGACAAATGTAGGTTTGGATCGAATGTCCATAACTTCATTGTGTTGAAGCATGGACAATACATTAGTAAGCAAGACTCATGCATGGACATGTGAGCAAGCGTGTAAGGATGCAAAGAAAGCCAATAAGCGGCGCGAACAAACACGGTAAGCATAGCATAGCATCGCATGAAGCGGAAAGGGAAGGATATGCATGAAGCAATCGGCATCATGGCGATGCATCCCAAATGGTTACATCCAAACAATGCCTCATGGGTGTCAGATGTAACCACGCAACCACAAACCCGCTAAGGGCGTCAAGCATGGTAAAGCCTAGAACTAGAGAGGCTAACATAAGCATAAAGCATAGGAGCAAGCAAGCATAGACATGCAAATAGGAACGATCCAAACCCTTTTGAAGTGGGCCTTGGTGTATGGATGATGACAAAGACCATAGGGTCTAGATCGGGTCTGAACCAATAGGCCAAAACATAAGAAAATGCAATAAAAGAAACAAAAGGGCTATAATAGCACATGACATGACAAGCATAGCCTAGGTCTAGGCACACAAACATGGAAGATAGTATAAAGCATGTAGAGAACATAGATCCAGGCACACAAGCATGTGAAAACATAGATCTAGACAAGTAGGCATAGAAACATACACATCAACATGTATAAGCCTATCACATAAACATGGAAGAACATGAATCCAAGCATATAAGCATGCGAAAACAAGGATCTAACCATATAGCATGGAAATAAACACATCAACACATAGATTTGAGTAAGGCATATCTAACAACATCATGCAAGGATGTGAGCATGTAACCCTAACATCAACATAAAACAAAAAAGAGGAACAAAGCATAGGAAAATATGGCATAAAGCATAAAGCATGTAGATCAAGACAAATAACATGTAAACAAGCATGGAAGAACATGGATCTAAACTAAGAACATGCTAGGAGCAAGATAAAGTAAGGAACATGCTAAGGAAAGTAATAGATCATGTTATTAAGGCATAAAAGAGCAAGATAAATGCTAGAAAAAGATTTAGAAAGTTAGGGGTGTGGATAGTAGCTAAAAAAGCTACATCCACACTCCTAAAACCCAAATCCAAGGTGTAGAACCAAGGAGAAGAAGATTGAGTATAAGAATAATACTTTGTATTTTTGATGAAGAAGGAAGAATCAAGAGGCTTAGATGTGTTTTTTGTGTTTGAGAGAGAGAAAAAATGTGTAGAAAATGTCCAGGCAGAGAGCAGGACCAAGGGAGACTTTTTTTTTTTTTTTTTTTTTTTTGGGGTCTGGGGGGTGCCTGGGGCCTTTTATAGCCCCGACACACTTTATGAGGCGACAGCCCTTCAAGGGTTGCCACCTGTGAAGCTTCTAAAATGGGGTTGATCTTGACACCCCTGAAATATATTAACTTCCAGTGTCTAAAATGGTATGGAACTTGAAAATCCAATAGTCTGATCAAAAGTTATGGCTCCTGGAAATTAGCGGTGCATCAATCGGTGCGTTAATCCGGTTTTCATGATATCTCGTCCATTCTAACTCCGATTTTGACCCATGAATAGTCGTTGGACTGAGAATTTGATAATCTTCACAATGGCATTGGTTTCGAATCAATATTAGGGTTTTTGAGGCCCGCCAGGAGTCAACTCTAGGTCAAACTTGGTCAAAGTTGCCAAAAATCCTTGAGAAGCTTGGGTTTGATGTAAAACAATGAAAAGTGATATTTTGAGGGGATTTTGACTTTGTTTGACTTTCGGTTAACCCAGGGTTGACTAGGAGTGTTTTGGTCATTTTGGCTGAAAGAGGCACTTTGAGTGCTCTGATGTCCGAATGGGTTGCGCCACATCATTCTAGATGTTCTTGCGGCCCCATGGAGAGAAAATAATATTTTTGGATTTTTCAAGGTCTGACATGCAAATCAAGGGCGGACAAAGTACGGTATCAACACCAACCAAACACAAATAATGGAAAACTAAATCTTTTCTATCCTCCCACTATTTTCTTTCATCTCACTTTTCCATCTCCTCAACCAAACAAAACCTAAGAGTAGAAGAGTGGAAAATGTTTAAAAGGAAAATTTTAACATGATTTAACTATCTCATTCAAGCTAAATGGTCTACACAAGTGAGTGATAGGTGAGGGATGAGAAAGAAACATATGAATTTTTTATCTTATTTTTAAAATATTCATCTAAAGAGTTCGTTCTGAATTGTTTATGTGCTTAACAGTTTGTTATGACCATAACTATTTTTTGAAGGATTTTTCTTTTCACAAATAACCTTTCAAATGTATATTTTCATCTCTCTCTGTCTCTCTTTCTCTCTCTCTCTCTCACACACACACACATATTGTACACTATAGAGAGAACATTCACACTTTGATTTAGTTGTATTCTTAAAAAAATTTTCTTTTGCAGCCCATTAGCAAACTCAATTGGGTGGAGGCAAATATCATCTTAAAAAAAATGATCATTTAATGCCTTTAAACTTACTTTGCTCTTTAATTCTTCCATAAATCCCCTCAAATTTTCTCACATCGAAATTTCTCCCCCACTCTCATGTTGAGGAAAGTATTGATTTTTACAGAAATACAAACTATCCATTCTAATTTGGCATTTCAACTAAGGAAGTTAATATTGCACCCATACTAGTAGTATATATCTTATCAGCCATTAAATTGGTATCGATACTTCCCTAAAATGCACCAGATAAAATACCAACATGTACTAGAAATTTTTCGGGTTTTTTGGGTGGTATTAATGTTTTTGGCCATTGCAATGGAAAAAAAAAAATTAATGTTATTTAAGCTACATTGGATTGTTAGGGACATATTTTTATGTAATTGGCATATCCTTTGACAAAACGCATTTTACTTGTATTTAGGTAAATCTAAGTAGGTTCAAGATGATCATTACAAGTGGTTAAATTGAAGACATGAAGATTACTCAAGAACTGCTCAAGAAAAGTGCAAATCTGCAAGTCTCGATACCTCCTCGACAGAAGCTCGATCTGTCGAGATTCATTAAATCTCGAAAGATGTCTCGATTGATCGAGCTTACGAGATTCAAATTATAGCCAACAACGTTTTTATCCTAAAAGGCTATTTGATTATGGGTTTTGTATAATCCTTATAGGACTAGGAAAACCCAAGGTTTGTGGGTTTGTATAATCCTTATTGGACTAGGAAAGCCCAAGGTTTGTGTTAAACTATTTGGAATAGGAAAGCCCATTAAGCTCCTATTTAAAGGAGGTGGAAAAAGAAAAACCCTAACCCTAGAGAGCTTCATAAGGTTTTCTTTTTAAAACCCTAGCCTCCTCCTACAGAAGAAAGAGTTCTTGCTGCATTTCTTGTACGCCTTTGGGTTCTGTAACCAAGCAAAGTCTCTTGCATCAACATTGAAGATCTTATTGGTGTTTTTATGTAAAGTTGCTGCAAATCAACTACAACAATCAAAGGGTTGCTGTGGAGTTAGTCACGTACTGGGATTTGTGCAAAGGAGTTAGTCACGTACTTGGGAGTCGTGCATCAGAAAGGGGAACTGTCACTACAGAACAAGTCCAATTGGGTATTGGGGTAAGGGTTCAACTGTAGGTTGGTAAGGTACTTGGAATTCCTTTACTTGTAACCGCTTGTTGTGATAATAGTGGAGTTTCGGGAGTGGTGACCTGAAAATCACTCTGTGGGGTTTTTGCTGTTAGGTTTTCCCCATTCGTAAACAAATCACCGTGTTATTTATTTTCCGCTGTATAATTAGTTTATTGGTGATTTGTTTGTGCTACCACGGGTTTGTATGATAAATTGATTAATTAATAACTTGGTTAATTAATTAATTAATTTCTATCACAAGGGGTCATTCAGTTTATGGCCTATCATAGATTAATTTACTTATGTTTATAAAATATGCGGATTTTAAACCGTATGTTGATAAGCATCAAAATAAATAAATATATTGTAGACACATCATTTTGTACCCCTTATGACTGAAGCCCCCATTCCCCAATGATGCTAAAATTCTAAGGCCCAAGGTTGGTTTAGGGCCCAATCAAATTACAAATTGACTTGAGAGGTATTAAAATGGAAAATATAATTTTTTATGAGCAAATAAATCTATTTTTGGAAAATGAAAGGCCAAAGAATCCCTCGGCTTATGTACATAGGCAAGGACCTACATACTGATGTGTATGTATGTAGGCACGGACCTGTACATGCAGCTAGGGTTTCAAAAACCTAAGAAAGACAAGTTTTCTGCATTAAAGACCGAGGTTTGGATTGAATCCCACATCGTCTGGGAGCCGTTCCAAACCCCCTTTTTTCAACTATATAAAGCCTTACATGGTATATTTCAAAACACAAATAAAATCCTAAGGGAAAACCTAAGATTCACTAGAAATAGTGAATCAAAGAGGGAGTTTTTTTACAAAACATCCTCAAGTCAAGTCAATTTTATTTTGATTGGGACCTTTTCTATGCTTGATCCTTGAGTTTTGAAGTTTACTAATAATTTTGGTTTGGTTGTGAATAGATTTGACTGAGGGGAATAGTTAAAATCAAGCTAAAAAAGCTTTTGTTTTAAGGTATATGTTTAAACCTCTTTTCTTCCATTTCTGCCTTTAACCTTGCTATTAATCTTATTTGTTTGCCTTGTTTATGCGTTAACATGTTTGTTTAGTTTAGGTTTTAGTTTGTTTTCTGTTTTAAAGCATGCTAGGTTGTTAGATTTGTTGTTCTTTTAGTTTTTGTTTTTGTTTTTTGGGTTAGGGTTTTTTCGAGCGTGTTTGAGTGTGCATGTGTACGCAGGCTCGAAGTATGTGTATGCATACAATTGGCCTATGTATGCAGGCCTATGTATGCGCATGCATACTCGTGCATAAAAACCTTAATTTGAGTTTCTTTTTGCTTTTGTTTCTTTGTCTCTTCCATATAATATGCCTCTGTTTGGTCCATTTTTATGCTTTCTAAGTTTATGTTCCTTTGTTTAGTTGTTTGTTTGTCTTCAACATGCGAGATTAGGGTTTTCTCTTTGTTTCTTGCTTTGATACCCTAAACATGTATTAATATTGTTAGGTTCTAAGTAATTAGGAACTAATGTATTAGAACTTTATTTTGTATTGTTGGCAAACCATGATCAAAACAGATGTTAGCCTTGTTTAGACTTGCTCAAAGTATAGGTCTTTTATGTAAAGTTGGAATCGAGTTAACAGCAGAATTGAGTGTGCAATTTTGACTGGCTCGATCAATCGAGAATTAGACTTAATCGATCGAAAGTCGGGTAGAATGTTTTTTCTACAGAAATTCCAACTCAGTCCTAAGCGCATATGACGTGTAGGGTTTTATGTTTTTGCCCTAGGTATAAAAGGGAAACCCTAGTCACGTTTTTGAGGTTGCTCTGCTTGCTGTGTGTGTGAATCTTCTGTGAGATCTGAGAAGCAGTTGCCTTCACACATGCTTAGGATTATCGAGAAGGAGATTTCATTGAGAGCTTGATGATCGTTTCAGTTGCTACAATAAGAGCTTAAAGATACACAAGCGGGAGTGCTTGTACTTGCTGGGAATCCAAGAAAGAAGGAGTTCGTGGTCTTAGAGCTTGCACGTGGTCATGTCAGTAAGTTTTCTACATGAGGTAGCAATAGGATGTTAGTGGTCTAAGTCGCTATTGTGTAAACTTCAATTCTTTCATAGTGGATTTAGTTTTACCTTGAGGATCTAGGTTAAATCCTCTCCAGGTTTTTACCGGTTTGGTTTCCTAGGTCATCATATCTTTGTGTTCTTTATATTCCGCACTTTAGATTGATATGATTATATGATTGTGTTAATCTGGAATTTGGATTAAGTAATAACTTGGCTAAATAACTATGTTAATCTGGTTGTGTTTTAAGGGGTCTAAAAACAAACAAATATGATTATACATTGATGTCATAGGTGCTGTGATGCAGTGAGGTAAGCAAGGTAAGACATACATTCACATAAACAAGCATTGATTTGAATATGATTTTGTTTGGATGACAAAACATGGATGAGGTTTGCAGTAACGTTTATTTAATTCTTCCATGATATGATGCTATATGAGATGAGAAGCATGATAGATGTATGCTAGGGTTTGTGACGTAATGATAAGAATGATAGATGTATGTTAGGGTTTGTGATGTGGTGATAAACATGATAGATGTATGTTAGGTTTAGGGATGAAATGTCATGTTGTATGTTTAGATGTATGCTGGTGTGTGTGTGTTTAAGATGCAATGTTGAATGTGCTTTTAAAAAGATTAAAACGTAAGACACAATGAGTGGAAGCCAACCCATGGGTCGAGCAGTTTTGGGTGTCTAACACCTTCCCAAGACCATACCTAAACTCCAAACTCATACTCTGGTAATAAGATTAGTCCTTCCATGTAAGGGCGCTATATTCATGGTTCCTAGACCATAAAACTAGGTGGCAACTCCTTGTTTCTCCGCCTCGATCCACTCGGCAGAGGCGTACTCCCCAAAAAAGCAGCGTCAACCACGCGTTGCGCCCACATACATACATACATACATATTAAAATACAAACGCACGCATATACATACACAAATATATAAATAGCGGTAATCTCGAAATGGTATACTAGTATCAACTGATACTGAAATATTTTGTTCCTTTAGCCAAATTGAAACAACCTCTTATACGAAATTGACTCTCAATTTCAAATATAAAAGTGACATATGTTTAAAAATAGCATGTCAATATATTATTGTACTAGTTAAACAAAAATACAATTTTATCTCTCAAGATTTTAAAGGCCCGATCACTCTCTCTTTTCCCCCCTGAAATCGCAAAAAGCCAAAAACCCTTTTGTTCTCACTGTATATGTATATGTGTGTGTGCGCGCGGGGGTGCATGCTTGCAATTTGGGCTCCTATCGACAATGAATCATAGGAGTAGACTATTGCCTCCACATATGCATGAAAGTAGTCACCCCCTAGATATATGTCTAGGAATCATTTTGAACTCCATATAATAGGTCTAAATTGAGTTTGAGGTTTGAGTACGAATCTAGAAGATATATGGCACCCTACACCTCCCAATTGTAGCTAACCATCATTTGTGTTCTTGGATTTTTGATTATGGTTAAATTAACATTACCAGAAGTGCACACTCACATCCTAATCTTAGGTTCTAACTATGGCACAAATCAAGTAAACATGGGGTCAATTATGTATTAAAGGAATTAAGTGTAATTAGGGTGAAAGGTTCAGGTGAAATAGTGTAATTTGTCATAATTTTTTAAAAAGGAAATTTGACAATGATCTTGTCAATAATTCACGAAAGCATATAATTTTTTCCTAGCTTTAAAATTTGAGCTTAATTTTGAAGTCATTAATTTCAACTTGAAAATAGTGAAACAAAAAATTAGAAGAAAAGAAAAACAGCATTAAGTTCAACCTTTATTTCTTCTCCAAACAAAAAAAAAAAAAAAGTTCAATCTATATTTGTGAGAGACCTCGAAAAAAACATCTCTCAAAAAAGAGATTCGGGTACCTTTTAGGGCACCTCTCTTTTTGGGTAAGGGGTTTGGTGTTGCCACTTTTTTTTTTTTTTTTTTTAATACAAAAAAGGAAAAAAAGAAAAACTAAATATACACAAATACATGACCGAATTGTTCTCTTCATTGATTGAATACATATTACATATCTTGAAAAACTTTAAAATTACATAGCTTTGGGGTCCTAGTTACAATCTACAAAATACATGGCCTATTGTCCTAGTTACATTCTACCCAAAAAAAAAAAACAAAGAAAAAGCTATATCTACTTAACCAAAGACCTAAATCTGGAGGCTAGGTTACAGAATGGGAAGGTGTTAGTCACCCATTCCACCCAGACAAAGTTTGGTCTTCTAGACTCTTGTGACCAATGTACAATGTTATCCATGTCATGAATGATATGTTGTACATGTGAAACAAAAATTAAATCACACAAATTTATTTATGAATGAAGTCTCTTCTTTTGTTTAAAAAAATTCAGATCTGTTTTGGTGATTAAAAAAAATTGATTTTGGTTTGTCAAAATTCCAGATTTGTTTTGTAGTATGTAAAAAAAGTGGTTTTTGATGATAAAAATTCAGATATGTTTTATGATGAAATAAAGTTTTTTGGTTTGAAAAATATCAGATCTGCTTTTAAGAACATAGAAAAAATGGCTTATGATTTATAAATGATCAGATTTGTTTTTTAAGAACTAAAAAAATGGTTTTTTGATGACAGAAAAAAAAAAAATCAGATCTGTACCTAAGAAAGATACAAATCATGAATTAAGTAAAACAAACACCAACACAATCATGTTTAATCTTTTTCTTTATTTCAAATCTGCATGTATTAATGAAAAATCAGATCTGTACCTAAGAAAGATACAAATCAGTTTTTAATTGAGAAAAATTCAGATTTGCATCTAATGAAGATGCAGATACATTTTTATTTTGAGAAAAAGTCAGATCTACATCTTGTAAAGATACAGATTTGTTTTCGTATTGAGAAAATGTCAGATCCACATCTTATAAAAATGCAGATCTATTTTTATTTTGAGAAAAAGAATTGTTCACATGCAGATTATTGACATTCGAGAAAGAGATTATAACAATCACATAAAAACAATCATGCTTTAAACAAAACAATGATGAACCATTCATGTTATGGATAAAAACATTCATCAATATAAAAAACACAATAAAGATAGGGTGAAGGAAACAACCTCTTGCATGAGCATTCTTTGTTCTTGAGAGAATGTTTTAGGGTTTAAAGAAGTTTGTTCAATTCTTTTTGAAACCTAAAAACCCTAATTTAAGTAGCAACACTCAGAGAAGGGATTAGAAAATATGGGCAATTTGAGAGCCTAAAATGTATGCCTCTCTGAGTGTAAAAAAAAGGTGCTGAATTATGAGGTTTAGTCTTTATTTATAGAGGCCAGAAGACACTAAAAAATAGGTACGGACGATTAGGATTTGAATTTGGACGCATCCTTTTGCGAAAAGGTCGAAAAGAGTGTGCTTTATCGTCACCCGAAGGTCGTTGGGCCAAAGCCCATCACATGAAAATTTGGCCCTTTTAGAGTGCCGTTCAGCACTCCAAAAGTGCCAAATTGGCCCTATGGCTCCTAACACTCTTTCGTGTTCGGGTGCCGTTTGGACTCCTCTTCTAGCGTTTTTTGGCCGGTCCTTGTACTGAGACGCATTTTCATCCTCCGTCTATGATTTTTTATCTCTCTTTTGGATAATTTAGGCTATTTAAAAATAATTATCTTGACAATAAATACCTTAAAATAAATCTAGAGAAAGTTCAAATTATCCACAATTTTATTGTTATCCAATCATCTCTTTTATTCCCATGCATGCATCCCTATTTTGAACACTAATTATCAACCAATCACAAAATTATTTAATCAATTCTAATTGTTTAACCAATCAGAATTAATTTAAACTAATCATGTGTGGTCGACTCTAGCTAGACATAATGCATGTTGGCTATGCAAACTTGATCATTCGATACCTTTTGATCTAATGGTCCGATTTGAAAACCGAAAACATCATTGCGATTGTTAGAATCTCAAGATCATTTTTATGATATGCAATGAATGAATTAATGCATGTAATGCAAAGACAAACTAATGCATGTAATGCAAGAACAAATTAATGCATGTAATGCAATTATCATTTTTGGGGTACATGAATGGTCATTCAAGTCATTCTCCTTGATTAAATCATGGGTGCAAAATTGAGAGTCTACAGAATACCCTCATTGACAGAGCTTGAAAAGTGAATGTCAATGTAAAACAAAGACACTGATTTTAGCGACCATGATTTAATTGAGGTTGAATTTTCAAAGATTACCTAGCCCTCGAACCTAAAATCTTGGAGCATAGAACTAGCCTTATCTTTTGACAAAAAATAATGAAAATACTGGACTTAGTTGGTAGTTGATGACTCTAGACATGATTCTTGGCAATTGGGGTGACCAAAGGACTTTTCAATCCTAATCTTGAAAATGAAGTTATTTGGGATGACGATCAAAGGTCTTCTTCTACTTTGATCTAGAGTTGTTGGAATGACGATCAAAGGGATCTCCTCTACTTTGATTTGAAATGGAATGATGATCAAAGGGATCTCCTCTACTTTGATCTAAAATGGAATGATGATCAAAAGGATCTCCTCTACTTCAATCTGGAATGGAATGATGATCAAAGAGATCTCTTCTACTTTGATAATCTAGAACTGAAATGATGATCAAATGGATCTCCTCTTCTTCTATCTGGCTCTGAAATTATGATCAAAGGGATCTCTTCTACTTTGATCTGGAATGGGAATGTTGATCAAAGGGATCTCCTCTACTTCGATTTGGAATGGAATGTCGATGAAAGGGATCTCCTCTATTTCGATCTAGAATGGAATGATGATCAAATGGACCTCCTCTACTTTGATAATCTGAAATTGAAATGATGATCAAAGGGATCTCCTCTACTTCAATCTGGCTCTAAAATGATGATTAAAGGGATCTCCTTTACTTTGATTTGAAATGGGAACGTCAATCAAAGGGATCTCCTCTACTTTGATTTGGAATGAAATGATGATCAAAGGGATCTCCTTTACTTTGATAATCTGGAACTGAAATGATGACCAAAGGGATCTCCTCTACTTTGATCTGGAATGGGAATGTTGATCAAAGGGATCTCCTCTACTTCGATCTGGAATGGAATGATGATCAAAGGGATCTCCTCTATTTTGATAATCTAGAACTGAAATGATGATCAAAGGTCCTCCTCTACTTTGATCTAGAATGGGATGATGATCAAAGTTTCTCTTCTACTTTGATTATTTGGAACTGAAATGGCGATCAAAGGTCCTCCTCTACTTTGATCTAAAATTATTGATGTTGATCAAAGGTCCTCATCTACTTCGATATGAAATTATTGATGTCGATCAAAGGTCCTCTACTTCGATCTGAAATTATTTATGTCGATCAAAGGTCCTCCTCTACTTCGTTCTGAAATTATTGATGTTGATCAAAGGTCCTTTTCTACTTCAATTTGAAATTATTAATGTCAATCAAAGGTCCTCCTCTACTTCGATCTGGAATGAAATGATGATCTAAGGTCCTCCTCTACTTTGATTTGAAATTATTGATGTGGATCAAAGGTCCTCCTCTACTTCGATCCGAAATTATTGATGTAGATCAAAGGTCCTCCTCTGCTTCGATCTGGATTTGTAATGTTAATCAAAGGTTTTCTTATACTTTGATTTGAATTTGCTTTTTGCAAAAAGTCAAAATTTAGAGTTCGACTTTAAATGATAGTTGCTTCGTGGTCCTACTATTTCTGAGATGTGTGATTTTTCATTTGCTCATTCTTGATTTGAACTTTATGAAGAAAAATTTGATTGATTGATGGTGGTTTTTTGAAAAATATTTTTATCTTTAAAACTTGAATCTTGGAATTGGAAACTAGAAATTTTGAATTTTGAGAATTGGAATTTAGAGTTTGAAACTTGGAACTTGGGATTTTGAGTTAGAAATTTGGAATATGAATGAAAAAAATAAAGTCAATCTTTTGAAGATAAGAGAGCTACTGTTGATCCTATGAGTTTTTAGGAGAACTAAGGTTGATCCCTTAAAGGTAGGAGAGCTACTGTTGATCCTACGATGTATAGGAGAATTATTGTGAATTCTATGAGTTTTGGGAGAACTAAGGTCGATCTCTTAAAGGTAAGAGATCTATTATCGATCCTATGATGTATAGGAGAACTACTGTCAATCCTATGAGTTTTGGGAGAACTAAGGTCGATCCCTTAAAGGTAGGAGAGCTATTGTTGATCCTACGATGTATAGGAGAACTACTATCAATCCTATGAGTTTTGGGAGAACTAAGGTCAATCCCTTAAAGGTAGGAGAGCTACTGTCGATCCTACAATGTATAGGAGAACTATTGTCGATCCTATGATGTTTTAGCATGTATGAAATTATTTGAAAGAAAATTGTACTTGATTCATAAAATTTTAGAGTTTAGAATTTTGCAATTTGAAATTTGGAAATTTGGAATTGAAAATTTTATGTTGAGGCATTGTCATTGTGTTGTTGTGTGATCTTGTTCGAATTTGGGGCATTGTATAATTAATCATATTGAAATGTTGGCTTTGGAGCATTTTTAAAGTGTCTTTTGGTCATGGTGTAGTATGGACAATGTTGGTGACTTATAGAATTTTGGCAATGTTGGTAATTTATGATGTTGGATGAGTCTTGGCTCGAATTTTGGGGGCATTGAAGTCATGAAATTTTTTGGCAATGTTGGTAATTTGTGGTCTTTGTTGGATGAACTTTGGCTTGAATTTTGGTCTTTGTTGGTAATTTTCTTCTGTCTTTATATATTCTATTGAATCCTTGATTTTGTATTATGAGATTTTTGTTTTTGTTGTGATATTGTCTTGTTAAATACTTTAATAATATTATTCAATTTTTGCTAAAAATTAGTTTGATTTGATAGGATAAATTTATTTGTAATTTCAAGTATATATTTATTAATGAAACAACTTTTATTAAAAACAATTGTAATAGTTGTGGGTAAATTAACAAGAAGTAGAGTTTTACGAGGTGAGGCAGGGCTTCATGGGCCCCGAGGGGTGGGGATGGGGCAAGAAAATTTTTCCCGTCATGTGGGGCAAAGCGGGAATGGGGTAAGACAAAACCATGCGGGGCACATCCTTCAAACTCACCTTGCCCCATTGCCATCCCTAACTTCAAGGAAGAAAACACACTAAACATATTAGCTTTAGGGGCCAATAGTCTTTTTTGGCCTTTAACAAAATATGATATTCTCTTTTTTTTTTCCTAAATATAAAATTTGGTCATTATGGAAGTTATTAATAGGCAGTTATTATTATTGTTTTTGCATATCGAACTATCTATTCTACTGTTAAAAAAAAATAGGGGAAAAAGAACTTCCCCCCCTCTATGTTTGGAGTAGTTTATAATTTTGTCATTTTCTACAATTGGAAAAAGAGCAAATATC
The DNA here is from genome assembly GCF_932294415.1 of Quercus robur. Lineage (NCBI taxonomy): Eukaryota > Viridiplantae > Streptophyta > Magnoliopsida > Fagales > Fagaceae > Quercus > Quercus robur. The sequence continues at coordinate 47,494,083 of NC_065535.1, forward strand.
CCAATTATGTTACTTTTTTCAATTAAATCAGATGGAATCATAGTAGGTAAAAATGCAATCCAAGAAAACAACAATGCAATCTATAACTTTTTTTCTTCCTTCTATTGTACGACTAATAACTTTTTGAAAAGATTCCATTGGATTTGACTACAATGGTAACAAATTTGGGTTATTTGCTAATTTTTCCAAACATAGAGGGGAAAATTGGTTAATTTTAAAGATAAAAGAGGGGGAGGGGGGATTGTGAACTACCTTAAACATAAAGGGGGAAAAATGTTTTTTTCACAAAAAATATATGACATGACAAGAGCTTTTATAAGGGGATCTTTATTGGATTTAAATTCAGTTAAAAATATATTAAAATAATGACATGGGAAAATGTGAGCTTTCAAAGACTAATGTGTCAATATTAGAAGAAACCGACAAAAAGTCAAAGGTTGATAGTGGAGGAGAGGGAGGGGGTTTTCAAATCACATACATAAGGCACTATAAAGGATGCCATTACAATTTAGCTATCACTTGAACCCAAAATTCATATATATTATAGATATGATATGATTTGCACATTAACTTATAATATATAATTCTATTTGGTGATAATAACTAAATGACTAATTATTATGTAATTTTATAATAACTAAATGACTATTCATGTGGTTGGGTGAGTCCTTTGCAATCTAGACTAATAATCCTTTGCAAATGGTGTTTAAAGTTTGTCCCTAAACCTATAACCCGTGGCAACTCCTTTCTTTGCCCTCACCTTGAGTCAATAGGCATATTTCCAAGCCCATGTGTAGAATGGGTGCATACTGAAAAGCAACTAAAAAAGCCATTCATTTGGCAACCATAGTGACATTCACAAGCCGCACCTTGGGTCGCTCACATTGACCATGATCATTAATCATTACTATTTAAAATGCAATGGTTTTTGTCAAGAGATATTTCACATTTTCCATATCTTCTTTATGGTGTGTTTGGATGGTAGAGTTTGGGCACATGGTGTAGACATTCAATTTTGCACCTATAATTTAATCTTGGGAGATGGCTAGAGTGACCAATCATATACCCAAAATTTAGAGTTACATTACATGTGTTAATTCATTCATTGCATATCATAAAAATGATCTTGAGATTCTAATGGTCATGACAACATGTCTGATTCCCAAATCGGACCGTTAAATTGAAAGATATCACGAGATCAATTTTCACGGTTTGCATGCATTGTATAAGGTGAAACCAATCACGTGTGATTAATTGAAATTAATTTTTATTGGTTAATGATTAAAATTAATTAAATGAATTTTTGTGATTGGTTAAGTATTTTTCTTAAAGTGAGATTTGTTGTATGGGATTAAAACAAATAAGCTGATAATATTTAAGGATGGTAGATAATTAGGCTTTTAGGATAATTATATTCAAAATAATTATTTTAAAAAACCTAATTGTCACTTTGGGATGAGGTTTATCATGAAAATAACTCTTAAATTCGTCCAAATACAGTTTTTGAATTGGAAAACACTTCAAAAACGTGCTAATCAAGTAGCAGATTTTAGATTCATGTTTCAAGGCACTTTTGGCATAGTAAAACTCAAAATTCAAACTAGGCTATTCTGGAAAAGTTATAGAGAATTGAATTTCTATTTAGATTTGAAAATTTCAGCTTAATATGAATTTTGATTAAAACGATATGATCAAAATACTGAAGCTTGTTCTGATTTGGAAAATCAACTTACTCTTATCCAAATCCCCCTTTTTTTTAGGATTTTCCATATACATTTTTTGCTTATTTTTTAAAGGTAATTGGACTTAATTATAAGCAAACCTAGCTTATTTTCTAAGCAAATAACACCTCTATAAATAGGGGAGGCCTCCCAACATTCAAGAGGACCCTTTTTTCTTACTTTTTTTTCTAACCCCCCTTTGGGGTCTTCTTTTTTGACTTCTCTACTCCCCTTACGTTAAAGACGTTCTGGAAGCTTGGAATTTAAGAACTTATTTTTTGTAAGTAAAGTATTTTAGACCTCAAAGAAGTGAAAATTTCTTTTATTTCTAAAATATTATTCTATTGAAAGGTACGCTTATGCAAGAGGTATTTAGTTTCATTCTTATGTCTATTTTTCTTTTCCATTAATTAGTAGGTTGTGATTTTCATTGGATGAATTTTGTTAATATATGTTTGATTTAATCATGATCTTGTTCATAATTCATATTTGCCATGTTCATATGTTTAGTTGGAATTTTCTTTGACATGCCTGAAAGTTCAAAAACGTGTACAAAACACCTTTGAACGTTTAGACCCCCAAAAACAACTTAACCAATTCAAGCAATATGTCAAACAACTAGTGTGCGGAAACTTAACACATGCTATAATATGAAATTGGTTAACAACTATCTAAGCCATAACAAAATAAAATCCACAGCAGATAATAAAAAGTAAAGATAAAGGGAAGAGAGATGCAAACACAAGGACAACACACGATGTGTTATCGAAGAGGAAACCGAAGCCCTCGGCGTAAAACCTCTCCGCCGCCCTCCAAGCGGTCAATAATCCACTAAAAAATGTAGTTGGGATACATGAACAACAATAGACCCTCCAAGCCTAATCTACCCGATGTACCTAAGCCCTCCAAGCTTCTTGCTCCAACGAGGTTGCGCTGAACCTTTTTCTTTTCTAGCTTATCGGATTCCGCTACTAGACCGTAGCATCCGCCATCCTTGGCATCTTCCAATGCTTCCCAAAGCTCCAAAGACACTCAACACTCTGAATGGGTGTGGGTAGTATTTGGATAGAAATCTCCTCTCAATAGGTATGACAATGAGAGAGGGAATGAGAAGAGACTACAAAGATTTCTCTCTAAGAATGAGTAGCTCTCTCTAATTGGGTGGATGTTTTGAAGAAACCTCTCTTAGGGTTTTTCTTTCTGAATAGCCACACATATTTTGTGGGAATGAGGGGTATTTATACTGGTGTGAGAATGGAATACGAAGAGTCAGTTTTTCCAAAAACAGGGCTGGCTGGCGACTTGACCTTGCGACTTGACTGAGTCGCGTGTTCAAGTCGCGAGCTAACTTAATGGCCAGTCTGGATTTTTGTCGTGTAGTGCTCCAGGTGGCGTGACTGTTCAGCTCCCCTGCATGCTCTGCACGTGAGCAACTTTTGGCGGCTTGCAAGCCGCGAGCCACCCGCGAGTCCTAGCCGCGAGTCTCTGCTTCACTGCACTGTCTTGAGCATTTCTTCACACTCTCTCACACACTACCCTTACATGATTCCCACCTAAATACAAGGTTTCTAAGTGCTATATTACAAGCAAATTTGGCACGGAATAAAGCCAATTAGATGGTTGAATAAATTCAACCTTACAATGCCCTTTAGTTGGTTAACTTGTTTTAATTCCTCTTTGATTTTAAAATATGCAATTAATCACCTAAACATTTTTTTAAAAATAAAATCAGATTTGTATTTTCATTAAATACAGATCTGAAATTTTTTTGAGTAAAAACCAAATCTGAAAATTTTCGAGTAAAAAACAGATTTGTATTTTCACTAAATACAGATCTAAAAATTCTTTCAAGTCAAAAGCAGATTTGTATCTTCACTAAATACAGATCTGAAAATTTTTCTGGTCATAAAACAGATCTGTATTTTCATTAAATACAGATTTGAAAATTTTTCTAAAATATTTTTCTTCTTAAATAAAAAGTTGCAGATTTTGAATTTTAAAGAATGAATTAAGTGTTAGGTCAAAACTTTTTTTTTTAATTTTTTTTTTAAAATATGTGATGCATGCATAATAGATTTGAATTATGAATACAAGTCCTCTTTTAAAAATCTCATTTTTTACTTTTCAAAATAGATTCGATTTTTATTAACCAAATCCCATTTTTTTATCCTTTACAAAACAAATCTGATTTTTACTAACCAAATCCCTTTTTTTTTTTATCCTTTACAAAATAGATATGATTTTTGTTAATCAAATTTCAATTTTCTCAACCTTACAAAATAGATCTGATTTTTCTTTAAGAAGTAGGCATATTCATAAATGAATTTGTTTAAATTAATTTTGTCAAGTAAAGTGTTTGTTACATGTATTACAACATATCATTCAATGTCATAAAAAAGGGTATACAATGATCATTAGAGTTTAGAAGGCTAGATTTTGTCTGGACGGGATGGGTGCCTAACACCTTCCAATTCCGTAACCTAGCCCCCGAACTTAGGATTTTGGTTAGTGGATTAGTGTTTTGTCTTTAGTTTTGGTAGATTGTAACTAGGATCAAAGCTTTGTAACTTTTGCATAGATTGTAACTAGGACCAAAGCCTTGTAAGGTTATTCTACCAATTTGTACCTTTTTTTATTTTTTTTATCAATTAATGACACTAGCTTGTAACTCCATGCATATGCATGGATACACTTAAAGATATACAATAAGATGCATAATATAATTCCTATATGTATAATTTAAATACTATTAATAGTTATTTTTATATTTTGTTAACTCTTTAGAAAATTTTGTAAGGATATTATTAGGTATAAAATGTAAATTGTCCATATATTTTTTTAATTATTGTGAAGCACTTTTTTTTTTACGATTCATTTATTTTAGACTCTTTGGTTTTGTAATTAATAACTCACTTGGATGAATATTTATGATGTGGTCCCACATTTGATTCTAAAATTAAAAAATAAAACTCCTTAAGAATAAATAATTTAGGACACATGACGCAAAATTGGAACTTTAATTTGGAATTCTAATTTGAGTTTCTCTTAACTTCACCTATTATTATATATGTAGATTTAAGGATTCTGGATATGTAATTGTATTTATTTTTTCTTATTTTTTTGTATAAAAAATAAGTGGCGACTCCACACACTTACCCAAAAAGAGAGGTGCCCAAAGCACACAAATCTCTTTTTTTTTTTTGAGAGATTTGGGTGATTAGAATTCAAATACCTTGTTTTGATAGTTTACAAAAGGTCAAAAGTTTAGATTTGACAAATCCATCAAGGATTTTAAACCTTAAAATCCTTGAATTTGAAATAACTTTTAAACCCATAGAATTTTAGAAATTCATATGACATACTTAAATATTTATGGATTTGGAATTAAGGCATTTTAAATCCATCACTTTTAAATTCAAATCCAAATCAAAATCCAAATTCAAATATCCAAATACAACCTTAAAGTCTATTAATCATACAAATATTAATTGGTGTTAGTAAAATTTATAAAAAAATAAATCAATATAAAAGTGTTAGTATAAAAATATTCCAAAAAAATTGTTTATGCACCTCAATGCTTTGATTGCTTTCAAAAAAAAAAAAAAAAAAAATTAAAGAATTGATTTTTTTTCTCTATTTTAGTTAGGGGTGTCCATAGGTCGGGTTTGTGCCCAACCCGCAACCGATTTGACTAAATTGGGTTGAGGATTTCTAGACTTATCCCCGATTAACGAGACAATCGGTTTGGATTGGTTGAATAATGCATCGGATGGTGGTCGGGTCGGTCCAAACCGGCATTTGTAGAGTAATGGTAAAAACTGACTGAATTCGCCTAGATCTCATTGAATTTGACCGAGTCCTCACTGGATTTGTTGAGATCTTGCAAGAATTGGTGAGATCTCCACCAGACCTAGCAAAGATCTCTCCAAATCCGATGATATCTCGCTAGATTTGGTGATATCTCAAAAGATCCAGCGAAGATCTTGTCGGATCTGGTGGATTTTAAGTGAATCTTCATCGGAAAACTTTCAATATCGCCGGATTTCTTTGATTTTATGATTGGATCGGGTGGCTTAGGTTTTAGGGGAGGAAACCGGCCAACTAACCTACAGGTGTTGGATTCTGATAGTGGGGACCGACGTCCAACCACTAGAGCTATTGGTTCGGGCGGTGGGCGATTCATAACCGAGCGGGTGGGTTGGGTTCCTAAGTGGCTTGGACACCCCTAATTTTAGTTATTCAAAATTTTGGTTTATAGAAAAAATCTAGAATTTAAAGTAGAATTTTAGTTATTCAAGATTTAATGTCATGAGAAAAAATAAGAAGTAACTAGTGAATTGTTTTTTGCTTGTTTGTTTGTTTGTTTTGTTTTTTTTTTTTTTTTGGAATTTAAATGTACTTTGGATTTCAAGCAACTAGAGAAGACTAATTTTCTTTGGGCATTCCCGATTAATGTGTCAATTTATGAGTCGTACGTAATAAAAATAGTGTTAGTAGTGAACCCATGTGATTAAAGGGCTGTAAAAGAACAAAGCCTTGTCAAGTAGTGATTGTTTAAGCTTGGCTTGACAATGAATGTAAAATGTTCAAGTTTAGCTTAAACTCGAACCAATCCTATAAATGATTTTCAAGCTCGAGCTTGTTAAAAAGTCTTAAAACTTGAGCTCAATATCAAGTTTTTGACTTGAGATCCAACACAAGTGCATAACCAAGCCCATATCAAACTTATTATCAAGCCAATTTGGTTTGGACGAGTGGTCACAACTCCCAATTACCTAAATTCTTAATAAGATACAAGTTTGATTGTCAATCTCATATCAAGCTTATTACCAAGCCCATAAATGAGTTTAGGCTTAGATTGTTTTGTATCGAGCCTTAATTTTCAATAGCCCATTTATGAACTTAGTTTTTTTTAAAAAAAATTTAGGCTTGGTTTATTTATTAAAAAAAAGTCTAAAATGAAGGCTCAAGCTTGGCTTTTTATAAATTAACAAACATGAACAATTTTTTTATCGAGGCAAAGTTGAGTTGTATATGAAAGACTTGGTTCATTTATAGCCCTACATGTGAAAGTGATTTTGCTCCTATCATAAGTTGACAACTCATCAGAGTGTGAAATTGGGCATGTATGTATGATAGGTGAAAGGAATATTTTTTATTTGTCAAAGGAAAGAAGAGAGCTGTTGAAACTCTCTGGAGCTAACTGATAGGGAGTCTTTGATGCTTAAGTCCTCATTATTTATTTATTTTTTATTTTTTATAAAACTCTATTGAGGACCAAAATTTCATAAGAAAGCCCATTCCATGAAAAGTAAGGAAAGACCATGGGCCTTAACAAAAGAAGGCCCAATTCATGAAGTTAAGAAGGACAATGAAGGCCCAAAATCCCAAAAAGAAGGAAAAAGAAAGGAATAATAATAATAAAGAAATAAGAAGAGGATCTCGGCCAGGCCAAAGGAAGGATCCCAGTCGGCCCAGAGGACATGCAACAAGAAGAAGGATCCCAGTCAGACCAGAGGATATGCAGCAAGATGTATGTTCATATTTCCAACAAAAGCCATTAAAAAATCCAGCAAAAACAGGTATTATCTTTGTAACCCATGGTCCAAACCCATGGGATCTTGAGTGGATAGTAAGGGAGAAATGGTTTGGTTGGTAGGGGAGTGATTTATGATGAAAAGAGGATCTCGAGAGTTTCCCTTGGTTCATATATTTGCTTGGAATGCATGAACCAATGGAAAACTCAGTTCCCCCATGTGCATGACACCTCCCCACAATTTCCTCTCAATTGTCAATTTCAACTAAAGCTATCATCAAGTACATAGAGCAACCCACCCATTGTTTTGACTTTTCAAGAAGATATCTTTCATTTATAGCTAAGGCCAAATGCCGTTTTTGAGTTATAATTGCCTAAATAAGCTAAATCTTTGCCCAATGCACCTTTTCACTTTCTAAAGGACATGGTTTTACCTAGTAAACCTGGGACGTCCTCATTCGGGATACCAAACCATGTCCACTATAAAAGGAACACTAAGGCATAACAGCAGGGGGGAGAAAAAGGGGGATTTAGAGGGATAGTTCAGAGGTTCAAAAGATATGTTCTTAGAGCTTTAATAGCCTAGCAAGGAAGAGAAAGAAAGAAACAAAATAAGAGAGCCAAGGTGAAGGAATATGTCCCATATCCTTAAGATCATTCAAAATATCACTTAGCCTTCAAAGAAACATATGCCAAAAACATGCACACATCAGATATCACTCTCTCCCACAAAATCCTTCTCACCTAACTATCTTGGAAGGCAATGCCCAAGCAAAGCCACTTGGACTTGAGTTCCAAATCTTGCAAGTCTTGTGCAAAAACACTAAGTCTGTGAGAATTAGGGCCAGGATCCTCGTGGCTGACTTATTCTTATGAAATTCATTTACATATATGTATATGTATTGAAATGTATATCCTAATCTAAGAAACTAACAATTATTTGAAGATATGTGTATTGTATAGTGTGTTCTTATGTAGGATCTATAGAGGTAAAGGGAAAAGACAAAACTCCATTGCATAATAAGCATGGAGAAAGATCGTTCAGAAAATTAGCATTTTGGGATTACAGGCCTAGTACATCCGGGGTACCACGATAGTACGCCCAGGGTATCAAGTGAAGGAACTCTTCTAAATGTTTACACAATAAAAGAAAAGCCTTAAATATTCTATTTCTATCTTTTTCTTATTGTGAATATTATGAATAATTATTTTACTTGTTTCGTAAGAGTAAAGGGTCATTTTATTACACTAAAACACTTATAATGGTATTTTATTGCTTATGAGGAACCGCATTTTTGCCTTAAGGAGCTTTGTGTGACTTGCGCACAACTTGGTTTGTAATCAGTCCCATTTAGCTGCAGTGAACCAAGTCCAGTCCATCAAACAACAAGCAAAGGACTCAGAATCCTTGTTTCTACTTGGGCCTAGGTACTGTCCAAAAAAGGATCTTCACAAACTCAAAGAGCTTTTATTAATGACTTTTTATTTTGGAAGTATGAGCATACCTCTTCTATAGACATGACAAAACGAGTCAGAATTTGTTGACTCGACCCAAAAAATACTTGACTCAAACCCGAATTTTTTAAACTTGAAGCAAAAACGGGTTAACCTGTGACTCGACCTGATTTTTTGCTGGTCAACCTAACCTGACATGACTAAACCGTGACCTAACCTGTTTTTAAAAAAATTTAGACTACGTGAGTGCTAGGTGCATAAATTACAAAGCAATTCTGCCAATTCATTTGACTTGACAAGACACCAGTACACTACTAAGTTACTACACTAACACTGTAACACTAGGACATTACTTGTCTAACAAAACCTAATTATATATATATATATATATATATATTTTTTTTTTTTGAGAATCTGACAAAACTAAGAAAAGAAGTGACAAACACAAAAGTCAAAACTGTGTGCTCCACAAACCAACAAAGCTAAGGACATGTTTGGTACATGTGTTTAAACACATGTTTTTAGTTTTTAAACAACATTATACGTATTTTTACACACTTTTTCACCCACACATATTTTCAAAAAATACAAACAACGTTACTAGAACAACATTACCAAATGGGCCCTAACACACAGGGACACACCTAAGAGTTTTCAGTCAGCACCTCCATTGCTCAGCTCCTTCTCTCCACCTCTCTCTCTTTTTTCTTATATTTTTCTTTTATCTTTTCCTCTTTTAGTCCTTCAATCTTCAGATCAAGCCTCCTCTTTTCTCTCTGTATATGCTTTTTGGTGTAAACTTAAAAAATATATTTTTTTGTTGCTCTTTAAGATCTATCTGTACGTTTTTAGACCCCTTAAAACACAACCAGATTAACCTAGTTAATTAGCCAAGTGATTACTTGGTCAAATTATTCAAATCTAGGTTAACACAAATATATCATATCATTGTAAATTGCGGAAAATAAATAACACAATGATATGATAACCCAAGAAAACCAAACCGGTAAAAAACCTGGGGAGGATTTAACCTAGCTATCCTCAAGGTAAAACAGATCTACAATGAAAGAATTGAAGTTTACATAATAGCGACTTAGACCACTAACATCCTATTGTTACCTCGAGTAGGAAGCTTACTACCATGACCACGTGACAGCTCCGAGTCAACGAACTACTTCTTTCTTGGATTCACAGCAACCACAAGTACTCCTACTTGTGTTTTCTTTAAGCTCTTTATGTAGCAACTGAAACGATCACCAAGCTCTCGAAATCAATCTTGAGATTGTAAACCCTAAGTATGTATGAAGGCAAACACCTCTAAATCTCATAAGAGATTCATACACATAGCATAAACAACAAAGGGAGGCGGTGGAGGTGACCGTCTAATGCTCGCTAAATCTGCTCTCAAAGCTTGAAGCTCGGTAAGCACGTCCACCAAAAGCTGACCATGAGCCGCCTGAACGGTCTTGACAGTGTCCAACATACGACGAATGCTAGCAACATCCGAAGCAGAAGGTGAAGGATCAGCAGCAGCAGTTGGATCAACGAACGCATCAACAGCCGGATCACTTAAAGAAGGAGGAGGAGGAGGAGGAGGAGGCGCACTAGAGGAAGATTTTACCCTAGGGCGTTTAGAGCTAGCTCGCATTTGAGCAACCTTCTGCCTAAGAAAGGTGGCACCTATAGGAGCTATGATATGAATAGGCTCAGATGCCAGAAACTCCTCTAAATCTAAATGTAACAGAATCTGATGAATAAAAATGGGGAAAAATAGACCATGAGCAGTAGAACTACTCCAATGAACCTCAACCAAAGAACGAATAAAAAGATGAGGAAAACTCATAGAAGCGTCTGTGACAAGAGCATACAAAAATGCATATCTCTCTAAAGGAATAGTATGCAAATGAGAGATGGGCCAGATCGAATGGCAAGAAATCCAGAAAAAGAAATAATGAATCTCGGTCAACTCGTGAGAGGTGATCCGAGGATCAGAACTCCATTGGATAGAAGTCCCAGTAAGATATGACATGATGTCATCAAGGGGAGGAGACTCATCGTAAGGATAGACGGGATGCTAGACCTTAGGCACCCCAAGAGCAAAAGCCACTACCATAAGAGTAATGGTGTACTCTCCACCCCGTATCCAACTCTTCACATATTGAGTGTTGGAATCATTGGAGTGTATAGAGAGGTTCAAGTAGAAATTTTTGATCAAGGTAGCCGAAGGAGGATGACCAACATCCAACAAAGGCAACTAGCCCCTACGCTCAATGTTTCTCCTAATTTCCGAGTCAAGCTCATCTAAAACTACCTTTTGCTAAGCCCATACATTCCTAAGAATGTTCAGCTTCTCATACGTCTCTTGGTTTTTCTCACTTAGAAATCTCTCACTATCAAAGGATGGAGTAGAAGAAGAAGAGGATGTCCTATAGGCTCTAGTCTTCCTAACCATGACACTAAAGAGTAGAAAGGACAGACAAAAAAAAGACAAAAGACAAAAACACAAGAGAAAGAAAAAACCAACGGCAGATTGCATCAGACATAGTTAGAGCAAAAACAATATAGAAAATAACAATCTATATGATGCATGAACAGAATTAATGCATGATGCATGCTCTACTGCATTGAGAATAGTCCAATAACACTTTAGAAACACAAAATTGGCTTGAACATAGAGTTTATACCAAAAATCCCAAATTTTGAAAACCCACTTTTAAAAATCCCAACAAATTGACCAATTGATCATTACACAAGTTAGATAACATAATATAATGACCAAATCAATCAATCAAACAAGCCAATTTCATCAATTAATACTCAATTGAACAAAAGTCCCAATTCAGGTAGTTTCAAGCCCTAGAAAATTCAATTTTTCCCAATTCAACAAATTGATCAAATTAAGCCACAAAGATTAGTTCAATAACATCCCATAAAAAAAACCCAATGATCAATTTTGAAAGAATTGATTGAAAAACACCAAAAACCCCAATTTTCCATAGGTTCGAAATTCTCCCCAAAATGCATGAAACATCAAAATAATTGAAAAAGGAAGGGTAAAAAGGTCTTACCAGCTTTAGAAGACAAAAACTCTTGAAAATTTTTGAGGGAAAACAACAAAAATTGTGCTTTGAATCTTGACCGATCGAAGAGAGAGAGAGAGAAAGAACTTTTGAAAAAGTTTGAATAGTGATAGAACACGTGAAAAACATATGATTTTAAAAAACTCTTTGATGATTTTCAATTGATCAAAAAATAGATTTGATTGATCGAAAATTACATTTGATTAATCCAAAACCAATCGAGCCAGGCAGATTCAAAATAGATTTTTAATCACAATTTCGGTTGGTTGAGAAATAGGTTCGATTGATCGAAGTTTTGGAAAACATAGCATTTTAATGCAGAAATTCCTCAAAGCACAATATATTATGAATATAATGCATGAGTATGAGATAAAATGTTTTTCAAAAACACTTGTATTGAACCCAGATCTCCCAAAAATAAGATTTTCAATCAACATTTCCTTAAATCTCAAACTTCAAACACATTTTGCATTAAAATCAAAAAATTTTCAATCTTGGATGGCTACAACAAAATCACACACAATAAACATGTACAAAGTTTAGCAAAGAGTAACTTGTGTAGTGTGTGCAACTAGCAAAAGATTGAGATACATGTGATGTGATATGTGAATAGTAAGCAATCACAATTTCTACAAAATTCATCACATAAATTTGAAAGAGACTATCACCTAAAGAGTTACATGATATAACTCCCAAATCTCCTAGAAAACAAGTTTGCAATTATGTAAGTTTCTTGATTTGTCTCATAATGTACACACCAATTTTATTTGATCAGAAACTTATTAAAATAACCAAGATAATGTACACACCAATTTTATTTGATTGAATTAATCATAGTCCAATAATGTACAAACCAATTTTAGCAATTAAACCGAGGTTACACCTTATGTTCTTTTTGTGCATGTGCCATATTTTCTCGAGCACAAAATCTTATGATATACACTAAGGTGTTCATGATTGGCTAGTAAATAGTGGTGAGATGGTTATTTATGCCTTTCTCAATAAGTTCAAGTCCAATAATCAAAGGCATGTGATTTGAAGATCATGATCAAGTGATCAAAAACTATAAACATCTTCCCACACAACATGCACTACAAAGTTCAAACTAGTAAAGTACAATAAATAAGCTCATCCAAGCGAAACAAGGTACATAGACAAGTTATGTAAAGATAATATAGCCAACCTTGATTTCAAATCTAAGAAAAATAATGCAAAACACATTTTGTTTCCCTTTTCCTCTTTTTTGTTTTTTTTTTGTTTTTTTGTTTTTGTTTTTGAAAAGAAATAACAAAAACAACTAGAAGGAAATGCGTAAATGTTATGCAATGCAAATCCTAGAAAACCAAAGAGAACAAAAACAACAAAGAAGAATGGTCACAAGGAGTAGAGCGATGAGGTACAAGGACCATGTTAGAAGGACTTAATTAGATTGAGTCTTTTGCATCCAAAACTTTTTAGATGCAATTCTAGCATTGAAGTTATTATTCACATTAGAATGATGACCAACTCTAGGATTGAAATAAAGGTTTAAAACCTTTACCAACTTACCAATAAGTACCATAGGATCTTGTGCTTGAGACACAGGTACTTTTGGTTTATTTGTTCGCTTAGCAGCTTGCAACTTGAAACAGTTTGGACGAATATGCCCAAACTTTCTACAAAAATGACAAACCCAAGCAGGCCTATCATTCAACTTGTCCTTAGAAAGGGTAGAATTCTTAGGTTTAGACTCGTTAAGATCAATCCTAATCTTCCTAGCAGGTGTAACTTCTACAGGTTTGACAACCTCACTCATAGGGGGCTCAGAAGAAGGAACAAAGTTATTGGAATGAGTTTCAGGCATAGAGATACTTTCTACAAAACCTAAACCAGTGTTGTCTGATTGAGACTTTTGAACACTCAGCATGTGATCAAGTTTGGAACTAACAGATCTATTTGTTTTTTCTTTAGCAACTGATAATTCAAGTTCCAAATTCTTAACTTTATCAAGCAAAAGCATGTTCTCAGTCTTCACATTATTTAACAATTTATTAGCATTAAACAGTTTTAAAAGCAAAATTTTCTTGTCAAGTTCAAGAGATGCAATTTTCTTTAAGTTTAAATCAACACTTATAGCATCATTTGCAACAACTTTGCAAAGTTTATTGTAGACTTCTTGCAAATTTGTATCCTCAGAGAGTTCCCCATCAAAAGGAATCTATTCAATAGCAACACTTTCATCAACTTCAGCACTAGCTATGAAAGTAATGAAGTTTCCATCCTCATTACTACCAGACTCATTGTCAGAAACTTCATCATCATTAAGGGTTACAACCATAGCCTTACCTTTAGACCTCAAGAATGTAGGACATTCTGATTTCACATGACCATACCCTTGACATCCAAAACATTGTTGACCCATAGAATTATTTAAGGGTTTGACCAACTTTCTCTCTAGGTTTTTTAGTATTATTCACCTTAGTGGGATCATTCCTCCTAAAATTTCTAGGTTTAGCATTGTTTTTACCTCTTACCCTTTTGTTATTGTTCCTAAGAAAATTTCTAAAGTTCTTAGCAACATAAGCAATCTCTGTAGTAGGGAGCTCATCACCAAATCCATTCACACCAACATCATCAACAGACTAAAGAGCCATTGATTTGGATTTGCTTGTGTTAGGTAGATCCAACTTATAGGACTGAAGAGATTCTACAAGTTCATCAACAGGGATGGAGTCCACATCTTTACTTTCAGTGATGATAGTCACTTTGGGTCTAAAGTCCTCAGTCAAGGATCTAAGAATCTTCCTAACAATTTTAGGTTGATCATAGATTTCACCTAGATTATAAGCAGAGTTAACAATATCATTCAATTTAGCATAGAATTCATCAAAACATTCTAATACTTTCAAATCTAGAAGTTAATTGCTGCAGTTTGTTAATTTTAACTGCCTTTGTGCCTTCCTACACAGTTTGGAGAATATTCCAAGCAGTATGAGCAACCTCAACATTAGAGATTCTCTTGAATTTCTCCATAGAAACAGTATTAAAAATAGCATTCATGGCTTTGCTATTAAAAGTGGTTGCTTCTTTCTGAGAAGTTTGCCACTCACTAATAGGAGTAGTGGGCTTCTCCCATCTATATTCAACGGAGTTTCAAACTCTCTCATCAATAGATTTCAGGAACGCTTTCAACCTTACTTTCCAGTAAGTATAGTTATTCCCATTAAAGTGAGGTGGGATTACAAGAGAGTGACCGTGTTCCATGACAACATGGGTCAAGGATCAACTCTTAGATCAAAGGATCTAAACACTAGAGCTAACTCACTCTGATACCATTTGTATGTTTTTAGACCCCTTAAAACATAATCAGATTAACCTAGTTAATTAGCCAAGTGATTACTTAGTCAAATTATTCAAATCTAAGTTAACACAAATATATCATATCATTGTAAAGTGCGGAAAATAAATAACTATACGATATGATAACCCAGGAAAACCAAACTGGTAAAAAACCTAGGGAGGATTTAACCTAGCTATCCTTAAGGTAAAATAGATCCACTATGAAAAAATTGAAGTTTACACAATAGCAACTTAGACCACTAACATCATATTGCTACCTTGAGTAGGAAACTTACTACTACAACCATGTGACAGCTCCGAGTCCATGGACTACTTTTTTCTTGGATTCACAGCAACCACAAGTACTCCAACTTGTGTTTTCTTTAAGCTCTTTATGCAGCAATTGAAACGATCACCAAGCTCTTGACATTAATCTTGAGATTGTAAACCCTAAGTATGTATGAAGGCAAATACCTCTAGATCTCACAAAAGATTCATACACACAACATAAACAACAACAATAAAACGTGGCTAGGGTTTTTCCTTTTATACTTAAGACAAAACATAAAACCCTACAAGTCAAATGGGCTTGGGTTGAGTTGGAAAATTTTGCAGAAAAACAATTTGCATGAGCTTCGATTGATTGAGTCTAATTCTCAATCGATCGAGCCAGACAGATTTACACAATAAATCCTGTAGTACACTCGATTCCAACTTTACACATAAACATACTTTGAGCAAGTCTAAAATAGGACTAAACATTTTGATCATGGTTTGTCAACATTACAAAATGAAGTTCTAATAAATTTAAACCTAAAGTCTTAGAACCCAGCACTATCTCTCTTTGAAGTTGTAAATTTATAATTACAAGCATTTTGGTAGTGAGTTATTAATTGAAGACTTTTTCATCATAAATTCATGACTATAAAGAATTTTAGTTATGCTCAAAACTATCAAAATTGGAAGGATATTAACAAGTGACATTAGGTGTAATCCATTCCTTGATTGGTTTTATTCATTCTCTCTAAGAAGGTTGTCATTGATTTGTTTTTGTAATTAAAAAAAAAAAATCGTTTGAAAAATATGGGTCAACTCGACCTGAAACTCGATGAACTCAACCCAACTCGCCTGTTTGCCACATCTACTCTTCTATGATATTGAGACCTTTCTTTAGGATTGAATGAGGCCCTAATTAAGTGTTCTACAAGGAATCCTCCTCTAATTTGATTACCAATCTAGCAATTTCCTTTTTTTTTTTTTTTTTGGAAATTTGAATATTGGCAAGATTTCATTAAATATTCTATTTTCTTATAAATTTTAGTTGATCAGATTTTATGATGAATTAATTTTAGGTGTATCAATATCAATTAAGAAATAAGAGCATTTTTTGGCAAAATAATATTTATATAATGTTTTTTATGAGCTAATAATATGTATATAATGTGATTATATATATATATATATATATATATTAAAATGGAAAATTACAAAACCACCCTTGAGATTTGGGCTAACACTAGACACTATCCGAACTTTTAAAAAATATCAAAATTTTCCCCTTAAGCACAAATTATACTTAACACTGTTTGTGCTCCTTTGCCCAAAAACACTATAATTTGTGGTCAAGTTGATTGCCATAGATGCAATCCTATAGTGACTATAGTGTGACAATTATATGCACAAAGGAGTGTCTGTGTAGTAAATAGTAGATGAATAATAAGAGATGGGGAAGGAATCAAAAGAAGACTATGAAGAGCAAATGGAACTTTCAAATAGTGTTAAGTATCTGTTTGGCATTGGATTATAAACCACTTTTTTACTTTTTAGCTTTTATGTACAACTTTTAAATTTTTTTTTTTTTCACTTTTCAAAGTAGAAGTATATTTTAACACACTTTCAGTAAAAAGCTTTTAGCAAAAAGCTAAATAAGTTATTTCCAAACCGACACCAAGTGTTGTTTGTGCTTAGGGGATAAATTGGATATTTTTGAAAAGTAATTGGTAGTGTCTGGCATTAGACTAAATGTCAAGGATGATTTTTGTATTTTAACCTTAAGAAAAAAAAAATCTAATGGTTTATTGTTCAAATTATAAATATAAAGAGTAAATTAATATTTATGTGAAATCTATAAGTAATATTGTGCGCAGCCTAAAATATTACTATTAGGCTTAACTTGAATCAAATTAATTTTAATTTTAATTTTATATCATTTACACAGTGGTATGTTTGGATGAGGAATTTTCAAAGTGATATATTCTAGTTAAAGTTGAGATTAGTAAAATTTACATATTAATTTATTGATTTGGACTAACTAGAAGATTATTTTAAAAGTTTATTTATATTTTGAATTTAGAGTTTTCAAGAATCAAATTTAGAATCCATGATTTTCCTTCTAAAAAAAAAAAAAAATTAGAATCCATGATTTGAAGAATTGTGGTAAAAATCCCACTTTTGAATTAATATGAATTGATCATGTCGCCACTATCATCAATAGCAATGTCATTGATCATTTTTGCTATATACATAATTGCTACCATCATTGTCAATGTTAGGTACATCCAAAGACTTGTTAAATGTTAGTTATATTTGTTTTGTGGTTAGGCTGTCTTATGTCTTATGCTTATCTGTTTTCTTCCTTTTATCCTTTCAATGTATGAACTTAGTTCTTTGGCAGCTATAAGGTTATAACTAAAATGAAAGTAAATTTTTTTCTTCCTACCGTTATTAATTTGCACTCACAATGTGTTGTACAATGAAATGTAGTTTATCATTAACAATTTTATGTTTATTTAATTATTTTTAATTTGAAAAGTCAACTGCAACAACAAGAAGGAACTACATATTGAATGTTTCCACCTTACCTTCTTTGAGGGACGAATTGAAGTGACATAGGGTTGAATCTCAGTGAATCGTGGCAAGAAGGCCACTCTGCCACTTACAATACTCCGTCGTGTATTTAAGTCGTTTGCAAAGGATTCTACTTGCGGCTTGGTGGGAATTATTCCACCTTAGAGCACCCACAGTAGATGTGGGATATGTGCCAAATGCTAAATATTTGGCACATATCCCACACCAAACCCAATTTGGGCCCATTTAACAGATGTGGGATATGTTATAATTTTTGCAACATTAAACAGTACCGTGACAAATTTGCCATGGTACGGAACGCGTGTGGTATATTATTTCTTCTTTGTTTATTCCTCTTTCTCTCTCTCATATCTCTTTCATCTTCTCCTTTAGCAATCCCTCACCGCCTCCATCTCCACTCTCTCACATATCTCTTTGTTCTTCTCCTTCAGCCCGATCTACATATGTGCCTCCATCTCCACTCTCCCACACTCTTTCTACTTTCCTTTCCCCTTTTGCTCTATTTTCTTCCCATTCATGAATATGAGCCACCACCGATTTCCTCTCTACCATCACTGATCTAATTTGTCCCTTCACCGGTTTTTTTTTCCCCTTTTTGTTTGCTCTCTCCTCTCTGTTCTATCTCAGAGTTGCCTATCGGGTTGTGGGTTTGTGACTTTGGATTGTGGGTTTGTGACTTCGGATTGTGATCGGTGTGGGTCTCTGGGTTGTGGGTATCTCCTCTCTGTTCTATCTTGAGTCGCCGATTCACTGTTCGTCGTTCTCAGAGCGTCGATTCGCTGTTCTATCTCTGAAGGTTTCATCAATTCACCGTGAGCCAAGTTGGTTTCATCGATTCGTTCTCCGTCAAGGTTTTATTTTTGTGCTTGCTTTTTTTCGTTACTGAATTTGAAAGCTTGAACCTTTACCACTAATTGGCTTAGTATTTTTAAATTAAATACTATATTTGATGTGGGTTTTTAATCTTATCATCTGGGTTTTAATTAATTTGTGGGATGGTGTGTGTGAGATTTGTAACCATGTATAGTAAAGTTGTTGTGTATGTACAAGTGTACCGTGTAAAGGTCAGATTATATGCTTGCTGTGATGAAAGAGTTACTTCCCCTGTGTTCGGCTTTCTTGCTGCTATTGTCTCCACTGTCTTCTCTCTTGACTTTCTGCTTTGCTGTGATGAAAGATTTTTGTTCTTTTGATAAAAGCTCTGTTTGCCTCTATGGGAAAATACCTAGAAAAGTTTTCGATGAAAAATATGGTTTAAATCAAGCTGTTTAAGGAAGAATATAGTAATTGTTGATTTAGAGAAGCATTTTTGTTTGTAAGAAGTAAGAAATAAAGGAAAGGAAAGTGCTTTTAGGATTTGCTCAATAAAAACCCAGTCTTGAATTCTTTACTATTTTCCTTGTTATTTACAGAAGACAGAATTCAAAAGGGAGAGCTAAAATTTAGAGAAATTGGGTGTTTGCTACAAATTAAATGGAAGTTAGGCTTTTTGTTTAATTATTGATCTTTGCATATGGAACTACGGCTTTATGTACAGTGAAGAAAGTAGTATTGTTCATTCATTTTTTTAGTTGTAATTGTTCTTACTTTTTGCTTTGGTTAGGGAAAGTGAATAATTTCAGGTAATTTCTTTACTTGTTAATCCTTTTTGCTTTTGTATATATTGGAAGGAGCAAACACTCCAATTCAAACTCTGTGTCTTTTGAAGTAAGGGTAGTGTACAATGAAGAGAGCATTGATTTTAATGGCCTTTAACCATTCGTTTGTCTTTTTTGTAATCTCTATCTGTTCAACTATGTATTAAGGGTCATGCAAATGTGAGTCTTGTCAATTCAATGCAAACTGTTCAAGCAATCTGCAGCAAAGATGTATGGGGAATTGCAGGTCATTTAATTCATGGCATTTTGCAAGGAATGAATGGCTTTAATTATGCAGAAGCTAGATACATTTGCAGGAATAGCAACAAAATAGCCCATGAGCTAGCTCAACAGGGCAAAAATTCAGGAGAGGAATGCAAATGGATTGGTGTGGTCCTTGACAATCTAGCAAACTTGTGTAGGCTGGAAGGGATCTAGTGTTTTATTTTGTTCTTTTCTTTCCTGTTCTTTTGGCTTGGCTGTCTATGGTCTCTGTTGGTGCTTTGTCCTGCTGTTGGTGGGTGTTGGTTTCTGCTATGTACCTATTCTGTGTTTGCTTAATGAAATTTCAGTTTAAAAAAAAAAAAAAAACTGGCCAAAATATGACAGTTGAATTAAGAGGATTCTTTGAAAATGTTACCGTTAGAATTGATGAGATTTGAAAATATGATTGTTGTAGGAACAAATATTACCGTTAGGAACAAATATAAAGAAAGAATAAAATAAGAATTAAAAAGAATTAAGAAATAATATTTAAATAAAATGGTAAAAATATAGAACATTTGATAAATGAGATATTGTAAAATGATGTGGTAAAATAATAAAGTAGGCTTTTGGTGTGGTAAAATGACATAATTTATACAACGGCTGCTACGGATGCTCTTACCTTCTAATGGTACACAAATATATATATATATATATATATATATATATATATTATAGTACAACAGAAAAAACTATTATTGTTTTTGTTCTGTAGATTTTTTTGGTTTTCCTTTAAGTGTTTTATAGTTTTTAAGGACCTAAGTAAAGTAAGCACAGGAAGCAATTTAATACCAAGATCAGTACCTAAGAATTTATGACAAAAAATAATAGTATTTAATTTCAGCACATAATAATTATACAATAATGAAATCTAAGTCTACGAAAGCACTTAAGAAATGAGGGACAACCAGGTGAAAGTGAAACAGCAAAGGAAGCTAAAGAATACGCTTGCTTATTATTACTATGATTATTATTTAGTGCAAGAGGTACCCACTACCCATGTATGTACACACTAAAATATAACACCTAATGAATTATATCTAAAATTTATTTGGCATAATAGGAGGTTCTAGAGATGTTGAATCACCTATATATCACACAAAAGGCCGAAGTCAATAATCTCCACTCAAAGGTGGGTGCATGAAGAGAATGGAGGGTGTAACTCAGTAATTTACATCAAGAGGGGATACTTCCTTGGTCCTCCTTCCTTAGAAAGAAGAGGATGGGCTATCATAATATTTGAATAAGATTATTAAAAAAAAAAAAAAAAAGAATAAGAAAAAAAGAAGATAGTTGCATTGAAGAATCAAAATCAATATTGAAGAATTGAATCAATGAGGTGAGATTTAAAGGGTGATTGGGTCCATGTTGTGTTATTTAATGAAAAGTCAATAAATAATGGCTTCGTTTTTATTTTTTAAAAATATTTTCATGTCTATATAAATATTAAATAATAATAATAATAATAATAGTTGATAACATCTGGGATCTGGTATATACAGTTTACCAATATTATTATTATTATATTATAATAATTATGGTTTTGACAGGGACAGGGACCCACAAAAGTCACATTGATTCATGTGATGTGAGCTGTCGGCCTGAAAGAAGTGAACCAACATCCTTCTCTTCCGTCCAACATGTGCAAATGGGGCTTTGCTACTTAACAATGTTTTTTTTCCCTCTTTGCAAAACAAAAAATAGTACTCTCTCCGTCCCACTTTGTTTGTCCTGTTTGGAAAGTCAAACTTTTTAAGAGAATATCATTTATTGTTTTGTTTACTTTTTAAAAATGTATAAGTTTCCAAAACTACCCTTAAATAAATTTATCAAAAAATTGAATTATTAATAAAATAGGGGTATAATAGGAACATTAGTAAATTAATGACTTTTATTTTTAGAAACGGGACAATATTTTGGGACATCTCAAAATGGAATATAGGACAAACAAAGTGGGACGGAGGGAGTAGTTAAAAGGGATAAACATTAATTGTTGACCTTGTAATAATCAAATGAACACTCGGTTTTAAAGTGGTTGTATTGAGTTTGATTAGGAGTTTTCTAATTCAAGTTCAGGTATTAGCACTTTTAAAAAATTCTCTAGACCAGCTATTTATCTTGCTATGGGCTCACCTCAGGGACAGGGACCCACAAAAGTCACATTGATTCATGTGATGTGAGCTGTCGGCCTGAAAGAAGTGAACCAACATCCTTCTCTTCCGTCCAACATGTGCAAATGGGGCTTTGCTACTTAACAATGTTTTTTTTCCCTCTTTGGAAAACAAAAAATAGTACTCCCTCCGTCCCACTTTGTTTGTCCTGTTTGGAAAGTCAAACTTTTTAAGAGAATATCATTTATTGTTTTGTTTACTTTTTAAAAATGTATAAGTTTCCAAAACTACCCTTAAATAAATTTATCAAAAAATTGAATTATTAATAAAATAGGGGTATAATAGGAACATTAGTAAATTAATGACTTTTATTTTTAGAAACGGGACAATATTTTGGGACATCTCAAAATGGAATATAGGACAAACAAAGTGGGACGGAGGGAGTAGTTAAAAGGGATAAACATTAATTGTTGACCTTGTAATAATCAAATGAACACTCGGTTTTAAAGTGGTTTTATTGAGTTTGATTAGGAGTTTTCTAATTCAAGTTCAGGTATTAGCACTTTTAAAAAATTCTCTAGACCAGCTATTTATCTTGCTATGGGCTCACCTGTCACGAATAATAATTAGTTTCTGGTTGAAAGTTTTGATAAAATACTGTGGGGAAAAAAAAAAAAGGTTTTCATTGTCAGCTAGAAAATTAAAATGAAGCTCCAAATTAAAACCTAATAACCTCTTTACTCATTTTATTTTATTTTTGAGAATCAACCTCTTTACTCGTTTATTAGTGATTGCTCTTATTTAGCCTGAACTTTATTGCCTTCTAAACAATGTTAAAAAATTACCATTATATATATACATGTAAATTGTTCAAATAAATCTCTAAAATATGAGGATAAACAATTTTTAATTTCGCTTAAATCATTAAATAAATTGTTTATATTTTTCCTTATATATTGTATAGTTAATGGTATAGTACATATGAGAGCAAAATATAATTTATTTTCTAATAAACATAAACATTGAATTTGTAATTCTCACTTAGTTTATTTTATTTTATTTTATTATTACTTATTTATATGAGATGCTTAACACACACAAACATATATATATATATATATATATATATATTTATACACACACATATATTACAACAAAAATTAATTATTTTACATAAAAAATAAGCGGACTACAACATGACCGACATTAAGCCATTCACAAATTACAAAGTAACATAATGTAATAGCAGAGGATGCGTTTATTACTAAGCATGTGATTAAGGTTTTTTTTTATTTTTTTTTATTTACTTATTTATTTTTATTTATTTATAAAAAAACTCCTATAATTTTTAGTTTAAGACAGATTAAAACAGCTACGTCTTGCATGAAAATGGGACCATTCAATATTATTTTTTTTCCCGAAGTTCTTGCCAGCAGTGGTAGGCCATGTGCATTAGAAGTTCAAAAACCCCTGATTAAATATTATTATCATTAAGAGATTAAATTTAATAAGGACGGGATGTAAACCCTTTAGTTTACACCAGCCAATAAGTAAATACCACATCAAAATTTTACTTAAACTCATTGTAAAATCAATGCATCCTAATGCACCTAATAACATCTCAACAAACAAATAATTAAAACCTATTTCATGTTTCCTAGAATCCCATATCACTTTTCAGCTCATGCGTCTCCAGTCCATCCTCACCGGACCAACGTTTGCCGCCGCACTACCTCATCGGACCTCCGTTTGTCGCTGCACTATCTCGCCAGACCTCCGTCCACCGCCGCACTACCTCGCTGGACCTAGGTGATTTGTTCTTATTCTCAAAATTTTTTGGGTTTTGCCATATGTTGATTGATTTGGCTGTTGCTATATTTTGATATCTTCGCGGTTTGGGTATGTTGCTCTTTTGAAATAAGGACAGATATGGGTTTGATCCTAGTAGGGACGATTTTTTATTTATTTATTTATTTTTTGCTGTTTTGGTTCATGTTATATTTGAGTTCTTCCATTCTTTGGCTATGTTAAGGCATATATGGAAATTCAAATTAATAGACATAGGTTAAGGATTGACCTCTTGAGAAACTGCTTACAAGCTATTTGTCAAAATGCCTGACAGAAATATTTTTGTGACACGAAGATTGTATTTTTGGGATTAAACCTGCAATATATTTTTTTGGTTTAATATCAGTAAAAAAAAAAATAGGCTAGTAAAGAAGCCAAATTTCTTAAATTGTTGAGATGACAATGAGCATGCCTCTTACCAAACTTGTCTAGCTAGTTGAGCAGCTTATCCTATTGTGAGTCTTTTATGGAGTTTAGATTAAGAGTATTTAGGACAAGGACTCAAGATAGTTGGCCACAATTGGCCTCAGGTTTATTGATTAACTGGAGCTGTTGGTTAGGATCCAAAGTTGAAGGATTGGCCATATAATCTTACCAAACTGATTGAAAAGCTGTACTAGCATTTTTAGCATGATCTCTTTGTAAATTTTAACATCATGTTTATTGTGGGTAATGCAATAGAGTTATATGTTGATAACTGACAGAGGTTGAAAATTCTGGAAATTTTCCCTTTCATCTCTTGTCCTTGGAAACCCAAATTCTATGGATAAGTAACATAGAATACATTATTTATTATTTTCCCACTCAACAATATGTGGCTCATTCTGTTTTAATTTTTTTTTGTAATTCTGGTAATTTTATGAACAACACACAAAGAGTCTAAAGATTCATGTTAGGACATTACACTCTTTGTTACAACTCACCAGCCAATCTAATGAACAAGACTCAAAGGGGACAATACCAAACAAGTGAAAGACTACAAGCAGAGACAAGCTTGATCACTACTTAGATTAAGACAAAACAGTTGTGGTTGAGCAGGGTGTTCAAATGAACCTTGCCCTTGTTGTTTGTTTTGAACTTCCAAGAAGAAGAATGCAATTAAGGACAGCCCTTTGAATGAGAATCTTGATACTATTAAAGGCAGAGTCAATAGTGTTAAGGATCTGTGTTTATTACAATCTTGCATAGCCTTCTTGTTGTATGTTCCATTTTAGATTGCTTCCTTGTATTAGCAATGAAAAATTATGTTGCTAAAAAAATCAATGAAAATTTCTGTTCTGTTTGTTGCTAAGATTGTCTTCTTCATTAATTTTTTCTTCTTGTTTACACTTGTTATGACTCTAAACTAAAAAGACCATCTCCTCAAGTATGAGATTCCAAATATTTTTATATTTAAATTTAGAACCCAAAAGTAGTCCTAGTTGTTTCAAAGGCAGATCAGATACTCAAAAGCATTGGCAGATTGAATCTGAGCCAATGCTTCTGCTTCTAGTGCAGCTGCATTGTTCTATGCTTTCTATTTTTTTTGCCTTAGATGGCCATCGTATCTGATATCTAGTGAAACCAATAAGACAGTCTACTGAATTTTCAATGTTAAAGGCGCTACATATGCTGAGATCTTGTCCTGCATTTTGTGATTCTTCCCTTGGGAAATCAGCATATACATTAATTAGCATTCCGGCAAAGTAAAAAAATTAATGTTTGGCTGTGTTTCCATTTCAGTTTTCACACTAGAACAGTTGGCAGAGAAGTATAGCAACACTACATTCCTTCATTACTGTCTGGTTTTGATCTTAGTTGCCTTAATTTTCAGGAAGTTGTAATATAAAGCTTGTCACAATTGAATACAATGTAACTTTAGAATTTTGAATACATCTCAAAAAGCTTTTAATACATGTCTTGCATGTAATATAAAACCTGTCACAATTTTTCCAGAAAGTTTCTAATCTAAAATGCATTCATGTGAAACAAAACCAATCAAATTCAAAATATAGGAAGCTGATTCTCTCCACCACAATTAAAACAGTATATAACCAAAAACTGTTGTTAGGTAATCCATTTTCTTTGAACAAAATCTTGTCTATACTTCACTTCTCTTGGAATTGTTGGTGAGTGACATCTAACAATCTTGTGCAAAAGAATGTATAACCAAATTAAAAACATATTAGAATGAACACAATTAAAAAGAAAAAGAAGAAGAAGAAGACAATTTATACTTTGTGATAATTAAACAATAAATGGTTATACCATAAAAGATGAAGAGTGGGGACCCTGAGGCATAGAAGTTGACGTTGTAGGAGGATACCGCATAGATGGCAAAGAGTCCTAAGGATGTTTAACAAATAAAAGGAATGAATAAATATTGATTATAAAATCAAGTTGAAAAAATATATTAATAATAAAATCAAATACATCTTGTACCTATACAGAACTTATGGATGGACAAGTTCTTCTAACATGGCCTGTTTCCTTGCAAATGCTGCATTTTCTTTTCTTTGTTGGTTGGTTTTCTTTTGGATTCTTTTGTCTTAAAGATTTAGGTCTTCCCTTAGATAGAACATACGGAGGGTCTTGTAAAGCACCTGGAAGATTTGATAATACTTGGCTGTTTAGTATAGTATTATCAGAACTTACTAAATCATCAACATCATGCATGGCTAGAAGCTCCACATGAACCTTTTGTAGAGCTAGGTCAAGATGTTCATATTTCTTCATTGACTGTGACCCTACTTCTGCAACTTCCAAAAAATGAAGCAGTAAACTATTTCTCATCAAAGTGGAAGAAATTTGTGGCTCCACCCATATGACATCACCAGATATGTCATGTATAATATTATTCTTGGCCTTGATTGTCCATCTTTCTAAAATATAATGTGGAGGAAGAAAGTTCACAAGAGATTTTTTCACAAAAACGGTTAGGATGTGCCTACAAAGAATTCCAACAAATTCAAACATATGGCATGTACAAATAGCTTTTTTCTCAGAAATTTCAAATAACACTTCATAAATTGGACTTTCTTTCCCATGAGGTGCCACTTTATATATTTTCTTCACTCCTTCTTCACGATATTTTGATGCCTTGTATTTTTGACTACAAAATAACTCTTCTTGAAATTTTATAAACATCTTTCTTGTATAAACTTTTGCCGCCTCTCCTTCCATCTTGTAACATGTTTTCAAAATTGGCATTGAAGTTTTTGTCTTTACATCTTGCTATTTCTCTTTCAGATAACGCGCATTTAAGGCTTTCTCATATTGATGCACAAAGTCACTTATCATTGTACTTGAACGAACATAACCTTTAAAGAATTTATTCATGCTTTCACTCCTTTGAGTTGTAGACATCCCAACACAAAAGCTCCTACGTAAATAAGTTGGAATCCATTTTTCACGCCGCATATAATGATTTATCAGCCAATCATTATCTCCTAACCCATACTTCTCTACAAGCTCACTCCATTCTAACTCAAACTCTTCAATAGTGATTGTGTCATGAATACAATGATGAAATTCTCCTTGAAAAAGTGGATATTTATTATAGATATGAGCCAATTTTTCTGGAACATTCTGTAAAATATGCCACATACATAATCTATGAATTGTATTCGGTAATATCTCTGCAATTGCCTTACCCATAGCCTTGTCATCATCTGTGATAATTGTAGAAGGAGCACGTCCAAGCATTGCCTCAAGCCAAGTCTTCAACAACCATGTATAAGATTCTTCTGTTTCATTCACAAGCAGAGCACATCCAAACATGACAGATTAGTGATGGTGGTTAACCCCAGTAAAAAGAACAAAAGGCATCCCATAGCAATTTGTTAAGTAAGTAGCGTCAAAAGTAACGACATCTCCAAAATGTTGGTATGCAGTTCTTGACCTAGCATCTGCCCAAAAGCAATTTCCCATGCGCCCTTGTTCATCAACTTGAATTGCATATACAAAACCTGGATTTTTTAATTGACACTCAGTAAAATGGCAATACATTCTTTGTGTATCTCCATCTTGAAGTAATGTTATTCTTTTACTGCCCCAATAATTTTGAACATCAACCGCAACACAACCAACATTATAGTCACCACCAGATTCGTTACTCAACACTGACATTATCTTCCTTGTAGGTACACTTGCCTCATTGAGTGTATCTATAAGATTTTTTTGGGCACGTGATATCACTCTATGTCCTCGAAGCAAACTTGTACTCTTAGGAGTAAGAAGTTCATGATTATGATTGTCCACAAACTTAGTTACAATCCATGCTTCTTCTTTTTTCTTTAAACTCATCATTGCTTTGCATCCCACTCTAGTTTTTGCAGGTTTTGGACCTTTTCTTTCTTTATTTTCATAACTTTTATGACGAAACCCTTCCCTCCAACAAACGTATTCCACTCCAACCAATGATTTATCTTCTTTGGATGACCGATTTATTCGAATGCTAAAACCCTTTCGCCTTGCATATGCTTTATAACATGCATGAGCATCTTCTGAGTCATCGAATACCATATCAAGACATGGTTCCAAAGGCCATTTAGATGCAAAAGCTTGATTGAAATCATTCGTAGGCAAGTCTACATCATTTTGATTTTCTACTATTTCTGACTCAACATGCACCAAGTCTTCTACCAAATCATCACAAAGAGAGATTATTTCAGGTTCTTCATTGTTCACACTCATATTTGCAATTTGAGTAAATATTTATTTTCAATGTAACCTAGAAAAAATAAAAGATAAGAAAAATTCATAAGAACAGTTGAAGAGACATTCAAGCTTTGTTCAATTACAAAATGAAAATCTAAAACATAATAAAATTATCAAAGCTGACTTGGTCCCTTACAGGAGGCACTCTTATTCAATGTACATATCAAAATTGACTTAATCCCTTACAAATTGATTAATGCTGCCGGACACTTGTTTCTGATTCATTTGTTATTTTACAGGGTTGTAACTAATACTATTTCTTGGTACAAACTGATACTAATTGAATTACATCATTAAGCCTATTCAATTACACATTGGAAATTCATATTGATGAAGCTGGACACTTAAATGATGTTGAAGCATTTGTCACTTCATCAGATACTTTCTACGTTAAAGACATAAATAACAAAAAGAGAATAAAATAAGGATGGGTCCATGTCATGGAGTCCTTGTCCTAAATACTCTAAATCTAAGCTCCATAAAAGACTCACAATAGGATAAGTTGCACAACTAGCTAAACAAGTTTGGTAAGAGGCATGCTCATTGTCATCTCAACAATTTAAGAAATTTGGCTTCTTTACTAGCCTATTTTTTTTTTACTGATATTAAACCAGAAAATATATTGCAGGTTTAATCCCAAAAATACAGTCTTCGTGTCACAAAAATATTTATATCAGGCATTTTGACAAATAGCTTGTAAGCAGTTTCTCAAGAGGTCAATCCTTAACCTATGTCTATCAATTTGAATTTCCATATATGCCTCAACGCAGGCAAAGAATGGAAGAACTCAAATATAGCATGAACCAAAACAGCAAAAAAAAAAAAAAATCGTCCCTACTAGGATCAAACCCATATCTGTCCTTATTTCAAAAGAGCAACATACCCAAACCACAAAGATATCAAAATATAGCAAAACCTAAAAAAAATTGAGAATAAGAACAAATCACCTAGGTCTGGTGAGGTAGTGCGGCAGTAAACGTTGGTCTGGTGAGGATGGGCTGGAGACGTATGAGCTGAAAAGTGATATGAGATTCTAGGGAAACGTGAAATATGTTTTAATTATTTGTTTGTTACGATGTTATTAGGTGCATTAGGATGTATTGATTTTACAATGAGTTTAAGTAAAAATCTGATGTGGCATTTACTTATTGGTTGATGTAAACTAAAGGGCTTACACCCCGTCCTTATTAAATTTAATCTCTATCATTAATATTGGCCAGTTTTGTTTTGTTATGGATATTGGATAATAATAAGTGTTCGCTTTTTTTTTTTCTTTTGAATTTTTTTTTTTCAAAGAGAGTTTCAATTTATAGCGTCCGCTCTTAATGATGACTTTTTATTATCAGTTTTTGGTATAGGCGGGAAATGAACTCCAAATTTCTTATACAACAATTAGAAATTTTACTAGTTGAGCTAATTGAAACCCATTATTTATTAGCCACTTAAATAATAGAAGAGAGGTATATTTTTTTGCGACTAACTAGTACACTTTGCAAATGAGCAAGTCGGATTGAATTATAACTTGGATTTGGAGTTGAAGCTTGACAACACAATAATTCGAATCTGACTGATTCAATATAGTGTGAGTTTGGGAAGCGCGTTTTCTAGCGGGTGCGTTTTTTTAGTGGGTCCCGTGCACTATTCACGGGACCTGCATATACTTTTTTTAGCAAAAAAAACTTTAAAACTGGGTCTCATAGCACTATTCACACATTTAAAAATTATTTTGCTACAGTGTTTTCAGTTTTCAACAATAAATGGTATCCAAATAGACCCATAATTGAGTTTTTCACAAGTCCCATCGTGTACTTGCTTATTTTAATTTTGGGTCTGTTATTGATTTCACTAGCTTTGGGCCCACAAAGAGGAGCTTAAAATATGTCCAAGGAAAAAAATGTAGACACATTTCCATCTACATATTGCACATTTTATCCGTGGGCAATGATATTCTTACCCTAATTTTTTTTTTTTTTTACATTTATTTTCATGTTTTAAAATGTAGACATTTTTGCATCAATTGGGGATATTGGTGTAAAAATTAAAATAGTGAATGTAAGCAAGTGTAGATGATATTTTCCCTTTATTCATAGAGAGTAGTACTATGAAAATTATCATTTTTATTACAAAAGTGTTTCAAACTAGTATATCAAATTTTGCAACATTGAAGTTACTACAAAAAGCTTACAAATTGAAAAAAAAAATAATTGTAATTGTTTAATTGGTGCTGTGGATGTAAGGAAATAATCTGTGATTAATAACTTCCTTAAGTACACAATTAATTTAGATTATGGGTTTATAACAATCTGCAATGAGAAGTTTGAATAAGGACTAAGAATTTATCTCACTCTCATACAAATTCATAAATGGAAAAAAAAAAAAAAAATCTTATTTCTCTTCTTTCTTTCAGTTACAATTTTCACTCCTAATGTTTGACACACACTCATTGTTTTTCTTCTCCTTCTTCCCCATTCTTATCTTGTGCATGGTTCTTCTTATTTTCTTCTCCACCTTCTACCACAATAGGTGCTATCCTGGTGTGGTTGGACAGCTTTTCTGTCCCATCAAGCTCTTCTTTTGTTGAGGTTATGATGAGTGAAGACTTTTGGGGATTATTGTTTTATTCTGATAAGTTATATGTTGCACTAAATGCAATTACATTAGGTGGATCATTATGGATTTAACCGAAAGATTTGGAGGGCGTCCTCGGACATTATGTGTACCTCGATGGTATGCCTTAGGCATTTTGGTTATCCTCAAATAGTATACGTACCTCGATGGGATGTCTTAGGCCTCTGGGCATCCTTGGTATAGTTTGCACTTCGATGGGGTGCCCTTATGTCTATGGACATTTATCTTGGATAGTTCAAATGGTTCAGTCATGCTTGGACCGAGGGTTATGGGCCCTATAAGGTTGGTTTCTGGGGTATGTGCTTTTGTAGTTGGGCTCATTTTCTCGGAAAGGTATGTCTTGGGCTTGCCCAAATCTTAGGTCCAGTGTTGTTCCTTGAGTTTCGAGTGCCATGTCCCTACAATAGCCCCCCATGATCACATGCCTTTCTTTTGCGAGGGATTAGATCATGGTTAGGATCTTCAGGCTCTATTTCAAAATTTACAGGGCTAACATGGATTGGAGTGTTACTGTTAGCTCATTAACTGTAATTTGGCGTAGCTCTTCGATTCTCGAACTGTTATGACACTCGTCAATGTCAGCGTGAAATGTTAAATGGTGGCGTGCGAATTGGGGTGAACCCTAGGTGATAGGGTTTGCTTTTCCTGCCCATGTCTTGGTTATCTAAGGTAAGATCCCTATTTCATTTCCACATTTTTTTCTCTACCTCATTGTTTTTCCTGGAGTTATTTGTCTTCTTGAAGCTTCCTTCTTAGCATTCATCAATCTATAAGTTTTCTCATCTGTCTAGTTTTCTTCGCCTATTTTACCTTTTCTTCTTTTCTTCATATAGTTTTTTAGGTGCTATGAGTAAGATTTCTGAATTAGTTACTCCGATGAATGTATAGTAGCTTTTAAGGCCAAATACAAGATTCCCCGAGATGTAGAGATTAAGAGCTGTATAGACAGTGAGGTAGCCGAGAATAGGGGCTTCGGTAGAGTGGTTATTCCTTTAGTTTCCTTTGTAGAGGGGGGAGTTCGGATACCCTTGAGTAATTTACTCATTAGATTCCTTACGCATTTCAAATTGTGTCTAGATTAGTGTGCTCCAAATATTTTTAAGGTAGTTAGTTGTGTGAGTCTATTGAATGAGAGGTTACGTTTGAAACTTACCAAGCATGACATTAACTATATGTATAATTGTCAAATCCTTAGTAAATCAGATTCCAGTAAGTCGGACTGGTACCTTAATGCTCAGAATGGGCCTATCAGGTTGATTTCTTATCTTCCTAACTTGAACAAGCCCACTGAAGGGGGTTACCTTGTTATCTCAGGAAATTGGAACCCTGACGGCTTTTCTTGTCCTACTTCCATTGGAGCACCAGGTTCGTAGGGTTTAATCCTTAATTTGGTAATTTATTTTTATTTGTTTAGTTTTTTTTTTTTTTTTTTTTTAAAATAAGTGTATATTTTCCTTTTTTTAGACCTCGGTGCAGTTAAAAAATAGATTAGTTTGGTCAAGATACGGGATCTTAATAGATTGCTTTGGTTGGAGATTTACGTACACGATGGTTAGTTAAGGGCTGCTCATCTCATCCTCGGGTACAAGCCTATTTACAACAGTTTTCAAAAGGAGAAAGATATAATTAAAGCCGGGGACAAAAGGATACCTTTCATCGACGTTCGGCATGAAAATTACGTTCCTTCTCCGGTGAAGTTAGAGGAGCTTAAAAAGAGAAAGAAAAGATCTGATTAGGGATGGCAATTTAGATCCGACCCGCGGATGCCCGACCTGGCCCGACCCTAATGGGCCGGATTTTACCCGGCCCGATAAAGAATAGGGTCGGGTATGGGTTTTTAAAAAAAACCCGAAGCGGGTCCGGGTTTATAAAAAAAATCCGAAACCCGACCCGGATAAGACCCGGTTATATATATATATATATATATATAATTACTAAATTGCCCTCACATATATATAGTCAAAAACCCTAAACTTTTCTACTCCTCTCCTCATTTCAGACTTTCAACTCACACAGTCACACCTCCGCCTCTCCCTCTTCATCTCTCAGCTCTCTCACACACACGGCCACAAGCCCACAACACCCACGGCCACAAGTAGACTGAGTCCTCTGCCCCTCTCATCTTCCTCACGCCGTCGTCGCACAGGCTTTACCCACGCCGCTGCCGCACAGGCTCTCTACTCTCTCAACTCCGTTTCGTCCTCGCCATCACCGATCTCGCACTGTTGCACAGACAGCGCAGTCCTCTACCCCTCTCATCTTCCTCGCCCATGGCCACAAGCATGACACGGCCTCACTCCACCTCATTCTCCATTTTTTTTTTTTTTTTTTTTTTTTCTGGGTTCAGTTCGCCTCAATCATGTGAGTTTGTGTTTGTGTTTATGATTTCTGAAAGGGAAAAATGAAAATCATAGATCTGAAATTTGTTTGGTTTGTGATTTTGAAAGGGAAAATCGTAGATCTGAAATCTGTGTTTGTGATTTTTGTGTTTATGTTTGTGATTGTGTTTGGATTTGTGTTTGTGTTTATGATTTTGGGCTGAAAAATCATAAATCAAAATTTTTGTTTCTAATTTTCTCTAAAAAAAAAAAAATTTTGTTTTTGATTTTGGGCTGGACTGGTCATGAGGGACGGGGCCCGCGGGGCCCATGGGGCAGGGTCCGGGTCCCAGAAAAAAAATCCGTTTAGTAAACGGGCCGGGTCCGGGCCGCGGGTCTTGGCCCGCGGATCGGGTCCGGGTATGAAAAAACCCGGCCCAAACCCGACCCGTTGCCATTCCTAGATCTGATTCTCCTCCCCCTTTCACTAGCGTAGATCTCGGGGGTGTTTATGGCGATTTTGAGCTTATTCTACTCCCTCGGCTGTCTCTCCTGGTACGGTTCTCACCATCTCCGAGGTTATTCTAATCGAGGTATTAGATCCGGAGTTGTCTTATCAAAGGATTCCTCCAAAGATTTTGGACCTTTTGGATGCTCCTATAGACAAGCAACCCTAAGGTTGCAGAAAGGGCATAAAAAAGGGACTTGGAGGACTTAAAAAAGGAAAAAACTACCAAAAGGGGCAAGAAGGGCAAATCTGATGTCCCAATTGGCATTCCTATGACTGGGGTTCGAGCTACTACTCCTATTCTTGACACTACTTCAGTTTCGGCTTCTCCTTGTCCTATGTCTCCACTTCCAAATCCCAAGGTCAGAGGGACATCCAAGCTCCAAACCTCTCCCTACGTTTGCGATTTTACCTTGGATGGTGTCCCCCTATCCTCCTTGGAAGGAGTCAGGCCTTGGGAAAATTAGCATAGTGGCAAGGTGGTTGATGTAGTGGGCAAGGCTCTTCTCCTTCTAGCAGACATGGAGCAATGGAAAATAATGGAGGCTCCTTGCCCTAAAGAGGAACGTGGTCCTGCTAAGTTTTGATCTTATTTTATTTTTTCTTCTTTTTTTGTGTGTCTGTATTTTGTACATTCTTAACTTTCTCTTTTTTCCTCTTTTCTCTTTTTATTTATTTATTTATTTTTTTTGCAAACTTACCAAGGGATGGTAGAAATCAACAGGAGAATAAGTGAGGCCACTGAGAAGGAGAAAGTAGCCATTTCCACACGTGAGAATATGCTGAAGAAGGTGAAGGACCTCATGCTTAAAGTAAAGGAGGTTGATGTTGCTCGGGTCAAAGCCGAGGAGGAGGTTATCAAATTGAAAGCTAATTATGAAACTTCCATCAAACAATTAGTGGAAGCCCAGAATTCAGCCAAGAAGATAGTGACGATGGAGAAAGAGAAAGCTTAGATGGAGGCTAGGATCAAGACTCATGGGGATGAGCTCCAAAAGGCTTACCTTAATGGTCAGGAATATACGAAGTCATTTCTGCAGCCCGAGGTTCGGAAGTCCTGCTTCAAGGCCCTTGTGGATGGGTGGGTGAATGCCTTGGACGCCTTAAAGGAGCCAGCTGATTCCATACTTTGTAATGAAGAGGAGATGCCTATCCTGTGCAACTACTTCCCAGATGAGGGGGAAGGTAATGAGGTGGAGGTCATCGAAGATAGTGATGATGAAGAAGACCAACCTGTTACTAAAGAAGGTGATGGTGGTGGTGACCAACCCGTGGTTAAAGGGGATGGTGAGGGGAGCTAATCTACTGTGAAGGAAGCTTAGTTTTTTTGTTTTACTTATTTATCATTTTGTTTTATTTTTAAAGATTTTTAATGTTGTGTTTATAAAATTTATCATCATATAAGATTTATCTTTGTCCAACATTATATTTTGGTTTGAGTGTTTAAGTCATTTTTTTTTTGTTTAAGTTTACTTTTCCTTTGTAGTATCAAGTGCTTTAATTGTTCAGTGTGTATTGAATGCTTGCAACTTGTGGCCTAGAGATAGTATTTATACTTCCACCATTTGGGCCACACCCTAATTTTACTCTCTTCCATGATTAGAGGATCGAATTGAGCAGAGAGTTCTGTTCAGGGCATACTCTGGATAAAGACATGGTCCAATATCTTCGAGTTTTCTTTAATCTGTTTTACCACATGGACACCATGTGTACCTGGGATAAGAACATGGTTTAGTATCTTGCGGTTTCTCTTATTCCACTTTTCAGTTCGGATGCAAAGTGTTAGGTTCTAAGGATTAGGAACTAATGTATTAGAACTTTAATTTGTATTGTTGGCAAACCATGATCAAAACAGATTTTAGTCTTGTTTAGACTTGCTCAAAGTGTATGCGTTTTATGTAAAGTTGGAATCGAGTTAATGTAGAATTTACTGTGCAATTCTGTCTGGCTCAATCAATCGAGAATTAGACTCGATCGATCGAAACTCGGGCAGAATGTTTTTCTACAGAATTCTTCCAACTCAGCCCAAGCCCGTTTGATGTGTAGGGTTTTATGTTTTATCTTAAGTATAAAAGGGAAAACCCTAGTCATGTTTTTGGTTGTCCATTATGCTGTGTGTGTGAATCTTTTGTGAGATTAAGAGGTGGTTGCCTTCATACATACTTACGGTTTCCAAGATTCAAGACTATGTCAAGAACTTGGTGATCGATTCAGTTGCTGCATTAAAGAGTTTAAAGAAACACAAGCGGGTGTGCTTGTATTTGCTGGAGAATCCAAGAAAGAAGGAGTCCGTGGTCTTGGAGCTTGCACATGGTCGTGTTAGTAAGTTTCTACTAGTGGGCAGCAATAGGATATTAGTGGTCTAAGTCCTATTGTAAAACTTTGATTCTTTCATAGTGGATTAAAGTTTACCTTGAGGATAGCTAGGTTAAATCCTCCCCAAATTTTTATCGGTTTGGTTTTCTGGGTCATTATATCTTTGTGTTCTTTATAATCCGCACTTTACATTGATATGATTATATGATTGTGTTAACCTAGATCTGAAATTTGGACTAAGTAATCACTTAGATAATTTACTAGGTTAATTCAGTTGTGTTTTAAAGGGTCTAAAAACAAACAAGTGATTTCATAGTGGATTTAGGTTTACCTTGAGAATAGCTAGGTTAAATCCTCCCTAGGCTTTTACCGGTTTGGTTTCCTAGGTCATCATATCTTTGTGTTTTTTATATTCCGCACTTTACATTGATATGATTATTTGATTATGTTAACCTAGATCTGAAATTTAGACTAAGTAATCACTTGACTAATTCAGTTGTGTTTTAAGGGGTCTAAAAACAAACACAAAGTGTTCCCGAGATAAAGACATGGTCTAGTATTCGGGACTTTTTTTTTTCCACTTTATTCTGCTATGTGGATGTTAATGGCCTTTTTGTGAGGAAAATTGTATAAAGGCATTTTTGCAAAGAATGAGCTACACATAGAGAGAAAAAGTACTTCAAATGAAACAACATACTTATTAGTAATAGTAATTTTTTAGGTTATTTACAGTCCATGGTATGGGACAACATTTCCATCTAGATCTTCAAGTCTGTAGGCTTATTTTCCCGCTATCGACGTTATTCTTTAAGGGCCCTCCCATGTTGGTCCTAGTTTTCCCCAACTTGGATCTCTTGTGTAAAGTTGTTTTTTACAACTATGTTTTATGTTGACTTTAATTTCGTGTCAAATTTGATTGTAATTTTATTCAATCATTTCCCTGTATTTTTGTGGGATTTAATGTAAGGATTGTGTGTAAGAGTTTGGTGAAGATTCTGTGAAGATAAGGATTGTGCAACTAGCTCATGACTAGCTTGCGAGTGCCAACCCGCAAAATAGGCCACGTGAGAATCACATGTTGGAATTTGAAGAGTTTTTGATAGGCTAGATTTTGCGAGTCATTTGCGACTCACGCCAAGTCGCGAGTGACCCGCGAAACTCTCTACCTGATTATTTTGAATGTGTCTTATCACATTTCTTTACCAACATTATAAAAACCCTCATTACCCACGAAATGTAAGAAGAATAAGGAGTCTTTACAAGAAACTTTTGAGAGAGAAAATCCTAGCCAAACACTTGAGAGTTAGAGATTTTTTACCCACAATCCTCTACATCATTTCTCTAGAGTTTCCATTAGTCCTTCCTCTCCATCTACACATCCTTGAGAGGTTCTTAGCCCAAACACTTACCTCATCCATTCTGAGTGTTGAGAGAAGCTTTGGTGCCTATAGGAAGCATTGGGAAAAGCCATTGAGTGGTGGATGCAATCGGGTGGAATTGCGGGATCTAGATAACTAGTGAAGACAGGACTCCGAGAAGTCCGTTGGTAGCTGGAGCTTAGAGGGCACAAGCACATTGGGTAGATTAGGCTTGAAGGGTGTTTTTGATATTCGTGTACTCCAACTTATTCACTAGTGGATCGATTTTGGCTTAGAGGGTTGCAGAGAGATTTTTTGTAGAGTACTTCGGTTTCCTCTTCGATAACACGTCTTGATGTTATCTTGTGTTTGCATCTTTCTTCCTTACTCTTTAAGCTTTATATTTATCGTTTATTGTACTTGCTTATGCCTTAGAATAGTGTTTCGGTTTGTTGTGCATCTTTTACTCTTGTTCCATACTTAGTTAAGTTAGAGTAAAAGCAACTAAGTCGTAATTTAAAATTGGGGGGTCTAAACAAGCATTAGTGTTTCTACACCAATTGATCTTTCATCTTGTATTTCTAGTAATTTTCCTAAGTACTAGGTTCTCTGGGATGAAATTTCTAATTTTAACATTCTTGTTGTAGCTTCGGCCTACCATTTGTTGGTACTTGGCTAATTTGATCATGGAAACCTCTCTATTTTCTTCCAATAAGTCTAGGTTCATGGACATAGTAGAATTATTATATTCTTGATTAAAGAGGATAGTCTAAGTTATGGGCATCCCTACTTTTGTTGGTATAACGGCTTCAGATTCGTAAGTCATTGAGAAAGGAGTTTCACCTGTAGATCTTCTTGGGGTTGTCCTATGTGCCCACAATATACTGGGAAGTTCTTCTATCCACTTTCCTTCGGAGTCATCCAATCTTCTTTTCAATCCATTGACTATAGATTTGTTGGTTGCTTTTGCTTGACAATTTCCTTGAGGGTATCCTAGGGTCGAGTCTCTATTAATGATTTTGAGCTTACTACAGTTAGAATCATTATCTAAGACCAAAATTCGGGGGATTCCAAATTTGGTAACTATTTTTTTCCATACAAAACGTTTCATGTCAGAATCATGAATATTGGCCAAAGGTTCAGCCTCAACCCACTTAGTGAAATAATCAGTGGCTACCAACAACATTTTCAATTGGCCATGGTCCTCGGTAGTGTTCCTCCTATATCCAGCCTCCATTGGGCGAATGGCCAAGGATTAATTAGTGGATTCAATTTCCCACCAGGTTGATGTATAATTGGGGTGTATCTTTGTTCTTGATCGAATTTTTTGGTATACTATTGTGAACTTCTTTGCATATTGGGCCACCAATATCCCTATGTGCCAGAGTCTAGCCTCCAGTATGGCTACCACAAATTCCTTCATGCAGTTCCTCCAAGAGCACCTTTACAGCCTTGGGGTGTATGAATAGCAGGTATGGGCTAGTATGGGAGCGTTTATATAGTTTGCCTTCTTCTGATAGCCAATTCCTTGGAGCCTTATGCTTGATCTTTTTTGCCTCGGTCCAATCTTTCGAAGCTGTCCTTTCTTGGTATATGCAACGATTGGGTCTAACTAGTTTAGGCTCAGATGGATATTTGCTACACATACCATGTCCATATGTTGAATTCTAGGATGGGAAAAGGATTCTACAGTAATTATCCGAGGTGTTGGATTGCTTACCAAGGTGGCCAATGTTGTTAGAGAGTCTACGTGATTGTTGTTGCTTCTCAGAACTTGAGTTATTGATACTTGGTCAAATTTTTTTTGTAATATCCTCGCCTCTTCCAAACATTTCACCATTCTTTCATCCTAAGCTTCAAACTCTTTGTTTACTTGATTGGTGACTAGCCTTGAATCATTGTATATCTTTACCTAGGTTGCCCTAACCTGGTTTGCCATTCGATATCTGGCCAACAACGCCTTATATTCAGCTTCATTATTAGATATTGAGAATTCCAACCTTGCTGACCGTTTTAGTGCAATCCCTTTTGGAGAAACTAGCACTATTCCCATTCCTAATCCTTAGTAATTAGATGCTCCATCAACATAAACCTCCTAAGGTTTGACCAAGGACTTTGAAATACTATTAACTTTATTTAAACTGCAATTCTCATTTGTCCCTTCTGGTGTGAACTCAGCTACAAAATCAGCCAAAACTTGCCCTTTTATTGATGTATGGGGTTGATATTTGATATCATAAGCTCCTAAGGCAGTTCCCTATTTGGCTATTCGTCCAGTGAAGTTGGCCCTTCTCAGTAGTGCCTCTAACGTGTGCTTGGTTAGGAATATGATAGTGTGGGGTTGAAAATAGTGGGGGAGCCTACAAGTGGCATGCACTAAAACCAAAGCAACCTTCTTAAGCGGGAGTTACCTAGTCTCAGGATCCACTAATGTTTTGCTAACATAGTATCTTGGTTTCTAGATATCTTCCTCCAATCTTATCAAGACCGCGCTGATTGCGTGGTTTGACACTACAAGATACATATATAACTCCTCCCCCTTCTCAAGTTGTGAAAGTATTGGGGATTTCGTCAAGTATTCTTTTAGCCTAACAAACGCTTCCTCACATTCTGAGGTCCAGTGATAATCTTTCCATTTCTTCAAAAGTTGGAAGAAAGGTTTACATCGTTCTGTCGACCTGGAGATAAAATGATTGAGAGATGCTGCCATTCCTGTCAGCTTTTGGATCTCTTTGGGGTTCCTCGAAGAGTGCAGACGACGTATTGCTTCAATTTGATCAAGGTTCACTTCTATACCTCAGTGAGTAATCACATACCCGAGGAATTTCCCTGACCCTACCCCAAAAGCACACTTAGATGCATTTAACCTGAGATGATGTTTTCTTAAAACACCAAAAATCCTGGATAGGTCTCCCAAATGGAGCTTGTTTTGTTTACTCTTAACTACCATGTCATCTATGTATGCTTCCATGTTCCTTCCTAACTAATCTTTAAGCATCCTTGTAACCATTCTTTGATAGGTGGACCCAGTATTCTTTAATCAAAAAGATATTACTTTATAGTGATAATTTCCTTTAGGTGAAATGAACGAGGTCTTCTCCTAATCCTTGGGGGCCAATGCTATTTGATGATACCCTTGGATGGCATCAAGAAAACTCATCCTCGAATGACCAAATGTGGAATCAACCAATTGATCTATCTTCAGAATTAGGAAAGGGTCATTTGGGTAAGCCCTATTTAGAGGTGAAGCCCACACAGACTCTCTATTTCCCTGTTTTCTTCTTCACCACCACTATGTTAGATAACCATTCTGGATAGAAAACTTCTTTGACAGCCTTTGCTCGTTTTAGCTAATCTACTTTTTCTTTCACTGCTTCTGAGTATGTGTGGGAGGAAGACCGAGGTTTTTGTTTTTTAGGAGTACACTATGAATTAACATTCAAGCGATGACATATGAAGTTTGGATTTACCCCTGGTACATTGTAAGGGCTTCAGTATATCTAAGTTTTGAACTAAGAACAACAGTAATTCTATTTTATAATGCAGCAAAAGATGCTGACCAACCTAGAAATATTTGTCCACCTCGGTATCTATGTAGACCTTTTAAGCCCCTCACATTGATCGTCCAACGTCAGTTGTTCCTGGGGTGAATCCCGAGCTCCTTGTAGTGATTGCTATGAATTCCAAGATGAAATTGCCTCGTTCCTTAAGGTTTGATTCTTCTGGGTTATAGCACCAACATTGCATCTCCTAGTTGCAGCTTGATCCCCTTTAATCACTTTTACTCCAGTATCTATTGGGAACTTTATTTTCAGATGCAATGAAGAGGGTATTGTCTGCATAGCATGAAGCCAAGGCCATGCTAAGATTGCTATGTAAAGAGAGTATGCATCTACTACTATAAATTCTACCAGGACCTCCTTTCCCTTTACTGTCACAGGTAACCTTATCTGTCCAATCAACATCACCATTTTACTATCAAAACCTACCAACAGGGAATCGTACATGCTTAAATCATTGGGGGTTAGCCCCATTCCATGATATAAGTCTGGATACATAATCTCAGCCCCATTTCCTTGGTCAATCATAACCCTTTTTACATCAAAATCCGCTACGTGGATCATGATAACTAGTGCATCATGATGGGGTTGGATCGTGCCTTCTTTATCCTAGTTAGTGAACCCAGTGACCACCTCTTGCTCAACCCTCTTCCTCTTGTCAACTCTACTACTGTATCCTGCTCCCACTTGGGATATTACAACCATTACTTTTGATTCTTTCTGTGGGTCTTGAGTCTTAGCTACATGGATCACCTCTATCATGCCCAGAGATGCACGATTGTTTCGTGGTTGCTCAAAGCCTTGTCAATTTGATCTTGGGGTTTGATTTGGAACTAAGAACTCCTTAAGGTGTCCTATTTTCACCAAATGGTTCAATGGTCTTGCAGTACCCTGCAATCCTCAGTCATATGCCTTTGTTCTCGATGATAGGAGCAATTTAGGTTTTGGTTCCTCTGTGATGCGTCACCACTCATTTTATTAGGCCATCTGAAATAAGGTTCATGCTTGATCCTTTCTAATATCTGGTGTATTGGTTCTTTGAAGATTAAACTCATCGTCTTTGTCCTCGGAATAGGGTTTGGGGGGAAGAAATTTCTTCTTGGTCTTAAAGGTGGTAAATCCATTCTCCTTTCCTACCTCTCTGGCACTGGGTATTTCTCCTTTAACTGGCCTTGGGTTTGATCATCCTTCAATCTCTTATACTCTTCTATTCATTCCATGAGCTTGTGCATGTTCTTAGTTGGGTGTAGTGTCAAAGACTTTCTCAGCTCGGAATTCATTGGAAGTTTGAGCTTGAAGGTGCTAGCTACTATGCTGCTATTGCTTCCCCTAATTTCATTATACAATTCCTATTATCTATTAGAGTAAGCCTGTAGAGTTTCTCCTTCTTTCATGCACGTGGCTAATAGGGCATCGATGGGTTTTGGAACTCAGCTGCAAGTAAGGAATCTTGCTCCAAAGGCTTTAGTTAGCTCTTCATAGCTAAGAATTGTGCCTTTATCCAGACTATCAAACCACCTCATGGCCGTGGGCCCCAAGCTTGAAGGGAAAACTTTGCACATGAGAGCTTCGTTCCATGCATGTAGGGCCATGCTCTGATTGAAATGACTAACATGTTCTACTGGCTCAAATTTCCCATTATAAATAATAAAAGTTGGACGAATGAACCAATGTGGTGGATCCAAGCTTTTTATCTCCTCGGAGAATGGGGATTTAGAAATCTGACTTAGAGCCCAACTTATGGCGTTTAATCTCATATTATGGTGAGCTAAATCTTCTCTTGGATTAGCTAGCCTCCGTTCTTCTTCATTTGGGGACCTGGTGTGGACTAATGGAGTCACCACCTAGATTAGGTCTATGAACCATATTGGGCTTTCTGGGCCAATCACTTACATACATGGGTCCATGTACTAGATTATGGGTTTGGAGTTTGGGTATGGCTTGGGAAGGTGTTAGACAACTAAGACCGCCCGGCTTGTGGGCCGGCCTCCATTATGTGTTCTTAGGCCATATTTAATTAATGAGTTTATTAAAAAAGCCCTAATCTTTAACCTAAATATACATCATGCACTTAAGGAAATAACATACATAACACAAACTGAAAGTTCAAAAACGTGTATAAAAACACTTTTGAACGTTTAGACCCCCAAAAACCAACTTAACCAACCCAAGCAATATGTCAAACAACTAGTGTGCGGAAACTTAACATATGCTATAATATGGAATTGATTAAACAACTATCTAAGCCACAACAAAATAAACCACAGCAGATAATGTAAAGGCAGAGATAGAGAGGAAGGAAGATGCAAACACAGAGATAACACCAGATATGTTATCGAAGAGGAAACCGAAGACCTCGGCGAAAAACCTCTCCGCCGCCCTCCAAGCGGTAATCAATCCACTAGAAAATACAGTTGGGATACAAGGACAGCAATAGACCCTCCAAGCCTAATCTACCCAATGCACCTAAGCCCTCCAAGCTTCTTGCTCCAACGAGGTTGCGCCGAACCTTTTTCTTTTCTAGCTTTCCGGATTCCGCTACTACACCGTAGCATCAACCAATGAATATTGGCTCCTTCCTAACTGCTTCCCAGAACTCCAAACGTCTGTCTCACAGAGATGATAATGGTGAGAACCAGGTTTGGTATAATGCCTCTCAAGGATTTGACAATGGAGAGGAAGAGAGTGAGGGATTTTGATGAGACTCTAAGGTAGAGATTGTGGGTGAAACAATCTGGTTTTTCTTTAGGGTTTCTCTCTCAAAATTCTCTCTGGAAGCTCTCTTTCAATCGTGGGTTAAAAGGGTATTTATACTGGAGTGAAGAGGAATGTGAAACGTCAGGTTTTTCCAAAACAGGGGTGGCTCGCGGCTTGACCTCGCGGCTTGACTAAGTCGCGAGTTCCAGTCGCGAGTTAACCGTATGACCAGTTGTCCTGTTTTGTCCTGTAGTGCTCCAGCTAGCATGACTGTTCATCTTCCAGCATGCTTGGCACGTGTGCATCTTCTGGCGGGTTGAAGCCGCGAGTCCACCCGCGAGTCCCAGCCGCGACACTCTGTTTTCTTGCACACTCTTGAGCAATCTTCACACTATCTCACTCACTACCCTTACAACAAACCCACCTAAATACAGGGTTACTAAATGCTGAATTACAAGCAAATTTGGCACGGAATAAAGCCAATTAGATGGTTGAATAAATTCAACCTTACACAAACATATCACAATATAAAAGGAAACAAATCAAACAAAATAAAATAAACATGGCAAGTTGAC
The DNA here is from genome assembly GCF_932294415.1 of Quercus robur. Taxonomy (NCBI): domain Eukaryota; kingdom Viridiplantae; phylum Streptophyta; class Magnoliopsida; order Fagales; family Fagaceae; genus Quercus; species Quercus robur. Next base: position 47,538,579 of record NC_065535.1, read on the forward strand.
AATTAAATAAAACACACAAGGAAAGAAAATCAAATAAACTAAACATGACAAAAAATACTCAAATAACATGGAAAATAATAAGACACCAATAATTAAATATCACACCACAATATAAAAGGAAACAAATAAAACATAAGTCAATCATATTATACTAAAAAGGAAGAAGATAACAATTGAAACATACACATAAGGAAAGGTTATAAAATAAACTAAACATAGCAAAAGATTCAAACAAACATGGAAAGCAATTAAACCTAAATAATTAACCTAAACAGAGTCAAACATAATCAAATAACATATGGGAAATGATCAAAGATAATAAAAATAAGATTTTACCCCAATCTAGATTTGGGGTGCGTGCGCATACTCAAGTATGCGTACGCAACCTTTAATATAGATTCGAAAAAAAAAAAACTACATTTTTATTGATTTAATCAAACAAACATATAACATGTGAGATCAAACAAGCGTGTTAGAAACCCTAAAAAACCAAACTAACCTAAAACAAAAAAATAAAACATCAACATGAACAACAAAACATGAAACAAAACAAACAATTAAACTAAACTACATTAAATCAATAAACATGTTAAACTAACCTAGGAATTGCAATAAAGATATAAGAACAAGAAGAACATATTATAAACAACCTAAAATCAGATTAATACATATCAAACATAATCATGAACATCAAACAAACAAACATAACGAATATAAAAACTATGTTAAGAAACTCATGTGAATCCTATTAAACAAAAGAGGAGTTCATGGAAAAAACACTCACCTTGCTTTAGATTATGAGTTTAGAGTTTGTTTAATCGACCCTTCAGTGCCTACAACACAAAGATTAGATTGATAGGACAAGAATAATCAAAAGAACACAATGGTTTAGGTAATCACAACTCAAGAACAAACTTTAATTGAAAAAGGTTTTGAGAAATCAATTTTGGAAAATAGTTTCTATCTTAGAACTAACTAAAGAGAGGCGTTTAATTTGTAAAAAACGTGCTAAGGTTAGCCCTAGGGTTTTTCAAAAAAGAAAAAAGGGTTTTAGAGAATATGGAAGCCAAAAAAATCACTCTCTCTAGTTAGAGTTTTGATTGGAGGCATAAGGTGAGTATTAATAAGTAAAAATTAGGGTTTTGGGGTTTAACGATCTCTGGACATGCTCATAGGTCTATGGGCCAGCCCACATCAAATAATGATGTTTTGGGCCCTTAAAATGAAGTTTTAAAACCCAAAAAATTGGACTGCCCAGTTGGCCTAACTTTAAACAGTCATAACTCACTCAATATAAGTCCAAATTAGGCAAAATTTGTGTTCAAATTGAATCCCATGATTTCTAATTTCTAATGAAACAAATCTCATTCAAAATTTATGGTCAAAATAGTGAGCAAAGGTCATTTTTCAATATTAATTTCAAAGCAATTTGAGCACTTTTGAGTTGTGATTACTTCCAAACTATTGTGAATTCTTTAATTAACCTTGGTTGACATATGTTAAGATCATCACTGGGGCTGGGGACCAAAATTTATTATTGGGTACAAAATGTGGTGTATACACCTAGTTCTCTCTCTTCAATAAAGTACTCATTTGTCCTATTACTCATCATTGTCTGAATTGGAGGATGATTCCTCCTCCACTCTCTCCTTATTTCTTTGATTCCTGTTGACCTCACATTGTAAGGATCAAAATTTTCTTTTGAGGTCATTAATCTCTCTATCTCCCTCTTTGTGAGTACTTGAGTACCATGTTAGGTGCAAATTTTACTTCCTTCCCAAGGTAGTCATGCCTTTAGCACGGACCAAGAAAAAATCCCATAGCCAACGCTAACTCTTCCTTTGCTCACAGCCGTTCCATGTGTAACGTCTAGATTCAACCACTTATACATTCTCCCATGCCTTAGTGGTGTTATGTACATTAGCTCCTTGACTGTCAATGGCATTTAATGGTAAAGGCCGTTGATAGTCACATTGGTTCAAATATTAACACTCTAGTAATCATGCCTTGCGACATTCGAACATAGACACATGGCGCACAGGGGTGCTTCTAGCCGTATTGGCGCCTCTTCATTTCTTGCATTTTGGTAGACAAACATTACTCCTTATAAATGCCATGTCTCTTCACTTAATTGCAGTTGAGAGTTTAAATAGGAAATGTTTTTTCCTCAATCTTCATTCCCTTTGTCTCTTTCTGATTCTTTCAAAGAACCTTAACCTCCATAAACAAAAATGTCGAACCCCTCCTCTGCTGGTTCTAACTCCCCAGAGCACTCTTTGGGCTCCTCTGAGAGTGCTTCCAGTGACCACCCTCCTTCTCCACCACCAAGCCCTGTGCATCCCCCTCTCCTTTTTCCCATTCACCCTCTGCCTCCTCAAGTCTTCATTCCTGAAGAGGCAATTGGAGCGACAAAGAACAAGAAGACTCAGAAGAACTTTAGCTGAAGGCTGAAGAAGATGTTGAGGATGCAGCAATTGCTGCATTCAAGGACGCCCCAATTAGGCGCAAGGAAGGTGAAGACCCTCTCAATCAGGCTCGGAGTCCAGTGCTTCAGAGCCTTCTAACTCTAAGGAGTCAGACTCCTCTAACAGTTCCTTTGATGGCTTCTCTAACTCAGAGGATGTTGAAGGCGAGGAAGAAGAAGAGGAGGAGGAGGAGGAGGAGGATGAAAAGGAGATGGAGTATCAGGCTCTAGATTATCCCCGAGAGGACTCTGGGGATAACTCGGATACCTATGCTCCACAGTCTCCTTGAGTTACCTACCATTAGATTTGCAGTTCTCTATTTTTTTTATTTTTAATTTTTATTATGTTTGTTTTGTTTAGCCTTCTATTGGCTTAAGTTGTAAAAACTTCATCTTTCTTTATTTTGTTATAATTTTGTGTTTCTTTTTGTATTTAGTAAAGAGGTGATAGGTCATAAGGGCCAAACCATATAAATCCCTCTTTTCAATTTTGTAAAAAACTTTTAACACAAAATATATAAAAGAAAGGAAAAGTCATTATTATTATTATTATTATATTATGTTTGCTATTTTCATTTATGTTGCATATTATGTTTATCTTATCACCTATAAAATTCCTACACAAAACATACAAGGGTAAACATGTTAGTTAACAAAATGTGAAATGTAACAAATTAAATCATACCTGTTGGTGAAGGGCCACGCCTTTGCACTTTGTCTATGAAGGCGGTTTCCTTGATTTTAGCACTATCAACTGCCATCTTTTGTCAGAAATTTAGTTTTCTCCTTATGCCGACATGTGTCAATTTTGAAAAGATGTCTCACTTTTGAACCATCTTCTTTTGGAGGGAAAAAAACTATTAACTCTCAAAGTATAAAAGGAAAAGAAAGATATTTCCCTTCCTTATTTTTCTCTTTTCCTTTAATTTCTTCTTCTTCTCCTTCTTCAACCTGAAACACAGAATTCTTTTCAAACACCAAATCATGGGTGTAAAACGTGGCTTTAGATCTAGTTTTGATAAATTTACAAAACCTTCCCCTTCGAAAAGTAGCAAACCCCTTCTAGGAGTAGATGAAAATCCTTCCATAGAAGAACAGTGGATTATCCCTCCTTTCTTTGAAGACTATCTGTTTGATAAAAGTCTCGATTAGGACTCAGTCCCCTGTTCTGAAGACCCTCCCTACACAGCATATGGGGAACCTGATGATCTCCTTACCACGGATATGGAATTAAAGCATATTCCAAGGCTTGGCACTTGCAGAGGTGTTAGGATATACGTGATTAACTTATTAGGAACATATGTCACTATTTTATGTAATTGGCTAATCTTTGACAAAACACACTTTACTTGTATTTGGGTAGATCTAGGATGTGTTTAATACTTCAAGAAACATTTTTTCAAATTCAAATGTTGAAGGCATGCAAGTTTGTCCAAGATTCAAGTGTGAAAAGTGCTGATCATTAAAGCTTGATAGCTAGCTATCTATCGAGACCTGTAGAGCTATTGAAGCCCGTGGCTCGACAGCAGCTCGACAGATAGGTATCTATCGAGATTTATGAAATTCAGTTTTTCAGGATTGTTTTTCATTCAATCCGTGATTGTATGTTTGGGCTTTCTTTTCTCACAACCCTAGACATATAAAAGGATTATTTTAAAGGCCGTCAAAGGTGACACAAGTTGCACAAGTGTTGAGAAAAGTTTGTTTAAGCAAATTATGTCCGGAGATAGAATTTGCCTTAGTTCATCTTTCTTGTGAAGAAGTTGCTATGTTTGTACACTGTAGGGTTTTGTGACCAAGTATCTTCTTGATCTTCATCGTGTGATGAACTGAAAAACTTTGTAGCCAACAACTTTTTCCAGTTGGTGATTGAAGTCGCGTACTGAGATCTGCACAATTGGTTAGTCACGTACTGGGAGCCGTGCATTACAATAAGAGATTGTCACCACAGATTAAGTCCAATTGGGTATTGGGGTAAGCGTTCAACTATAGGTTGGTATAAGGTACTGGGATTCCTTTACTTGTAACCGCTTGTTTTGATAATAGTGGATTCTCGGGAGTGGTGACCTTAAAATCACCCAATAGGCTTTTTGCCGTGTAGGTTTTCCCCATTCGTAAACAAATCACCGTGTCAATTTAATTTTCACTACATACTTAGTTTAATTGGAGATTTGTTTGTGCTACCACATGTTTACATGTTAATTTGATTAATTAATAAACTTGGCTAATTAATCAATTAATTTATCACAAGGGGTTGGCCTATCAAGAGGGGACTTTGCTCCTATTATAGATGTGGTCTTCAAATCTCACACTTATATTTCTAAAGGTTGGAGAAGCTGGTGTCAAAGAGTGTTGGCTCATCTTCCCTTCATGGACATCCTACATAGTGTGAAACTTGTGGAGACCGTTCTTGTGTTCTCAAATCTAGAGATTAACAAAGATAGTGAAAGTTTGCTCTCTCTTCTATATCGGTGGAACTCTATTACTCATATATTCTTCATAGGGTGTCAAGAAATCTCTCTATCTCTAGAAGATGTCTACGAAATATTGAGACTTCCCCTATTCGGAGATGGTGAAGTTAACATCTCTTTATCTCCTGATGAGTCTAAAGCTGTAAAGTTCCTTGAAGATGCAGTGAAGAAAACTTTAAAGAAACCAGTCTTGAAGTTAGTAAGGAAAGGGAAAGCCCCCAGCGAGGAAGTACCAAAAGATACTAATGTTGGCGGAGACAAAGGTTCTAGGGCCAACTTCTGGGGATGGATTAGATACTTCTGGAGGAATATGCTGATGGCATGGATAAGGAAGCCAATGGATACTCCGTGAAGGAAGGCACCGACTTTGTTGTTGGAGAAGGTAACTCTAGCTCTTATGAATTTGAAGCCTTTATAGCCTTTTTACTTTCTCATCATCTGTTTGAGGGATATCCCCATGAGAAGATTCTGAGTAGACATTTCCCTTTAGCCGTTAAAGTAGCCAAAGGACAATCCTTTCCTCTTACTTCTTATTTCCTAGGAACTTTGTATTCTCACCTGGATCATTTTACCCTTGACTTGCAACGCGCATGGGGTAGATTTCAAGTTGAAACCTTTGTACTTGTTGCTTTTTTACAAATATGGTTGTGGGAACACTTTAGGAACTATGCTCTTGTCCCTAAGGTGTTAAAATCTTATAAAACCAATTTAACATCACCCCAAGGCCTACCACGCTTTTGGCTTTGGAACAAGATGGTAGTGTCTTCAAACAGTTTCCTTAGTAAAGTGTTGGATGAACAGTGGGGGAAGTCCACCCTCCTAGACAGAGACACCCCCTGGTCTGAGAAAGAACTCTCTTTTGTTGCTTGTGCTTTTCCTTCTCATCTTCAAGCATGCTTTCAAGATGAGTACGAAACTCAAACCTATAATCCCCATAGGTTTTCCCACTAATTTGGTTTTGACCAAGGCATAGTGGGACATCTTTCTACCCTGGCTTTACCTATTGTAGTGGCCTCTTAAGCCTTTAAAAGAGAGAATCTTATCAAAATATTGGTATCAAGTCCTAAAATCCCCTTTACTTCCCCAACTAGAGCTAGATTGCTTTCACCCAGGTTTTAGTCATAGTGGTCTGTCATTAGAGAACGTGTTAGGAATTTTGGAGAAAGTGGTGCCCAACAAGTGGATGTCCCACCTACTTTTCAAGGAGATTTAACTTGAAGCCCTTTCCAAAAGCCAAACCTTCAGGAACTAAGAGAAAGAAGAATGCAAAAACCCCTTCTAGAAAGAAGCCCAAGGTACACTCTTTTCTCTATAATGACTAACTCTTGTAACCTCTTCTTTTAACCCATGGCACAAGTAACTTTTCTTCCTTTCTCCATTTTTGACCTTTGACAGGTTACAGGCTCTATTTCTCAAGCTCAACCCAAAGCAAGGGTCACTTCTTCAACCTAAGAGGTTTCTGTACAAGAAATGACTTCTTATGAGGAAATAGAGTCTAACACTGAAAGGGAGGATTCAAATCAGGCGTATGCCAAAAATCCTTAAGAGAAGGAAGATTTGATAGAAGCTACTTCCAAGGAAGAAAAGGGTGAAAGCACCCAGACAGAATTTGATCCATTATTTTCATTGGTTTCTCCCATTTGAAAGCAATCTGTTCTCAATTGCTCTCCTAATATCCTGAAACCATAAGGGATACCAGCAAATGGACCTTATCACTTAGGGGGTTTCTCTTACAACAAATTTGGTCTATCATATCCCAACTGCAGTCAAAGGGTAGAGAGGATTGTACAGCTCTTCCCCTTGATAATTTCCTTTCCGCATTGAGTGAGGCTAAGAGCCTAAGTGTCAATGTCGGCTAGTTAGAGAACCGTGTCACTGCATTGAGGGACTTAAAGAAAGCAGGACCCTCTATTCATGCTTCCTTGTTCTCACTTTGTGAATTGAGAGTTAAAGAGATCTATTACATCAACAAAGTAAAGGAAACAAAATCAGCCTTACAGGTACGTGTCACTTCAATCACTCAGCTCCAGGATATTATCAATAGACTTGAGGTGGAATTAACATCCCAGCAAGAAGCAAGTTCTGCCCTTCAAACTTAATTAGAAGGTGTCATCGCAGAACGAAATTCTTCAAAGAAAGAGATTGAGAAGTTGGAAGGCGAGCTAGGAGCTTTAAGCGATCCAGACTTCTCCCTTGAGAATTTTAGTTCTCTCACAAACATTATCTAATTTTCAAGTTCTAATAATTTATGGTCTTGAGAGGCCATGGGGTTGTATTATAAACTTTATGATGCTTTATTTTGCTAAGCTATTTAGACTTTGCATGCATATTATGAACAATTGCATATGGAATAGTTGAATATAAGTCTTTGTTTATAATAGTATGAGTTTTGTAAAACACAATATCGGTTTGACATGATGGCCACAAAAAGATATTTTTACAAGCTTAAGCATGATACTTCTTAAGGTGAGCTCCACTGATGGGGCTATACGCCTTTATACCTGCTTGATCCTTTAGCCAATAATGTCTTGTTGGATGTTCTTTTTCTACCACGTATGGTCCTTCCCATTTTGGAGAAAACTTGTGTTTAATAGCTCCAGCTACTCCTCGTACATGCAGGGCAGTTTTCCAAACAAGTTCTCCCACTTGAAACTTTCTTTCTCTAACTTGGCCTTCATGCCTAGTCTTCATATTAGCCTGGTACAGGCGGTTGTGAGAGGCAGCATTATCACGCATTTGTTCCACAACTTCCAAAATGTCTTCTCTGGGCATCCCTGCAATCTCTTCCAGTTTCATTGCTGGCCTTACTAAATCTGTTAGGATAACAGCCTCTGTGCCATAGACTAGAGAAAAGGGTGAAGCTCCTGTAGCTTGTGACTTAGCTATTCTATGAGCCCATAAAGCTGTAGGAAGTTCTTCCTTCCATCCCTTTCCATTCTCCTTAGTCATTTTTCCCAATATTTTTAGTAGCCTTTTGTTAGAGGCCTTAGCTTGACCATTTCCTTTGGGATAATAAGGTGTTGATTTTGTGTGAGAAATGGAGTACCATTCTGTTAAAAGGCGCACATCCTTGTTCAGGAATGGTGTGCCATTGTCAGAAATAATTTTGTTGGGCACCCCAAAACGACATATTATATTCTCCCTCAAGAAATTAGCCACTGAGCTACATGTTGCCATCTTCATAACCATAGCCTCTACCCACTTGGTAAATAGCTCAGTGGCTATCAATATCTATGTACATCCTTGAGAGGGGGGTTTATAGGTCCTGTAAAATCCAGCTCTCAACTGTAGAATGGATATAGAGCCACAGTTGGATGAAGACTTTGATGACTAGTGTGTATTTCATCCCCTCACTTTTGGCATTCTTGACATTTTTTGGCAAAGTTCTAGGCATCCCTTTGCATTGTGGGCTAGTAATATCCCTAGTGTAAGGTCATTTGCCATAGTTTTCTCCCACCCGGGTGTCCTGCTAGCTTTCCCTCATGCAAGTTTGACAGAACACCATTGACTTCTTTAGTGGGAACACATACCATTCACCTTCCTTGAAAGCTTCTCTTGAATAACTTCCCATCTACCACTTTAAACCTTGTCACATATTTTTTTCAACTTTTCTCTTTGTACCCAATTAGCAGGTAATACACCTTGTAAAAGGTATCTCAAGTATGGATCTTACCAATCTTCTTCCAGCAGTACACCATTAAGCACATCTGCTTGATCTAGGGGAATAATAAAACAAGTTTTACAACTCCTTTGCTCTTCCTTAGCATCATTGGCCATTTCTGGCCAAAAGATCCCCAGCCTTTGTAGTCTTCTATACAGGCTGACATTAAGATTTACACCACAAATATCATAGTGCAACCTGTGCAACAATGTCAGTCCCTCCTGCCTTAAGACACACTTCATCAGCAAACCTTTTACTCCCCTGAAAAACAAATCCCCATTGATCTTGAGGAAGTCTTTTATATTTGCTAGTAACTTTGGTCCAACGTACTTCCCTTAAGTCATTGCTTTCAACAAGGGTTCTCACCAATCTTAAGGGAGACACAGCTCATCTTGGGCCAACCTAGGTTGTTTCTCCACTCAAAGTGTCATTTTCTCTTTCTTCAGCACAGACTTAGTGGCTAGGGTAGCTAGCGAGTCAATGAGCTTGTTCTCATTCCTATTAACCACCTTGTATTCTATGGAAGTAAAGTGTTCCATAATCTCCTGCACTATAGCTCTGTAAGCAGCCAAACTAGGGTTCTTAACTCCATATATTCCTTCAACCCGCCTTATTACCAACTCAGAATCACCAAATATCTTCAACCTTTTTATGCCTAACCTTTTGGGGGCCTTCAGTCCCACTAACAAGGCCTCATACTCTACTTCATTATTAGAGCAAGGAAAGCATAACTTATAGGTAAACCTATGTTCCTCCACTGGTGACCTTAAAACTACTCTTATTCCTCCCCCTTGAAATGTATATGACCTATCAAAATAAATTAACCACTCCTGCTCCATTGTCACCAGAATTTCTTGTTGGAAAAAATCACTTGTCCTAGGGAAGTTAGCCAGCAGATTAGCTACTACCTGGCCTTTGATGGGAGTTGGTCTTATGCATTCAACATCAAGGCACAACGTCAGGATGGTGTAGACACTCAATTTTGCACCCATGATTTAATCAAGGAGAATGACGTGAATGACTAATTCATGTATCCCAAAAATCATAATTGCATTACATGTATCAATTTGTTCTTGCATTACATGCATTAGTTTGTCTTTGCATTATATGCATCAATTCATTCATTGCATATCATAAAAATGATCTTGAGATTCTAACGGTCACAACAGTGTTTTCGATTTTCAAATCGGACCATCGGATCAAAAGATATCGCATGATCAAGTTTGCATGGTCAACATGCATTGTGTCTACCTAGAGTCGACCACACATGATTAGTTTAAATTAATTTTGATTAGTTAAACAATTAGAATTGATTAAATAATTTTGAGATTGGTTGATAATTAGTGTTTAAAATAGGGATGCATGCATGGGAATAAGAGGGATGATTGGATAACAATAAAATTGTGGATAATCTAAACTTTCTCTAGATTTATTTTAGGGTATTTATCATCAAGATAATTGTTTTTAAATAGCCTGAATTATGTAGAAAAGAGATAAAAAAATCATAGATGGAGGATGAAAATGCGTCTAGGTACAAGGATCGGCCAAAAAACCCTAGAAGAGGTGTCCAAATAGCACCTGAACATGAAAGAGTGTTCGGAGCCACTGGGCCAATTTGGCACTTTTGGAGTGCCAAACGACACTCTAAAAGGGCCAAATTTTCATGTGATGGGCTTTGGCCCAACGGCCTTCTGGTGATGATAAGGCACACCTTTTTCGACATTTTCGCAAAAGGATGCGTTCGAATTCAAACCCTAATTGTCTGTACCTATTTTTTAGAGTCTTCTGGCCTCTATAAATAGAGACTGGACCTCATATTTCACCACCTTTTTTTTTACGCTCTAAGAGGCACATGTTTTGAGGCTCTCAAATTGTTGATATTTGCTGATCCTCTCTAAGATTTGTTGCTTAAATTAGGGTTTTTATGTTTCAAAGATAACTGAATAATTTTCTTTGAACCCTAAAACATTCTCTCAAGAACAAGGAGTGCTCATGCAAGAGGTTGCTTTCAATCGCCCTCTCTTTTTTTATGCTATCTTTGTAAGTTGATGAATGTTTTATCCATAGCATGAATTGTTAATTGTTATTTTGTTTAAAGCATGATTGTTTTTATTTATTTATGTGATTGTTATAATCTCCTTCTTGAATGTCAATAATTTGCGTGTGGGCAATTCTTTTTCTTAAAATAAAATAGATCTACATCTTTATTAGATGTAGATATGATTTTTCCTCAATACAAAAATAGATCTACTTCTTAGATACAGATCTGATTTTTCTTTAATACATGCAAATTTTTGAAATAAAGAAAAAGATTAAACATGATTGTATTTGTGTTTGTTTTCTTTAATTCATGTTGCATAAATTTAGATTATGAGTGAAACTCTCTTCTTAAAAAATATTTTTCGTTCTTTTTTAAAACATACAAAATAGATCTAATCTTTTATAAATCAAAAAACATTTTTTCTTTGTTCTTAAAAACAGATCTGATATTTTTCAATTCAAAAGATTTTATTTTATGAAATAAACACAAATCTGAATTTTTATCTCCAAAAACCATTTTTTCTACATACCACAAAACAGATTTGGTATTTTGACCAATCAAAATCATTTTTTTTTTACAATAAAAACAGATCTGAATTTTTAAAAAAACAAAAGAAGAGACTTCATTCATAAATAAATTTGTGTGATTTAATTTTTATTCCACATGTTCAACATATCATTCATGACATGCATAAAAAAGTACCTTGGTCATAAGAGTCTAGAAGACCAGACTCTGTCTAGGCGGAATGAGTGCCTAACACCTTTCCATTCTGTAACCTAGCCTTCGGATTTAGGTTTTTGGTTAAGTATATCTAGCCTTGTCTTTGTTTATTTTGGGTAGAATGTAACTAGGACAACACACCATGTATTTTTGGTAGATTGTAATTAGGACCCAAAGCTATGTAATTTTAAAGTTTTTCATGATATGTAATTTTTTTTTATTCAATCAATGAAGAGAACAATTCAGTTATGTATTTATTTTTTCTTATTTTTTGTATAAAAAAAATAAGTTGCGACTTCATACCACTTACCCAAAAAGAGAGGTGCCTTAAAAGGTACCCAAATCTTTTTTTTTTTTCGTCGAGATCTCTCACAGATGGCCCACTATGTCATTCTACCTGACAATTGAGGGCTTGTGAAGAGATACTTCATGGGATTGTTCTTAGTCACCAACTGCACACAATGCCCTAAAAAGTAATGATTGAACTTTGACATAGTAAAGGCTAAAGACAAACATACTTTCTCAGCAGTTGAGTATCTTAACTCTGGTCCCTTTATAAGCCTACTAATATAGTATACTGGCTTCTCTACCCTTTCCTGATCCTGAGCTAATAATGCTCCCAAGGATTGCTATTTGTTGGCTATGTACAATAGCAAAGGTTTTTCAAGTATAGGGGCCACCATTGTGTGAGGATTCGCCAATATCATTTGGGTTTTCTTGAATGCTTTTTGACATTGATCACACCATATAAAAGTTACTGCCTTCTTTGTTTACTCCATAAGAGGCTTCAAGATCTCAGCTATACCTAGAATGAATCTTCTTAAGTAAGAAACTTTTCCCACAAAGCTTCTCAACTCCTTCAGAGTTGTAGGGGGACTAGGGGCAGTTATTGCTTCGGCCTTTGTAGGGTCCAAATCAATCCCTCTGTGGTGAACAAGAAATCCCAAGAACTTCTCTAAAGATACCCAAAGGCACACTTGCCTTAAATGCAACAAATGCTCAAAAGGATTCTTTGCCTTCACCACAAGATCATCAACATAATCTTCCACATGTTTATTAAGCATATCACCAAAGATCAAAGTCATAGTTCTTTGGTAGGTAGCATTTTTATTCTTCAATCCAAAATGCATCACCTTATAGAAAATAGTTTCCGAAAGGTGTCCTGAAGGTAGTTTTCGGGGCGTCTGCTGGGTCCATAAAGATCTGATTGTACGCACTATAACCATTCGTAAAGGAGAAACGTTCATGATTAGTTGCTGCATCTACTAAAATATCAACATTAGGAAGTGGGAATTCATCCTTTGGACAAGCTTTATTGAGATCCTGAAAATCCACACAGATTCTTATCTGGCTACCTTTCTTCTTCACGGGAACTATGTTGGCTAACCAACTTAGGCATTCAATCTCTACAATGAATCCTGCCTTTAAAAGCTTTTGCACTTCAAGCTTTATCTTTTCCTCCACATCCAAAAAATATTTCCTTGGTGGCTCCTTCATAGGTTTAGCATTAGGATCCACCTTTAACTTGTGCGTTACAAGTCTCGGGCTCAAACCTGGCATTTCTTGGTATCTCCAAGCAAAAACATCCTCGTATTCCCTCAACAAGGCTACCAACTTTCTTCTTTCTTCTTCAAACAAACTCTTACTGATTTTTACCAATCTTTCACCTTCTTCTCCAACATTCAGATCGGCCTCAACAAGTTTTTCTTGTACGTTCTTAACAACGTCATTCATGCATTCAGGGGCTTCTTTCACCAGCTCCTCAGCTACATGAACTTCCTCTGGTTGTCATGTCAGATTAAGGGAATTAGGCTTTCCATCCTCCTCATTCCCTTCCTTTAACCGTCAGAACTCATATATCACCCGGCCATCAGGCTCGGTGACTCTTCTTATCTTGGAAGGCCTTTCTAGCTCTACGACCTCGCCATCACCTTTCTCCTCTACTTGCAAAGCAATAGGATTAAAAGGAAGAGTCCTATTCTCACTCTCTGGCTCATACTCTTGATATAAAGTTACCTTAGCAAAATGAAGCTTTGATCTATCAAAAGGCATCTTGGTGGCCTCAATAACTATTTGCTTATTCCTCCAAACAACCTTCATACATTGATGATATGTGGAAGCCACAACTTTATATGCCTTCATCCATGGACGGCCTAAGATGATGTGGTAGGATGTACTCCCTTCCATTACATGCATGAGAGTGGGTGCCCGAATTAGCCCAACCTTAAGATCCACAGACACATGCCCAAGGGTACTCTGCTGTAAGGCTCCTATTCCTGCTACTTGCAGTGGTTCTAGAATAATTCTTTCTCTTGGAATACCCAAGGCATCAAATATTAGAAGAGGCAGAATATTGGTGGATGCCCCAGTGTCTATCAATGCCCTTTTGATTTAAGATGCCCCCAAAGGGCAGTGACATATAAAGGCCTGTTGCCATCAACCACTCGGTTGACTAGATCTTTATTAGAAAAGGTGACTGAATCATTTGCTTCCTGATATGCCACTTGCATCAAACTTCCTTCAACAGCTGCCACCTCATGATTCCTTTCCATCACCCTAATTAAAGCTTGGGCTACCTCTCTTCTAGCCATTGGCCTAAGACCTATTCTTTCAAGAAAGGAGTGTATCTTATCTTCCTACTGAATTCTTGTTACCATTTCTTCATCTACCAAAGATGGAGGTGCTGAGATACTGCTAGCCATGTTCTCTACTTTCTCTTCCATAGGATCCTCACAACCTATGAAGAAATTCATTGCCACCTCTAGTCTACGCATCCTTGGGTCAGCCCTTTTCCCAACTTTGACAACCAAATCTCCCTTGGCTACCTTATCATGGAAGATATTTCTCAAAGCATAGCAATCCATGGCATGGTGATCACATCTCCTGTGATACCTACAGTAAAGTGGGCTTCGCTTTTCCTCTTTTGTAGGTCCATGTTTACATTCAAGCAATAACTTTCAACCAAGCTTCTAGGATGCTATACAACTCTTCAGTGGATATGGTGAAAGGAGGGGAATACTACCTTTCGCCCTTTTCTTCCCTTTGACTACTTTCTTAGGTTCCTTTGCCACAACAACTTCTACCTTTTTGTTTTCTCTCCTCTAGGTCTGTCTAGGTGTACTCACAGCCTGTGAAGTCTAACCTTTTTGCAAGTTTTCAAGATAAGGTCGGTATTCATACACAGCATACCCATGATAAAAACATCTACCAGCCTTTCTTGCTCTACAGGGTCATAACATAGCAAAGAAAGGTCTCTGAATCTACGAATATACTCCAGCAACCCTTCAGACACCCTTTGCTTTTCATGTTGCAAATTTGACAATGTGAGCTTTTCGTCTAAAGCAAAGAACTTTTTCATAAACTACATAGCAAAGTCATTCCAACTCAGAACCGATCTTGGTGCAAGACTAGTGTACCAAGTAAAGGCACATCCACATACCGCCTGATGTGTTCACTAGCATTCCATGTCATGACATCATACTTGGGAAAGATAGGAGGAGTGTAGTTAGCAGGATAAGGTCTTCTAGCTATCTCTTCAGGATAAGGAGGTCTAGTATCAATATAAACAACACTCTCCAACTTCTTAGCTTCAAACAAAATAGCAGATATGTATTCCTTGGTCAGGTAAGGAAATCCCTGAAGACCTTGACCACCTTGAGGGGCTTAAGGTATGGTTGTCTACTGATGTAGGGACTGGAATTCTGCCCACATAGCAGCTAGAGAATGCTGAAGGTCTTAAATAGCAGCCACATATTTCTATTCTCGAGGTGACCAGCCTCACCAGAGGATTTTCTGCCTTCAAAATGCATAGATATGTGATCTTCACTTGTTTTTAACCAATGATTTTCACCCACACCAGTCAGTATCCCTGTAGTTTACTTCCTTGGAGGCATGGAGAAAGTCATAGCAAACGGAGGTATATAACCCAACCAAAACAAAATTGAAAACACACTTAAAAAGGAAATAACCAGAGATCCCTAGTGGAGTTGCCAAAAATGTACGTGCAGGTTAGATTTGAGCTTATATAGGGAATTAAAATAAGTTATTTAATAGTATATTTACATGAGATAGCTTGACAAGATGCTAGCTTTGACATGACACTTGAAAGAGAGAAAGAAAGTGATAATAAGAAAACAGAAAGACATGGAATGTACGTGGAAAACCCTATAGAGGGATGAAAAACCACGATGTGAGCAAGAATGGAATGTTCTTCCTCTGCTCAGACTGTATTATGTGTGAAAAGAGGTCAATTTCGTACAATAATTCTCAACTTCCTACTATCTTCTCCAAATATCTATTTGGGTTCTTGCCTCAGAATACAACTACATGTTCCTCTTATAATCTGACGAATATGGTTGAGTGCAAAGACAGGTGTCAAGTCATCATTTCTCTATTTTGGACATTTTCACAACTATGATGTTATTTGCTGACTAGAGGATAGGAATTGCCCAACGTGGCACTGGGACCCACGGGTAGGTGACCTTGTCATTGCTTGGGAAACAAGTCTTGGACATTGAGAGGGACATCAAGAGTACTATAATTGATACACGTGTCTTTGATGTGGCCCACATGCATTAAACCAATAAAGGGTGTACTCATAGTTTCTGATTTTAGAAAGTCACTATCTCCCTTTTTGTGAGTGCTTGAGTACTATGTCAGGTGTAAATTTTACTTCCTTCCCAAGGCAATCACGCCTTTAGCATGGACATATAGTGACGTTTTAAGGACCTATAGTGGCGTTTTGTAACTCGAGCTCCATGAAGTCGAGTTATATGCAATTTGTTTTTTCTTTTTTTTACTTATAACTCGAGTTCAATGAGCTCGAGTTATAAAACGCTACTATAGATCCTTAAAACGTCACTATAGGCTCCTTAAAAATGCCACTATAGGGCTTAACTTGATTTTGAGAAAATCGAGTTTCAAAAGAGGGGTATTTCCCTAATTAGTTTGGGAAATGAGGTAAAATGCGGGATTGTTTTTTTAAAAAGGGCAAAGGCCAATTTTTTCCCTATATATAGGCAACAGATGGTTGGGGAGTATGTGCATATAAATATTTGGTTTATGGTATTGTCATCATAATGTATATATGAATAATGCGATATGTTTGTGCTATGTATTGGTTCTCTCCTTTTTTATTTTTTGTTTTTTGAGTTTATATGAAACCATGGGTTTTTTCAATCCAATTTTATTTAACTTTTAACAAATCATTATTATGTATTATTATTGATGGTTTAATTTACATAATTGATGGTTCAAAGTAGACTTAAAATATGAGACATTTTAAGTTTACTTTATACAATGACATTTTGAGACAAATAAATAATTCAAAGATGATTTTACGAAAAAACCAAACATAGAATCTTATCAAATTAAACGTAGTCATAATTACCGTTTGGATTCTAAAAGTTCCTCATTAGACCTTACTTTTCATTACAAAGCCATGAATGGCAGCAAAACTCAGGAACGATTAAGTTCTAGCCATTGAAGGGTTAGTTTTACTAGACATGAGTTTGTTTTTGAGAATCAATCAAGTTTGAAACTCAACACCAGCCCAAAGAAAACCAATGGCTACCAATGCACCTCTATAGACATCTTATCGTACAGGCCAATATCCGAAGTACTCAGTTCCAATGACAAAGAAGTCCCAATCTCTACAAAAATTATCAGCACCTTATGCTAAGCCCAACAGTCCATTATATATATGACAAGATTCTAATAGAATGTAAATATAAGAGTTTTTATAATTAAAAAATAAAACATATATATAGAATTTAAACTCAATTGAAAAAAAATCATATTAAATTAAAACAATGATGTGAACAAATATGGCTTTTCAAAATCATATGTGTAAGGACCCTATATGAGTCTTTAGCCCAAATGATATATGAATTTAGGCTTAAAAAGCCCAATACAATGAATTTGTAGAGAGTGTGTTGGAAAACTGGGTTTTAGTGAATCAGACAACAGGTAAAGTGGATTCAGATGACAAGAAAATGGAGATTGACTAGTTTAATCTAAAGAAAACTGTCCTCAGCACAGTCCGAGAAGATCAATTCTTATATATTGATTCTCAAATTGGATTACAAGTTCAGTTCTTGATTGCTACAGTGTTTCTCTTTCTATTTCTCGATCCTTTCTCCATGGAGGGTCTTACATTATATAGCTCTCTTTAGACGATTTTGGCCCTCCACTTGTTGATCATCCAAGCCACTACTTGAGTGCTTGTCCCATCAGACACCCTCTCAGGCCCTCTATGAGTTGGGACAGCCAAGACAACACTATTCAAGGATTTTCTCCACATTAATGCAGCCAAAAAGTTAGCTGCAGAGTATTTAATAGGTAGTAGCAGCTTTCCCTTAGATATTTCTCAGCTCCCATTTTGTCCTGTACATTCACGGTGCATATCGTTATCAATAGAACTTCCTGAAACGTCATTCTGAATAATAGAACTCACTTTCTGTCCCCTTCTTCGTTTAGCTGAGGTGATACTCCTCCTCGACCTACTTTTACAGTCATAGTGGCTCGAGAAGTTTAAAGTCTTACGTCTTCTCTAATATTTTTATCTCCTCGAACCACTGAGTCTCTTTGGACAAGACCAAGGCCCAACATATATTTTTGGACCCATTGTCCCTACAATATGCATCAACATTAAAAAGTGTCAATAATAAAAAGTATAACAGCCATTGTCCAATGCAATGCCAATGCATTTTAAAAAAATTTGTAAGAAATTATATTAAGTCCCATTCAGGATACTATTATTTATTACTATTGGAATTTGGTTGGTTATTTACCATTTACGAGAATCCTCACTAAGCATCTCTAGCTCAGTGGTTAAAGGCTTAAAGCATCCAACTCAAAATTAGCGAATATGTATATTCAATTGGCTCTATATCAATGAAATCTCATCATCCATACATAACAGATTAGCATTGTACATTCATAACATAACATGTGAATAACCATTTTGTACATGCCAGATAATTAGTAACTATATTCAATCTCTAAAAAACCAATCCCAATTGTTTTGAGGTTCGGTAAGAACAAAGAAATTTCAAACAAAAGGATAGAAACTCGTTGAAAAAAAGAGAAACAAAGCAGTTCAACTATAGACAAAGCTCTTTCTTTATCATCAATACTTGTGGAATCAAGTTCAATTATATTACATGTTATTAGAACAAGAGAATAATCAAGAATATAAACCAATTCCTTATTCCACTAATTCAAGCATATAATTATTTCTTCTATTCTTGATAGCATGTAATTAAATTTGTTTGCGGAAAGTGTCCAAATAAAACAAAGGTGAAAACACTATTTTAGTCCATACATTTTGGTCTCACAGTCAATTTGGTCATTACATTTTGGTTGCAGCCAATTTGGTCCCTGTTATTTTTATATTACAGTCAATTTGGTCTCTACTGTTAACTTACTAACGGAAAATATCTATGTGGCTAACAGTGTGCACAGTTGGCACACTTGAAGCTTAGGTGGCTTAGGAAATAATATTATAAAAATTTAATTAACATAAAAAAATGCCACCTCAACATTTAATAAAAAAAAAAAAAAAAAACCCAATGATTTTTAAGCCAAAAATAAATGAATTTAAAAAAATAAAAATAAAACCTCAAAAGTCTTTGTTATTTTCTTTCCTTTTCTTTCGATCCAAACACAACCAAACAAAGAAAAATTTGCTGGAAAATGAACCAAACCCACAATCAATGGAACTCAAATACAACACACTATCTGTCCTTAATGAGACCATGACAACCCTTGGTGCCCAAGTCCGTTGGCATTCATATAATATTTTCTCAAAACATGACCAAGCCACCGCCGTAGGTTTCGCTTGTAATTTGGTCATGGTCTTCGCCTGAAATGGCGAGACCTTCTAGGAGTACTGGTGGTGTACCAAGCATGCTCTCGACTAGGGTCACGATCTCGTTGTTGATGATGGTGGGGAAGCTGATTTCCTCATCCATGAGAATGTTAAGGTTGAGGAAATCAAAAAAAAGAGTGGTATGAAGATAGATCCCAAGAAGTACCATAAGATGAAGTGGAGATTGGTCGGAAGAGACAACCACTGGAGTTAAGAGGCTTTACCAAATGTAGGCCAATGGTTCTCTGCTAATTTCCATCACCAAGAGCAAGACAAAAAAAAAAAAAAAAAAAGAAAAAGAAAAAACAAGTATTTTCTTTTTAATTGTCATTGTGATTGTGGATCCAGGGTCAATTTTGTTTAGATATGGGTGTCTTATTTTTATTTTGCTTTGGATCTGATTTATGCTTTGTTTCATTGTGTCAGTGTGTCTTGTATTTGAGTTCTATTAATCGTGGGTTTGAATTGAAAGAAAATAACAGAGACTTTTGATTTTTGAGGTTTTATTTTATCTAAATTCATTTCTTTTTGGCTTAAAAATCATCCGTTCATTTTTTTTTTTTTTTTTTTGATGATATGGTTTTTTCTATTTATTAAATGATGAGATGGCATTTTTTATGTTAATTAATTTTTTTTTTAAATTATTTCTTAAGCCACCTAAGTTTCAAGTGTGCCAAACATGCACACTGTTAGCCACGTAGACATTTTCCGTTAATGAGTTAACGGAAGGGATCAAATAAACTACAAGCTGAAAATAACAGGGATCAAATTGATTGCTATCAAAATGTAGAGACTAAATTAACGGTAACTCCAAAATGTACGGATCAAAATAGTGATTTTGTCTAAAACAAACCAAGATGAACTAAAAGAAAATTTCTTAATTGTAGATGTTGAAGTCAATGCTTTATCGGTAAATTACATTCTTCTCATGCAGGGCAAAAATTAGAACTCTAATTCAATTTTTCTAACATCTAAGAATCATGGCATGCAAGCTTGGCCAATCATAGACAGCCGACTTAAAACCAAACAGTGAACACATTTTACTTAGTCTGACAGAAATAAAAAGCTTCAGCTTTATATTTTAAGTTTCTCTGCGCTTGGATTTCTTTTTGGAAGGTTCCCCAACTGCGGCAATATAAACTTCAGCATTGACATTCTCACCCAATTTTTGCTTCCCAAACTCCTTCGCCTTTTTCTGTAGAACCAACAATTTAAGCATTTATATTAAAATGGACAAGTCCTAGAAAGTAAGAAAACCCAAAAATCATGATGTTTATACTTTATATACCTTTAGAGACATAGCCATGGCTGCCACATCTTTATCACCATCCTCAGATTTTGTATCCTGCTTTCTTGGCTCCTGATATTTGACAAACCAAAATTGATAAAAAGTCATTGGGATAAAAGTGAGATTAAGTAAGAGCACGTCTGAAATGTGAAAAAGATGGAGGTGACTGAGTTAAAGAGCCTAAGGATACAACCTCTGGGGGAATATATGCAGCTTCTCTTTTTCTTTTGTTTTCTGCAGTTTTCTGTGCCTGCTTCTCCTGCTTCTCTTGCCATGTCTTTGCTGATTTCTTTTTCTGGGACATGAAGAATTCTCCACTTTCCAATTGTTCATCAATCTGAAAATAACATAGAACATTGCATTCCAATATATATTAGTAGTTTTCTCTTCGCAAATTAAAGAAACAAAAGATGAGGAAGAAATCCTATTATGCAAGGAACCAGATAAACAAAAAAATCCCACTGAAAGTAAAGTAGCAAATTCCTTATCATCTCCAACTAAAATTAGCAAGAGCATTAGTATCTCCCTTTAGAAAGCAGTCCAAACAAAGCATAGCAGGGTAATGGAATTTGACGTTGAAACATGATTGATCATTCAAAATATTTACCATGGGAATCAGGGAAGTGGGAACCCACGTATGACAAGTATCATTACATAACACTAACAGTAATAACATGGATAGATAAGAAGAATACCAAAATAAATAAATAAAAAATAGAGAAATTCCTACTAAAGTACTAAATAGGTATTTCTTGCTTGAGAGTTGGGAATAGATATTCTAGATATCTAGGAAATAGGAATAGTTTATATATATATATATATATGTTTATTATTAGCATAAATTAAATATATAGTATAGAAATAAAATATAAACATAAAAACCATAACTTAATATATAATTGACATATATATTATAACCATTTTGTATATTTATTATCATATACAAAGTCTAATAGATAAACACACTTCCATATACAAATACAAAATAATACAAATTATTAGATAAACTACTACCATTTATATTATTTAATAGCTTTTTATGATATAAATTGACATTCATTATTGCTATATATAATTATAAAATAAAGGTTAAATTAAATAAATAGCAAGAAATTACATTAAATCATATATAACTATAAATCTTATATAAAATAATATATGAATACTATGAGATAAATTCTGCTAAGGGTAGGAACAGACAAATTATAAAAGGCTGAAACAAACAATAGATGATTACTATATGATAAATTATACCAAGGATTGCTGCAATCCAAGCAAATGAACAGAAATTAAATTTATTTCCACGAATACTGATTGCTATAGTAATTCCCATCCCATCTGTATTTTCATGTGCATATCAAACATGCCCTCAATTCCTTAATAAATATACCTCAGCAATGGAAATGCATCTGCCCCATTCATATTAAATACAGAATTAAAACCAATAGTCATGAAATCATATTTAAAAATATAAATAATCAAACTGAGTGAGCAATATAATCAAAGACAATAAAGCAGCAATCAAAACAAAAATAAAAAATAAGAACTGCCAAAATTTGACTCTTTATCAATGCCAATAAGCAGCCATCAATAATATTGTTAGAGGGTTTTAAACCCAGATATGTACCTAAATAAAAGCAAAGTGACAAGTAGCCTAATTTCTATCAACACTTAATCAAAGAGAGTGCTTGTGACATTTAAGAGGCCAGGGGAACTGGGACCTGATGTGATGATAACAGTACTTTAAAGCATTCAATTTCTTGCAGGAATCTAAAATATGTAGAGACTAGAAGCAGTCCTCTCACCTTGCTAGGTTGTTGTGGAGGAGGGAAAGGTGTATATGGTCTCTTCTCTTTAGTTTGGAGCTTCTTTTGTTGAACATTTTTCCTGAATATAAGTTATTGGAGTAATTTATAAGGAAAATGCTATAGGAAAAAACTATTTTACAAACTTTTTTACAAATTGTTCTTTTGGTGAGTGGTTATTGGTAAGTAAAAAAATGATATTAGTGGTAGGCCCAGATGAAAATCAGTAAGAATTTGTCATGCTAATAGTTTGTAAAAATGTTGTAAAGAGTTTGTGATTGTAGCATTACTCAATTTATAATATAGAAAATAAATTAGACAGAAGAAACAAAAAGAAAGTGATTATATCCATATACAACAAAAAGTGTAGTAGATGTCATACTTTTTGAATTTTGGAAGAAACCTATCCCAGTTTTCATTTGCAAGTGCTGGATCCTTCTCAAGCTCTTTCTTCATCATAAGAACCTAAACAAGAAAGAGAATATTTGGGGGGAGGAGATAAAGAGAGATTAAGAATGTTGGCAGATCTTCAGGTGACAATAGCTAAGTTGATAGGTCTTCAAAAGAAAACACCAATTACAGTAGAAACAAAGGGCCAGGCTATTCACCTTGATATGGTATACCGGATGCATTTTATTTAGTATGCAGTCTTCCACAATCCGCCTAACTTGCTTTAAACCTTTAAATGAACCCATAGCAGCAACTGTATTGCCCTATATGTTTCAAATATAAAAGAGAAAGCCTTCATTTCATTATTTTACTGAGGGGAACCAAAGGAACCAAAAAATAGTGGCACATCAAAAACAACAAAGCCAAGTAACAAACTAATGATTACCTGAACGAGAATATAGCAGCCTGTCAGTATTTCCAGTGCCTGCACCTCAATAATATTAGGGTTAAGCCAGTGAAAATGAATTAAAAGAACATTTAACAATATAACATGTCAAAGTGACCATGCCAACCAATTAGCTGAACATTATAGTTTTTCCTTCAGTTTTCTCTAATGTACTCACTGTACATACCTTTAAAGTGGAAGAATTAGGACCCACAAGATGTTGTCTTCGTTTGACAAAGCGTTCCTGCACACGACTTCAAAATTAGACCAAGACCCAAGAATTGATTTAAATTTTACAACCCTATAACATTTCAGTTTATTTGCAATATATATATATACATCTATCAAGTACACTGGGGATGTACTATGGGAGGTTATTTGCAATATATTGTATCTGGAAAAGCTCATAGATTAACAGGTAAATCTTAATGTCATAAACATATAACAGAAATTGAAGGGATAAAAGAACAGGGACACAGTTTATCCCCTACCATAAACTTTTGGTTTTGGAAAATATCAATAAATTGATTTCTCCTCAAACTGAATAAATGTTGGACCTTTTTCTATATTATTATTTGTCAAATTATGAAAACAATCATACAGCTGTCATGTGAGCTGCTTATGATTGGGAGCTTGATATGTGTGCTCATTTTTTCCAAACTCTCTATTCATTCCCCGTCCAAACAGGTGTGGAGGACAAGATGTTTTGGAGTTTGGGTAAGAAGTGTTTGTGTCCATTCTTCTTATGAGGGTTGGAGAGGTGGTAGCTGCTTAGATTTCCCTTGGAGGATATTTGGCAGGTAAAAGTCCCAACTAAGGTTGGTTTTTTCTTTTTGTGGTTTGTGACTTGGGAGAATTCCTTACTAAAGATAATTTAGTGGAAAGGGGTATGGTGCTGGCAGATTGGTACTATGTGTCAGAATAGTGAGGAAATTGTTGATCACTGGCTGCTTCATTGTTCAGAGGCAATTGAATTATGGAACTCCATATTTCTGGCTTTTTGGAGAAAATTGAGTGATGCCTAAGACAGTGAAAGGCATGTTGAGTTTGGTGGCAACGACCCAGATATTTCAAAACTAGAGTATGAAATATGGCTTATTTGTCGGGAGAAGAAAAGGACTTTTGAAGACCAAGGAGTTTCTACTCTGGGGATTGAATCACAATTTGTAGGATCATTATTTCATTGGCCATCTTTAAATCTGAGTAGACCTACACTTTATGATTTTATTGAAGTTTTGGCTAATTAGCCAATCTTACCCTGCAAAGAATCTTACTTCGCCATCTGTTACAGCTATTATGAATGGGTTGTAGATGTTATCTTAAGGATGTATTTAAATTGAGTAATGAATGAATAAGAGGCAAGCAGTTTAAACTCCAAAATTCTGTTTTCTTTCTCATTTTATTGGGGGTTAATCACCTTGAAATCCAACTAATTATTTTCCCTTACACAACTGTTTACATCAGTGTATATATATATATATATATATGGGGAGAAATTACAATTTACGCTTTGTTGTTTGGCTCTATCACAATTTACAATTTACGCTTTGTTGTTTGGCTCTATCACAATTTAGTTCACAAACTTCCAATTGCTACATTTGATCCCCTAAAGTTTGGATTATAATGAAATTGTTAGAGTTATGTCCAAAATCCAAATTAACATAATTTGCAGTTTGTTTTTTGTTAATAAGTAATGGTATTTTATTGAGAAAAGAGACTACTTCATGTACAAATATAATGAACACAAAGAAACCTAAAGATTACAAAAAAATGAAATATGCACAAAAGTATAGTGACTTTTTAAAATCGACAATGGTATTGCTATTAGTAAAACCCCATGCACAAGATCAATCGAACAAAGATCTAATGAGCAATGATTTCAATTAGGTTACCAAACTTTCTGCATCAGTGCAAAAATTTCGTAAGACAAAGTAACACAAACGAACATCAAATCTACCGCTCCCATTCAATTTCCCACTCATTTGCTCTCTCCTAAGGATATTCACTTGAGTAAAGAACATTTATGAATGAGTTCACCGACTCCAATTCTCAATCATTAAAGTCTCTATGAAATCCAACATTCTAGCTCTGCGCCTCCCCATATATCTTACTAGCCAACAATGAATGAATTGATACATTTCTATCCATTGTGAGAGCACACAAAACTGGGAACAACACTTTCAAAGAATGATTGCTAAACCCACACAATATAAACGGCAATATTATAGACATATTAGAGCTTAATGACATAAACATGACTCTGCAACAGATATCTCTTCAGTTATTAAGAAATATGAGTCAACAAACAGCATTCATTTGGTGCAAGTAAAGCAATACATACCTTACTGCGGACCAAGTTACCAATCTTGATGATGTCACATTGCACTTCATCATCTAGTACTTTTATTGCCTACCACAAAAATGTTGTTAAAAGAACTAAAATTACAAACAAATGAAAACCAGCCAAAATGAAAAGGCTGTCACAATAGAGTTCAATTGAAATAGTTTTGAATGAAAAAGTCAAGCAAAGTTATTGGTTTATATATTATTGTTCTGTGCACACTTGGGCAGTAATTCACACCTTTGTAACACTAAAGAAAAGAAAACTCATACAATACGGACACAAAAACAAGAGTAAAAAAATTGTACCTGATGAACAGGGACACTTCTTGACAAAAGCCTAATAAGTTCCCTAGCCTTGATGATAATATATGGGTCCCTAGTCTTTCTGGTTGTTGACACTGTCATGGACCCCTCGACCTAAGCGGTAATAAATCATAAAATGAATTAGAAAAACACATATCTTTCTGAGAAACACACACAGAATATTCAAATGTAAAACAATGGAAAAATAGAAACTTCACTTCAGGGAGTATTTACTAATATTAATATGAGATGAATCTGATAACTTACAGACACACACTTACTAAGTTAAGTTCACATGAAACGCCAAACTCTTTCAAAGCAGATTTCACAGTTGGCCAAACCTCTTGCAAGTACTTTTCTGAAGAAGAAGAAGAAAGCAATTAAAAACCCAAAAACAAACACCCAAAAGTGAAAGATTAAATATAATTAAACCTCTGTATTGAGGGAAGAGAGTGGAGAAGGAGCTGAGTTCAAGCATTCCGGATTCATTCCAAGAAGGGTCAAACTTTTCAATAGTCCAGCGGTCGATGTTGGGGTCATCATCCCAAGGCTTTGGCTTGTCGTGCTTTCCCTTGTGCTTCTTTGCCTTCTGCGATATGTCACCACCGTTGTTGTTGTTGTTTTCATGCTCTTCCATCGCAAAATTCATCTTTTGCGTAGACACACCATAGAAAAAAAAATGGTTAATTGGCAGAGTAGAAAACAACGAAACATAAATAATAATAACAAAAAGCGACTCACTTGATTCGATTCTTGAAGAGATAGAAGTGGCGGGGTTTTCTTGGTGGGTTTAATGGCAAATTAAGGTGAATGAGGTTTCTGAGAGAACGAAGAGAGAGAGAGAGAGAGAGAGAGAGAGAGAAGTGGCGCCTGGCGCCTGATGGGTTATAGAGAGAGAGACAGAGAGGGAGTAATTTGTGCGAAAATTGGAAATTAACCTTGTTTGTCAAATCATATAATTAGTAGGCATTGTTTTGAAAGAATATATATTACTAGCATTTCAAGTCTAAAAGACTCAATTTAGAACTTATAAATTAAGTCTTTGGGGCTCGTTTTTTATATTCTGATAAGGTTTGAGTTAGCGCTTTTCCACATAGCGTCCACTGGAAATCGATTCTTAGAGACTCGATTTATATCTCGACGCTTAAATACTTGATTTATGTGCTCACCTGCATCTAGTGGACTCCAGCTAGATATCGAGCCTTAGAGACTCGGTTTTTAAACAAAGTAATCAAGTCTTAGAGACTCAATTTGCAAGGTTTGGCCCACAAACGTCCACGTGGTTGGGTAGTTGCTTGTCCTTAGTCCTTATAATGTGAGTCTGGGTCTCTCCATTTCCCACACCAAAAAACCCAGCAACTCTCTCTTCCTCTCTCACTCTCATACAAAACTCACCCCATTACAAAACTTCAAATCAAACTCACCCTCCATTTACACATCCTCATGTCAGGTAAGGCTTTTATAGCACTCTCTCTCTCTAATTGTTAGTTACATATATGTATTGTTATGTTTTTTTTTATGGATATGTATCATGACTATTTTTTTTTGTTTGGTTTGATATTTTTCTTTATATTTTTGATAGAATGGTTTGAAGGTTTGTAATGGGGTGAGTTGTGTGTTTAGTTTTTTTTTTTTGTTTGAGTATGATTAATGATTTTTTTTTCTTAGAAACAAATGATAATGATTGAGTGTATTTGTATGTGATAAGGTGAGTATATGCAAATGTGGGGTTTGTATATGCATATGATGTAACAAGTTAGTTTATATATTTGCTATGCTTTTATAAAAAGTAAAAAATATTGTAGATATATTTGTATTGTTAGGCTTTTTATCATGACTATTTTTGTTGTTGTTTGGTTTGATATTTTTCTTTATATTTTTGTTAGAATGATTTGAAATTTTGTAATGGGGGTGAGTTTTGTCTTTAGATTATTATTATTATTATTTTTTTTTTTTGAGTATGAAATAATAATGATTGAGTGTGTTTGTATGTGATGTGGGGTGAGCATATGCAAATGTGGGGTGTGTTTTGTATATGCATATGATGTAAGAAGTTGTAATTTTTGAACTTTGAGTAGATAGAAAAGGTTTTGTAATTGATGTTAAATGAAAGAGATAATATATGTAACTAACATATTACACTTGACCTCTAATAGGTTTACAATCTTTGAAGAATATTGATATAAATGTATATTACGGTGGACCCCTTCTCAATCCTAAAGAGATTGACGGATTCCCATTTAGAGGGCTGGGTATTGAATGTTACTACATGATGATACATCGTAAGTTGAAGATGTTGAATGATTTGAAGATGAAAATAATGGAAGAATTGAATTTAAACCCTGCTTGTTATGACGTAAAGATTATTTACTGTTACCCACAAGAAGTCCTTTATGAACGGATAAATTACGGGTATATGGCGATCAAAGAAGACAAACATGTAAAGATCATGTTTAATAGGATCCATAAAATGCCCCAAGTAAATGCTGCTGAGTTGTACGTAAGTTCAGAGCCGCTTGCAGAAGTTGATACCGAGGAGGTGCAACAAACAACTACATCTTTACAATTTATAGCCCTAGATGATGAATGCACTACAATCGGAGACTATACAATGGGAGGTTATACACTCCCATCTCAAGATCATATTGCCAATATTGGTGAAACACTTCAACCTTAAGAGACACATTTAGGGGAGGAAGACAAAGACGAAGATCATGTTGCGAATAATGGTGAAAATCTTGATGATATGGATGAGTACGAAGAGAGGATTGAGCGAGGCGACTTTGACAGGGATGTGAATGACCATGAACTTGTTCCCAATTTTGAAGAGGAAAATATGGAGTATCATGATGAAGGTGATGTGGACGATGATATTGGTGTCTAGCATGATATAAATACGATCATTGTCTACACACCTCCTGCCAAGTCATTCTATGCAAATACTTGGAAAAATATGGTTGATCGTTCACGTCTTTAGATACCATTTGTTTCTACTTGGGAAGATAGGATGCATTTTAGTAAAGAGGTGACTTTTGCAAATTAAAAGGCTGTGAAGCGTGCATTAATAATATATGCAGCAAAGGACAATAGAAATTTTACAATTCGAAGGTCGACCAAAACTAAATTGTTCACCGCATACATTGACACCAATTGCAAGTGGTACATTGGGGCATTCATGAAGGCTAAACTTATTGGTCTATGGATGATCACGTCTTATGTGGGTCTACATAGTTGTATACCCTTTGGTCTGCGAAGAGACAGTAAAATGATGGATTCTAATTTTATTGCATCAGAAATTGTGGGAAAATTGCGATAGGATCACACTGCTTGTATTGATCAGCTCTGGGACATCATACGTACTAAGTATAATCATGAGCTTTCTTACTATAAGGTATGTGACGCAAAACAAAAGACAATTGCTAAGATATTTGGGGATTGTGAGCAATCTTACCAAAGGTTGGGAAAGTTGTTGTTGGCATACTTGGATTAGGATCTAGGTTCCCAGTACAACTATCACACCATACTTAGGGACATAGCTGGTACTATGTTACTGCGCTATGTATTTTGGGCATTCGCTCCATGCATTGCTGCATTCAGATATTGCAGGCCAGTGATCAATATTGATGAGACTCATTTGTATGGTAAATATTGAGGGGTGTTGATGAGTGCAATGGCAACCGATGCTAACCAAAAGGTTTTGCCTCTCGCCTTTGTTGTTGTGGACAAGGAGTTAGGGCCTAGTTGGGGGTGGTTTTTAGAGTGTCTTAGGATTTCAATAGGGCATGTGATACCTGATGAGGGCATTTGCATTATTTCTGACCGACATAAAGGTATCAAATGCGCCATTGCAGAGTGGTCTAGAGGTGATAATGGAAGCTTACGGGTATTTCATCGATATTGCCTTCGATATGTTGCTAGCAACTTCAACACACACTTTAATGACCCGACTCTAAAGGTATTGGCTTTGAAAGTTGGATATGCGATTCATGAAACTAAATTTGAGTATATAATGCAAACCATTATGGATGTCGAGATTAATGCACTGAGGAGGGTAGACCCTGATGATGACCATCTTGAACGCTATATGCCATACACATATCTAATGAGTGAGGATCTGGACAAATGGACCCAGTCACATGATGGTGGAAGACATTACGGGGCAATGACAACCAATATCTTTGAGTGCTTTAATGGGGTACTTAAAGGTGCCTGAGGTTTGCCCATTGTTGCAATGGTTAAGTTCACTTGGTGTAAACTTGTTGCATATTTCCATGATCGACATAAAGAAATTACTTTTGATCTCTCTCGAGGTAAGGTGTGGAGTGATTATGCAATGGGGATCTATACCAAAAATGTGCACAAAGCTTCAAGACACACTATGAGGGCATTTAATCATGAAAATGGTGTATATCAAGTGCTTACCCCGTACAACGACCATAGTGGTGGAGGGGGAAACCATAATCATGAAGTGCATGTATTTGCTAGAACATGTGGTTGTGGAAAGTGGCAAAACATTAAGATCCCTTGTTCACATGCAATTAAAGTTCTTCAGAGTTTGTACCTCGATGCAACCAGCTATATTGACCCATGTTACAGTTTGGACAACGCCATTCATACATATGCACATCAATTTGTGGTGCTAAAGTCAGAGTCATTATGGAGGGATGTTCGCAGACCACGATGGGTGCTTGACCCAAATCTGTTGCAGGCCAAAGGTCATCCTGTGAAGTCAATAATAAGGAATGAAATGGATGGGGTACGGTGAGAACGGGGAAGCCAAAGGCAACATTCGGACTTGAGGGAGATTCAACCGAGGCAGTGATGCGAAGTGTGTCATGAAGAAGGGCATAACCGCAGAAGATATCCTAATTCCCATGGGGCTTTGACAAGCGGTTCTC
This sequence comes from Quercus robur, assembly GCF_932294415.1. NCBI lineage: Eukaryota > Viridiplantae > Streptophyta > Magnoliopsida > Fagales > Fagaceae > Quercus > Quercus robur. The sequence continues at coordinate 47,569,278 of NC_065535.1, forward strand.
GTGGGGTTTCGACAAGCGGTAGTGCTACAAACTAGGCAAGTGCTATCGCTATTTTTATATAATATGCTCAGAATTTCATTTGCTTTTTGTTCTTCGCATTTGGGAACTAACGACCATATTTTAATGTTTGTCAGGCGAGTGGAGACTCAATTTTGGAATGGCATTGTACGTGGGAGTTGTGGTTATCTTCGGTATGGACAAGTGCTAGGCGACTATGTAGACTATGTTGTATCAGTATGGACAAGTGCTAGGTGATTATGTAGACTATGTTGTATCGACTCAGTTGTTATTTTGTTTATTGCTGAATGTTGTTATAATTGAACTATTTGCTATCCATTGTACTTGTTACAGTAGTTGTGTTATGCAGCTTTTGCCTATAATGCTAGCAATGATAGTACTTTGGCATTAGTAGCTAGTATTTTGGCAGGTTCAACCACAGGGGCCTTGTTTGAAGCAATGATAACTAGTAATGTTTTTTGTGTGCCTCATGTAGTGGTTAAATCTGTCTGGTCTGTAGCTAAGAGGGCAATTATAATGCCCATAAACAGTAACTATTTTAATCCAGTTTTTTGCATCTGATGTACTCTCCCTTTGACTGGTATCATATATATATATATGTATATATATATTATGCTCGTATCTAGTTATTTACTACTGCCCATGTGATGTGTTCTAGATTTGGTTTACTGCTGCAAGGGGGAAGGAAAAAAAAAAATTCTGGTTTACTGCTGTAGGTGGGGGAAGAAAAAAAAAAAAATCTCCCCCAGTGGAAATCGAGTTTCAAGACTCGATTTCCATTTGGGTGGCACCTTCGTAAATAATTGCCAGTATTTTAATAAAAAAAAAAAAACTGCCAGTGCAAATCGAGTTTCAAAGGCTTGATTTATACTGGACTTATTTACCAAAAAGCCACTGAAATGTAAATACTAAATAGAACTCGTGCTTTTAATGCTCGATTTACTTTGTTTTGTTTTGTTTTTTTTTTTTTTTTTGGTGCATAATGGAACTCAAGTGTAAAAGACTCGAATTCTACTCAGTTTTTTTTTTCTTCCCCCTGTAGCAGTAAACCAAACTATGAAAATAGAACCTAGCTTACAAACAGGAAAATAAAACACGAAAATAGAACCTAGCAATCAAACATGAAGGTTCCATAAGTTGGCAGCCAATATAAAATTAAATAACTTTTCATGAATGAATCTTATTAAAATAAAAAAATTGTTATATGTTTGGTCACTAACAGGTAAATAATTTGTTATGTAAAATTGCATTTGAATATGAAAGTCCAAAAATGCAATAACATATTAGATGATTACATCTCAATCGGGCTTGTACTTCTACACCCTTTAATTAAATTACAATCTCATGATGAAAAATATTTGCCAATAGAATCACAATCTCTCGCAGGTGTACTCATGAATAACTTGTAGCAAACTTTTAGCAGATTCCTCCTTTAGCAACTTTAGAAGGCATGCAACTTTCTCAAACCCTACATGGTGACTGTGGTCCCGGCTTGCTTTATGTCTGAACCTTGCATGAGGTCCTGACTATGCATGCATGATCTTTTTTGGGTAAGTCTAAAGCATGATCAATTCACAAGATAGAAAACTAAAAGATTAAATTTAGATAGGTTAGATTTAAGACAAGATGAACCAATTAAAATGACAAATCTTGAATCCAAGTTGGTTACAGGAGAAATGAAGATGCACATTCCTCTCAAAAAAACAGTTTACTATAATTTAGATCCAATCTCCATTGATATCTTATTCTAACTCAGCAAGCTAAGCTACAGAACTTATTATTGTAGTTTGCATAACTTTATATAATTTCATTTAGAAAGATGACTTTTATTTTTGAACCAAAAAGAAAACCATGACCATTTAAGCACTGATATATGTTTAAAGGAAGTTCATGGTCAATTGGGGACATTTACCATAATTGTGTACCTATCAACCGTAATGACTAATGGATACGGTATATCAAATAAATAATGAGCTTTCAAATTAATATCCTTTGAAAAAGGAGTCAGGATCATTGGACAGTGGCTACCATATGAACTGCCCAATCTTAAACATCATAGAACATGTTAAGACTCACCTTGACAATTTCGGCACCAAAATCATATGCAGACAATATTTGTAAATCACAATCAAGTTTTAAGTTCTCATTCTAACTCAAAAGTTTCAAATCTCAAACAGAACGGTAGAAAAAAAAAAAAAACTCTGAAATAGAAGTGTCCAATAAGATAAACAGTATAAGAAGTCAAGTGCTTTAAGAAAATTTTTACAAACGCTAAAAATGACAAAAATGAAAGAGAATTTTAAGTTTCAAAAGATGCCCTTACTTCTGTTGGGATCATCACTCCAGGTATGTACAAAACTTCACCATGTTGGGCATCAACCATAATGTCCTGACAGCCAATAAGCATATAAAGAGTATACAGAAGAAGCGCTATTAGTGATGCCTTCTAACAAGTTTGTTTAGGATTAAATTCGAGATAGAAAGTTACAAGAATCATGAAGAGCACTAAAAAGGACAAAATAATTCAAAACGCATGAGATTGCAGAATTCAAAACGCATACTTTCACCATTGCAGGACTCATTAGAAATTTGGCTCCAGCATTTATTGCATTATTGGCATCCTCTACATCTAAAACAGTCCCAACCTGCAGGATACTTAATATTTTTCAGAAGTGAGAAAACTCTTGCAAAGCAGTACTTGCGTATATATATATATATATATATATATGGAACCTTTCTATGACTTCTCTTTATTGAAGTTGGAACAGTAAAAACATTCAAAGTCTTATGAAGATAGTTTTTGATAGTCCTCCAAGTAGCTATGGCCTATTCTTATTTCACAGATAGTAAATCAAAATTGGGCTCTCTATTTATATTTATCTATGGTATGTCTGCAACAAACAAACCCATCCACATGCATCCAAAACCAGATTGTGAACTTAAAATTGCATTACATGAAATGTGCCTAAAGATAATATCTAAAAGGGGCAATTTATTATAGCATTTTGTCAGATAACTAGTAATTAAGCTAATTAGCTCATCATGGATCATTATAAATCAAGCTCACATATTCATATAACATCCAACAAATGAGAAACACCAGTCTAATGTCCTTCCAAACAAGCACATAATTTGTCCATAGATCATGCATAGATAACCATACCGACAAGCATAGAATTTAGCAAGGATTTTTGTCAAGCATAGTCAATTTGAACATAAATGATATATTAAGAAATTCAAGAGGAGCTATGAAGAGAATTGTTTGTTTTTAGACCCCTTAAAACACAATTGAATTAACCTAGTAAATTAGCCAAGTGATTATTTAGTCCAAGTTTCAGATCTAGGTTAACATAACCATATTATCATATCATGCAAAGCAGCGGAAATATAAATGACGCAGTGATATGATGACCCAGGAAACCACACAGGTAAAAACCTGGGGAGGATTTAACCTAGCAATCCTCAAGGTAAACTTGAATCCACTATGAAAGAATCGAAGTTTTACAATAGCGACTTAGACCACTAACATCCTATTGCTACCTACCAGTAAAAACTACTGACATGACCACGTGCAAACTCCGAGACCACTGACTCCTTCTTTCTTGGATTCTCCAGCAAGTACAAGCACACCCGCTTATGTTTCTTTAAGCTCTTTAGTGCAGCAACTGAATGATCATCAAGCTCTCAATCAAATCTCTTTCTTGATAATCCTAAGCATGTGTGAAGGCAACCACCTCTAGATCTCACAAAAAATTCACACACACAGCAAATAGAGCAACCTTAAAAAACGTGGCTAGGGTTTGCCTTTTATACTTAGGGCAAAACATAAAACCTTACACGTTTTAATAGGCTAGGGCTGAGTTGGAAAAATTCTGCAGAAAAAACATTCTACCCGAGATTCAATCGATCGAGCCAGGCCGAAATGCATACTTAATTCTGCAACAACTCGATTCCAACTTTACATAAAAGACACAACTTTGAGCAAGTCTAAACAAAACTAAACAACCTGTTTTGATCATGGTTTGCTAACAATACACATTAGAGTTCTAATACATTAGTTCCTAAGTACTTAGAACCTAACAAGCTCCCCCTTTGGCAATCCGTGACAAAACACAACTGAAAGTTCAAAGTTTACAAAAAAAAGCCCTTTAAAAAAAAATGCCCATTATAACAAATCCAATCCTAACTACTATCCATCAGTTGCAAGTGTAGACAGCAGCTCAATTGAATCAACCTGTATATTTCCTGAAATACTAAACAAAACGCATAAACGCATGTGTGGAAAATACAAGTAAACAAAATAAATTCTTAATTTCACCCAACACAAAATAAAGACATATATCAATGAATAACTCATAAATATAAATCAATAAGCAGTGAAACAAGAAACATATAAAACAATAAATGTATCTCCCCCTAACATGAATAGCCCAACAAAAATACATCAAGAGCCAAAAAAGGTAAATACAAAGTGAAGCACCTAGATACAATCTAATCTCCACAAGCTCCAACAAACAAAAATCTCTCCCCCTGAGAACAAAAACCTCTATAAATGTCCCAAATGTACTCCCATTTTTTGTAACGGAATGCCAAAGGGAAATCAAAATCCATCATCAAAAGGAGGTGGCGGTGGCGGTGGCGGTGAGGATCGTCGAAACTGTGCCAACTCTGCTCGCAAGGCACGGATCTCATCGAGCACGTCCACCAAAATCTGTCCATGAGCCGCCTGAATGGTCAAGACACGATCCAACGTACGTCGAATGTTTGAATCATTTGAAGTAGTCGGTGGAGGAACATCAGCATCAACAGCAGCAGCACCAGACGCCTCAGCCGTAGCAGCACCTGTAGAAGAGGGAGGAGGGGGTACAACACCAGAAGGCTCAACTCTAGGACACGTAGAGCCAGCTCTCATATGAGCAGCCCTCTGCCTAAGGAAGGTGGCACCTATGGGAGCTACAACATGTATGGGCTCACCAGCAAGGAAGTTATCTAAACTGAGAAATAACAAAATCCTATGAATGAAAATAGGATGAATAAGATCATGAGCGATGACTGAACTCCTATGAACTTCGTTCAAAGAATAAAGAAACAGATGAGGAAAACTAATAGTAGCACCAGAAACAAAAGCGTACAAAAACACACATTGCTCAATAGGGATGGTGTGGAGATGAGAAATAGGCCACAAAGAATGACACGCTATCCTAAAGAAAAGATAGGTAGTCTCAGTAAGCTTAGCAGATATGACTCGAGGATCAGAACCCCACTGGACAGAAGACCCAGTGATGTATGACATAACGTCATCAAGGGGTGGAGACTCCTCATAAGGATAGACGGGCTGCCTAACTACTGGAACACCAAGAGCCTCAGCCATTACCCTAGGTGTAATGGTGAACTTTACACCTCGTATCCAACTCCTAACCAAGGTGGTGTTGGTATCATAGATGTGGCAAGAAAGGTTCGAGTAGAACTCTCTAATCAGGGCAGTTGGGGGTGGATGATCTATCTCCAACAAAAGCAACCAACCCCTACTCTCAAAATTTGATCTAATGACAGGGTCTAACTCATCTAATACAATGTTCCGCTTAGCCCAAATCTTTTTCTTACTGTTCAGCTTCTCATATAACTCTCTGCTTTTGTCACTCTGAAACAACTCACTTCTAGAGGGAGACTTAGAAGAAGTGGAGGGTGTCCTATGGGCTCTAGTCTTCCTAGGCATGATGCTAAGGTAAGGACAAAGACACAAAAATAGAACCAAAGAGAACAGAAAGCAAAGAAAAAAAAAAAAAAAAACACAAGAGCAGACTGAAAGTTAGCACAAAAAATAAAAATAAAAATCTATATGATGCATGAACAGATAAATGGTATGATGCATGCTCTAATACAGTGATAATAAGTTCAATTCAAGTTTAGAAACACAAAATTGGCTTGAGCATAGAGTTTATAACAAAAACCCCAAAATTTGAAAAACCACTTGTTCAAAAACCAACAAATTGATCAATTGATCATTACATAAGATAAGTAACACATTATAATGATCAGTTGAGTCAATCCAACAAGCTAATTTCATCAATTTAAACCAAATTGAAAAAAAACCCCAATTCGGGTAGTTTTGAGCCCTAGAAATTTCAATTTCTCACAAATCATCAAATTGATCAAATTAATTCACCAAGAACAGTTTTATATTGTCCCACAACAAAAACTCATTGATCAATTGTGAAAGAAAAGGCTTAATTCATCAAAAACCCCAAAAATTTCATAGGTTCGAAATTTCCCAAATAATGCATGATTTTATGTAGGAAACATGAAAATAAATGCAAAAGGAAGGGTATAAATGTCTTACCAGCCTTGGGAGAGGAAAACCTTGCAAAAAGAATGGAGGAAAACGACAAAAAATTGATAGTAAGCCTTGTCTGATTCGGAGAGAGAGAGAGAAAAGTTTGAAAAACTTTTGAAAAGTGAGTTTGAACAAGTCAAACTCAGTTTTTAAAAAAAACATGATTCACGATTTTCGATTGATCAAAATTTTAGGTTTGATTGATCGAAACAGATAGAGGCTCACTTAAAATTTTTAATCGCAATTTCGATTGATTGAAAAAAAGCCTCGATCGATCGAAATTCTGGAAAAAACACATTTTTGAAAACACAACAAATTTTGTGCAGAAACTTCTCAAAGCATTGAATTTTATGAATAAAATGCATGAGTATGAGATGAAATTCTTTTAAAAAACACAAGTTTTAAACCTAGTTTTCCCAAAATTAAGATCTTCAACCATTTTCCCTTTAAATTCTCAAGCATCAAATATGTTTTGCATAAGACTCAAGGTATGTTCAAACTTGGTTGTTCAAACCAAAAACACACACAATTTCATGTACAATGTTTAGCAAATATTAACTTGTGTAGTGTGTGCAACTAACAAAAACTTGAGATACATGTGAGATGATATGTGAATAGCAATCAACCACAAGGTCTACAAAATTCATCACATAGGATTTGAAAGAGACTATTACCTAAAAAGTTACATCATATAACTCCCACATCTCTTAGATCATAAGCTTGCAATTATGTAAGTTTCTTGATTTTGCCTCATATTGTACATACAAATTTTAATTGTTCAGAAACTTATTAAAATAGTCGGGATAATGTACACACCAATTTTATTTATTTGATTTAGCTTTAAGTCCAATAATGTACACACCAATTTTAACATTTAAACCGAGGTTACACCTTATGTTCTTTTTGTGCATGTGCTACACTTTCTTGAGTACAAAATCTTACGATATGCACTAAGGTGTTCATGATTGGCTAGTGAACAATGGTGAGATGGTTATTTATGCATTTCTTGAAAGGTTCAAGTCCGACAGTCAAATACATGTGACTTCAAGATCAAGACAAAGTGATCAAAACCATAAACATCTTTCCCACACAACATGCACTACAAAACTTCAACTAGTAAAGTGCAATAAGTAAGCTTATCAAAGCTAAACAAGGTACAAAAGATATGTTATGTGAAAATAAATTGACTAACCTTGTTTTCAAAACCAAGAAAATAGTGCAAAACACAGTTTGCTTCCTTTTTCTTCCTTTTTTTTTAAAATTTTTTTTATTTTTATTTGGAAGAAAAGAAATAAACAAAAACAACCTAGAATGAAATGCATGAATATTATACAATGCAAATCCTAGAAACAAAGAAAACAAAAAACCAAAGAACAATGGTCATAAGGAATATAGCAATGAAGCACAAGGACCATGTCAGAAGAACTCAATTAGATTGAGCCTTTTGCATTCAGAACTTTTTAGATGCACCACGAGCATTGGAGTTTTTATTCACATGGGAATGATTTCCAACTCCAGGATTGGAATAAAGGTTTAGAGCCCTTACCAATTCACCAATGAGCACCATAGGATCTTGTGCTTGAGGCACAGGTACTTTTGGTTTGTTTGCTCTCTTAGCAGCTTGCAGCTTGTAACAGTTTGGACAAATGTGTCCAGACTTTCCACAAAAATGACAAACCCATGCAGGCTTATCATGTGACTTGTCCTTAGAAAGGGTAAACTTCTTCGATTTAGACTCTTTCAGTTCAACCCTAATCTTCTTAGGAGGTGTAACTTCTACAGATTTAGCCTCATTCACAGAGGGTTTGACAACTTCACTCACAGGGGGTTTAACATCCTCATTCACAAAGGGTTTGGAAGAAGATGAAGGAACAAAGTTTGTGAATGAAGTGCAGACACAAAGATGCTATCTACAAAACCTAAACCAGTTTTGTCAGAGGGAGACTTTTGAACACTTAGCATGTGATCAAGTTTGGAGCTTGCAGACCTATCAGTTTATTTTCTAGCAACAGATAATTCAAGTTCCAAATTCTTAACTTTATCAAGTAAAAGCATGTTCTCAGTCTTCACATTATTCAAAAAGTCATTAGCATCAAACAGTTTAACAAGCAAAATTTTCTTTTCAAGCTCAAGAGAAGTAATTTTCTTTAAGCCCAAATCAACATTCATAGCATTCTTTGCAACAACTTTGCAAAGTTTATTGTAGGCTTCTTGAAGATTTGCATCCTTAGAGAGTTCTCTATCAGAAGGGTTCTCTTCAGCAGATACACTTTTATTGACTACAGCAGTAGCAGTGAAAACAATGAAGTTTCCATCATTGTCACAACCAGACTCATCATTAGAAATTTCATCATCACTAAGGGTTACAGCCATAGCCTTACCTTTAGACTTCAAGTAAGTAGGACATTCAGATTTCATGTGACCATACCCTTGACATCCAAAACACTGAGGACCCATAGAATTATTTAAAAATTGACCTACTTTTTTTCTAGGTTTATCAGTGTTGTTAACCTTAGTGAGATCATTCTTCCTAAAGTTTCTAGGTTCAGCAGTGTTCTTATCTTTTGCCCTTCTGTTGTTGTTTCTAAGGAAATTCCTAAAGTTATTGGCAAGGTAAGCAATCTCTGTAGTAGAGAGCTCATCATCAAATCCACTAACATCAACATCATCAACTGACTTAAGAGCCATTGATTTGGATTTGCTAGTCTTAGTTAGGTCCAACTCATAGGATTGAAGAGATCCTACAAGTTCATCAACAGGGATGGAGTCCACATCCTTGCTCTCAGTGATGGTAGTCACTTTGGGTCTAAAATTTTCAGTAAAAGATCTAAGAATCTTCCTAACAATTTTAGGTTGATCATAGATTTCACCCAAGTTGTAAGCAGAATTAACAATATCATTGAGTTTAGCATAGAATTCATCAAATGATTCATCATCAGACATCCTAATGCTTTCAAATTTAGAAGTTAATTGTTGTAACTTATTAATTTTAACAGCCTTTGTGCCTTCATGCACAGTTTGGAGGATATTCCAAGCAGTGTGAGTAACCTCAACATTAGAGATTCTCTTAAATTCCTCCATAGAAACAACGTTAAAGATAGCATTCATAGCTTTGCTATTGAACGCAGCTGCTTCTTTTTGAGAAGTTTGCCACTCACTAATAGGAGTAGTGGGCTTCTCCCATCCGTATTCAACGGAGTTCCAGACTCTCTCATTAATTGATTTTAGGAATGCTTTTATCCTTACTTTTCAATAAAAATAATTATTCTGATTAAAGTGAAGAGGAATAACAAGAGAATGTCTGTGTTCCATGACAACAGGGGTCAAGGATCAGCTCAGAGATCAAAAAATCAACAATAAGAGAGCTATCTGCTCTGATACCACTTGTTTGTTTTTAGACCCCTTAAAACACAACTGAATTAATCTAGTAAATTAGCCAAGTGATTACTTAGTCCAAGTTTCAGATTTAGGTTAACACAATCATATAATCATATCATGCAAAGCAGCGGAAATATAAATGACACAGTGATATGATGACCCAGGAAACCACACCGGTAAAAATCTAGGGAGGATTTAATCTAGCAATCCTCAAGGTAAACTTGAATCCACTATGAAAGAATCGAAGTTTTACAATAGCGACTTAGATCACTAACATCCTATTGCTATCCACTAGTAGAAACTTACTGACACGATCACGTGCAAGGTTCGAGATCACGGACTCCTTCTTTCTTGGATTCTCCAACAAGTACAAGTACACCCGCTTGTGTTTCTTTAAACTCTTTAGTGCAGCAACTGAATGATCATCAAGCTCTCAATCAAATCTCCTTCTTGATAATTCTAAGCATGTGTGAAGGCAACCACCTCTAGATCTCACAAGAGATTCACACACACAACAAATAGATCAACCTTAAAAGACGTGGCTAGGGTTTGCCTTTTATACTTAGGGCAAAACATAAAACCTTACACGTTTTAATAGGCTCGGGCTGAGTTGGAAAAATTCTGCAGAAAAAACATTCTGCCCGAGATTCAATCGATCGAGTCTAAGCTTCGATCGATCGAGCCAGGCCGAAATGCATACTTAATTCTACAACAGCTCGATTCCAACTTTACATAAAAGACACAACTTTGAGCAAGTCTAAACAAAACTAAACAACCTGTTTTGATCATGGTTTGTCAACAATACACATTAGAGTTCTAATACATTAGTTCCTAAGTACTTAGAACCTAACAAGAATTACTCCTAAGGTTGTAGTAGGATGCTCCTGCACCAGCTATTGAAGAACCTGTGCAAAAGAGAAAGAAAGCACATTAACTCTCAAGCCCAAGAAGCCAATTGCATTGGGGAATTGGAAAAGATTGCATTCTAAACAACCTTAAACAAACCTGGGGTAGACATCACAATCTCCAGCTACATATCAAGAATGAGAAACAAATCAGAAACCATCGTTCATATAATCATGGACTACTGCAACTAATTGTAGAATAAGAACAAATTACCATTGTATTTCTTTATAAAATGATTAACATAAACCGAACATTTTCCCAATCAACAATGCAAAAATTTCCCAACATTCTTAATTACAAGAGACCTTAAGTAACGGCACGAATCTAACTAACCAAAATCCATAGATTAAGGGATAAGCAATGTGGGAGCAATTAAGTTCTTCTAGACTGTCCAAAAGAATGCAACTGAATCAACTTTTAAGATTATAAAAGTTGTTAGTTAGTTAATATTTATTTATATAATAAAAGTTGGGTCTTAGAAGTCATGACTACGCATGTGATTCATTAATTATTAAGACAGTTTACTTGACATGAAACTCCAGTTCAATTTATGAAAAGATGAAAGAAAAATTTGTAAGAAAAAAAAAAAAAAAAGAAACTCACAACTGAGATGCCACCACTAAGTGTAGCACGTGCAACTTTTAGTGCCAGCTTTGCGTTATCCTAAAGGAGAAAAAAGATACAGTAACTAAGCCATTAATAAGAGTATAAGACAACAGTCCCTAAATATAATATTAGAGAGAGAGAGACCTGTTGGCACGAAGGCAAGCTATGACACTAGAACTGTGAATGTGTGTCAAGGTTTTGTGAACAGAGAGCTGAGTAGAAGAATAGCAACAAACACTCAGCCGAGGTGGTGGTGATGGCGGTGGTGGTGGCGTTGAGCTTTGAAGCCAAGTGTAGCTGCACATGCTGCTGAGGGTGAGGCTTGTTATTGCCATATCCATTCACCTTTGCAAATGCAATAAGATATAAAAGAGAACTGTACATATGTTGTCTTCTTGCTACTTGTGTTTGGCTCTAACGGATAGTTTTTATCTATCAGAGTAGCCAAACATGAATTTGCAAAATAATACTATCTCTTTTCTTTGATATAAAACTTCTTTCATTTATAATTAATGCTATGGATATAAATTTTTTTAATGAAAAATTTCACAATTATGAAGTGATCTTGTGAGTGGTAAAGAAAAATCAATGGATTCATGAGTGTCAGTTGTGTTCATCACTTATATCAATCACTTCAACAATTATGAAATTTGTTGTGAAACAAGCTATGTCCATTGCATTATTTGATATAGTGCTTTGGTCAACATACCTCAGTACTTTGCTTACTTTTACAAAGCACTCCCCTTTTACGTGGGGTAGTAAATACTAAATAGTACCTATTACTTGGTTTTGGAAACAAAGTTAGGCCAAAGTAATCTCAATTTAGCCATAAGGGGAACATGTTAGGTTTGATGCTGAATTGGTTGGTCTTCAATGACAAATTGTAGAAAAATGTGAGTGTAACTCAGCTGCAAACTCACATATTAGCAAGTTATGAAATTGGGTGTGCGATTGGGTGTGTCTTTAAAATTATTTATAAATATATATATATATATATATATATATATACCTGCTGGGCAACCACACTAGTTAAAGCACACAAAAGTCCCTAATGTTTTTTGTTGAATTTGCTCCATGCCCAAGGAAAATTCAAAATCAACAAAAAAGCTATGTGCATAACAAAAAAACATTAGGGTGGGCAAACAGTTTTTGTTGAGTGCCATTTACGAACTAATAATAACCAAATGAAATACAGTTTTGACAGCTATGTGCATAACAGTTACTGGGCAAAAAAGCAAAATTCTACATGTATTAGCAATTAGCATCCTCATCAGAATAACTGCTTCTGCAATAAAATGAGACGCATAATAAAACATAAACATATACCTTAAAGCTATAACCTTGATCAATCAAAAACTGCTACCTTTTGGTAGACTAGTACATCTCCTGCATTCAGACCCAATAATTTGGATATCAAAAATCTTAACTAAATATTAAAAGGTTCATACTTCCAAATTAAAAGAAAAAAAAAAAATCTATAATAAAATGATTTGACAAATTACCACTAGTCCCAAAAGCTTAAGCTAATAGGAAAAAATGAATTTAATCACTCAAACATTATTTTTAAAACTCCACCACCTAGACTCCCCCCTTAATAAGTGAAAATTTTAAATTGGAGGAAGAGTGGAGACAAGGCTCTAACTCAAGATACCTACTCTAGGAAGTGGTGATTTAATCACTTAATCATTATTCTCACACAGTTCAATAACTAATCAAATCAAGAAAAGAGAACAGATGCATACCTGTGTATCTATTGACACAAGGGAATAGAAAAATGCATTGTACTCCTCTTTACCTCCCCCCATCCTATCTTGAAGTTGACCCTGTACATCCAAATGGACAGAATCTTAAATCTGATGGTTGGCATAATCCATTAAAATGAAACTCTGACAACAATGTCCAATGCTTTTTTATTCCAAAATAATCGCAAACAATCTTCCATAATGATGCCAATCTATTAAAGTTGCTAATTATTTCTGATGAGCCTTAATTAGTCTATTAAGATCCATAGGTAACACCAAAATTTTGGTACTAAGGCTTTTTGTTGTTGTTGTTACCAACTACTATAGACAAGCCAAGATTATATGGTATAGAAAGAGGACATGAAAACGAACCTTAGCCCTAAGAATACGACCCAGACGTTGGGCTTCTTGACGTCTTGAACCAGCATGTGAAGAAATCTGAATGATAACATTCGCCTCAGGAATATCTATCGAATTATCACCCACCTGAAAATGACAAAACAATTAGGACAACCTTCATTGATATAATGTTTCAAATTTTTTTTTTTTAATAATTAATATAATGTTTCAACTTCAAAAGCTGTATCTAATTTAAAAGGAAAAACTAGTCGATATTGTGGAGTACTAATTGTTTTCAACTCCGAAAGAAGAAAAAATCAAAAAATTCAATAGTATGGGCAAGTCTACCACATCAACCCAAATAGGATCACATATATGCACCAGTTTCTTGACCTTGACACACACCCAATAGAGAGTTCATACATTCAAGCATGTCATAATAATCTTACAAATACTTCAATCATCAAGTAGAGCAAATTGTATGAACCCATCAGAAATAAGATGCCAATATTTTGAAGAACCAACATTACTGAAAAAAGAAGGTAACATCAATTGAGTACCTTGCTAGTTTTGAAAGCTTCAAGAATTTTTGTCCTCTCAACATCGCTAAAACAGTACACAGAGAGATTGCCAACATTAGGTGTGGGTTTGGATTCATGTTCATGGCCACGTTTTGCTTCTTTGCGCGTTATCAGTTTTTTTTTTTTTCCTGGACGCGCTTCTGATACTGTTCATTGTTCAGGAACAGTGATTTTAGGCTTATGAACAGTAAAAAAAGGGTGAACAGTAATTTTCACACGTTTAAAAATTATTTTGCTAAAGTGTTCTCAGTTTTCAGTAAAATAAGTTGTATTCAAACGGACCTTAGATATGAAGCAGCACAAGTAGAAGCATACTTCTTAAGAAAAAGATCTTCATAGACAACCTGGTAGCACCATAGATCATGGGTTTGCGTAGTTTCATTGCATACTCTGTGAGTGCTAAAAGATTGTCAGCAAAGACAATTATTTTATCACCACGCTGCTGTTCATGAAACCTTATAAGAAACTCGCATGCCCTGAACTTATTTGGGTTCATCACATAGAGTGCTTGGAAATTTGAGAGACCATTAAGTTAATGAAGGGGGATAAATAACAGCTGGGAACCTGCTGACTTTCTATAAAGCAATTACTTCCATAGAGAAATGTATATATAAAAAATCACAATCAGAAAATAATAGCATACCATGAAGGTCAAAATAGAGCAGCAGAAGTTAATCAAGAAAGACATGTAACAGCAGCAAATAAAAGCATTACATGAAGAAGAATTGACATGATGCAGAATAATACATATATCCATCCCTGATTTCCAATTAAGAAATAGTTTGCATGAAGAGAAAACAAAAATGAAGTATTTGTAAACCAGGCAAACTTGCTTTTTCTTGGAGTTTTCTTTCTTCAAATATTTAGCAAAAAACTCCTTTGTCATTGGACACCATACTTCAGCACACTGTACATTTGCAATAAATCCACCTTTTACTAGATCCAACTAGTTTGCTTCATACAATTTCGGCCCAATGAGAAATTTCAGATCGGTAATCCTTTCATCCTCTCTGACAAGAGTGGCTGCAGTAAAATTAGTCAACAAATTTTCAGTTATCATCAGAAAATGGCAATGCTGGATGTTGCAATATTCTAAACAAATAACTGAAGACATACCAGTGAGCCCAAGTTTGCAGTGAGATTTAGAGATACTAATGACCTTTCGAAACATGTGAGTAGCAACCACATGCACCTGAACAAACCAGATGTAATTCACCAACCTATAATGCATATAACATTGACATAATCTTATAGGTAGGAGGCTATAATCAACAAATGAAGTAAAAAAGATTACCTCATCCATAAGAAGCAAACCCCATTCTCTATTTCTTATCTCTTCAATGATCTTTTCAGATTCTTCAGACCGTTTACCACCAAAAGCAACCATGTTATATGTTGTCACAACCACCCCAGCATTATCGCGGAATCTTTCTTTGCTATCAGATGTGAAACGACAGATTTGATCTTCTCGGATGGTTGACCATAGCCTGAACTGGAAAGCCCACTGATCGACAGAAACAGCATTTGTTGCTAAGCAAAGGCAGCTGTTTTTTATTCGGCAAGCTGCAGAGACACCAACTAGAGACTTTCCAGCACCAGAAGGTAGCACTATGGTGCCAGATCTTGCTCTATCTACAATTAAATAATTTTTTAATGTCAACTGAAATTATATATCATTATTAAAAAAGTTAAGACAAGAGTGAAAGTTCAAATAGTGTAAAAACACCCTTGAATGTTTAGACCCCCAATTTACAAATTAACCAATTTAAACTTTATGACAAATAACTAGTGTGCGGAAAATGAAAAAAAACTATAAAATAGAATTGGAAAACAATCTAAACCAAATTAAAATCACAATCCACAGCAGATAATAATAGGCAAAAATAAAAGGGAAGGAAGATGCAAACACAAGGACAACACGCGATGTGTTATCGAAGAGGAAACCGAAGCCCTCGACGTAAAACCTCTCCGCCGCCCTCCAAGCGGTAAACAATTCACTAGAAAATATAGTTAGGATACATGAACAGCAATAGACCCTCCAAGCCCGATCTATCCAGTGCACCTAAGCCCTCCAAGCTTCTTGCTCCAAGAAAGTTGCGCTGAACCTATTTTTTTTCTAGCTTCCTGGATTCCGCTACTTGACCATAGCATCAACCAATGTAGATTGGTTCCTTCCTAACTACTTCCCAGAACACTAAACAGCCCTCTCACAGTAATGGATATGGTGAGAAAAATGTTTTGGTAAAATGCCTCTCAAGGATTTGATAATGGAGAGGAAGAGAGTTGAGGAATTTGAAGAGACTCTTATGTAAAGATTGTAGATGAATCAATCTTGTTTTACTTTAGGGTTTCTCTCTCAAAATTCTCTCTAGAAGCCCTCTTTCATTTGTGGGTATAAGGGGTATTTATACTGGGGTGAGAAAAGAATGTGAAACGTCAGGTTTTTCAAAACAGGGGTGGCTCGCGGCTTGGACTCGCGGTTTGACTAAGTCACAAGTTCCAGCCGCGCGATAACAGAATGGCCAATTGTCATATTTTGTCCTGTAGTGCTCCAGCTAGCATGACGCTTCAACTTTTGGCATGCTTGGCACGTGTGCTGCTTCTGGCGGCTTGCAGCCGCGAGTCACCCGTGAGATCAAGCCACGAGACTCTGTTTTCTTGCACACTCTTGAGCATTCAATCAATCTATCTCACTCACTACCCTTACAACAAAACCCACCTAAATACAGGGTTACTAAATGCTGAAATACAAGCAAATTTGGCACGGAATAAAGTCAACAAGATGGTTGATTAAATTCAACCTTACAATCTCCCCCTTTGGCTATTTCGTGACAAAACCCTAAAACAGATTCTAGACTTAACATGTGAGTTGGGACAGTTGAGCAAAACTTACTCACACCTAACTCTAGAAGCTGTGAAGCACTTAGATCATATGAACATGAAACTCCTGAAACACAACAATACACCATGATCATTGTATGCAGAAAAGTATGAAATGCATATGAAACAGACAATATGTGATCAAGCAAAGATGGAGTTAAGAGACAAACCATGGCTTGATCAACCAAGTAATCACTACAAGGTAGTGAACACAATGCTCATTCACACTTGGAATGAACACTTGAACATACAAGCAAACAAGAACAATGCAAGTTACTTGTATGCCCAACACTCAACCAATGCATAATACACTAAGTATATGCATCTAGGAACAATCCTACAATGGCACAAGAGTGACAGTACTTAACCAAAAAATGCATGATTTTTGGATAGAAGTACTGATTCAACAAAAACATAGAGGCTGCATAAAGCATGGTACAAACCATAAAGCCTACAATAAAAGAACATAAACCCTAAAAGCTTACAAAAGCAACATGGGTACAAACCACAATATATACTGAATAACATCAACAATATATATAAAGAGTAAACCAAGTTTCAAAACCATCCATGTGTTAAGAGTTAGAAACACAACATACACTGAAACCACAGTGTATCAAACCCATAGTAACAATAAAACCCAAAAATATAAACAAAGATAACAAGATGGACACTATTTTTGACTGCTCCCCCTCAACATATTACTCCCCCTTAAGAGCTGCTTCTCTGCTTCTCAACAAAAACTTTATATATCTTCCCCTTTCTGACTGGAATGGCCAAAGGGTCACTGTCTATGCTGGGTGGTGAAGCTGTCAAATTTTGCTGACAAAATATCAATCTGGTCCTGCATGGCTGCTATCCTCTCAGAGTGCTCGGTTTGGACCCCTCTGATTCCATCAAGTCGTTCCAGAATGATCTAAAATGCATCTGGAGGTGTATTTGAAGAAGTTGATGCTCTAGACCTCTTGCCACTCCTCCTGGGTGTTGAGGTTAATGCCTGGCTTGCTGCCTTTGCCTCAGTCTCCATTGGGACACCCTCTCCTTCATTACCTTCATCTTCTTCACCTGGAAGCCGAACACTTATCCTTTTGAAGGTTAACTTGTTAATAGTAGAAGGTGTGGACATGACACTGATGTCTCGTGGGATTGCAACACCCTTCTTTCTAAAAATCCTCATGAGCAGACTAGGGAAGATCAGTT
Source organism: Quercus robur (assembly GCF_932294415.1). Lineage (NCBI taxonomy): Eukaryota > Viridiplantae > Streptophyta > Magnoliopsida > Fagales > Fagaceae > Quercus > Quercus robur. Next base: position 47,587,262 of record NC_065535.1, read on the forward strand.
TAGGCCTAGAAGTGGTTCTAGTCTCATCCACAATAGTGTCAAATATGTGGGAACTGATGTCAATGAATGTCTTTTCCTTGAGGTCCATCGGAAAAATTGCTCTTGCACTGTTAATTGTAGTCAACTTCCTTATGGGATATAGGTTGAACATCATGATAATAGCGAGACACCTCATGTCCACTGGAAAAGCTGTGGTATTTAGGCACTTCTCTTCTCTCTGTCCACCTATCCTCTGTTGTACAGTTTCAATAGACAGAATCCTATCCTTGTAGTTGACAAACTCTTGATCTTCTAACCCCTCAAGCCCTAGCACATCATCAATGTCATGTGCATCTAAAGTGAACTCTTTACCTCTAACCTAGTAGCTTAGTTCATCCTCCCTTATCACAGCATTGGAATAAAACTCCCTAATCAGGGGTTCACACACAACTGGGAGATCACACAGAAGCTTTTCTCATCCTCTCCCTTCAAAACAGCTGGGGATAAAAGTGTCTCTCAAATCCTCCAAATCCACAAACCTTTCTTGAATAATTCCTACCTTTAAGAAGAAATCCTTGTATCTCTCAAAATGGGAAATAGACCTGAACAGGTTAGGGTCCATTTTCATTCTCTTATCTGCTTTCTTTGCAGGAGTTTTCTTCTTTGGGGATGAAGGAGTCATCTGTGAACAATCAGAAGAGGCCACAACAACATAGTACAATACAGGTGTAGAACAAATCAGTACTTTGTTAGTAACAAAGACAAAAATAAAAGGACAATCCTCATAACTTAAATCAACCACACAGATGAACGAACCTAAAGGTGGATACACAAGAACAACTAGCATTATGCAGGAGAGTATTAAAGCAGCAGAGATAGAAAACACCCAAAAGACAGATCTATGTCAATGAGACATACATTTTGATGAGTATGAAATGACCCAGAGAACATAAGACAGATGCACACACTAGATGAATAAGCACATAGTCAACACAGTAAACCCAACAAACAAAACAAGAACATTTTGAATCAACACATCAAAATAAGATCAGACAAGATGGGTAAATGACAGATAACAAACCCTAGCTAAGCACGTGATGAAGACCAAAACCAACAACTTAAACAAGTTTAAAATAAATCAATAGCCTCCACTAGCTAAGCACGGACAAAGAGCAACAGCTGAAACAAAAACCTAACTCAAAACAGACAAAAATGCGAATATTCAAGAGGGAAAAACACAAAATCAAGTAAAATAGAGTTCGAGAAAGAAAACCCATACCTGTTACTTGAAGATTTTGAGTTGAAAGGAAGCAACAATGGAGTTTGAAATGGGTTACACGGAGCGTTTGGGAAGGAGACAGTTGAGAGAGAAGATGAACAGTCACAAAAAGTTCGAGGGAAAACTGAAAAAGATTTTAAAAACTGCCCTCACTGTGCAAAACACGCGTTTTTCGCGGCTGAGGTAAGTCGCCAGAAAGTCGCTAGATCCACCCGCCAAAACACTTCAAGACAAAAGTTTTGAAAAATTTTCTAAGTGTTTTTCGCGACTGAAAGTCTTACTCGCGAGGGAGCCGCGAGCTGAGCCGCGAAAATCTCTGTGAACCCCTCGCGACTGGACCTTCCACTCACGAACAAGTCGCCAAAATTGACCCGCGAGCTCGCGACTGTAGCGTGCGACTTGACTTACCCGCGACTGAGTCGCCAAAACAGGGCAAAAATGATTTTTGAAATTTTCAGTTTTTAAGAACAAAATACCTTCCAAAAACACCTAAAACACTCAAAAATCTTTTTGTGCTTGAATCAACGAAGATTGAGCATGTGAAAACACATTTCATCAAGTACAATCACACAAATGAATATGGCATTTATTGAACATAAACTTGTGTGTTGTGTGTGGATATCAATAATGAGATAGTCCTTAGTCTAATGTGAAACTTCAATGATCGATTCAACCAAGGCATACACAATTAGCACTGGATCATGTGACCCATTTCAATTATAGAAGTATGCATATATGACCTCCCACAAAACTTGATAACATAACTTGGAGTTTTTCATTTGACTCCACATTCAATCATAACATTTGATCTTTTTGGTCTTTTTAAGACAATCATCTCTCATTGTGAGAGTGATATTTGATATTTCACCTTGATTAGATAGCCTCTGGCTTTTTGAATAAACATTCACATAAATTTTTGGTCGCTTTCCCTTTTTCCTAGTTGAATATCTCACTTATTAGATGTTCTATCATTCAATTCTATACATTAAAATAATATTTACTACACATTAAAATAATATATTATCTCCTCCCTCTCATCACCATCAACAACATCATCAACAACAATGGCACATCCACCACTGCCGCAACAAGAGCCACCAACAACCACTGCCGCAACAACACCGACCAGTCACCACTAGCATAAACTCACATCCACCAATGCCACCATAAAAAAAAAAAAAAAAAAAAAAAAAAAAAAAAAAAAAAAAAAAAAAAAAAAAAAAACCAAAGAGATTGGCACGACAAATCAAACAAACCCACCCACATCAAACACAACTAGAGAGATCAAATAGAGAGGAGAGAGTGAACAAAAGGGGAAAAGAAACTGGTGAAGGAAACCACCCTAAACCCCATCTGAACCCACCCATCAAAACCCACTCACCTCTGTCGTGAGTCCATGGCGCAACTCGCCGTGACCCACCTTGCCACGACCTAGCTCGCCATGACCCACCTTGCCACAACCTAGCTCACCGCAACCCACCACGTTGCCATACCCACCCACACCGTCACCTGACCCATGCCGGAGCCCACGCCAGAATATACCCACATCGGAACCCATCCTTCACTAGAGAGAGGGCGATTAGATAGAGAGGGAGGATAGAGAGCAGGATCCGGAGAAGTGGAGATGGAGTGGCTCAGAGTGGGATGAAAGAGAAAGATGAATAAAAAAATAGTAAAGTACAAATGCCATTTGAGTCCGTACCGTGTCAAAAATGCAACGGTACTGTAGCATGTTGCAAAAATTTGACACATTTAACACATCTGATAAAGCTCCGTTTTTGTATTTGGTGTGCCAAATGTGCCAAATATTTGACATTTGGCACATTTGGCACATTTGGCACATCTGCTATGGATGCTCTAATCCCTTTCTCCCTTTTTTATTTTTTATCCAAACAATAGAACAAACATCCGTTTCAACTTTCAAGCCTTTGTCTCCTTTTATCCTATTCGTATACTTCCTTTTGTCTCTTTACACAAAATCTTTCCTGTCTAACTTCCTTTGTTCTCCAGTGGTCCCCTTTTTAGTCCTGTCAGTGTAGCACGGCATTGTACTACTATTGCATGCACTTTTCTTCTTCTCTGGGTTGCCAACCATTGACAACCACATAGAAGCTAGGGAATACGGATGGACAGACAATAGTGATTCCAATATAAGTGATGATCTATTTGAGGAAGAACTTGAGTCAGATTTGCTATCTAGTGATGATGATGAGATCTCATTTGCATGACATGGCCCTGTTGTAGTTCCTGATCTAGATGAGATAGCCATACAGCGAGATTTTTGGAACTTTTGTGCGATTGGCTTCATCTTAGACTATAGGAAATTCTCAGTGAGCCACCTTCTACACATTATCAACCCTGTATGGAGAATTCGAAGGTCAATTTCTGTGGTAGGTAGAGAATCCTACTTCTACATCTTCCACTTTGAATATTTGGAAGATCTCATACACATATGTAATGAGGGACCTTGGGTTGTTGATGGAGCAGTTTTGGTGCTTGAGAGATGGAGGCCCAACCTAGTTATTAGCCATCTATAGCTGAACTACATCTCTGTATGGGTCCAACTGCACAACTTTCCATTGGAATACCAGTACCCTAAGCTTGCAGAGAGAAAGGGACAACTAATGGGTCTAATGGAAAGAGTTGATATTGGGAAGATAAGGTTCCAAGGAACATCTGCTTCATGCACATCAGGGTTCGAGTAGACCCTTGGCTACCGGTGATTTTTGGGTTTATAATCAGGTTAGATAATGGTTCTAGAGTGTGGATTCAATGTAGGTATGAGAGGATTCATAAATTGTGCATTAGGTGTGGTCTTATTGGGTATACCCATGGGCAATGTATTCATAGCATGGATGATATCGAGCTAATGCTCTTTTGACGAAGGCTGAGAATCCAAGAACTCCATCAAGTTCAATATAGATTTGATGCCCTTCAGCCATAGTTCTCAAATGAACTGAGAGCTTTCCACAACTACAGGAGAAGATGGACCACTCAAGTACCTTTTAGGCATATCCCTCAAGCTTCAGGACATGTAGCCAACCAACCACACTCCCCTGACCACCCTGATATGCAATCCCAGTAACCTATACAATTCCCCAAACCCTAACTAATTCCTTGGCCTCGACCAATTCTAGACCTTCTGAACTTAAAACAGATGAAATAAACAACTTTATGCATGTAAACAATCCGCTCGCATAACACACCCATTTGAGCAATAGTACAAATGATGCTTCCTTTTCTATAAGGCCGTCTTGGATGCCTCTTGTAGACTCAAACCTTAAATGGGCTTGCATAGAGGGCAATGGACCTATTATCCCAAATGGACAAAGTAATCATCCCCATTTTGAAACCTCAGAATCAGAGAGCAAAACCACTATGATCATATTCAACCTCGACAGTTTGAATGAAGATAGTCCAAAAATAATACAAGATCAGGGTTGGGCAAAAGGCTGTATACTAGAATCTCCTAACTCGTTTATTGAGTCACTTGTCCAACGGGTTAATAAAGGGAGATTTAGGTTTGAATTGTGAAATTCAAGCAATGGGCCAAGACTGCTAGATTGTCAAAATAGGAGTCTCCATAATAATCCACTTTAGTCCAACCTACATGCAAGGCCAACAGGTGACATCCAGCCTAACAACCTCGACTCTAGTGTAAGAGAGTTAAGCCCATTTGAACTCCTCACACTTGGCCCAGGCCCTTCTTCTAATTTACAGGACCTAATCCCCCCATCCCAAACCTCTACACTATGGTGCGATGAAAGCTGGAATGCACCTACAAAAATTGATATCCCAAAGGAGAGTTCAAGGAAACGAATCAGAAAGGAGATTGGAAAACTGGGGAGAAATATCAAACAAAGGTTGTTCTATGGTTTATTTGAAAAAAGAAGATATCTAGGTTCAAGCAAATTTTGAGTAGGAAGAAGGTATGGAAGCTGAGACAACTTCAGGGCTTTGGGAAGCTGGTCTTCAACAGCTTCCCCAGCAACAATGAGAAACTTAAGCTAGAATTGTAGAGGGTTGGGCACCTCTTTTGCAATTCTACAGTGCCAGAACAAGGCCCAGGAGTACAAGCTAGGTATCATATTTTTGATGGAAACTCGCCTTGCTAAAGATAAGGGTAAGGAAATTTTGCACAGATATGGTTTTTGGAATGGATCGGAGTACCCTCGGGAAGGTCTCAGTGGTAGCTTGTTATTAGGGTGGATGCCTAATTGGAATTTTGATATCCAGTATGGTTCCAAGCATATGATATACGCCAATCTCCATGATTACAAAGGTAACCCCTATCAATCACTTTTGTTTATAAACAACCTGACCATGCCAAAAGGGAAGAGGTATGGAATGCGTTAAAACAACTTAGAAGTTTTGCCCATAAAAACTGGTTATGCATTAGGGATTTCAACCAAGTCTTGACACAGGAGGATAAGCTTTCCTTTAACAATAGGAAAATTGAGGGAGCAGACTTGTTTCAACAGACTTTGTTTGATTTAGAGCTATGTGAACTTGAGGCAAGAGGATAGAAATATACTTGGATGAATGGTAGGGAAGATGAAAACTTTGTCATGGAAAGATTGGATAAAGCTTATGCATCAATTGAGTGGATTAATCTGTATCCACATTATGCTCTTCAGAATCATCTTATCTTAAGGTCTAATCATGGCTTTATTATTTTGGATTTTGAGTTGCAACAGCCTTATAGAAGAAGACCTTTTTAGTTTGAAAGAATGTGGCTTACCCATATGGATTGCAAGAATATGGTGCAGTGTGCATGGAAGCTTCACTCTAAGGAATCCAAGGCATTCAAGTTGCAGCAAAAAATAAAAAATGTAAAGAAGCAATTCACTGTTTGGAACAAAAGGGTGTTTGGAAAGATTGAAAAGGAAATAAAGGGCAAGCAGCAGGAGCTTCAATAGATACAGGGTTCCATTCATACATTAGCTGATGTCAGGAAGGAAAGACATCTTAGAATGGAATTAGAAAATATAATGAGAAGTAAGGAGCTTATATGGGCACAGAAGGATAGGAGTAATTGGATTATTCAAGGAGACAGAAATACTAGGTACTTTCAAACTATTGTTAAACAAAGAAGAGCTCAAAATAGAATCCTTCAACTCAGGAAAATTGAAGGAAATTTTATTGAAGACTTAACAAAAATAAAGAGTATGCTAGTGGATCACTGTAGAAATCAGTATAAGGAAATTGATGTCAAATCAATAAATCACCTAATGGAGGAACTAGCAACCCTCACTATTCCTAAGGTTAATCAATAGCAAAAGGAGCTCCTTGAAAGGCCAGTGACAGATGCAGAAATTGAATGGGTGTTAGGACATATGTGATTCAATGTTAGGAACATATGTCAACATTTTATGTAATTGGCTTATCCTTTGACAAAACGCACTTTACTTGTAATTGGATAGATCTAGGATGTGTTTAATGCTTCAAGAAACAAGGTTTCAAGTTTAAGTGTTAAAGCCATGCAAGTTTGTCCAAGAATCAAGTAATGAAGTGCTGGATTTTAAAGCTCGACAACTAGCATCTATCGTGGTTTAAAAGTTGCTGAAACCCGTGGCTTGACAGCTAGCTCAATAGATGGCTATCTATCGAGGTTTATGAAACTCAGTTTTTCAAAGCTGTTTTTCATCCAATCCGTGAGTATATGTTTAGGTTTTCTTTTCTCACAACCCTAAACGTATATAAGGATTACTTTAAGGGCCGAAAAAGGTTACGCACAGTTGCAAAGTGTGGAGCAAAGTCTTGTTCATGAAAATTGTAATCGGAGACGGAATTTGCCCTAGTTCATCTTTCTCTTGAAGAAGTTGTTGTGTTTGTATACCATAGGGTTTTGTGACCAAGCAACTTCTTGATCTTCATTTTGTGATGAGCTGAAGAACTTTGCAGCCAACATTCTTCTCAAGTTGGTGATTAAGTCGCATACTGAGATCCGCACAATTGGTTATTCACGTACTAAGAGCCGTCTATTGAAAAGGAGAGAATGTCACTACAGAATAAGTCCAATTGGGTATTGGGGTAAGGGTTCAACTATAGGTTGGTATAAGGTATTGAGATTCCTTTACTTGTAACCGCGTGTTTTGATAATAGTGGATTCTCGGGAGTGGTGACCTTAAAATCGCCCGGTGGGGTTTTTGCCGTGTAGGTTTTCCCCATTCATAAACAAATCACCGTGCCAATTTATTTTTCACTGCATATTTAGTTTAATTGGGGATTTGTTTGTGCTACCATGCATATTGCATGTTAATTTGATTAATTAATAAATTTGGCTAATTAATCAATTAATTCATCATAAGGGGTCAATACATTCTTGGCCTATCAATGGGCAGTCCACCAGTTAGGGCCTCATAAAGCATTGGCCCTAATAGGATTCCAACATTCTTTTATCAAGAGTTTTGGAGCATTGTCAAGTAGGACATTCTCAATTCTGTTCATGCCTTCTTCCACTCAAGTTCTCTCCTCAAATCTCTTAACGAAACCTTCTTTACTCTTATTCCTAATGTTAACTTTCCTAAAGATGTTTCTCACTTTAGACCTATTAGCCTTTGCAATGTCATTTACAAAATCATCTCAAAAATTCAGGAGCTATATCAAAGCCTTTCATGGATATGCTCATAACACCCTACCAAAATGCTTTCATACAAGTAGAAACATCATAGACAACATTCTGTTAGCCCTTGAGATCTTTGACACCCTAAGGAAAAAGAATGGAAGGAAAAAAGGGTATGGCGCTCTGAAAATTGATATGTGTAATGCCTATGATAGGGTTAATTAGAACTTCCTCAAAGTTGTTTTACTTTCCATGAACTTTAGTACAACTTGGGTAAATTGGATCATGAAATGTGTGACTTTTGTTCAATACATCTTACTTATTAATGGTAGTCCCACACAACCTTTTTATCCATCTAGAGGCCTAAGATAAGGTGACTGTATCTCCCTTTACCTTTTCTTGTTTTGTGCTAACATCCTATCTATAGCTCTTATCAAAGAAGAGAACCAAAGGAAAATTAAAGGAATCAAAGTTGGAAGGAATGGAGTCTTATTCACACACATTTTCTTTGCAGATGATTCCCTATTTTTCTTCCAAAATGATAAAAGCTCCCTTAATACCCTAAAAAACTCAATCCTGTGGTACTGCTCTCTTTTAGGGCACAACATCAATTTCTAAAAGCCTGAATTGTATTGTTCTCCCAATATAGCACCTAATATTCAAGAATCCCTAGCCTCGTCTCTCTAGGTAAACCTTGTTAAGGAACCTAGCAAGTACTTAGGAATCAACTTTAAGCTTAGAGAAATGAGAGTAGCTAATTTCTAAGATCATATAGATATGGTTCAGAAAAAGCTTCAAGGTTGGGAGGCCAAACTTCTATCTCAAGTAGGTAGAGGTACCTCAATGTCCTCAATATTGCAATCCATGCCTTTATATACCTTCTCATATTTAAGAATTCGTGAGACTATGTGTAATAAATTGGATGCTATCACTAGAGCATTTCGGTGGGGTCATAAGCCTAGTGTAAGGAAATTACATTTAGTTAAATGGGATACAATTTGTCAACCAAAGAGTAGAGATAGTCTAGGTCTCAAAAAATTCAGTCTAGTGAATCAGGCCATGATCTCTAAGCAATTCTGGAGAGTGCAGAACTATCCTAATTCCTTACTGGCTAAGACCTTCAAAGCCAAATAATTCCCCAGATCAAACTTACAAAATTATAAACCCAAATCACATCATTCTTGTTTGATAGGTAGTGGTCCCCATATACCTTGAAAGTTCAATTAGTGTATAAAACACTATGAATGTTTAGACCCCTAATTTACAAATTACCAATTCAAGCTTAATGTCAAACAATTAATGTGCGAAATATGAACATAAGCTTAAAATAGAACTGATAAACAATCTAAACCAAATAAAATCACATCCACAGCAGAAATTAAATAGAAACGATTAAGGGAAGAGAGATGCAAACACAAGGACAACACTCGATGTGTTATCGAAGAGGAAACTGAAGCCCTTGGCGTAAAACCTCTCCACCGCCCTTCAAGCGGTAAACAATCCACTAAAGAATGTAGTTGGGATATATGAACAGCAGAAGACCCTCCAAGCCTAATCTACCCAATGTACCTAAGCCCTCCAAGCTCCTACTCCAACGAGGTTAAGCCGAACCTATTTCTTCTTTAGCTTACCGAATTCCGCTACTTGACCATAGCATCAACCAATATGAAATTGGTCCCTTCTTAACTACTTCCCAAACACTAAATGGCATTCTCATAGATATGGGTATGGTGAGAAAAAGTTTTGGTAATGTACCTCTCAAGGATTTGACAATGGAGAGGAAGAGAGTACAGGAATTTGAAGAGTCTTTATGTGAAGATTGTGGATGAATCAATCTTGTTTTTCTCTAAGGTTACTCTCTCAAAATTCTCTTTGGAAGCTCTCTAAATATCGTGGATATAAGGATATATATATAGTAGGGTGAGAAGGAATGTGAAAAGTCAGTTTTTCCCAAACAGGGTGTTTTGGCGACTTGACCTCGCAACTAGGTTGAGTCGCGAGTTCAAGCCGCTAGCTAACAGCCTGGCCAGCCTGGGACTTTTGTCCTGTAGTACAACAGCTGGCGCGACTCTTCAGCTTCTGGCATGCTTGGCACGTGTGCAACTTTCTGACAGCTTGCAAGCCGCGAGCCACCCACAAGATCCAGTCGCGAGTCCTTGCTTCTTTGCACAATCTTGAACATTTCTTCACACTCTCTCACACACTACCCTTACATGATTCCCACCTAAATACAGGGTTACTAATTGCTACAATACAAGCAAATTTGGCATGGAATAAAACCAACAAGATGGTTGATAAAATTCAACCTTACAATCTCCCCCTTTGGCTGTTCCGTGACAAAACCCTAAAAAAAACTCTAGACTTAATATGTGAGTTGGGAACAGTTGAACAAAACTCACTCACACTTAACTCTAGAATCTGATAAGCTCTTGAATCATATGAACAAGTAACTCCTGAAAAACAACAACACAATTTGATCATTGTATGCAGAAAACTTGTAAGGCATATGAGGCAAGCACAATGCGATCAAGCAAAATAGAATGAGAAATAAACCATGGCTTGACCAAACAGGTAATCACTATAAAATAGTGACCACAATGCTCATTCACACTTGGAATGAACATCCGGACATACAAGTTAATAAGCTCAATGCAAATCACTTGCATGCCCAATACTCAACCAATGCACAATACTTAAAGTATATGCATCTAGGAACAAAATCCTACTAGGGCACAAGAGTGAGAATACTTAAAGAAAATGCATAACATTTAGCTAGAAGTATTATGGCAACAGAACATAAAGGCTGCATAGCATGGTACAAACCATAAAAGCCTACAAAAGCATGGAAACAAACCCTAAAAGCTTACAAAAGCAACATGGGCACAAACATATTGAAAAACAACTTTTAATATTAACAAACCAAAGTAACATGAGTTGTATTAAAACAAATCCATGAGTTTAAAACCAAAACAATAACTTAAGTGTTTAGACACATCAAACCCATAAATTATAATAAACAAAAAGTAAAACCAAAGCATAAACAACTCCCCCTTAAACTGACACTCCTCCTTAAGAGCTGTCCCTCAAAAGTTCTCCCCCTTTTTGACCGGAATGGCCAAAGGGTCACTGCTGGGTGCTGAAGCTGTCAAACTTGGCTGAAAGTATGTTGAGCTAATCCTGAAGTGCTGCCATCCTATCAATATGCTCATTCTAGACTTCTCTGAGTCCATCAATCCTCTCCAGAATGATCTGGAATGCCTCAGGAGGTACCTCTGATGAGGTTGAAGCTCCGCTCCTTTTGCCTCGACTTCTGGGTGTTGAAGCTTGTCCTACAGTCATTGTCTCAGTCTCCATTTACTCACCTTCATCTTGATCACCTACCTCTTCATCACCTAGAAGATGAACTTGAATCCTGATGATGGTTAGCTTGTTGATAGCTAAAGGTGTAGGCATGGGGCTGATATCTTGAGGGATTTCAACACCTTTTGCTCTGAAAAGCCTTATAAGAAGGCTAGGAAAGATCAGCTTGGGCCTAGAGGTGGTTTTAGTCTCATCCACAATAGTGTCAAAGATGTGAGAGCTGATGTCAATGAAGGTTTTCTCCTTAAGTTCCATGAGGAAGATAGCTTTGGCATTGTTGATTGTAGTCAGCTTTCTCACAGGATACAGATTGAACATCATAATGGTGGTTAGGCACCTCATGTCAGCTGGAAATGCGGTAGTGTTGAGGCATCTCCCTTCTCTTTGTCCACCAATGCGAGTTTGGACAGTTTCTATAGAGAGCATCCTGTCCTTGTAGTTGGTGAAGTTAGAGTCCTCCAATCCTTCAAGCCCTAGCACCTCATCAATATCATGGGCATCTATGGTGAATTCCTTTCTTCTAACCCAACAACTCAACTCATCCTCCCTTATCACAGCATTTGCATAGAATTCTCTAATTAATGGCTCACATATAACAGGTAGGTCATTCAATAATTTATCCCATCCTCTGCCCTCAAAGCAACTTGGAATGAAGGTGTCCCTTAGATCCCCTAAGTCAACAAATCTTTCCTGAATGATGGTACCCCTCAAGAAAGAATCCCTATATCTATCAAAGTGTTAAACCGACCTAAATAGGTTATGGTCCATTTTTAACCTTTTGTCAAATTTCTTAGCAGGAGTCTTCTTCTTTGTAGGAGAAGGTGCCATCTGTGAACAATCAAAAAAGGCCATAATACAGAGCATAATAGAGGGACACTCAGAACATTAGTAACACATTATTGTTAAAAATATAGCACCAAAGCACTCAATCAAGACACAGTTTAGAGGCAAGTGTAGAATGAGAAAGTTCAAAGCAGTGAGGAATAGAACAACCTATCTACACAACAACTCAAACACAAACATTCTAGGTCACAATTCCAAACAAAAAATGCAACACCACTACTTAGTTGAATTGAAACAATGAATACAACATTTAACCAAAAATTATGTCTATGAGACATATCTAAATGATTATGATATGATCAAACCAACATAGAGAAAACAATATCCTCAAGGCAATAGCATCATTCATAAGAACAGGAAACAATAGCAACAAGCGGACAAGACATTATAACCCAACAAACAGAACTTAACCACACTGAAACAAAAATACTCACAAACAGAGTATATCACAAAAACAATATCATATGACAATGTGACCAATAAACATGGGTATGAGATTTACCATTCAACATAGATCAGATAATAAACTCTAACATTGAAAAGAAACATGAAAGTAACCATAATTAGCAACCTAGCCTAAACAAGATCAAGCAAGCCCAAACACCCAAACTCATCAAACATGAACCCATCCCATAGTTGAAACTACAGATATCACAAAACTCAGTAACGAAACACCAATCCAAGAAAACAAAGCTCAAAACATGAAATATATAGTGAGAGAGAGAAAACCCATACATTTTTCTTGAAGATTTGAAAGAGAAATGAAGCAAAATGCAAGTTCGTTTGAGAGAGACATGGTGAGTTTGAGAGTTTTTCAGAAGAGGAAGAAGATGAACAGTCAGAAATGTTCGAGGGAAAACTGAAAAGGTTTAAAAACTGACCCATTTTGTGCAAAACACACGATTTTCGCGACTGAGACAAGTCGCGTGCAAGTCGCCAAGACCAGCCGCCAGAACACTAAGAAGAAAACTTTAAAAAATAAAAATTTCTAAGTGTTTTTCGCGACTGGAAGTTCCACTCGTGAGAGAGTCGCGAACTGAGCCGCGAAAATCTCTGTGTACCCCTCGTGACTGGACCTTCCACTCGCGAACAAGTCACCAACCTAAGCCTCGAAAAGCATGAAAAACTGATTTTTGAAAAATATTCTAAGTCATTTTCGTGACTGAAGCATTTACCCGCCAAGGAGTCGCTAGTGAGTCACGAAAAAATCTCTGTGATGGACTCGTGACTGGGGCATGTGACTGGTTCTACCCGTGACTGAGTTGCCAGAACAGGGCAAAACAATTTTTTTGAAATTTTTGTCAATTTTGCAAAAATAAAGTACTTTCCAAAAACAACTAAAACACTTAAATTCTTTTTGTGATAGATCAACAAAAATAGAGCATGTGAAAACACATTTAATCAAGTACAATCACACAAATGAATATGGCATTCATTGAACATAGACATGTGTGTTGGGTGTGAATAGCAAAGATGAGATAGTCCTTAGTCTAATGTGAAGCTTCAATGATCAATTCAATCAAGACATACACAACTAGCACTAGATAATGTGATCCATCTCAATTATAGAAATATGCATATATGACCTCCCACAAAGGTTTGAGTACAATAACTTTGAAGCTTTTCATTTGGCTCCATGTTTGACATATCATTTGATCTATTTGAATCAACACATCTCATTTTGAGATTGATACTTGAAATTTTTGATATTTCATATGATGAGTTAGCCTTTGGCTTTTTGGGCATCATTTAATTTTAATTTTTTTTGGTCCTTTCCCTTTTGCCTAGTCAAATACTAGTATGTGTGATAGACTTTTGCAGCTCAATATCAATTTTCATTTAGAGATTTACATTTGCTGAGCTCTTTTAGCAAAAACAATAAAATAAAGTGTGGGAAGATATATAGACACAAGTCTATGCATGTCTCAAGATCAACAAAACCATTCACTAATCATTCATGTTAAGGTTGAAGATCTATTTACAACAGTCACAAAGATTTCAAAATTTCTCCCACAATGATATAAGTGCATAGGGAACAAGCTATGCTCGTAGATGCACAAAGCCATTTGCACAAAGGTACAAGGTAAAACATATTTTGAGACAAAACTTAACAATGTCGATCAATTTTTTTGGACTTTCTACTTTTTATGTGGTTTTTGGATTTTTGACACCCAAGAAAGAAAAGATTGATTAGAAACAACAATGTAAAAACAAAAAAATGAAACAAACAAACAATTTTCAAATCTCATAAACAATAAACAAACCAACAGTCACACAACATAGGAAGAATTAATGCATGGACATGTGGTAATGCTTATGCATGAGTACCCTTCATCACCCACACGTCACGTGCGTTTGGGATGATATCCTTATAGGATTGGGTACGAGAGTTAGGACTTTCAAACCTTCTAGTGAAGCTTTCCAAGCAGTTGGTGAATGCATCAATCATCTACATCACGTCCATCATTCCGAGATCATCATTTCGATCTCTTGATGACTCAACAACCTAAGTCTTCTTGTCATTTCTTGGCCTTCTTGAACTTTGATCACTAGCATTCCTCAATGCTTTCAGCTTGTGACAATTTGGTTGGGTGTGCCCTTGAAGTCCGCAGTAATGGCACACATGATTCGTTCTAGGACCTCTTTGTGATCGTGGAAGAAATTTTGATCTGCCTTCAAACTTGACCACAGATTGATTATGAGGCTTGTTCAACACCCGCTGGTCAGTTACATTCTTCTTCTTCTCAATATTTGCCTTTTCAACAGTAAGGGCAACTACAACCGGCTCTTTGGCCTTCACAAACTTCACTTCTTTGGAGATGTTCACAGTTGAACTACTTTCTCCGGTGTATCCTAATCTGGTTTTGTCGGAGAAGGTCTTTTGAGAAGAAAGAACATCATCAAGCTTCTTTGTAGAGACTCGCTCTACCTTGGCATTTGCTTGAACCACCTCAAGCTCAAGGAATTTTACCTAGGTATAAGCTTTGGTTAGCTCACCATTTAGCGTCTCTATCTCACACTTGGCCTCCTTATATCTCACTAGAAGACTTTTATAGTCTTCTTCAGCTTTCTTCATCTTTTTCACAACTGCCTTGGCCACCCTTGCATATTCTCTTGACTTCTCAAGTAGAGAATTGTAGTTCTCTTTAAGACTAGCTGTATCTTCATATTCTTCAGCATTTGATTCTTCTACAATTCCCATGAATCCCTCATCACTATGCTCCCCAAGTTCTTCCACAAGCAAATTCAAGTCCTCCGAAGACTCAACATGAGCAACAGTCATAAATGCTGAGAAATTCCCTTCTTCATCACAGCTATCCCCCGAATCAGAGGTGAAGGAATTTGAGTCACTGAGAGTGGTGGCATACACTTTGCCCTTCGATCTCAGATAATTAGGACATTCCTTTTTGAAATGGCCCTGTCCATTACACTCAAAACAAGTGACTTCTTGTGTAGATTGGGACTCCTTCCCTTCTCTCTTTTTGAAGTCTTTCTTTTCCTTTCCGGAACTCATAAATTTCCCTTTATCACCAAATTTCTCACTATTTTTGAACTTTATAAATTTGTGGAAATTCTTTGCAAGGTAGGCAACATCCTTTTCTACTGCATCCTCATCCGATGAACCATGACCTTCTACCCTTTCATTTATTATCTTAAGAGCTAGTGATTTGCTCTTTCTTTGATTTGGTAATGAAAGTTCATACGTTTGGAGAGAACCGATCAGCTCTTGAACTTTGATTTCATCAAGGTCTTTGCTCTCCTTAATTGCAGTCACCTTTGCACGGAAGCTCTCCGGCAATGAACGAAGAATTTTTCTTACAACTTTTGAGTCCTCCGTTTTCTCTCCCAAGTTAAACTTGCCGATGACTACTTCATTTAGCTTACTATAGAAAGAGTCAAAGGACTCATCCTCGCTCATCCTGAGCTCCTCAAACTGAGTAGTCAGCATCTACAGCTTTGTGTCCTTAACTTTCTTTGTACCCTCATAAGTGGTTTCCAAAATCTGCCATGCTTCCTGGGCAACGGTGATATGAGAAATCCGATGGAATTCATCTGGGGACACACCACAAAAAATTGCGTTAAGTGCTTTACTATTAGCATTTGACACCGCGAGGGCTGCCTTATCCCAAGTGGATTTGGCTGCCTCTGGCTTTGTCCAACCTATTTCAACAGGATCCCAAACAGCCTCATCTATAGAACACAAAAATGCTCTCATCCTTACCTTCCAAAAGGCATAGTTGCTACCATCAAAATATGGTGGAGCATTTAAAGATTGAGATCGGTCCATCTCAATATGGGGTCAAGGATCACACTATGGTAATGAAACCAATATAAGTGTACCTGCTCTAATACCAATTGAAAGTTCAATTAGTGTATAAAACACTATGAATGTTTAGACCCCCAATTTACAAATTACCAATTCAAACTTAATGTCAAACAATTAATGTGCGAAATATGAACATAAGCTTAAAACAGAATTGATAAACAATTTAAACCAAATAAAATCACATCCATAGTAGAAATTAAATGGAAAAGATTAAGGGAAGAGAGATGTAAACACAAGGACAACACTCGATGTGTTATCGAAGAGGAAACCGAAGCCCTCGGCGTAAAACCTCTCCGCCGCCCTCCAAGCGGTAAACAATCTACTAAAGAATGTAGTTGGGATACATGAACAGCAGAAGACCCTCCAAGCTTAATCTACCCAATGTACCTAAGCCCTCTAAGCTCCTACTCCAACGAGGTTACGCCGAACCTATTTCTTCTTTAGCTTATTGGATTCCACTACTTGACCATAGCATCAACCAATATGAAATTGGTCCATTCTTAACTGCTTCCCAAACACCAAATGGCCTTCTCACAGATATGGGTATGGTGAGAAAAGGTTTTGGTAATGTACCTTTCAAGGATTTGACAATGGAGAGGAAGAGAGTAGAGGAATTTGAAGAGTCTCTATGTGAAGATTGTGGATGAATCAATATTGTTTTTCTCTAGGGTTTTTCTCTCAAAATTCTCTCTGGAATCTCTCTATATATCGTGGGTATAAGGGTATATATATAGTAGGGTGAGAAGGAATGTGAAAAGTTAGTTTTTCCCAAACAGGGTGTTCTGGCGACTTGAGCTCGCGACTGGGTTGAGTAGCGAGTTCAAGCTGCGAGCTAACGGCTTGGCCAACGTGGGACTTTTGTCCTATAGTGCAACAGCTGGCGCGACTCTTCAGCTTCTGGCATGCTTGGCATGTGTGCAACTTTCTGGCGGCTTGCAAGCCACGAGCCACCCGCGAGATTCAGTCGCAAGTTCCTGCTTCTTTGCACAATCTTGAACATTTCTTCACACTCTCTCACACACTACCGTTACATGATTCCCACCTAAATACAGGGTTACTAATTACTAAAATAGAAGCAAATTTGGCACGAAATAAGGCCAACGAGATGGTTGATAAAATTCTACCTTACATACCTCTTACCCATCCTGATTGGTTTCACTATCCATGACAAACATTAATTAAGAACAACCTTCTTGATAGTACTGTGGCTGATCTGATAGAGCCAATTTCAAAATCTTGGAGATATGAGCTTGTTAAAAAACTCTACCAGTTCCCTCTTTGTAAGGAATCCAACATCTTCCCCTTCCTAGAGCTGAAGGTAACATGGACACACTATCATGGAAACATTCTCCTTTTGGAGAATACAAGCTTTTTTTTTTTTGAAAGCAGAATACAAGCTGAAGCAAGCTTACCATATTCTCCTGCAAAATTTCAAAACCATAGTCACACCAAACCAGAGGCCTTATGGTATCTCCTAATACGTTTGGAAGATGATTTGGAAAGTGAAGTTGCCCATGAAAATCCTCAATTTCATCTGGAAAATGCTACATGATAGTCTTCCTATGTTTACAATTTTAAATAGCAGGTGATTGGCAGCTCCCACTAGATGTCTCATGTGTGATGAAAATGAAGAAACCATAAATCATTTGTTCCTTCACTGCCCACTCGCAAGAGCTATCTGGCATGGCTCCAATCTGGAAGTTAGAACCTCAGATTTATCCAATGTTTCTTTCAAACAATGGATAGCAGGATGCTTCCCCCCTGGCTTCCCAATGGAGCAAAGCAAGATGACATTCCTTCAGTCCTGTTTCACCATCTTTTGTTCATTATGGAATCATAGAAACATGATTCTTCACCAAGGGAAAACACCTAATCCTATGGAAGTTGTTTTAACATCTCAATCTCTCATTTGCAAGTGCCAAGAAGCCTTAAAGGAATTTCAAAATCATGAGCACAAGCCCAAACAACAAGGTCAATAGATACCAACAAGACAGGATTGGCAGATAGTCATCAAGATGGCAACTCATATGAACAGAAGATCCAAAAATAATAGTTTAATACCCTAGCAGCTAGCCGCTAGGGTTACTAAATTTTTTTATTTGTTTTTTTGAAAACTAGGGTTATTAAACTATAAATTTGAAGATGAAGGTCATCAATAACACCCGTAGCTATAAATTTGAATAAATAATGGGGAGTCTACAAACAACTAATTTTGATAGTATCAGTGTATCAAGGCTTAACTTATACAAATTATTGCAGCATTAGAATAACAAGCCTTTAAAATAAAAATAAAAAAGTTAGAAAACCTTGGTTTTTCAATTTATATTGACTTCATTAGTTGGTTTACACAATTTACATATTATACATGTTTTGAATTATGCAAGAAATGTTAATAATTTTTTGTGCAAACCAAACATCTGAAAACAATTTTCAACTTATTTTTATGGTTGTTATCAAATATCAGAAAATAAGATTGTTTTTCAAAAATTTTTTTTTTTTGGAAAATAAGAAATATATATTTTTTTTAAAAATGACTCATTTTCCAAAAAATGTTAACATAAAAACAAACGGTGTTGGCCAATCTTATTTCTTCCAAGGTTAATAGCGTGATGCGAGTGATTACACTTGCTAAATCAATTAAAATCGTCAAATATTGTGTACGTTATCATGAGAAAATACCCCCACCAATAAAAGAAAAAAAAGATCTTTGCATTTATTAGCATAAGAAAATAGTAATTCAAGTTTTTGTTTTTCTAAATATTGATCTAAAATTCAAAGTCAATATCTGTGAATTAGGAATAAATTACGGATTCAAAATTAATTTTCTTTGAAAAAAAGAAACTCGAGATACAGAGTAAATTTATATAAATAGGCATGCTTGAAGCGTATGGTGTCAATTAAAATCATCAAATATTGTGTACGTTATCATGAGAAAATACCCCCACCAATAAAAGAAAAAAAAGATCTTTGCATTTATTAGCATAAGAAAATAGTAATTCAAGTTTTTGTTTTTCTAAATATTGATCTAAAATTCAAAGTCAATATCTGTGAATTAGGAATAAATTACGGATTCAAAATTAATTTTTCTTTGAAAAAAAGAAACTCGAGATACTATACAGAGTAAATTTATATAAATAGGCATGCTTGAAGCGTATGGTGTGATTCCATCATGTAACAGCAAACAACAAGAAAGAGAGAAGAGTACAAACAAACCCTTTAACAATGGCTACCCTAAAATGTTTCCTTGTGGTGCTTTTCTGCATTGCATTAGTTGTTGTGAACTCAGGTAAATGTTCCTTTACAAACAAGTGCTATGTATATGTTCCATAGACTGAGCAAAGAAACAAGCATGTATTACTTTGTTTTATAGTATGTGATTATGTATGAAACCTTTTGCTGCAGGGCTTGCAACTGCAGAGAGTCCACCGTGTGGTGGGACACTGGTTTACCAGGGGCCATGTTCAAACTACCCCGACTGCGATAAGCATTGCCGCTCCGCTGGATATAGTCAGTGTGGTGGATTTTGTGGCAGCACTACAGGGCCTCCTACACCTCCAGGAGCAGCTCCTCCTCCAGATGGGGAGGAATTTATTATTACAGTGGCCCCTCCTTCTCCAATGGCCGCTAGTGGTTGTCTATGTAAAGCTTAGCTTGAAATGGACTATGGTCACTATGTTAAGCTTTTATTGTAATTCCAGATTGAATAAATGGAAAATTCTTTTGAGGTTTAATTTGAATGGAAGTATTTAAAGGGTAGGATTTTTATTTTTATTTTTTTATTTATTTTTATATATATTTAAA
The DNA here is from genome assembly GCF_932294415.1 of Quercus robur. Taxonomy (NCBI): domain Eukaryota; kingdom Viridiplantae; phylum Streptophyta; class Magnoliopsida; order Fagales; family Fagaceae; genus Quercus; species Quercus robur. Next base: position 47,607,416 of record NC_065535.1, read on the forward strand.
ATGAGTTACAAAGTTTGAAAATAATCCCTTCTCCAAAAAAAAAAAAAAAAGTTAGAAAATAATTTTTTAATGATAAAATTTAAGGATGGATTTATAATTTTTACATGTAGATTTGAAATGAATACATTCAAAATGTCATTTCAAATCCAATTACAGGTGTTTTTGTTAGAAATAATCTCAAAACTCAGTTCATCATTTATTGTTAACTTCATGTCAAATAATTTTATTTTAAAAGTTGTGAGTCCCTTTTTTAGACAGTTTCCAGACCCAATGTTGATGTGGGACCTTGGGTTATTGAAAAAAGGGGCTGGATAGATGTTGGGTGAACTGAGCTTGGTTCATCATGGCCTATTTGGACCGTTATATGAACCAATCTGTGCACAAGACAAATGAACTCTACAATATATATATATATATATATATATATATTTATTTATTGGCTGAGTAAAAGGAAGAAACAACAAGTACACAACATAAAAATAAGCAATGATAACTGTGAATGCTTCAAAAAATTTATACTTGATTAAGCCAATTGTTAGGGTACATTTGGTCCCACCTTGTGAGGATACTCCACAAGGTCCAACAAGCCTCAAAGATCATAGACTTCGCTAATCCCCTTTGGGTTCCTAAGGCATATGAAATTTGAGTCTTTTGAATTCGACTGGTGCCTCGAATATTTTTGCTACAGTACCTATTACAATGCCTCTCTTCTCTCAATGAACTCAACTTAAAGCTTAAAACTCTCTTCTTGTCTATTTTTTTGGTCTCTTATGTGTAATGATGCCTACCTCCTTATGTTTCCCTTGCTCCTCTTTTATATTGCTCTTTGAAGACCTTGAATTACAATTTTATCCCTTGCTTCTCTTGGTAATAGTGCTAAGTCCCTTTGTTTGAAACCTTGGTGGTTGTTCCCTTCCTTATCTTCTCTCATTTCGATCTTTTGAGAACTCACTCCTTGAAAAGTGCATTGGTGGATTTTCTACTCATAGAAGCTTCATTTTCGACAAATCAGGTCCTCCTCTAAGGTCAACATCCCATGGTCTTCTTCCAAGGCTTTAAAAGGTTATTTTGATGGCTTTAAAAGGACGTTTCAAAGGTCCTAGAACCTTGATGTTGACCCCTCTTGGCTTGTTCTTTTCCCAAAATTGGCAAAGATTCCTCCTTGCAATGGGTGAGCTTGAAGAGCCTCTAACCATCTTCCCTCTTACTACATGTCCCTTGCCTTACCCGAGGTCCCTTGGTTCCTTTGCCAGGTTTTGATCTCGAGGTAATCAATTGTCCCTTTCAATTCTCTCCACCTCCCAAGGAGCTTGATTTTGATAGGACATCCAACAACTCTTTCTTTCTTTTCCATCTTTCAAAGATACATATGATTTGTTCCTAGACTACCTTCTACCTTTTCCATATCCTTCTTTGTATTTTCAAGCTTTCTCCCCAAGGACCCGCTTCTTGCAGGATGGGTGACCGTCTGTGGCCCAAGCTTGTGTTTTCATTCTTTTTACTTCTTTCTTTCACCTTCCTTCTTTTTGGGCCTTTTGGCCTTCTAGGTCCTTCATAACTTCATGAACTGAGCCTTCTTTTGTTAAGGCCCGCAGCCCTTCCTTGCCTTCATGGATTGGACTTTCTTGTCACATTTTGGACCTCAATAAAAGTTTATTTTTAAATCCTCTTGTCCAAAAATTAGTGCTTCAAATTCCTTTTGTTTCTATATATTTCTGGAATTGTGGTCACATAAAAGTTAAGTTTTACATGGTAAAACAATTAATGATGCAAGACTTTCAGCCCAAATAAAAAGAATGGTTACTAAACAATCTCCTCTCTCTATATTATATATTTTTGTTGATTTCATTTAAACTTTTATAAAAGTCGATAGAACATCATATATGTTATATAACATCAATCAATCAATCAATATATATATATATATATAAAAGCAGAGACCTCATATGGGAAAGTACAATGTTCTGCCAAGTGGCGCATTTTATATAAAGAGAATTGAAATATTCTAAAATGTCACGTTAGAGATAAGAACAAATTAAATATTGACTTTTTGTTTCATTTGGTTCAATGTTCAAGATTTTTCTAATTAAAAAAATAAATATTCTTTGTATCATTTGGTTCAATTTTTCAAGACTTTTCGTCCCTCACACATACACACAAACCTCTTTGCATTTTAATTCACCATTTTCACCTCTTGGACTTCTACCCCTTTATATATACCTACTCATAGCCCTTCATGCCATCCCATATCAAATACACACAGACCAAAAATGATGTCATTGACCCTCAATCTTTCAATGACACCTACCTAGCTCTATCATTGTTGTTTTATCTAATCCTAACCCGTATGAGCTGGCTATAACCAAGAAAGGGGGGCTTCCATTTTGTATTGAGTGACAACGGCAATTATGATTTTGATGTTAAGGTTGGACGTTGTGGATTTGTGGGTTTTGTAAATGATGTGATTAACAGTGGGTGTTTAGGATGTGTAGTTTGTTTTAGAATTAAGGAGAAAGAGAAAGACATATTCTATATCAACTTTTATTCTATAATATTCCTCAAAAGTTTTTTATTTTTTTTATTTTTTTTATTTCTTATTACTTCAATTGAATAAATGATATGTGTGCAATCTATAATTGTTGGTTTTTTATTTTATTTTATTTTTTTTATTTTTATATATGATGAACTCATTACTAATAAATTTATATAACAATTATGCTATAATGCTTATACAACATTCTCCAAAACCATCTTACATAAAACATTACAACATTATCCGTGCATCACATTGGTAACTTATTAGTTGAATATATTATTGGAGTCCTTCTGGAAGATTTATTTTGAGCTTGTCGCAACGTTGAACATGAAAATATTATAATGCAGAATGGTTATCTAATTGATTTGTCAGTGACTTAAGATTGGGCAACATGGAATAATGTAAGGACTTAAAAGAATCTTATGATTTTGCAATAGTCCATCTAGAAAAACTGTCAAATCAACCATGCCATTAAGCACGTGTGAAGAAAGTGAAGTGAGATCTATAATGACCTAATTAACATTGCATTGTTTCTACTTCATTCATTGTTCACATTTTCTCCGAATTCGGCAGCCATTATAAAGGGAATCTCATCAAGGAAGGCAAAAATATTTCACCGTCTCTATGGATTTCATTGATCAGATATTTCATGACATTATAGACACCGCATTTTGTACCCCTTACAACTCGGGCCCCTGTTCCCCAATAATGTTGGAATTCTTAAGCCCAAAGTTGATTTAGGGCCTAATTAGATTGAAATTGACTTAAGGAAAATATTTTAGGAAAAATATAACTCTTTTATGAACAAAATAAGCTATTTTTGGAAAATCCCTAGGGCATGCGTACGCATACATAAATATGTGAACACATGCTCAAGCTTTGCGTACTCATGCTTCATGCATGCATATGAATACACGGGCATGCGTACGCACATTAGGGTTCTAGAAACTATGAAAGACAAGTTTTTCTGCATTAAAGATGGATTTCAAAATGAATACCACATCGTCTAGGAGCCGTTCCAAATCCCTATTTTTTTCACTATATAAAGCCGTACATAGTAGCTTTTCAAACATAGAGAAAATCCTAAGGTAAAACACAAGATTCACTAGAAATAGTGAATCAAAGTGGGAATTGTTAGGGTCATATTTTATGTAATTGACTAATCCTTTGACAAAATGCACTTTACTTGTAATTGGGTAAATCTAAGTTGGGTTTTATACATCGAGAAATATGTTGTTCAAGCATATCAAGTGTTCATATTAAATACATGAAGATTGATCCAAGAAACAAGTGAAGAAAAACTATTTCATTAAGTCTCGATAGATAGCTCGATAGATATTGCTATCGAGACTAAATGAGAAGCTTAACGGACGGCTCGATAGAAGCTCGATCTATCGAGAATTACAATTTTCAAAATTTCAGATCTGAAATTCTTCCCAAGATTATGTATTCTTTTAGGGTTTCTTTTCTCACAACTCTAGACATATATAAGGCTTATTTTAAGAGCTGTCACACACGAATATAGAGACCAAGAGTTTATTTTTCTCTGTGAGAAGTTACTGCGTTTGTCTGCCATAAGGGTTTGTAACTAGGTGCTTTATGATCTTCATTTTTGATGAAGTGAAGAACTTTACAACCAAAAATATCCATTCAAGTTGTTGGAGTTAGTCACGTACTGGGATCCATGCAAAAGGGTTAGTCACAGATTGGTGATTTGTGCATCAAAGGAAAGAAAGCTACTACAAGATCAAGCCCACTTGGGTATTGGAGTAAGGGTTCAACTGTAGGTTGGTATTTCGAGATAAGCCAAGGTAGTGGTAAGACTCCTTATACTTGTAACTGCTTGATTGTGGATTAGTGGATTCTTGGGAGTGGTGACCTTAAAATCACCCGGTGGGGTTTTTTGCCTTGCAAGAGGTTTTTCCCATTTGTCAAGAAATCACCGTGTCAATTTAATTTCCACTGCATTTAGTTTAATTGTTGATTTGTTGGTGCCTCCAAGATTTGCATGCGATTTAGCCTATTTAATCAACTTGGGTAATAGAATTAATTAACTGGGGTCAAGCTATCTTAACCCAACAAGTGGTATCAAAGTGGACGCACTCTGATTAGGTTTTAATCTTTGTTGTGTGATCCATTGACCCATGTTGTTATGGATTGTGGGCAATCCCTGATTATTCCTCCTTTATTTAATGGTACTAACTATGCATATAGGAAAGTACGCATAAGAGCCTTTTTGCAGTCTTTAGATGAAAAAGTCTGGCCAGTAGTTGAAGTGGGTTGGACTAAACCTGATTATCGACCAGCATCATGGGATGATACTAAGATCAAAGCTGCAAATTTTAACACTAAAGCACTAAATGCCTTGTTTGGCGCTGTGTCTAATGAGGAATTCAAGAAGATCTCCTCCACTGATAGTGCAAAGGAAGCAGGATTATTCTTTAGAATACCTACAAGGGTACAAAAGCTGTTAAAAATTCCAAACTCCAAAGGCTCACTACCAGCTTTAAGGAAATAAGGATGGATGATGATGAGTCATTCAATGAATTCTATACCAAGCTTAAGGACATAGTGAATTCAACATTTAATCTTGGAGAACAAATTCCAGAGCCCAAGATTTTCAGAAAGATTCTCAGATCTCTTCTAGAGAGATTTCATGCTAAGATCACTGCTATAGAAGAATCAAAGGATCTTGACTTTATTCCTTTGATAGAACTGATTGGGAATTTGCAAACCTATGAACTAGGTTTAGTAAGGGTTAGCAAAGGTAGCAAAAGAAAGAACATGGCCTTGAAGGTCAAGAATGATGATAAAGATGAATCGTCTGAAGATGAGGACACCAAGTTCAAATCATACATCACTAGACAATTCAATAAGTTCATCAAGAATGCGAATGTCAAGGCAAGTGACAAGGATCGCAAACAATCTGGATTTTCTCAGTTCAAATCTCAAGACAAAGGCAAGAGAGAATTCAAAGATGTTGGACAAAACAATAATGTTCCTGTTGGGCTAAAGTGCTACGAATGTCAAGGATATGGACACATGAAGCAAGGATGTCCCACATATCTGAAATCCATTGGCAAGAGGAAAGCCCTAGCTTCCACCTTAAGTGATACAAAACCGAGGCAAATTTTGATGATAGTAATCAAGAGGGAATAGTAGAACTGATTCTCTTGAGGAAATAGTAGAACTGATTGATAAGGGGGAAGAGCTAATGGAATCCAAGTTTGAGAAGATGGATGAACAAGAGAACATCCACACTGCCTACTCTAAGTTGTACAAGGTTTCTGAGAAGCATGAGAAATTTTACAGGTTAGCTACAAGGAAGCTAAGTGAAGTAGAGTTGGAACAAAAGGAACTCTCCACCAAGGTTGATGAAGCTAATCAAACCATCAGAGCACTGTGGTTTGAAAACAACTTTCTAGCTGAAAAGTCCAAGAAAATAGATGCAAAATTGTTTCAAGTAAGAGCTTAATTGGAAAGGACTTCAAGTGCCAAGCTGGATGAAATGCTCAACTTCTAGAAAGCTGCATTTGACAAAACAGGTCTAAGGTATGATCACTCTCTCTCTTCTTGCAGTACCTCTTCTAATGCTTTAAATAGAGTCATTTTTGTCCCTCCTGAAAATAATGATAACTCTAAGGTAACTAAACCTAAAACTGAAAATGTGAGTGAGGCTAAAAATGATAAGAGAAAATCCATTCTAGGAGCACCCCATAAAGTAGTTAAGAAAAAGACTAAGCAGAATGATCATCGCTCTACCAACAAGAAGTCTCAACAAAACAAGCCACATTTCTGCCATTAAGTGGCTAGCCATTCAACAAAGCAGTAGTGTGTCATCCTTTGGGAGTCAAAATCAACTTCAACTCTCTTTAGCCCCTTTTAGAGAACTTCTTAAGGCTGCCAAGTTACTCTCAAACTTCAATGGATTCAACTCTCCTTCTTATCTATGTGAACAAAAGTTTATGCAAAAAAAAGGTTCTCCATCTAGGCCTCCCATCTGGAAGGAAAAATATTCCAAGTGATTCTTTCACTTTCTTGTTCTCATGCATGGTCGTTTGGTGTGTTTTAAGTTAGTCTAGTTTTTTTTTTTTTTTTTTAATGTATTATTGTGTTTGTTTTGGTACATTGTTTAATGTTTTTTTTTTAAATAAAAAAGTTGAAAAATACAAAAACAGTGTGTGTTTGTGTATATTGGTACTTGTGTACCTTAAATGACCTTTAAAACAAAGTTTCTCAACTTTGTATCACTTGTAGCTTTGATGAGCGTCTTCATGCACAACTAAGTAATGTGAGCTATGTGGCTCATTTATGTGATTTGTATGTTTTGGTTGATCTTTTATATCTTTATCACTTTTTTTGATAGGAAGGACTGAAAAATCCTAAGAGAAAGGCATAAATAACCATCTCACTACTAAAACTCATCATCATAAAACATCTACATGCCATTCATAAAAGCTATGCGGTGTAGCACATGCATAGCAAAAATAGGCTGTTTGGCTTACATAATTAGGTATTTCTTTTCTCTCTCCTATATGCCCATGCATGATATGTTTAAAAGAAAAAAATATATATATGCAAAGAACATGAAAAGCAAAAAGAATCAAAATGCTTTTAAATTGGTTGCAAGCGTGTTTCTAGGAGATGTGGGAGTTATATGATGTACCTTAAAGGTGATAGTGCCCATCAAACAGTTATGATTGTGTGCGGATGTAATTGATCTTCTTATATTGTTACTCTTCATATTATGAATTACTTATGCTCTCTTGCAAAAGTTTTACACATAACACGCTTACTCTTTGCTACTTTTGATACTATTGTATGCTCATTAAACTGCCTAAAATGGGTTTTGAAAATTAAATTGGTTAGACTTTTTTAGTGTGTTTTGATCTAGGAATGCTTTGCATTTAGAGTTGATGATGTGTTTGAGTGCTTAACATGCTTTTTGGTGTCTATCTTGATTGCATTCATCTTGTGTTGTTTTTCTCCTTAAAAAACCTTGTTTCAGGCTTCTCAATAACTCCTTGATAGAAGCTCGATAGCATCTTGACGCAAGTCTCTTCTATCGAGGTTTCTGGGTTTGTTCTCAATACCTCTCGATAGATAGCTCGATCCATCAAGCCAATTCTTTAGAGTCTCTGTTTGCTTGATAGATGCTCAATACCTCCTCGATCTATCGAGAATCTTTTGCCGTCGATACCTCCTCTATACCTCTTAATCTATCGAGTTTTTGTTCTCAATACCTTCTCAATCTATCGAGCTACATTTTTCTATATATGTCTGAGGTTTGACCCAATCCATTTCAAACTCAAACATCTCAATCTCTCACTTTTCTCTCTTGATTCAAACCTCACCTTTTCACCAAAAACCTTCTTCCATTCAATATTTCGGCCTAATCCAAGCCTTAATCTCTTGGTAAGTGTTTTAGATCTTTTCTTCTTCTCATTATTTATGCATTTCATGCATTTTAGACCTAGGTTTTTGTTTTTGTTGAAAAGTTTGGGGGGGGGGAGGGGTTTGTGGTTTTGATAAAAATTTTGGGTTGGATGTTATTAATATGATCTCACATGCTTATACATTGCATTTTCTAGCATTATAATCATGTTTTCATGCATTCTAGGTTGTATGCTTGATTAAACAATGTGAGTATTGTAATTTGGATTGAGTTTTTGCCGATGATGCAATATATTTTGCACGTAACATGTTCATGCATTGCACATCTGTCTTCTTTCTATCTTGAGCATCTTTTTCATCTGTTGTGTTCCCTTTCTCCTCCATTCTCTATTTAGTTTCCTGTCTATGTCACCCAAGAAATCTATCCCTTCTAACAACCTATCTCACGCCGTGGTTCTTCTTTTTCTTCTTCTCCTTTAGTTCTTGATTCTGTTAGGTTCCGTGATGAGAAGGCCAAACAAGACTTCTATGAGAAATTTTCTGACTGGGTGATTCATTCAGAATGCCATGTCATTTTGTCTGATTTTCTAGACACTCCTCTTCCCAATGCGTTTAGCTCTCAGGGTTGGGCTTCTCTTTATGAGATACCCAAAAGGTGTCCCAATGTGTTCATGCAGGAGTTCTACTCCAATATGCACGCCATCGGTACCTCTGTGCCTAGGTTTACTACAATATTCCAAGGCACACGTATCTTAGTCACACCAGAGTTCATTTCCAAGGTACTACATGTCCTTAGGGTAGTTTGTCTAGACTATCCTAGTCACACTTGTCTTCGCTCTATCCCTCGAGACAAGATGACCTCACTATTTTGAGAGAAAGCCATGGTATGGGGAGAAACTCTAAATTTCTCCACAACCGAGTTTGCTAAGGGTCCAAGGATTCTTAATATGGTGATGACATTTGTTCTCACACCACGATCACACTATAACACTATCACTAAGCCTCGTGCTCATTTTCTTATCTCTCTTTTGGAGAATCTTTTTATAGATTTTCATTCACATATGATAGAATCTATGATAGATATCTATCGAGACACTACTACACGTGATAAGCTCATCTTTCCTTCAGCTATCACACATATCCTCTCACATGTGCACGTCACCATTCCTCCCCCATTCCTTTCTATTCCATGGGTGCCATTAGTAAGGAATCTATTCGAAGGAGTGATGCATAGCTGGCTACCAAACAGCCTTGTGTGGAGTCTACTCCGATGGATGCTGCCCCTGCTTCTCGACCTTCTTTTTCATTTGCTCCTCCTCCTTCTTCTAGAGCAGAGGTTTCTCTTGCTGCCATCATTGATCAGTTTTAGCTCATACGTGCTGATTTCGGTAGGCATCTTGACCATCTTTCTGATGAGATGTGTCAGATGAACACCAAGATCGGTCGTATCACTCGCCTCTAGACTTGCCTTGGTGGTTTTGCACCTTCTCCCACACCCAAGCCTACTGAAGAATCTTCTTCAGATGGTGGAGATGATGAGATGATGATGCTTTTGGCTTTGAGACTGATGATGAGATGGCTGCTTCTCAGTGATTCACTCATTGTCACTCGTGAAAAAAAGGGGGAGTAGTTTTGTATATGAGAGCGGTCATGTTGTTAGGGGGAGAGCTAGCATAGGGATAGACTAGTTAGGGGGAGAGTTCATTTTTGATATATCCTTCTCACTATCATGTACCATAGTCTTGTGATCACTTTTACATACATTGTTGTACTTCTTGATATATATATATATATATATATATATATATATGATGTATGTTTCTTCACCTTTATCTCATATGCGTTGTTTCTTTTCTCACTTTAAGCACATGTTTCTTCTTTTATATAACTTGTCTACATTTCACACTTGATGCCTTGATGGATCTTGTTTAAGTGTTTAAGATAAAACAGGTTGCAAGTCTCTCATGCCATGATCTCTTTTCTTGCAAAGTTTTTCAAGAGTTCATAGTAATAGTTAGACTTTTGTACTTTTGTGTAATAGTTTTGAAGATTGTTGTTTATACTTCTCTCATAATTATGTTTGCGGTTTTGTCATGGATTGCCAAAGGGGGAGATTGTTAGGGTCATATTTTATGTAATTGGCTAATCCTTTGATAAAATGCACTTTACTTGTAATTGGGTAAATCTAAGTTGGGTTTAATACATCAAGAAATATGTTGTTCAAGCATATCAAGTGTTCATATTAAAGACATAAAGATTGATCTGAGAAACAAGTAAAGAAAAGTTATTTCATCACGTCTCGACAGATACTGCTATCAAGACTAAATGAGAAGCTCGACAGATGGCTCAATAGAAGCTTGATTTATCAAGAATTACGATTTTCAAATTTTCAGATCTAAAATTCGGCCCAAGCTTATGTATTTTTTTAGGAGCTATCACACATGGATATAGAGACCAAAAGTTTATTTTTCTCTGTGAGAATCTACTGCGTTTGTACGCCATAGGGTTTTGTAACCGAGTACTTTCTGGTCTTCATTGTTGACGAAGTGAAGAACTTTGCAACTAACAACATCCATTCAAGTTGCTGGAGTTAGTCACATACTTGGATCCGTGCAAAAGGGTTAGTCACAAATTAGAGATTTATGCATCAAAGGAAAAAAGGCTACTATAAGATCAAGTCCAAATGGGTATTGGAGAAAGGGTTCAACTGTAGGTTGGTATTTCAGGATAGGTTAGTGGTAAGATTTCTTATACTTCTTACCGTTTGATTGTTGATTAGTGGATTCTTGGGGGTGATGACCGTAAAATCACCCAGTGGGGTTTTTTGCCTTGTGAGAGGTTTTCCCCATTTCTCAACAAATCACCGTGTGAATTTAATTTACGCTACATTTAGTTTAATTGGTGATTTATTGGTGCCTCCACAATTTACATGCAATTTAACCTAATTAATCAATTTGAGTAATTGAATTAATTATCCGGGGTCAAGCTATCTTAACCCAACATGAGTTTTTCACAAAACATACTTAAGTAAGTATTTTTCTGATTGAGGCCTTTTCTGGCCTTGATCTTGGAGTTTTAAGATTACTAATCACTTTTGTATTTGATTGTGAATAGATTTGACTAAAGGGAATGGTCAAAATCAAGCCAAGGGGCTTTAGTTTTGAGGTATAAAGTTTCTTACCTCGTTTCTTTTATTTTTCTTTGCTTTTATCGTTATTTCTATTTCCGTTGCTCATTTTTGTGTTATAATATGTTTTCTTAGTTTAGGTTTTCTTTATCTTTTGATGTAAAGCATATTAGGTTATTAGATTTACAGTTTTACTTCTGCCCTGTTTTGCATTTCTCTGTTTTTGGGTTATGGTTTAGGGTGAATATGTGTATGCATGCTTTCTACATGCACACGCACACTCGAAGTATGCGTACATAGTATGCATACGATTGGGCTGCGTATGTTGTATGCACACGCATACTCAGGCCTAGAAACCCTAATCCGACCCCTTCTGCTTCTATTTCTTCATTTCTCTTATACAATATGCCTCTGCCTTGTTCCTCTTTATGCTCGTAAGTCTCTGTTTCTCTGTTTGTTAGTTTGATTGTTCTTCACATGCTAGATTAGGGTTCCGTTACTTTTTTTCTTTGTTTTGCCATGAACACGCATTCATATGACCATGCATTGATGCAGAACTACTGTGGTGGAGTGAGGTAAGTCATGCATTCACATGAACATGCATCTAGTTGTGGATATGATTGATATGATATAGGATTCATTAAACCTGTGCACCAAGTCAAGTAAATAGCCAATGTTGTGTCTGTACCCAAGAAGGATTGAAAGGTAAGGATGTGTGTGGACTTTAGAGACCTAAACAAGGCTTGCCCTAAGGAAGATTTCCTTCTTCCTCACATAGATATCTTAGTGGATAGCACTTCCAGTAATGCCTTGATGTCTTTTATGGATGGTTTCTCAAAATATAACCAAATCAAGATGGCTTCTAAGAACATGACCAAGAGCACCTTCACCACAGAATGGTGGATCTATTGTTATACGGTGATGCTATTTGGGCTTAAGAACGCGGGTGCAACCTATCAAAGAATGGCTATAGCATTTTTACATGATATGATGCACAATGAAGTTGAGGTATATGTTGATGAGATGATTGTGAAATCCAAAGATAGAGAAGGCCACATTGCTAATTTAAGGAAATTCTTCGAGAGGATCAAGGAGTATAGACTGAGATTGAACCCACAAAATACAGCTTTGGGAAATTACTAGGCTTCTTGGTAAGTAATAACGGATAGTGGTTGACCCATCAAAGATCAAAACCCTATTGGATATGCCTCCACCCAAGAGTAGGATTCTTAGGCCGACTACAGTACATCAGCTGATTCATTGCCAAGCTTACCTCCACTTGTGAGCCCATCTTTAAGCTCTTAAGGAAGAATGAACCCCATACATGGGATGATGAGTGTCAGAAAGCCTTTGAACTTATCAATGAATACCTTCTCCACCACCCATCTTAGTGCCCCCAAGGCATGTAAAGCCACTACTCCTTTATCACCTTATCATAGAGAATGCAATTGGAAGTATGCTTGCACAAGAGGATGATGATAAAAATGAGAGAGTTGTATACTGCTTGAGCAAGAGGTTCCATGACTATGATACTAGATACACATCCATAGAAAAGTCATGTTTTGTTCTCGTGTGGGCCGTGTAGAAATTGAGACATATCATCCTATCTTTCCAAATATGGATAGTGGCCAGAATGGACCCGTTGAAGTATTTATTTGAGAAGCTCGCCTCAAGTGGAAGGTTATCAAGATGATTGATTCTATTGGAAAAATTTGATTGGAAATATGTGGCTAGAAAAACCATCAAAGGAAGCGCCATGTTAGATTTTTGTGCCGAAAACCCCATAGAAGAAGAAAATGGTAAAGAAGATTTCCTGGATAAGGATATTTTTGATATTGAACTAGGGGCATGGAAGATGTATTTTGATGGAGCTAACCAATATGGAAATGGGATAGGAGTACTTTTGATAACCCCCGATGGATCTCACATACCTTTGGCAGTCAAGTTGAACTTCGAGGCAACTAACAACATATCAAAATATGAGGCTTGTATTGCTAGAATGGAAGCTCTTCAAGAGTTAGGGGTAAAGGAGGCAGAAATATTTGGAGATTCAACTTTGGTCATAGCCTAAGAATAAAGATTATGGAAGGTAAAGGAAGAACACTTGAAGCTTTATCAGCAATATTTGAAGTAATATTTAGAGGATTTGACCAAAACTTTTGACAAGATTGAATATAATATCATACCTAGAGTTCGGAATCAGTTTGCAGATGCCTTAGCTACTTTAGCCTCAATGGTTGAAATACCTAAGGGAGTATGGACACGACTCTTAGAGATTGAATAAAGCTATGTGTTGGTACACAAGGAGAATGTAGAGTCTTCATTTTTGGCAATAAAGGAGAAAGGAATCCCTTGGTATTATGACATCATGAAATTCCTAGAATTGGGAGTATATCCTGACGGTGCCTATAAGAGAGAATGTCGTTCATCAAAGGATTTGTGATCCCTACATGAATGGAAAGATGTTAGCAAAGAAGATTCAAAGGATGGGATATTATTGGAATACGATGGAAGTTGATTGTGTGGACTTCGTGAAGAGTTGTCACGACTGCCAAACAAATGCAACCTTAAACCATGTACCACCTAGTGAGCTATACAGCGTGACCTCTCCATGGCCTCTCTCAATATGGGGCATAGACGTGATTGGAAGAATAGGCCCTAAGGCCTCAAATGGACACGAGTGCATCCTAGTGGCGATTGACTACTTCACCAAGTAGGTAGAGGCAGCCTCCTACTTTGTACTAAAATCCAAGCATGTAGCTCGATTCATAGAGAACAACATCATTTATTGGTTTTAGGGTACCACAAGAGATCATCTCGGATAACGGTTCCCATTTTGAAGGGGAAGTTCAAAGAATCATGGAGGTGTACAACATTGAGCAACACAAGTCTTCACCATACTAACCACAGTCCAACGGGGCCGTAGACGTAGCCAATAAGAATATCAAGTATATCCTAGCCAAGATGGTAGATACATACAAGGATTGGGTCGAGAAGCTTCTATTCGCCTTATGAGGTTATAGAACTTCTATCCATGCATTAACTGGGGCAACCCCCTACTCTTTGGTTAATGAGAGTGAGACAGTGCTTCTTATTGAGGTAGAAATACAACCTTTGAGGGGACTGGTAGAAACTAGGGTCCTAGAAGAAGAATGGATGAGGGAAAGATTTAAACAGTTGGCTTTGATAGATACAAAGAGAACTAGAGCACAATACCATGCACAGGGTTATCAAAAGAGGATTGCTCAAGCATTTAACAAGAAGGTGAAACCTAGAAACCTTAAGGAAGGAGATCTAGTCCTAAAGGTACTTAGAGATGAGACTTTCGATTTGAGAGGAAAGATGAAGCCAAGATGGTCTTGGCCTTTTATTATCAAGAAAATCATGTTAGGAGGTGCTATAAAAATTACAGATTTAAATGGGAAAGAGATTCTTCGTTCAATTAACCTAGATAGACTTTGAAAGTATAACATTTGAAAAAGCAAAAGGTAAAGCCTACTAGGTTGAAAACCCGAAAGGACGGCCTAGGCAAAAATTATGGCAAAGAAACTTCGCTATGTTGAAAACCTACAAGGGTGATCTAGGCAAAAGATAGGGAAAAAGACCATGGGCATAGCAAAAATTCCCATAAGGACGTCATGGGCAAAAGTTACATGGTAAAGAAAAAAGAAAAGAAAAAGAAAGAAAAAGGAAAATAAAGACAATAAGCAAAGATAATAGATTCTCATATTACTCAAATTAAAAGATTATAAATTTTTTTCATAGGCAATTTGGAACATTCCAATCCTTTATTAAATTCAAAAGAAAAGACATGAGAATCATAAAGTGTAGAAAAGTAAAATTTGGGGCATATCAAGGTAGTCACTCAGTCCTCTTCCTTTAGTTGGACTTCCTGTAATCCTTCTCTTCCCTACGGACCGACCTCATGTCAGTAGTCAACCAAGCTTTGTATCCTAAAGTAGGATGGAGAAACTGAGGGAAATGGATGTCCTTAGCCACCATCCTCTTCAACCAAGTCTCACAAATTCTACCCAAGATCCTATTAGTAAATGCCAAGGTATAGAAGATGCCATCATCACTAGGACCTCCTTGGCGATCGCCAAATTGTCTTGCAATACGACATGTGGAGTAGGAAGAGCAATAGTGAAGCCCAACCAAAGGAACATAGTTGTCTTTGAAAACACGGTTGACCATGTCTATAATACGCCACCATTCCACCACCCATTGGATCCCTAAAGGGGAGAGACATTTCAGGAGCTCAATAAATTAATCAAATATTTCAGGAGACTGTAGACACCACATTTTGTACCCCTTACAACTCGGACCTTCGTTCCACAATGATGTTGGAATTCTAAAGTCCAAGTTTGGTTTGGGGCCCAATCAAATTGAAATTGACTTGAGGAAGATATTTTAGGAAAAATATAACTCTTTTACAAATAACATAAGCTATTTTTGAAAAATAAAGACAAAACAAATCCTGGGGCATGTGTATGCGTACACGCGTATGTGCATGCATGCTCAAGCTCTACGTACGCATGCTTCATGCATGCGTATGCATACACGGGCATGCGTATGCATACACTGGCATGCGTACACATGTTAGGGTTCTAGAAACTATAAAAGACAAGCATTTTTGCCTTAAAGATGGATTTTGAATGAATCCACATTGTTTGGGAGCCGTTCCAAACCCCTATTTTCTCACTATATAAAACCATACATAGTTGCTTTTCAAAACACAGAGAAAATCCTAAAGGAAAAATACAAGATTCTCTAGAAATAGTGAATCAAAGAGGGAATTTTTCACAAAACATCCTTAAGTCAATTTTTTTTTGATTAAGGCCTTTTTGGCCTTGATCTTGGAGTTTTAAGATTACTAATCACTTTTGTATTTGATTATGAATAAATTTGACTGAGGAGAACGGTCAAAATCAAGCCAAAGAGCTTTTCTTTTGAGTATAAAGTTTCTTACCTCTTTTCTTTTATTTTTCTTTGTTTTGATCTTTATTTTTGTTTCTGTTGCTTATTTTTGTGTTATAATATGTTTACTTAGTTTAGGTTTTCATTATCTTTTGATGTAAAGCATATTAGGTTGTAAAATTTATAGTTTTACTTCTAACCTTTTCTGTGTTTTTGGATTAGGTTTTAGGGTAAGTATGTGTACACATGCCTTCTGCATGTGCATGCATACTCAAAGTATGTGTATGCATACAACTGGGCTGCGAACACAAGCCCTATGTATGCACACATATACTCAAGTCTAGAAACCCTAATCCAATCCCTTCAGCTTCTGTTTCTTCATTTCTCTTATATAATATGCCTCTACCTTGTTCCACTTTATGCTTGTAAGTCTCTATTTCTTTGTTTGTTTGTTTGATTGTTCTTCATATGCTAGATTAGGGTTCCTTTAATGTTTTCTTTTTTTTTGCCATGAACACACATTCATATGACCATGTATTGATGCATAGGTGCTGTGGTGGAGTGAGCTAAGTCATGCATTCACATGAACATGCATCTAGTTGTGGATATGATGTATATTAGACGTGCAATCTAGATTTGCTATGAATATGTGAACATGTTGTTTTAATCCTACCATGCCTAAGTTTCTGCCTTGATTTGATATATACATGTTTCTATCTTGGATATAATGGATGCTATGTGTGATAGATGTATGCTAGGTTTGATATGAGTTGCCATGATAGATGTATGTTAGGGTTTGGGATGAAATGCCATGTTGATTGCTAGATGTATATTAGCATGTGTGTGAGCCTAGAATGACAATGTTGAATATGCCTTTAACAAGATTAAGACGCAAGACACAATGAGCAGAAGCCAACCCACGAGTCGGACGGTCATAGGTGCGTAACACCTTCCCAAGCTGTACCTAAACTTTGAAGCCATATTCTGGTAGTAAGATTAGTCCTTCCACAAAGGGCACTATATATATGATTCCTAGACCTAATCCAGGTGGTGACTCCATCTCTTTTCTCCGCCCCAGTCCACTCGGCCGAGGCATACTCCCCCCCATTGCCCTCACAGACATGCATGCCATTTATGGCAAGAACCTTGAGGAATAGTAGTTTTCCAAGACATGGCAAATGTACACATCTTGTACAATGTTCTAGAAAAATTTGAAAGAGATCATAAATAAAGAATTGAATCTTGCATCCATGATAGTTACATATATGCACAACGAAACTTCATGTTTTGAGACCATTAAGAACATCTTCATGTTTACTGTCACTTTGCCAAACCAAACTCAACGACTGGAGATTTTGTTTCCCAATCAAATTTACATTTTTGGACTCCTTTAAATTTCTTACATTATCAAGTTCCTTTATTAACAATTGGTTTCAAAGTTTTAGTTCTTTTAGATCACTTATTTGATAACCATTTTTCTTGCCAACAATGAAGAAGCTCAGTGATTTGAGGCAAGATAATTTTCCCATTCCTTTAGGCATATTAGTAAGAGAATCAAAACAAGTGATGCAAATATAGATAAGGTTTTTCATGTGCATCATTGTTAGGGATATATTTTATGTAATTGGCTAATCCTCTAACAAAATTCATTTTACTTGTAATTGGGTAGATCTAGGATGGGTTTAAGACTTCAAGAAACATGTTGTTCAAGTCAAGTGTTAAAGCCATGAAGATCTGACCAAGAAACAAATGAAGAAGAGATGTTCATTAAAGCTTGACAGATACCCCAACAGAAACAGTATCTATCGAGATTTAAGCATTTAGAAGGACCTATCACCCAGTGGGGTTTTGCCTTGTGAGAGGTTTTCCACATTAGTCAACAAATCACCATGACAATTCATTTTTCCCTGCACTTTAGTTTATTTGGTAATTTGTGTGTGCCTCCACAATTTACCTTAGATACAACAGTAGATGATGATAACTCAACCTTAAGGCAGACAAGATAGATTCTCACCTTTTCTCGTATTGATTTTCAAATGCAATCACTTTCGACAATTGAGATTGAGAGTAAAAAATACAAAAATTCCAATCTAATCTTTTGGATAAAAAATTCTTCTAACCTTTTAACTTTGTAACTTTTTAAATTTAAGAAGAGATAAAATTGTTCACTTTTCAAAATTTAAGAGACTAAATTCAAATTTTATAATTAACCACCAAAATCCAACTTATCCTTTTGTCATTTTTAAAAAAAAAAAAAAAAAAATCATTTTGTACACTTTCTTGGGGGATTCTAGCATTTTGCCCTTATTTATTTATTTTTTTTTAATTTAACAATATGTCCCAATTTTGAAACTATTTAGGTCCATGTCCATGTTTTGAAACTCGATTTGATTTGTAGAAAATCAAGTATGGGGCGATCAAACTTAAAAAAAAAAATTAAAAAAAAAAAAAAAAAACTTGCATGGAACTTGAGTTCCATTTAAAATGCCACTATAGAACTCCCTGAACGCAGCTATAGGTATGGGGAGATCAAACTTAAAATAAAAAATAAAAATAGAAAAAGAAAAAAAAAGAAAAAAAATTGCATGGAACTCAAGTTCATGGAGCTCAAGTTCCATTTAAAACACCACTATAGGACTCTCTGAACGCAGCTATAGGTATGGGGTGATCAAACTTTAAAAAAAAAAAAAAAAAAAAAATTGCATGGAACCCAAGTTCATGGAGCTCGAGCTCCATTTAAAACGCCACTATAGGACTCCCTGAACGCAGCTATAAGTATGGAACTCGAGCTCCATGAACTCAAGTTCAACAAATTTTTTTTTTTTGGCATAACTCGATTTTAAACCAATCGAGTTTTAGATTGAAACTCGATTTATTAAAATCAAGTTTCAAAACAGAGGCATGAACCTAAATAGTTTCAAAATAGGGACATATTGCTAATTTTTTTTTAAAATAAGGGCAAAATGCTAGAATTCCCCACTTTCTTGGACCAATTTATCCAATTCAACGGGAACCCATATTGCTTAGGCCCCAAATATTTCCGACCCAACTAACAATAAATATATTCCATGACTATCAGAAATGTTATTTATTTATTTATTTTTAAATGGTTTTTTTTTTTTTTTTAGCAAAGAAAGTGTGGGGTTTATTAATAATGTTAGTACCACACATTTTATCACAATTAGTCATGGACCCATGCACTGCGCGGGAATAGATAATTATTTTGTAATTGTGGTATAATGTATAATTTGTTTTCTAAAATTTATTGAAGATAATTTGTTTTCCCTAAAAATTAAACAATTTCTAAAATTATTTTTCATCCTTCTATCTCTACAAAGATATCATTATATTATTTTAGTGTAGTGTTTGATTGATCTTATTCCATCATGAGCTGGTTCATATTCTTTGAAATTACTTTATAGTGTGCTATGTTTTTCCAAAAATTTTCTCTACAACTAAACTTTTTAAGTTTCAAATAAATTATTCAAATTCTTTATTCTTTTAAAAGAGATTATCATGATAATTAAAACTTATAACAAAATTACTTTTTAATATTACTCAAATAATTGATAGACACATTCAAATGCATAGCCAATATTGTTTGTTGATATAAATTCAAATTCTCACTTCCAAAATAGCTAAGTACTAACTCAAACCAAAGTTATAAGAGAGGGAGAGAGAGAGAGAGAGAGAGAGAGTACTTGTATTGGAGAACTCAAAAATACAACACCATAACGTATTAACCTAAAATAGAGTTATAAAAAAAAAATACAATGTTTCATCAACCTAATGTAGAGTTGCAAGAAATAATAAAAAATTTTAGAGAGAGTGTCACGCCCCAAACCCAAAAGGATTCAAAGCATGAGAAATACATCCCAAATGTATCTATAGATTTTTCCTTATCAAGAATTCAAACTATAGGAGATCTTTCTTTTCCTTTCTTTTCCATAGGATAAGATTATATAACCATACTAAAATCTCCACATTACAAGTCAGAGCTCTATAACACATTTGCGAACAATAACTAAAAATCATGTGTCTCCATATAATACAGGAATATATAACAAATCTACAACTGGACTACACAAAGTCACAATCTTATCAAGGGTAAGGAACCTTAACATTGAGTCTAGGCCTACCACGCCTAAGGCTAACAAACATCAATTGCCCAACCTCCTATAGAATTAATCATGGCCTCGTTGAACATAGCAAGATCGAGTCACTAACCATTTACAGCACAGTCTCCAAATTTAACATAGCACTCTAATCATCACCAAAGAAGGAAGCTCCATACCTAAGATATAGCTAATTGATTTGAAAAACTATTAGATGGTAGGATGAGCTAAAGCCCAATAAGTAGCATAATTAATGAGGGTGAGGGAAATGCAAGTTTCATGATGATGAACAATTTGCAAAGAACATTTCAATTTGGGAAATTTCTAACTGAATATTGTAAGATCATTTTCAATAATAATACGACAAGAATGATTAAGTAATGAAACACAAAGTTTCTCAAAATAAATATCATGAAACTATATACTATAATTTGTGAGCACTAACAATATAATTCCAAAGCCAAAAAATCTAACATAAGATAATTTATAACAAATATACCACACAACCACATAGACCGGTCAGGGGATCCACCCATTCACAACTGGCATGATATTGTCCTCCCTGGTATGCAATCCCTTGGCCCCATGGGCAGCAACCTCACCCACACACAATCAAGGAACCTTTTCCCCCTATGGGCAATAGGGAAGAATGTGTCATCCGAAGGAAAGGGCATTGAATTTCTTATCAATTTTTCAAATAATACAAAACAAGATAAGCACCTTTAAATTTTCCAATATACCATAAAATCCATGAATTCCTTATTGAAGATTAAATCAAAGATGCTCATATTTTCCATGTCAACAATTCATGCATTTCCCCATATGCAATACCAAATATGATGCACTTTTCATAAATAGTCATATACATTTAAGGTTACGACACAATAGTTATTAGGAAAATATAGCTTTCATAAGTAGTTTCCAAAAATGTGTCTAACCCAAAAACAATGTTTATGCAACATGGTTATTTTCCAAAACTCCCATTAAAAAGCTACTTACCTTGCAACCCACAAAAAGTCTAATTCTCCAAGCTCCAAAGGAGATTAGCTAGAACCTAAACAATATGAAGCAAACCTATCACAATAAGCATAAAGCTTGAAATTGTATCTAGCTACAAATTAGGAATTGCCAAATAAGCACTTGATTAGGCAAGCCTAGTTTTTAACCTCGCAACTAATATTTTCCATTTCCAAAGTTTCTCAACCATATAAGGCATAAACTCCCATTATACTCATGAATCATTCAAGTTATTATCTCTAACATAAAAACCTCAACAATTTATAAGTACTTCCCACAGTATTTACACCGCATCAACAAGAAACCCATGATACCAAAAATCATCATATCCACCAAGACAAACAATTTGAGTCCTTAACTAGCTCTAAATAATTAATAAAAATTGTATTCACTAGTTATTTCATATTAAAAAGCCAAAACTCCCAAATCTTCACCACTTAGATAACCACCATTATAAAAACTATAAACCCAGTCATCAAATAATTTCACCAATACAAAACCCATACATATAAACAAATGAATATTACTTCCAAAGCCCAGAAATCACAAGAACATCATTACCAAAGTTTAGATTAAAATAACCTCAAGCAAAAGCATAAAACCCACCAAAAAGATTAGAAACTTTTACCTCAAATAAAAGATATGAAGATGCTTAGAGGTTCTTAATGATTTTCCGGTGATCTTGCTGGAAAAATGATGGTGGAGATGGTGTGGAGTGGCACCGGTGGGAGAGTGTGGGAAATGAGTCTATGTGTTTAAGTGAAGAGAAAAGAAAGAAAACAAAAGGAAGAACAGGGATGGCTAGCCAAAAGAGAGAAAAGAGATAGTGTGAAAATGAGTGGTGGAGAATGGTGGGTAGGTAGGGGGCACGTGTGACACTAAAAAATCTAACCTTAACTTTTTTTTTTCTTTTTAATAAACTTGGGCCGTTACAGAGAGAGAAAGAGAGATTAGATAAGAAGAAAAAGAGTTAAAAAATATAGTAATAAATACCAAATTATCATAATCATGTTATGTAATAGAATAACACTATATTTGTATATACTATTTTTATAATGCAATAGGATACCATCTATGAAATTAAATAAAAGAAAAAATATAACAATTTAAAAACATAAAACTAAATCACATAAACCCAAAGTAGAGTTCTGAAGAACACAAAAGTTAACCAACCTAAAATAGAGATGTAAGATAAATAAATAAATAAATAAATAAAATCCACCAAGAAATGAAAAAAAAAAATTTGAGAGAGAGAGATAACCTTTTTGTGTGGGAATTGGGAAAGCTATGCATAAACTGTGAGAGAATTGCAAATTTATAGTAGAAGGAAGATAAATGGATAGGAAAAGAGTGATATTAAGGTATATAATAGTGGGAAGATGAAAAGGTAAAAGGGAGGGAAAATGTTGGAAAAAGTGTAATAATAATTTGGGGATTAATAAGAAGAAAAACAGTTAAAAATGAGAGAGAGAGAGAGAGAGAGAGAGAGAGAGAGAGAGAGAGAGAGAGAGAGAGAGAGAGAGAGAGAGAGAGAGAGAGAGAGAGAGAGAGTTGGAAATAGGCTGCTAAAGTGGCTTAACAGGAGCGTAATAACAATAAATGTTACGTTTCAGCTTTTAGAAATATATAGATATAGATTATCTTATGTGGAGGACTGTGATTGATCCACACACTTTATCACAATTATCTTACGTGGTGGACTGTGATTTATTGTATCTCACTATCACATTACATGAACTCATCCTTTTTTATTCACTAATTCCAGTCTACTATATAGAAAAATTATGAAAAGTATGTATGAAAATGTATAGTACTATATAATAATCGTAAGTTGTGATTACTCGCAACCTCACGGGTCCTCACGCAACCTGTTGTCCTACTACTCTTTTATAGGGAATGTTTTTGTAAAACAAAAGGGACAATATGTACACATATTTGCACAAAATTTGACATAATTTGCACATTTGTCAAATAGATTACACTATTTCAACGTAAAATTGATACGGAAAAGTACTCAAACACCCTCTAAACTTTTAACTACTGACTAAAACACCCCCAAAACTTTTATATAGGCCAATTTGCTCCATAAACTATGCATAACTACCAAATCCAACCATCTATTACTTTGGTGTTAGAAAACTAACGGGTAACTCACGTGAGAGACCACGTGAGAATAAAAATTAGAAAACATTCAGGGAGAGAGAAAGCTAGCTTTAGAGAGAGAGAGCCAATCATACAAGAATTCCAGAACCACCATCATCAACCTTCTCTCCAGTGCTGGAGTCTTTGTCCTGCCGTCGTCTTGCTACTAGTATTCTTTTTTGCTTTTCTTTTTTTCCTGCTCTATGTTTTTCCAATCCTCCATGTGCAAGTACCTATTGCAATTTTTTGGTTTTAGTTTTGGTTTACTTTTTGGGCTTACCCAATGTATAAAGCCAGATAGACACTTACCTAAGTGTTTCAAGTTCTATGGTGGATTGGGTAGAGTTGGTTATGGTAAAATTTCCATTTGATCAAATACTGGTTTTGAATATGCTATGTGGTTGTTTGATGAAATGCCTAAGAGAGATATGGCCAGTGCTTTAATGGGTTTTGGTTATTTGATAGGATTTTAGATGGGTTTGTAATTTCTTGGTGATAATTTTAGGGTTGGGGTTTATGTGAGGTTGATTGTTTCATATAAATTAATGGAAATTACAAGTGAAACAAACATCAAATTTGGGACCTAAAATTATAGTATATATTAGGTGAGGTGATTTTGTTCTCTAGTATAATATCTAGTCATTATGTTAATGAATTGCTGAAGAAAGTTTGAAAAGGCAGTGGTTAGAGTACAAACCACACGAACTCTCTTTTTATAACTTCTATCTCTCTCACAGTGGCAACTCTGCATTCTCTTGCATTGGCCTCTCTAATCTCACACTATTTGCAGTAGCCACACTCTTCCTCAAGTACCCTTCTTGTTTTTCTCTTCAGAAATTTGTAACATTTTCTTTCTTGCTAGTTCATGTAAATTGAAAAGTAAGTGATTCCCACTTTTCATCAAGTCGGATTTATCAATGTTGGATTGTATGTTGCTTCTCTACTTAAAATTTGTCATTTTTCTGCTATTTTCCTCATATTTGTTTGGAGGGATGGTGGGAGCCGTAGGTGAAGGGATATTTACATGTGAAATGGGTACATGATTATAATTGAAATTGTTCAAGAATTTGGTAGTATATAATTGTAGTAGAATGTAATATGGAAAATTATTGGTTTATGCTTATGATTTTGAAAACTGTTTGTTAAGACTAAATGTCAGAAATTTGATGTTCATTAGGGCAATTAATCACACCAATTTGAGTATGGCACTCAATTATTATTGTGAAATTGTGAAATTTTGGAACATTTTAGATTGGTAGATTAGCAAATCTGGAGCCACTGGTCAGATCTTATTTGTGTTTGGTTTCTAAGATGTGCAAAGTATACTAATTTTTTTTTTTTTTTTTTTAATTGCGTAGAATCATAATGTATGCAATTACTTGAGTGGCATGACATTGAATTCACACAAAGGAGAAAAGGTGTTATTAATGGACTACTGGACACTAACTGAAAGCTGAAGAACAAAGCTGCAATGCAGAAGATAATCCCTAAGTGGCTTTGGTGTTTATTGGTGGTTTCTTAAATCAACAGTGGGATTTTGATAGTCTTTTGTATGTGTCCAAGTGTTAATGTTGAAAGTCGTCTTTATTTGTAGTGACTATTTATGTAAGAGTACTCAAAAAAGGGGTTTGTTATGTAATGTATCTACCTATTTAAATTAGATGTAATGTAATATAAAAATATTTAGAACTATGTAATGTTCAACTTAGTAAATTAATGTTCAACTCATGTATGAGTTCATGAGTTGCATAGTCTTTGTTACGTTCATGAGATATATTCTAAAAAATATTATTGAGAAAATAATGGAAATTTATTATATCAGTTTGAGGCCAACATATAACTTGCGTGAGATATATAAATTCATGGCTTGCATTAAGTCACTACAGGTTATATAAATTAAGGATTATCATTCTCCTCAACTAAATTGGTGATCATAACTTCCCATGCAGGAGGCTTGCTTAGTGAATTCTAGGGACTGCCTGATCCCCACAGTAGATGATTTCATTGTTGTGAGGAACTATCTCAGAATTTGCTTTGTCCTACTACTCTTTTGAGTTATGAAACATATTCTTTTCACAATTAACAAATGATATATTCAATACCATTGGTTGGGTTCCTTGAACCACGCATCTGACTAATAGTCTCAACCAGTATAGATATACATTGCCCTTAAAAGATATTGAGTTATTCATTGATAACGAGTGTTGAGGTATAATTCAAAAAAAAAAAAAAAAAAAAAAAACTTTCAATTTTTTACCTCCAAAGAAAAAGGAAAAAGAAAATCTTGTCATCAATAATTCAAATTTGTAAGGTACTAATATCATATCATAGCATAACCACACCAAAAATGAATGAGTCCCAATCTGCCATGAATTGAAATATTAATGAGTGCTTACAAATAGTTATTATCTTCATCAAGACAAAAAAAAAAAAAAAAAAAAAAAAAAAAAAAAAAAAAAAATTATGATCCGGTAAGTAGAAACAAAAAAATTAGTTATTAACTTCATCAAGACTCTAGGTTCAATAGGTTTGAATCTCTTGTCAATAGGTAAGCTGATTGGACAGCGAAGCCGCCATCTTTCAAAAAAGCCCAGGCTAACATATACTTTGTAGTCTAGTCACAAGAGAAAGGGGTGGCACTAATGTGAGTTAAATGTGTATTATATATCCCTTTCAACTTGTGCTTTTCAAATGTTCAAATCTATAATCATCGATACTCACTATTTTGTTAAAGAGTAATTATAGGTTTACTTAGTTTGTAAGATTATCCTCCAATATTATAATTATTCATAGAAACTGTGCAACTGGGAAATATTTCTTCATTTCTTAAACAACGTTACTTATTGTTTTCTTTTATGTATGCTCTTTTATTCATGGCTTAAAAATAAAAACACCCACTTGGGGTTTGAGTCGATTGCAGAAACACCTTCGGGAGTTTCAATTCTCCCTTATAACTCCCTGAGATTTCCATATCCATCAAGTTGACCTATGGAGATATCCTTTTTTTAGCTCTTATAGATGGAAAGTTGTTTGTGGTGTCCTTTCTCACATGTATATGTTCATCATGTCTGTTGGTGGATAGGTGTAGTGGGACACCTGAATGTTGGTCATCATATTGGATAATGGATGATCATACTCATAAATTGGCAATCCTTCATAAATGTCTCCATATGCACTTAGTTCATGGCCTCCTAAGGCAGCAAAACCAGCATCATTGCCAAGAAAACCTGCATGGTCATGCATTGGAATTGTTTTGTTTTGAAAATTTTCATGATCACCAATTGTGACTCCATCCCCACCCAGACCTAGATTTTGCATTGCTGCCATCAAATTGTGATTGAATTCACCTGTCACAGTCTTGGCCCCCCTACTCTGATTAAAGTACCATTCAGATCTCCAATCATCATCTACTCTGCCAAAGGTGGGAGATGTGTGCTGATTTTTGGAGGGATCAAGGCCATTGATCAGATATTGGGTTTGGTTCTGGTTCTTGGCATTATTGAATAATTCGGCTTGTTTCTTGTTGGAACTTGGAGACCAAAGCTCTGCATGTTTACCAGATCTAACCAGCTTATTGATCAAAACAGCAGAATCCACACTACCTGTGACAGTGACCTTCTGCTCGTCTGCATCTATGCTTACTTTATAAACACCTGAATCCAATACCAAAGTAAATAAATACTTTTTTCTTCAAAAAAGAAAAAAAATATATATACAAAATCCAAAAAGTTCAATGTAAAACTCAACGCATTAATTCTTTTGTTTTTTTGGTTTTTGTTTTAGATTCTGAAAGGGTGTCAAGGCATAAACTGCATTATTGGCTAGAATCTGATAATGATGACTAATTTTTCAAGTAAGAAATCTGGAATATGAAACAGTCCTAAAGAATTAAGAGGAATGAACAACTAAGTATAATCACCACCTGCTCAGTGCTCACTTGCACGTACGACCAGAGTCCAACATCCAAAATTCTTGACCCTCCAAATGACAATGTTGAAAATAGAATATCACATCATCACCGAAATAATAGTAATAAAAGAAAATAATATTAAGAGTAGCCATTGATTTTCCTGTGGAGGCTTCTACTCACAAGATTAAGTGAACATTATATTACCAATTGAGTGTGTCCAATTTTCATTTTCCCTTACTGTTAATAATCATGCTGATTCACTAATTTTAACAATTGTTCAATTAGTAATGATCACAATAATTACATAACTGATGGGAGTAATATAAAATGAAGATTTTATTTTTCAAAAAATACAGTTCAGAAATTTGATTATTTTCGTGTTAGCACCTTCAACTTTTCGGAGGAGTTTTCCCACTTTCAGCATGCACCCTTGACAGTTCATGTGCACTTTGAGAACATATGTCTGCGAAAGAAAGGAATGAATAAAATCTAACAAAAAAAGAAAGCAAAAGTTTATTGAGAAAAAGAAGTAAAGGCCAAAAAGAAAAAGATAAAAATGCTTAATTGCTTTAGAGAAAAATGGCTTGAAGTAGGGACCTCAATCTTTAAGAACTCAAATTCATTTGATGACATTTTCAACAGTGGTTCTTCAAAATGGAGATGTCTGGAACTTTTTGCTTCCTATTTTCTGCTTTCTTTACAGTAGTATATTTCTTCCCAATTTAAGAGCCACCATGTTGTAGGAAGTTCAGGTAAGTCAAATGAGTTGGGAGCGTTCCAAGTTCCAACAATATGAAGAGCAAACACAAGCCAGAGGGACCCAGTTGTTCAAAGGAGTGAGAGAGAGAGAGAGAGAGAGAGGTGAGAATTATGATTTGACTAGAGACTGAGTAGCTTTAATAAACTTTAAAAGTCATATTCCCAGACCGTTTAGATGTGATTATTTACTTCAGTTTATTTAAGTTTTTAGTTCTTTTTTTGATATTATTCGTAAGTCCTACTACATTATTCATAAGTTTTCCTATTTTACTATTTAGCTAATTTTTAACATTTTTTTCTACAATTTTAGTAAAAAAAAAATTATTTTTAACTAAATAAGCCAGTCCAACAGAGCAAGTGATTTGTCAGATTTCCTCATGCACTATACATTTTTCAGCTAATGAAATAACGGCGAATTATTTCAGTGTTTTCTCGTGATGGCTTGGTTGTAGGGTAGGTTGTACTATTGCCAGTTGCAAAAGTCCCATTCAGTCCAGCAACAAACACTGAAAATAAAAAAATGGCCAAAATTTTCGCATCTAACTTACATAGCATTTGAGAAAGTACTCTATTGGACCCATCACAACACAAAAACACAAGGAAGGTGTGAAAAAATCAACCAATCATTCTTTGTTAAGAGAGTTTTCCTTTTTAGGATATTGCTTCCCTTGTGTCAAATAGCCAGTAAACGTTTGGATAAATGTGCTTGGGTTTGGCCTATGTTCAGATTAAGCTTAGACATGATTTGAATTAATCACCTAACAACATAGGAGGAAAAAATCACAAAAGGTAATTTTTATTTTTATATTATACTCTTTCTCTTTCTTAAAAAGGAGGCTTCAGGGGGCACTTAAACTTAATGTATTGTACATGGCTTCCAAAATTAAATTACATAGCCTTAAATTACATTGCCAAAAACAATGGGCCAAACAATTGCCAAAAAACATTGGCCCAAAAAAATTACATATTTAAGTACCCTACTACAAAGATTCTATTTGTATTAAAAAAAAAAAAAATTGGGGATGCCACATTACCAAATAATTTCAAAAATTGTCTTATCCATCCACAATAACAACAAATAAAAATATACATGTTGCATAAATTACCAATACAATCTCTAACTATATACATGTTGCATAAATTACCAATACAATCTCTAACTATAGAGATGAGCCAAAGAGTCTCATAAACCCTTTGGACACATATTCATCACATAATGCATTCATATAATATCAATTCAATCATATCACAATATGTTAAAAAGACATCATAAATTAATTCAAAGATTGAAAACATGCATAATTATACAGAAAATTAAAAAACTAATTTCACAATTTTCTCATATTATCACAATTCTATTTTAACATCACAATTATAAAAAATAAAAATAAAAATAAAAAATAAAAATTGCCACTACAATTTACATATATGTCATATTAGAAAAAATGTGGTCTAAACAAAATTAAGAATATATAGATTTTTTACTATAAATTAAAATAAATAATAAGAAAACCCAATGTGCATGTTATAACATTTAATTTTGATATAATTTTCTATATTGTTATAACCCAATTCCTTCGTAAACTATGTTACAAATCCACACAGCATTTGTAAATAATATTACAAACCCACACAGCCACTTGCGTGTGGCTTATCACTTGCACAATTTCCTTGTTGAAGGAAACAATAACAATTTGTGCGTACTTATACACCAATGTGATCTGCACAATATCCTTGTTAAAAGAAACAAGGATAATGTTGTGTTCAAGTGTAACTAATACACTAGCATCAACGTGGGGCTCTTTCATTTTATTATTATTATTATTATTATTTTATTTAGATAACCACTCAAACAATTAGTGGTTAGTGAAGTCCTCTAAGACTCATAGCCAAAGCAAATCTTGGCCGATGAATAGTAAATACACAGTTATTCACTTGGTCCTTTGTGTAGGACCAACAGAACGGGGTGTTCCATTTTAATCACAACTTCATCATTTAAAGTCTAAATTAAGCATGTAAACTCTCGTTTTAAAGCTTATGGAATGTACTTTCGAGCCATTAAAAAATATTTGACATCAAACAATATTTAATGGGTCAAAATAAGCCTCTAAATTTCGGATTACATGTGAACAATCAAAAAAAAAAAATTACAACTTTTTATTTTTCTCTCTACATGCCATAACATGCTTCTAAAAATTATAGATCTGAAAAATTAAAAAATTAGTTAAAATTTTAATTTTAATTTTAGCATGCATATAGGATTACATATATCAGAGATCATGGCATCATTCAAGAGTGAAAATAAGCATAAAATGGCTCTGATACCAATGTTGAAAAGTTATATACTTTACTAAAGGTCATACAGACACATACATTTGGTGGAACAAATCACCAAATTGCCGGATTTTGTTCTTTGCTTGCTTTACAAACTCCTCACGATCTCCTTTGTGGAACACCTCCAAGTCGCAAGAGAGGCTACTAGAGTCTCTCCTAATTTCCACACTCCAAATTCTAGGGAACAGTATATGGTGTCCCAAAGAGACGGATTATTTTGAGAGAGCACTCAAAAACTATATATATGTTCACTCACTGTATCTCACCTTAATCTGACTGATGTAGGAGCATTTTAAATACTAGTAGAGATTCACTTACTATTAGATACATGCGATCCCAAAAAGATTTCATCTGTTAAGTTTAAATTACTCTACTACTGATATTAATAACTCATATCAATATCTGTTAAGTTTAAATTACTCCACTACTGATATTGATAACTCATACCAATATCAATTAGTTTTAATTTAAACTTACTTATCAGATAACCCATGTGGACGATCCATGGGCCATGGTTTATGGGTTGGGTCAAAACCAGCCCAATTTCTAACACTTCCCAATTGCTCCAAATCAACTAACAACACTCTAAATGGGTGTGGTTTGTGTTTGGACTAAGAACTTCTCAAAGGATATAGAATTAGAGAGGGAAGAGAGTGAAGAAAACTAAGAAAAATGTGTATAGGATTGTAGGTGTGCAATCTCTAACTTTCCAATGGATTTCAAGGGTTTTCTCTTTGAAACTCTCTTTACAATTTCATGGATAATGAGGGCTTTATTAGTGTGGGTAAAGAAATCAGGAAAGCACTTGCATATAGTTGTCCGTGCATCTCGTAAGTTGGCCAAGTCACAGGCCACTAGCAAAATGCCTTTGGTACTTGAGTCTTTTGAAGTCCCAGCATGCTCCTCACGTGGCATTTCACAGGTTGCACCAATCACGAGTCAGTTGTGAAATACCCTGCTCTTCACAGTTCTTCACCAATTTCCACGTTGAACCCATTACATTTAATCCCACAAAAATATGGGTAAATGATTGAAGAATTACCAACAATTTTGAAACGAAATTAAAGCCAACAAAACTGAATTGAAAATCACAACTTTACAAAATCTATCAAAGATGGCAGTATGGAGACCTCTATCTTTTATCATACTCTTCAGGATATTAAGTCTTTGTCTTCAGTTTTTAATAATGTCTCTGTTAGTCATGTAAGAAGGAAAGTACTTGTGTAGCCCATAGGCTTGCTAGTAGGGCTATTAATAATTATTTTCTTGTTTGGATGGAGTCTATTCCTCCAGACATCTATGATGTTTAGAATCATGATCTTATTATGATAGAGTAATAAAAGGTTTCTTCCCCAACTTGGATTGTTTTCCAAAAAAAAAAAAAAAAAAAATCAGAATAAAATATTTTGATAATTTTTTTTTCCCTTTTTCACACCCAATGTACCATGAACAGAGTCTCTCACATATACTAGTGTGGAGCCATATAAAGGGGTGCACCTTAAACTTTGCAAGAAATCAGCTTTTACCCTTATATTTAGTTAAAGTTTTTTGTTTTTTGTTTTGTTTTTTTTTTTTTTTTTATTCAAAAAGGAAAAAAAAAATTATATATATGGACAAAGTTTAGCTACAAAGTAAGGCTACAATCTTACTCAATATCTTTTTATTGGAGATAAATTTTGACAAATCCACCATAAGAATACATCTTGTTCTTATATCCTCTATGCTTGCAAAATTTCTAAAAAATTAAAGATCAATAGCTATATCATCAATAAGTTGTTTAAATTACAAGTTTTTGTAGTTTAAAATTATGCATAAAATATAAATTTATAAATCATATAGTAAATAATATCTAATTGACACAAAATTTGACATGTGTATTAAAAGCATAAAGAATATGCAATTCATTATTTAGATTTTCAAAATATGTAGTAATATTTATTTTATTAATTAAGATTGTAATTTTATGATATAACCAATTTTGTAACTAAACTTTGTCATATATATATATATATATATATATATATATAAACACACACACACACCCCTCCTAAAAATTTTATATTTGTCATAAAACCTTTTGATTTTAGTCAAAATTTTATCTTTGGCCCATCATTCTTAAAATCCTAGTTTTGCCCCTACACGTATGGGTGAGCAAATCCAAACTCAAAACTAATCCCATAACCCAAACCTAAACCTAAACTTTTTTTTTTTGAAGGGGACCTAAACCAAAACCCAAACGCAAATTCAACCCTATCCCAACCATAAGCAAAAAATAAAAATAAATAAATAAATAAATAAAAACCACAATCATCAAAGCCACACCAATGCCAACTAAACTAAGGAATGGGCCTTCCTAAAACTCATCTCCCCCATCTAAAATTTAAGATGCCTTTTATAATTGCCCTATTAATTGTCCATCTTGTATGATCTTGTCTCTTGAAACACCTCTAGCAATTTTCCATAAAAGCATTCAAAATCTCCTCCTACAACCTCTTCATTAGTAAAAGAATAATGTTACATTCATAAACTATTTTTATGGAATTTTTTAATTGGTTCTTATCTGGACCCACCACTAATATTATTTTTTCATTTACCAATAATTACTTATCATATAAATAGTTTGTTGTTATAGCATTTTCCTTAGTAAAAACATGTTATGATGCAACTAGCTGTTTGGTTACAACTAGACATATCCAGTTGAATTGGCACCATCATCCTCTATTTATGTTGCTCTGGCAGCTTCATTATTCCTCTAGCAATTTACTCACATTGATCCTTGTCACTGTGTTAGGAATCTGGTGGTTCCTAATGGGAATGGATAGGAATTATAGGGGGATTGATGGACATTGTAGGGAAATTGACTTAATTCGAGATATTCACCCTCCATAGAGAGAGAGATACAAATGCACTAAGAAGTTGGTTTATTCTCCGATTGATATGTAATGTTGAATTGCAATTATGTATTTATAAGAAACTAGCTCTAATGTCATTGGCCTACATGGCTCAAGATAATTGGCTAATTAATTCAACATGTGCTCTATGAATTAAGCCATGTGTTAAATGAGCTACATGTGCTCAAATCCTAACTAACTCATCATAATCTCAACCAACTAGCTAACTACCTAACTAAAGGGATTACAACAATTATTTCATATTCCTAACATTTCCCTCCCCTTGAAAACACCTTGCCCACAAGGTGTTGTTTTGAAATGACACCTTCATTAGGGGAAATTGGCCACTAACCCAATACGCAAAAGCATCTTGACCATTGATTACACAAACAGCTCCAAAGCAATTAATCATAGCCCATGACATAGGAGCATAACGCAAAGTAGTCGAATTGAACTTAACCTTTAGCAGTATAGAACTCAATTTCTTATAAAAATTGTGATCATCTTGGATATGGAATCCATCATTTATCCCACAACTATCACCAAGAAAAGAAGCATATAGTTCCTTGGCTTTGTGACAACCACTAATGAGCAAGATGTGGCCCTCATAGCAAATTCCAAATTCAATGGAATTGCCACCAACATGCATGACTGTTAAGTCCACGCTTACATTCTTGATTAAATGAGCAGCCCCATTTGTTGAAGCGTGAGTTTGGCCAACATCAAAAACCATTGGATCACTTGCATTCACACCAACAATGTGTTCTTGCTCCACACCAACAACAACTGGTTCATGTATTATGGATTCTTGGTCTGTAGTGTGTTCTTAGTCCACACCAACATTAACAGGTTCATGTATTGTGGATTCTTGGTCAGTTGAATCAAGAGATTGTAGCTCCTCTTCCGTTATATTCTCGAGAACCTCTTGCAATCTTGAGAGCTCTTCATTCATGGTCTTGTTAGATTCAGCCAAGGCCTTGACTTTCTTTGAAACAGCCTTGTGAGATTCTATCAAGGACTTAACCTTCTCTAAAACTTCATTCACCATTTTCAAGTTTTCTTGCTGGTCATATTCACCCGTGTTAAGATCGACGGCTTTGATACCAAATGTTAGGAATCTAGTGGTTCCTAATGGGGATGGATAGGAATTATAGGGGGATTGATGGAAATTGTATGGAAATTGACTTAATTTGAGGTAGTCACCCTCCATATAGAGAGAGAGAGTGAGAGTGAGAGATGCACTAATGCACTACGAAGTTGGTTTATTCTTCAATTGATATCTAATGTTGACTAAGAAAACTATCAGTTTCTTTGAATTATTTCCAAACCATGTACGGGTAATAGATCATTTCAACTTTCAAGAATCAGAATTACTTTTTATCAGTTCCACAAAAATTCTACATCAAGACAAATTTTCTTTAGCAAAAATATCTCGTGAAGCAGCAATATCAACCTTATCTTTTCGAATCAAAATTATTGAAGGATTTCACTATTTGGTATTAGAAGAATCTAAATTATTCAAACTTTTCACTATTTGGTATCAGCTTTGTAAAGGTCATCTTTTTTTTTTTTTTTTTTTTTTTTGAGGGGAGAAGTATTATTGAAGATTTTTACTTTTGCAATACCAGTATTAGAAATTATTGAAAACTTTCACTGTATTAGGCTATATACATTCATATTTGAGGTTGAAAGAGTTGAATCTTGAATGTTTCTATTGGAAAATACCAATAGCTGTCAATTAGTTGAGTGACAAGATTTTTGATAGTTGAAAAATTATAATAGAGTTTTTTTTTTTTTTATATAGTTCTTTTTGGTTAAAGAAAAGAGGGGATGAATTTGATCAAACCTGAGAGAAACATATTGAAATCTATTTCTTTATCAATTGGGTCTGAATTTTTAAATATGTCATAGATGACTTTGAGAGGAATTAATTCAACCGAGTACTATTGTTCAGCAATCAACAATAAAAATTTAAAAACTAACATTTTTTGTTTCTTCCCATTATAATTATTTGTGTATTTTACTTTTAATCCCTTTTCTAAAATCTTTTTGTTTTATTGTCTTGTACTTGTAGTGAATAGAATTCAGGCCAGAGATTATTAGGGCCAATTAGGCTAAGCCCACAATTAGGTCTATAAAGTTTGGCATTCTTCCAAATTCCAATACAGGCCTACTCAGCTCCTCACAAACTAAGCCTTATCTTTTTTTTGAGAAACCAGTAAGTCCATATTAATTAGCCAAAAAAGAAAAATCAGAAAGGAATACATCCTCTAAATCACTAGGTAGTTCTTCTACCCATACATCAAAATCTACAGATGAAACCATTCTCCTAGTTAAGGCATGAGCCAACTTATTACCCTCTCTTCTAACATGCTGAAAATGACAAGCTTGCAGAGAAGCCCCTTGATTGCGCGCATCCTCAATAACAGTCCCATACAAAGTATTGCAACGCTCCCTAGCTTTCAAAGCCTGAACCACCTTCAAACAATCAACCTCCACTACTACCTTGAAGACACTAAATTTTTTAGCAAACACAACAGCTCTAAGTGCAGCCAAAGCTTCAGTTGTTTCCACGGAATGAGGCAGCCCAATTTTCTTACTTAAGGCAGCGATAACATGACCAGTGCTAGGCCTTATCTTGTGCTTCAACTTATACAACTCCAAGTTTCTAACTACCCTACTAATTCGTATAATTTCATACAATACATTAAGTTTAAGTGCCCCCCGAAGCCTCCTTTTTAAGAAAGAGAGAGTATAATATAAAAATAAAAATTACCTTTTGTGATTTTTTCCTCCTATGTTGTTAGGTGATTAATTCAAATCATGTCTAAGCTTAATCTGAACATAGGCCAAACCCAAGCCCATTTATCCAAACGTTTACTGGCTATTTGACACAAGGGAAGCAATATCCTAAAAAGGAAAACTCTCTTAACAAAGAATGATTGGTTGATTTTTTCACACCTTCCTTGTGTTTTTGTGTTGTGATGGGTCCAATAGAGTACTTTCTCAGATGCTATGTAAGTTAGATGTGAAAATTTTGGCCATTTTTTTTATTTTCAGTGTTTGTTGCTGGACTGAATGGGACTTTTGCAACTGGCAATAGTACAACCTACCCTACAACCAAGCCATCACGAGAAAACACTGAAATACTTCGCCGTTATTTCATTAGCTGAAAAATGTATAGTGCATGAGGAAATCTGACAAATCACTTGCTCTGTTGGACTGGCTTATTTAGTTAAAAATAATTTTTTTTTACTAAAATTGTAGATAAAAATGATAAAAATTAGCTAAATAGTAAAATAGGAGAACTTATAAATAATGTAGTAAGACTTAACGAATAATATCAAAAAAAAAGAACTAAAAACTTAAATAAACTGAAGTAAATAAGCACATCTAAACGGTCTGGGAGTATGACTTTTAAAGTTTATTAAAGCTACCCAGTCTCTAGTCAAATCATAATTCTCACCTCTCTCTCTCTCTCTCTCTCTCACTCTCTCTCTCCTTTGAACAACTGGGTCCCTCTGGCTTGTGTTTGCTCTTCATATTGTCGGAACTTGGAACGCTCCCAACTCATTTGACTTACCTGAACTTCCTACAACATGGTGGCTCTTAAATTGGGAAGAAATATACTACTGTAAAGAAAGCAGAAAATAGGAAGCAAAAAGTTCCAGACATCTCCATTTTGAAGAACCACTGTTGAAAATGTCATCAAATGAATTTGAGTTCTTAAAGATTGAGGTCCCTACTTCAAGCCATTTTTCTCTAAAGCAATTAAGCATTTTTATCTTTTTCTTTTTGGCCTTTACTTCTTTTTCTCAATAAACTTTTGCTTTCTTTTTTTGTTAGATTTTATTCATTCCTTTCTTTCGCAGACGTATGTTCTCAAAGTGCACATGAACTGTCAAGGGTGCATGCTGAAAGTGAGAAAACTCCTCCGAAAATTTTATTTAAAAATCAATTAGATGTGTTATTCCAATTTACATAGTGAGAGATGATTATGAGCTTAGCGAAATTTTCGATCTCACTATGTAGAAAGGAATATCATGGTCTAGTTGGATTTTTGGAAATAAAATTTAAAAATGTATGTGCTAATGTCAACTTGTGTAATGAATGTACTAAACATGTCCACTAAGAATGTAGTTGCTGATCTAACTAAAGGAGAGAAACTAGATGGAACCAACTATGATATGTGGCATAGAAAAATGTAATATTTGCTTAATGAACAAGAGGTCCTTGAAACCCTAACCAATGTGATGATGCGACCTGAAAATAGGAATACTGCCTAACATCGTCGTGACTTAGAGGCCTATGAGTCTTGGGTTAAGAAAGATCGTTGTGCACACTTCACTATACTGAGTAGCATGCATAATGATCTTATTGGGGAGTTTGAGGATGACCTAAATGCCCAAGAGATGTGGAACCAGCTTAAGATTGCCTATAGAGGGACTTCAGCAACTAGGTTGTGAGCTCTTACTTAAGGTTTGAGCAATATATTATGGATTCAAAGCATAGCATGATTGAACATCTAAGGATAATGTTTGCACTGATCCATGACCTAAAGGCTACTGGCAATAATCTCTCTGATGAACGACAAGTCACAGCGATGATACATTCACTGCCTGAACCTACTTAGGGGCAAATGAAGCTTGTTTTGACACATAGTAAGAATATCAAGACTTTTGCTAATATTTCTTGTCATCTCAAGCTTGAGGCAGAGTGCATAAGGGCGCACCAAAACACCCTCCTTGTCACCCAATTTGGGCAACAGAAGGCATTCAGGCCTAAATGCAAAGGACAAGCGAGGAATGCCAAAGGAGCTAGTAACCTTGGGCTTAAAGAAGGCAAGATAGCAAAGCACCAAAAGGGCAAGCATGCTAAGAAGGACAAGGCAAAGATTAAGTGCTACAATTATGGTAAGAAGGGTCACTTCGCTCGTGAGTGCACTGAGCCAAAGAAGGTATCCTTTCTTAACAACCGTACTATTACTTATGTTTGTACACATGTTTTTGTTGCTCATACTATTCTTGGGTGGATTGAAGATTCAGGAGCAACCAAACATATAGCCAGAGATAGAGTTGGGTGTGTGGATTACAAAAAGATACCAACAAGCACACAGTACATTATTTTGGATAACGGAGCTTAAGAAGAAGTCGTAGGAGTTGGAACCTACCATCTCAAATTGCGTCTGGGATGTACGTTACTTCTTCATGATGTGCTTCATGCACCTGGTGTCTAATGTAATCTATTTTCAGTACTTATTATGTTTAGACTTGGATTTAGTTTCTGTTTCGATGGTCCTCATTTGGATTTTTATTTAAATAAAACCTTGTATGGACATGGTTATTTATCTAATAATTTCTTTATGTTGGATTTAGATCATTTCTCTTTTTCTTTTATTGCTCATAATGATGAAGTTTCTGATTTTGTAATGTGGCATGCTAGACTTGAACACATAGGAAAAGATAGATTGGCTAGACTAGCTAGAGAAGGCCATTGGGGTCTATCACTAATGTAAGCCTACCTATGTGTGAACCTTGTCTAGCTGGAAAGGCTTGTAGGAAGCCTTTTGGTAAGGCTCCAAGGGCAACTCATCCTTTGGAATTAGTCCATTCAGAAATATGTGGACCTATGAATGTTAAGGCACGCCATGGCGCCTCTTATTTTCTCACATATATAAATGACTATTCATGTTTTAGTTATGTCTATCTGATCTCTCATCGCTTTGAAGCATTAGATTGCTTTAAGCGCTTTGTGGCAGAGGTTGAGAATTAGAAAGAAAGGAACCTAAAGGTTTTTCGAACTGATAGAGGTCATGAATATCTGTTTAAATAGTTTCAGGAACTACGTGAGGAAAAAGGGATACGTAGACAATTGACGATTCTTGGTACTCCACAACAAAATTGTGTTGTAGAGAGAAGGAATCGTACTCTATTAGAGATGGTTAGATCGATGATGGCGCAAGCTAACCTTTCAATTTCATTTTAGGGGGATGCATTGTTGACTGCTACCTACATCCTTAACCGTGAGCCTTCTAAGTCAGTTCCTACAACACCATATGAGTTATGGCTGGTGCAAAACCTAATTTGGAGAACTTAAGGCCTTGGGGTTGTGCAGGTTTTGTTCACAGTACTTCCCATAAGTATGGGAAATTGGGCCCTAGAGCAAGTAAGATAATCTTTATGAGATATTCAGAAAGCTCAAAAGGGTATGTAATGTATGGTGAACATTCTGATGGTGGAATGACAAAGATAGAGTCTCGTGATGTCAACTTCATTAAAGATGATTTTCCAAGCATCAGTGAAGCAAAACAAGATCTTCAACTTTATGAGCTGTAAGAACTTGAAGGTGTCATACCATTTTTGGGCAAGGGTGGAGAATCACAACTTCATCTTGAAATCACCAAAGATGGTGGGAGTGATTTGGCTTCCAGTGGGAGCAAACTATTAGATAGTGATACATAAGGATCCAAGGTACGTAGAAGTGAACGTGGAACTATTCCCCATCATCATTTTGAGATTGAGGGGGAATCTATCATATGTGATTCACTGGACCTTGATGAACCTGCTTCCTATGAGGAAGCATTAGCTTCACCTACTTCACATGAATGGATAGTTGCTATAAGGGATGAGATGGATTCTATGGCAAAGAACAAGTTTAGGAGTTGGTTGACCTTTCGCCTGGGTGCAAGACCATTGGAAACAAGTGGGTTTTAAAAATAAAGTGCAAGGTAGATGGATAAATTGACAAATATAAGGCTCGTCTCGTGGCGAAAGGCTATACCCAAGGAGAAGGGATAGACTATGAAGAGACTTTCTCCCCAGTAGTGAGATTTGTCTCTATTCGCCTTATTCTAGCTATTGTTGCACATTTGGATTTGGAACTCTTCCAAATGGATGTAAAGACAGCATTTCTCAATGGAGAACTAGATGAGAAGATCTATATGGATCAACCTATTGGCTTTAAGGTCAAGGAACAAGGGCACAAAGTGTGCCACCTCAAGCGTTCCATTTATGGCCTAAAGCAAGCATCTTGACAATGGTATTTCAAATTTTATAAGGCTATCATTTCGATTGGTTTCAAAATGATGGAATAAGACCATTGTGTGTATGTCAAACAATCAGGAAAGAGTTTACTTATCCTATCTTTGTATGTGGATAACATTTGGTGGGCTAGAAATGATATAGAGATGATTTTCACCACCAAAAGGTGGCTGTCCTCTATTTTTGAAATGAAGGACATAGGAGAGGCTAATTATGTGATTGGAGTTAAGATCTTCAGGGATTGCTCAAAGAAGCTTCTTGGTTTGTCTCAAGAAACTTACATAAAGATGATCTTAGAGCAATTCTGTATGCATAATTCCAAACCCATAGACACTCCAATTGAGAAGGGACATACATTAAGCCTTGAAGATTGCCCAAAATCAGAAAAAGAAAAGAGAGAAATAGTAAGAGTTCCCTATGCAAGTGTAGTTGGAAGTTTGATGTATGCTATATTGTGTACTCGACTAGACATCTGTTTTGCAGTTGGTATGGTTAGTTGTTATCAAAGTAATCCAGGACTTGTTCATTGGCAAGCAATTAAGAGGATTTTTTGATACCTTCGTGGGACATCGAATCTCATTCTTTGCTATCAGGGTGGAGATTTGAGATTAAGAGGTTATTTTGATGCTGACTGGGCCAATGATAGAGATGAGTGCAAGTCCACTACAGGTTATGCATTTCTACTTAATGGTGCAGCTATCTCTTGGTGCAGTAAGAAACAGTCTTGCATTGCTTTAACCACAATCGAGTCTAAGTATGTTGCTTGTTCAGTAGCAGCACAAGAAGCTGTTTGGTTAAAGAGATTTCTCCAAAGCCTAAGGGTGACATCTTTTACAGATGAAGCTGTAAAGATGTATTGTGACAGTATGGCAGCCTTGGCTCATGCTAAAGATCCTAAGTATCATAGCAAAAGCAAACACATACAGACTCGTTATAATTACATTTGTCTTGCTATTACACAAGGAGAGGTGATCCTCCAACATATCTCCACTAGCAGGATGGTGGCTTATCCATTTATTAAAGCCATTACTAGAGGTGCCTTTCAGGCTCATGTTAGGAGTTTAGGACTTTGTAGGATTTGATCTGTTTTTGTATACCTTATGGACATTTATGTTTATTCACACTTTATGCAATAATGATGTTATTCATTTTGATTCATCTTGTGATGTGATTGATATTGCATACTAAGCACACATTATTTGAGAATATGACACCAGGCTTAGATCGGTCTACTCACATAGACGATCACCCTAGTGCTTGAGTAGTGAGCAGGATTAGACATAGTGATCACTTTGTTTTTCTATAAATCAAGTAAGTGATCATCTTAACGCTTAGGGAGGCGTGCAAGATAATATAATGAATGTCGCCTTAGATAGGCTAAGATGAGACTTATGGGAGTCGCACTTGAAGTGTATCCTCAACTTCATGAAGCCTGAATAAAGCCAAATGTGAGATCTTGGATAGGAACTTGATGTGCAACTACACTAATAAACTCAGGTTGGTTTCCTTTGTGGCAATTGGACTAAGATTTGTACGGTGTGTGTGTCACACCCCGAACCCAACTACAAAGATAGACACGTGACAACTGCCGCACGCTTATAAAGTAAGCACCCTACAAGTGTGCAAAGCTTTCTTAGCAACTAAAATTTATCCTCAAAAATTAAAATCAATAAATCCAAAATACCTCAACAATTTCTTTATGAATAGATCTCCAAAAATTTAATAAGAACAAAATTCAACCCTCATGTACATAATGCCAATTGGCCAATAAATATAAAACTATTAGAAGACCATCCAATCCCAAAATCACTAAGCTTCTTTTCCTGCTCACAACACAACGTCAAAACTCCTAAAACTTGGTATTCTTCACAATTTGAAACTAGAGGGGAAAAAGGGGTGAGCTGACAACTTAATAAGTAACTAAAATCCTAATAAGTTCTATCAAGCAATAAATCTATAAAGTAATAAGATGTAATATGAGTTTTCAAAAGTTATAATATCCTATGGCTTTCCAAGAATAACTAAAAAGTTTCATAGTCTTAAAATAATAAGTTGCAAATAGATCACGTATTTTAACCTTAAAAATATATATATCATAGATGGTTTAGAAATTAGTCAATTTTTCATATATCGGAAGCTATAACTTACAATAGGTTCCAAAAATACATAAGCAGTTTAAGTGACTCAAAATAGTTAAATACTCAAACATTTCCAAAATCACACATGTAGTTTTAAGGAATCAAAATGGTTCAAATACTCAAACG